>NW_022474209.1:0-738393 GCF_003357145.1 Venustampulla echinocandica
CTTCGTGCTCAACTTGAATATAAATCATAACAGTTTACTTTGATTACACTTGACTCCTTCCGTGATTCACTCACCCTGATATCACTTACGGATCATTAGAAGAGATCACTGCATTACTTCGCTACGCAAACGAAACAGAACACCTCTGTTAGGATTCCCCGTCGGAAGAATAACAGAACCGTTACAGATATATCCCGAGTAATAAAAGTTTTAGAAATTTATAAACTAGTTAGAAGACGTTTTGAAAATATTTAGAAATTATATATTTGACTAATAACTTTCTTACTTATAGTAATAATAGTTTTTAATATAGTTAGAAAATATTTGGAAAATATATTTGAAGTGATTACTTTTTTGGAAATAATCTAAACTATTATTTTCTCAAAATAAATTTACAACTAGAAAGTAATTAGAAAGTAATTTCAAAATAATAAGAAATTTAGTAATATATATAAGTAGTATTAGTTATAATAGTATTGTAAATACTAGTAAAAGTTAATTTCGAAGTATAGTAATTAGACTAAATAGTTAGAAAACGTTTTCAAAATATATAGAACTCGATTTATATATATTCTTTATTCAACTTTTAATTCTATCTTTGACTTTAATATTATAACTACTATTTTCAATATTGCGACGAATATATATTTATAAAATATTAGTACTTTTATATTTATATTATATAAAATAATTAGAAAATATTTAGAAAATAATAAAGAATTGAAAGAATTTATTATAATAAAGTATATAATATTCTCGTTATTTATATATTTACAGAATATCTTATTAGCTAGAATTACTAGTATACTTTTTTAATATAATTAGATAATATTCAGAAAACGTTTAAAAAATATTTATATTTTCAATAATTTATATACTAATATTAGTTAAACGATTAACTAAGTTAATATAAATATTAGTACGATTATTAATAGACAATAGTATTATAATATAAAACATTTAGAAAATAGTTAGAAAATATATTGAAAATAATCTAAAATTAGTTAGTAAATATACTAAATAATAATAAAAATATATTTAAAATAAAGTAAAAGTGAAAGTGAAAGAGTAAAGTAAAAGTTAGATTTAGTAAATTCGTGATAATATATAAAACTATTAAAGTTACTATTTTTGTTATTTTTGAATTTATACGTTAGATATATAATATAATTGAGTAAAGATCGATAAATAATATATATTATACTTATTTTGAAGAAATAGGAATAGCTAGTAGTAGTAGAAGTAGACAGGATAGGAGAAGTAGAGTTAGTAGAAATAGTAGAAGTAGATTTCAGATTGATTGGAAAACGAGTTGCTGGCTAGGCTCAATTGGGCCTAGCCCTGTATTAGTCGCCAGGACTATGAATTAGAGCGCTACAAGTACTTAGTAAGCATTTGAAAAACGTTTTATAAATGTTCTATGTAGAGTCACGTGTGGTCATCGGAGCTCGGATGACCGGTCATATGAGCACTGCTTAGTAAACGTCACTGTATACATAAGTTCAATACCGGAATATAACGCAACGCAATCCGCAGGCCTTCCATCAAATCGCTCTGCTCTATCTTCTACTATACGAGACCTGGTTTCTATATATCAGTGGTGTGTACAAACTGTTCATAACAATACCAGTCAGATCCAACTATGGCTATTAGTGACATTGCTGCTCAAGTAATTAAAGTATATACCATAGGATAGTGAGCTTGAGATCGACAACGCTGCTACTGTCGAGTTGCAAATCTGGGAATTGCTCTGTTCTTTTAATCTTATTTTAATATATGTTTTTAAGTCGCAACTTAATTAGCATATACACGTCTTGCAATCCAGTACTAATTAGTTAGGAGTGCAAGTTAAATATATATACCTAAGAATTCTAAAAGAATTATCTTAGCATAACGATTTAGCTGGCCCCAAATTTATATTGCATTCTCGAACCTTCCTGAACCCTCCAGGACTTTCGTTGACTGACGAGTTAGATTGACTCATGCTTCCTTCTGGTCTGTGCGCGTGCCTTGTTTTGTATAACTCCCCCAAGCATCCATCCTAACCCCCTCTTCCTCTTCCTGAGCTCATAAAATTGATGTGTACAACTCGCACTATCAAAACAGGATAAAAGGAATTCTTTGATCATACCTATTGCCAGTGAGACTGCTGAACCGATCCGGGTCACTGTGAGTGCCGTGTCTTCAATCGCACCCCGCATTTCACAGCCACACAACAGAACCGAAGCAATTTAACTGCGTTCAACAAACAGTAACAATGAAGATTGAACCATTCAAGATCAACATACCTCAAAGTGAGATAGACGCGCTTCGTACGCGCCTTTCCAACACGCACTGGGCGCCCGAACTTAACAACAGCGACTGGTCTCAAGGAGTCAACGGCACCTACCTGCGCGAGCTCATAACCTATTGGCAGGATGGTTTTGACTGGCGCGCGCAAGAAGCACTTATCAATAGCTTCCCGCAATTCCGCGCCGAGATCGACGACGTGCCGATTCATTTCATCCATGTGCGCGGCAAGGGACCCAACCCCGTTCCTATTATTCTGAATCATGGGTGGCCCTGGACGTTTTGGGACTTCAAAGACGTTATCATGGCGCTAGCCGATCCTGTTGCATACGGTGGCAGCCCCGAAGATTCTTTCGATGTTGTCGTACCTTCACTG
This sequence comes from Venustampulla echinocandica, assembly GCF_003357145.1. NCBI lineage: Eukaryota > Fungi > Ascomycota > Leotiomycetes > Helotiales > Pleuroascaceae > Venustampulla > Venustampulla echinocandica. Next base: position 2,666 of record NW_022474209.1, read on the forward strand.
CCGGGTTTTAATTTCTCGGGACCGCTGCCGCGGAACGGTGTGGGCTATATCGAAACAGCCGATCTGTGGGTCAAGCTGATGCGAGAACTTGGCTATGAGCAGTTCGTCACCCATGGAGGAGACGCAGGCGCGTTCGTGAGCGCTCGACTCGGACATGCGCATCCCAAATCAGTCATAGGCGTGCATCTAAGCTTCCCCATTCTGCCCGGCGTGTCACACGACACTGTTGACCCTGCCATTTTCACGCCGGAAGAACGGGCTCTGGTCGAAGGACAGGACAGAGGCCCGGGAGCCTTCTTCCATGTCTTGATCAATGCCTTTGACCCACAGACCCTTGCCTGGGCGATCCACGATAGCCCCGTGGGTCTGGCGGCGTGGATACTCCTTCGTCGCCGCGCCTGGAGCGATTGCCATGGAGATGTTGAAACTAAGTTTGACAAAGACACGTTGCTCACGCATCTCTCCCTTTACTGGTTCACGAACAGCTTCATCGGGTCGGAGCTATTTTGCCGGGCTTCCGCATTTCACCAGCCCATGGCGCTGGTCAATGACATCAAGCCCGAGATAAGCGTACCGACGGCTGTTGCCGTAATGCCTAAGGACTTGATGTACACGCCCCGCTCAATCGTTGCCGCGCATAGCGATCTGCGCCAATGGACTTTGTTCCCCAGTGGAGGACATTTCGGGGCAGCAGAGGAGCCGAAGCTCATGACCGAAGACATCCGTTCCTTCGTTCGTCCCCTGCGTCAATTACAATAAAGAGTGGTCGAGGTTCCTCTGCTTTAGAGAGAATAAATTGAAAATAACGAGTCTGGCAAGCTCACTATACTTTACTCAAAGCGAATATAGTTAATCAACTTATTACCATATTTGGTTGAGAAAATGTAAGATGAATGCCAAACTATGACTAACCAAAGATTTGAATCAGTCTTTTTAATGGATGTAAAAGAAGACTCCATGGACCCCTGCACTATCTTTCCTTTCTCAATAGAGATTATTAACATTTTTACAAGATACCAGCCTTTCGAACAAGCCAAAGGCCATCCAGATACCAAAAACAACTTCGATCCAATCGACTAATTACTGAAAATATGAGCTCAAACTCCGCAGTTCGGCTCCGCTGTATTAGGTGTAGCCTCAAGCAGGCTGGCCAACAAGGACAAAGGTGTCCAAGATGCAACGGCACTATGTTTGCCATGTTCAATGAAGTAGTCGGCGAGTGTGGAATTTTAGTTTACTAAGTATAGATGGATAGATTCCCCGCAATCATCGAAGACGGATGAATCAGCCGAATGGGGAGCTCGTTCGTGCAATTACAGTAAGGCCTAGCGCGTCCAGGCGTAGGAAATTCTTGACTTCACGCATGAACAGGCAGTTACTAAAGCATCAAACTAGATGCATGATTGAACAAGGCATGGATCTGCGAGGTCCGTCTAGTTTTTATTATCAAGATCATCATGCCACAGCACCTGAGTGGGTCGAGCCTTGGTGAAGGGATCGAGGATTTATAGCGAGTGTATATTTCAATGTCTAGGTGCTATTCGTCTACCAATACAGCGCCTCCTAATTCGTCTCCTTCTGCAACGTTGGCTTCTTCAAGAAATTTACCGGAGGTGGTGATTCCTCTTGTATAGGATAGAGCCTCCCGAAGGGGTATCTTCTCGAATACAATCTATTGTCCGGCAATTCTACGCGTCCAGTTAGAGAACTTTCGCGAGATAGTTCAGTTAGAGGGAGTTCTATCGGCTCAGAATTGATGTTTATCGAAGGTGACTCCTCCCGTATGGGAACGAGACCCCGTGAGCTGTGTCTTGTCCAGTGGGACATATTTTCGGAAGGCCGTACAGCGGTAGCATAACTTGGCGGCGGCTCTTCCAACTCTGTACTGAAGTGATACCGGTGATGAATCTCATATACAACAAGCCGGCACGGCATACGCTACAGCATCTTATTGATAGCATTTGCGTATTTGGGCCTTGAGCAAATACCGGGCTCAGGAGCCTGTCCCGGGGCGAGCGGATAGAGCCTATACAGTGCGTTGATGAAAGGAACGCTGTCGGTCTACGTACTAAGACTGTATTTTATTAGGACGAATTTCTATATAAGTTGTAGTTATTTCATTAAATAGAAGCTTTATATTAACTTCAAATAGCTATACTATATTGCAAAAAGGATCTGCCTTATAGTTAGAAATATATTTTTAGGAGGATCCTGTTTCGGTTCCCTGGGAGACGACTTGGTCACGTTCAATATAGTTGTATAGGGTTAACCACTTTCGCACAGTAGACCCAAAAATAATTTAACTTATTTATTAGTCACTAGAAGGGAAAGCTGAAGCGTGACTGAGGAAATATCCGCTATAGGTAATGGCGGCAGGCCACCTGAGGACATCTCCTGAGAGACGCGCTGCTTTCTCTTGTGCGCATCTTGCCGAAGACGGCTATTGGATTTATGCCACTGAGATTTGTAGCGCCGCAGCAGGGTCTTCACATTTCGCAGTCGATAGCGCAAGACTCCTTCACATTCAGATTCCTCATCACCAGCCAAAAATATCGACAAACTTCTCGCCACTTGAAGATAGTCTTCCTTCTGCCGCTGAAGTTCCAAGGATCGTTGGTCATTCTCAGCCCATATCGGTGTACCTCCCTCCCCCGAAATATTCCTCGAACTGTCTTCTGCTGCGCGGCGTATCGTGAGTCGTGAGGCCTCACTCTCGTATGCTGGGCATGTGACCCACGCACACATCGCGAGAGTTTTGATTGCTTCCTCTTCCCGTTCCCGTTGTTCGCGCATCACTCTTCGTTCCGGATCATTGTCCAAAAGTTGTTGACGCAAGTGTTCGATTTCGGCCCGTCGTGCTTGTTCTTCTTCTGTAAGGGACTCCCTGGCGTGGACGAGCATTGAATGATAGTTAAGTGCTTCGGAGGATGTGCTAGCCAGCGACGACGTCGACGCGGAACGGGAGACGGGATGATCAGGATCTTTAGCGGGCATGTCTAGCACGGCGTTGAGTTTGCCATCCAATGCTTTTATATCCAGATCCATCGTTGTTGGTAAATCTCTTCCCCGGGTTTTCATATATCGAGAGGAAAAAAGAGGATGATTTGTTAATGATAAGGTTCAAAGAATATATTTACAGAGTACGCAGCACAAAGAACCAGAATATTGACCAGTCAATTTAGTCGCCAGAGGAAGCCGGGGAATGTGACGCCCCTAATATTTCGGTTGGGCCAGGGCACTCATGTTGGCAGTGATTTCAGCATAAGGTACAGAGTAGATGCCCTGCACATGGCTTTGATGTGCCGACAGCAAATAGATGCGTTAAGCGCTTATCAAATACGAGTAGGTACCTACATAGGTAGGTAGGTAGCCGTGACTCTTTATTGCGAAATGTTTCCAGCTGCCAACAGCTCTGGTGGCCATGTTTCTCTGCCCATTATTATGATTCTTTTTATTTTCTTGCAATCATCCAAGTGACATCCACAAATCTTTCCACCGCAAATCTTTCCATGGCAGACAAGCGCTGGTTCCAAATCTCTCTAGAGAATGATATTGCAAGAGCAATTATCAACGATACCCGGAACCGAGACTGTGTCACCTCCAGTGCAGACGGTGGGAATAAGATAATGCTACTTTTGAAGGCTATTTCAAGCCAGATTGTATCTTGACGTTCGGGAGGGACAGGGCCTTTAGTGTAGTCTGCGGCCCTCCAGGACTCCCAGAACAGCTTTCACGGGAGTTTTCACGGAGGCAGTGCCAGCTCTTCTTGGAGAAGAACACTCTTCTGATCCGAGATGACTCTTCTGGAAGTACAACGAAGACATGCCCACGGAAGATCGATTCTAATCTGTGGAAATTTTCTAGCACATCTACTGGTATACTAAAGCAACGAGCACTTCTCGAAATTCGACATTGGGGTCTCACTGTAGGGCCTGCCGAATTCCTCGTTGAATTCTTCGGCAAAGGTAAGCTTGATTCTAGTGTTATCTTCCCATCGCTGATTGTGATAGATAGGTGGTGGGACCGTGGTATAGATGAGAGGACAGCGCTAGCTGCTAGGAAATTACCTTTCGATTCCAAGGTGACCCTTCCCGCTATGGGTCTTCCACCAACTCATTACCAAACTCGGATTCAAACACCTCAGATACCAGAAAATAAGATCCGTGGTTTGGTAACCTATCATGAACTTGAGTACCTAGGGAAAGGAAGTTGCGGGCGTATGAGTCGAGTCATTGATCTTCAGTGGGGCGGCATAATGGCTGTCAAGATCGTCACTGTCCAACGAAAGAAAGAAAAGGAGACGAAGGAAGCGCTCAAACGCGAAGTGGAACTGTTAGCCAAGCTATCACACGTGAGTTCGACGTACTGCTTGTTATACTTGGGGCATTGGCTCATGGTCAGACACAGCCGCACATTGTTGAAAATATACATTCACAGCGCTGGGAGCTTGGACGGCCAATCGAAATATTCATGTCTGCTGCTGAAGGGTCGCTGCGCGGCTATCTGGACGACAAGAGGAATCGGCATTCGAAAATGGTGAATAAATAGATTACTCATATCGCTAGGGACATTACCAAGGCCTATACTATCTGTATAGAGAGAATATCATCCATCGAGATATCAAGCCAGAAAATACCCTTTTCAAGGATCTAGTTACGGGTCCCGTCTTTAGCCTGGCCGACTTTGGCCTCTCCAAAGAGTTAGATTCCAAGGCCACTTTCGTTGGAACTCCACTCTGCTGGTCACCAGAGATGTGCTCTGCCGCTTCGCAAGACTTCCGAGTCGACATCTGGTCGTTGGGCGTTGTTATATATGAAATGATAACTGGTTTGGCCCTGCACCAACTGCCTGGCCTGACTTACCATACGTTCGCATCTGGGGAGTGGTGCAAGAGACTGGAGGATGCATGTCAGGACAGAGGCGATTTGGCAAAAATGGTGACTATTAAAGTTGAGAAAATGATAACTATTGACATGTGCCAAGCACTTGCCACTTTTTCCCGTCTTGCCAGATGAATTACCGCCACCGGTCGCCTGAATTCCCGCCCAAATTCCTCCCGGCGCTTCGATTATCCTTGACTATTACCTAGTCATCACTTTCAAAATCTAGGAGCAAAGACAGCCCTCTAGCACTAGCGTTTACGTTCGTCGGGGAAATGGCAGCATCGGCGTTGGGAAGTGTATACTAGAAGTCTGGTAAAGTTGAATCTTGAGTGTAAGAATATATTTCTCGGGTGATCGGCGCTTGGGAAAGTACATGGTGAGGCGAAGATCGGGATCATTTGTTTGCCATGAAGTTGTGGGGAAATCTGTATAATGCATAATGAAAGCTGTATAATGTATAATGCAATAATAATATCTGGGAGCAAAATGGCAGATTTTTATGATTAAGCTCGTAGTTGTTTGTATCAAGGACGTTGCTAAGCATCCCCCTCCCCAGCCCTCGTTCTCCTGTTCGAAAACCAAACCGTTTTACTACGTAGCAAGATCCCTATACGTTTCATTGCTTGATTGGATTAGGAGCCGATGGTCTGTAAAGGGCATGGGAGTCTGGGCCATCTATCTCGCGAATTATCATCGCTACAACTGGCTGCTACAGTAAGTACGGTAGCTCGACGCGACGCGACGCGACGCTGTGCTTCCGCTTACATTAGCAGTGTTGTCTTATCACTATCATCATCATTCCATATCGATACACATCTGCCGTACGGAGTACTTCGTATCAGTACGAAGTAAGACTTTCGGCAATACGGAGTACGAAGAATGGAAACTCAAATGCACGGTGTCCACTCCATCGAACCGAGTTTGCGGGGAACATAACGCCATTATTATACTTCGTACGGAATCGTACCACGGTACGAACTATATCTCCGTGCTGGACACGGGGGACAGACTATCGATATGGGTACAGCACCGTGAGCTATTATCGCCAGACCAGACATGGTCGGGTTTGAGAAGAATGAAAAGCCGGGGCTCCAGGATAATTGGAACCATCGGGAGCACAGCAACCCCGACATTATTTCTTCAGCACACCACAGACACAGCTAATCATCAGGTCCATCACCACTCCAGCCGCGACCAGAATCTCTGGTAAAAGGGCCGCAATCTTTGGGGCACCTGGGGGGTTTGCCTCTGAAATCAGGATCAATAGACCTGGATCTGGATCTGGACGAAAGGAGCCAAATCAAATCAAAGTTTGCCCGATGTTTATGCTTTAATTCTGCTCTATTCGCCAGCAGCCCCGGCAGGGAGCGCGAGGGCAATCTTAAATCTGCTGGATCCTGCTTCTTTTGCGACAAGCGCCAGGCACAAGCGGCGGGCTACCGAGCCCGACCAAGACACTTGGGCGAGTTGAGCCCGCTTGATTGGCGTGGCAGGAAATAAGATCGCGCTCTAAGCCAGGGGCTGAGATTGTTTTGTCCTCCGCTCATGGAGAGCGCGGGGGGAGAAGCCTGGGAAGGAGCCAGGCTCAGTCAGAGACTCGGAATATTGACCATTTGCGCTTTGCGGCTGCTCAAGGAACGGCCTTGCGCGGTGCCTGGCTGGGGGGTCCCCGGCTTCAAGGTTCGATTCCTGCTCCTTTCTTTACGTTGTTTCTGTGTTGTTTTGTCCCGTTTCGCTCTTCGATGTATCCACATCGCACCGCACCGCACCGCATCGCACAGTCCTTCCTTCGTTTCGCCCTCTTCTCCTTCAGCTTCAGCTTTCCCACCACGTTCGTTGCTCTTGTCGCGACTCACTACAGTCATTCTTTTGATCAGTCTGCGCTGTTGCATATCTGCTGTTTTGCTATTTCGATCACATCCACTGCAGGCTTTGGCATCCAAAATTCTACGTATATATATACCACACAAACAACCGAGATCAGGAAAAGGGAGGGCAGACAACTCGAACGAGCAGTCTTTCGCAGCGCCCCACGAGTGCTACTCGACGAACCATTGATCGGACTCGCATATCGTCCATATCATGAAGCTCGTCGATATTCAGGCGACCATTGGCGTCGCTGCGCTGGTGTTGTCGGCGGGTTGCGAGGCGAAGCATGCCCACCGTCTGTCGCATTTGGGCGCATTTGGGAAGCGACACGATCACAGCCTTAAGAGAACATCCGAGTCGTCGCGCGCCGAAGGTGTCGAAGGTGGACTGCAGAAGCGTGGAACCTGCGCTTTCCCGAGCGATGCGGGCCTGGTTGCCGTCACACCTGGATCGCAAAATGCTGGCTGGGCGATGAGTCCTGATCAACCGTGCAAGCCGGGCAACTATTGCCCCTACGCTTGCCCACCGGGGGAGGTTATGGCTCAATGGGATCCAAAAGCGACAAGTTATCCATCCATGGTACGTGCGGCTCTGGAGATGGGGATGGGGACTTGTATCACTAACTCTCGTAGAACGGCGGTCTCTATTGCGATAACAATGGTCAAATTAGCAAGCCATTCTCTAACAAGCCATACTGCGTTCCTGGCAGTGGTGCTCTGGGTGCGCAGAGCAACTGTGGATCAGGCATTGCCTTTTGCCAGACGGTTCTGCCAGGAAATGAGGCAATGCTGATTCCCACACATGTCACTGGATCCTCCGACCTAGCGGTTCCAGACACAAGCTACTGGTTGGCCACCGCTGCTCAGTACGTTGGCCCATCCCCTTTTCTCGTGCCTACTAACGGGTCCCAGCTACTATATCAACCCTCCCGGAGTTAGTGTTGATGATGGATGCATCTGGGGTGATGAGTCAAAGCCTCATGGAAACTGGGCGCCGTATGTTGCCGGAGCCAATACGATGGCTGATGGCACTACCTTCGCGAAGATCGGGTTGAATCCTATCTGGACTGGCTCCAGCCTTTCTGGCACTGCCCCAAAGTTTGGTGTTAGTATCGAGTGCCCCGGCGGAGGATGCAATGGCCTTCCGTGCAAGATCGATCCTGCTTCCGGCTCCAGCAGCATCCCCAGTGTGACGAGTGCCGACAAGGCTACTGGGGCGGGGGGAGCGGACTTCTGTGTAGTAACGGTGCCTAAAGGCGGAACGGCCAAGGTCGTCGTCTTCAACGCCGGGTCTGACTCCAGCTCCTCTGGATCATCGTCTTCCAAAGCTGACTCCAGCTCCCCTAGCCCTTCTCCTTCCCCCAGCCCAACCCCGAGCCCAACCCCAACACCTACACCTACTCCTTCATCGTCATCAGCACCAGCGCCTCCCTCCAGCACCCCATCTTCCTCAAGTAGCGAGTGGTCGAGCTCATCGTCGAGCTCATCCAGCAGCAAGTCCAGCTCTTCTACCATCATCCTACCATCGAATGGGCCCCACATTCTCTTCCAAAACCAATCTTCATTGTCAAGCACATTGGCGTCAGCTTCAGGAACAGGAAACCTTGCGATGGGTCCCGCTTCAACCGCAGAGCCCCCCAAACCGACCACCAGCAAGAAGTCCGCAGCCAGCACAATGTTTGTCTCTAGCACCGCGGTTGCTTTCACCACTGTCTTTGCCCTCGCCTCGGCATACCTCTTCTAAGCACATGCTTCATATCGCGGAGTCGCTCGCCCCGCGCTACATCTATGGACAGGGTATGCGTGACATTGTCAACTCGCCCATCCACAGATCGATCCCATTCTTCTTGCGCCTTATAAGACTATATCATTCTAATGCGTCTGGACTTACGTAATTTTTATTGCCCGCACTTGTTTCTCGCGCCTTCGAGAATGAGCACGCATCCGCCTTCCCCACGATTTTTATATACCTTTTTTATCGGAAACTTGCGGAGAACATTTCTTCTTATGCACATATCGTTCAAAACGTTTTCCTGCTGGTTCAGCTGGAGATACCCTTGCGATGTTGGCTGATACCCCTTTACAATTTTATGCTTGCTTATTGTTCTTTCGCAACCTTTTGGTAGCGATCTGTGAATGCGTTTGGTTGATTATATATTCCTCTGTTTATTTTTGCTACCCAGAGTTTATATTTACGCCTATTTTGGAGGACATATGGGGTGTTGGTGGAGAGGGGGAAATTGGGTAGATTGCGCCGGGTTCTGTTCCCTGTTGAACGATCTTGTTTTGCGTATTTTCTTTACGAAGTCTATGGTGCTGATGTGTGTATACGAAATACCTTCTTCTGGTGATGGTCTTCGTTTAAAAAGGAGGATTGGGGTTTAAGGATTGGGTTGATTGATGAGATAAGCGGGATTGGATTGGCTGATGAGGTGATGGGGATTGGTTGGGTGGGTATGGGGAATTGACCGGGCATGGTGCGTGCCTACTTGAGCTAATGGGGTGGGGTTGAAGGGTGGTTGTTGGACTTGTAGCTGTAGCTCTGGCTATAAGTCGATAAATAAAATCAATACTTTCGATTTAAATAGCGCGTACGTTTCCTCATGGCGTCTTCTTGGCTTAGTCTGCTGATGCAAGTGCAGCAAGCGGCTTGTTTCGTACAGTAACCGTCCTCAGGACAGGTTTCATACAAAATACGTTCCTGTCTTCCTGTTGTAGAAGCAGATATGCACTTTATCTCACGAGCCTACAGCTCCTTGGTGTGGATGAGTTGGGGATCGGAGGAGCTGGAAGCGAATAGCGTATGGTATACGGTACGCAGGAAAGCTCTTGCTAGTAGGGTAGCTCCTAGTACTCTACAAATGTGCAAATGAACAGTTATGGAGTTATTGTACTTTATTGTTTGTTATACCCACAGTGGTTCCAAGTCAAAGTTGGCGGGAATACAAGAAGCCCGTCTAGCGGCTTGAATAAAGGTGCCTGCTAGTGGAAACGCCGGGCATGAACCACCATCCGCCTACAACACCTTCTATATCTACAGCTCCATCAACGCCATGTGTACCCTTCCATCAACGCCGGGTCTAGGTACCTTCCATGAACGATGTCAGTATCACATCAGAACTCCAGCTCCTCAATCAGCTCCCTCTGCTTCCGTGCCAACTCCTCCAGCCTCTCCGCATCGTAGTCGTTATCGGGAGTGGCTCGGACAAAAGCTGAGATCGAGTTCTTGACACCGCGTAGTCTGCGCTGTAGCTCTGCATTCATATCCCGCAGCTGCGCCTTCTCCTCGGTCAAGAGATTTACCAAATCCCGAAGAACAATGTTGTCCTTCTGGGTTTGATAGTTCAGCTTTTCGAAGGCTGCCATGTCTGCTGGAAGTGACGAAACTGTTTCTTGACGGTCTGCGACTTGTGGTTCGTGGTCGGCTTGAGGGGAGGTGGGTAGCTGGTCTTGTTGGGAAACGGTTGGTGGGCTTGCAATTGCCAGGCCGGAGCGGGCCATTGGTGTTGATTTCATTGAATCGACAGCCTGCTGCTTCTCAGAAGCAATGTGCTCCTTCTCAGAAGTCATGTGCTTTTTCGTCGATCGACCCATCTTATCTGATTGTTCTGCTGCTCCTGCTTCGTCGTAAGGGGCTGATGCGCCTGTCTTCTGAGCTCTGCTTTGCAATATTGCTTGTCGGAGTCGGGCTTGGGCTAGCTCAATGTCGTGGGAGGTTGAAATTTTAACTCTTTTGGAGGGGTTGATGACGCTTGGTTGCCACTGGTGGGAGGTATTCTCGGTCTGGATGTTGAAAGGTGCGGGCGGCAACCGAACGACTGGCCTTGATGGTTCTTGCCACAAAATTTCAGCTGTATGGGGATTTTGAGGGGCCGTATAGGTATTCTGTGAGGGTTCTCTGTTGGGAGCCTGCTGTGAAGATTCCTGATTTTGAGAAGATCGTGAAGTCGCGCCGGTACGAGTGTGCTGCTGAAATTCACTTGTACGCTTATTGGAGAAAGCTGGAACACCAAAGGATGCTGGAGCTGAAGGTGGTGGCGGGTTCCAGAGTGATGGATTTCCGCTGCGAGTATCAGAGAAGCCAAAACCAAGTCGTTCCGCGGGAGGCAATGAGCTTTGTAGAGAGAGGGCTGGGTTTTGATGACCTCTCCGATTCGAAGCAGTGATCGATGAATCCGTAGCATTTACTGCCGCCAGTCCACTCCGAAGATTCAACCGACCAAGGCGCTCGAGTTCTTCGGGCTTCCATGCTGGCAGTACTCCCCACTGCTTGTCGTGCTCGGGCTTGACTTCAGCGGCGTAAGAAGCGGGAGGTTGTTCTCGTGCAATTCTAGCGGGCTCTTCCTGCCTTCGATCCATTCGACCTCGACCCTGACCCCTTCCCCTTGCTGCCTCTCTCCGATTTTGCTTATTTATCATTTCTGTGTGGATTTGAGCTGCAAGCCTCTGCTCGCTCGCATGGTCTCGTGGCTCGGCGGTCCAAATCAAATGCTTGGAACGTCCTACTGATATGTGAACTGGGCCTGCACCACGAAATTTTTTGCGGCTGCACGTCATCTTGCTACTGTGGAGGCTGCAACAGGAGTAACACCCATAGGCAAGGTCAAATTAGCAGGTCACTATGGTCAAAGGCGATACCTATCTGCTTAGTATGCGACTTTTGCTGCAAAACCTCAGCAAAACGTCGATATCCTCAAAAGACAAGCCAGATATCACCATGCACCATGAGCTATTCAATGAACTAGTTTTGAGCGGTGAAGAAGTCGGTGGCAGGTTTTTGAAAGTTGATGGTTGTTTTTGGTAGATCTATGGTATCAAGTCGTGAACGACAGGGGTATTTGTGCCAGCAGGACAGGGGTACGGCACTGGTGCACGGGCCACATGTTTACTTTGTCGCGTTGCACCCCATGATATACGCGACTATCCCACGACGACCTACGATGCTTTAAAAGTCCAAGTCGACTCCCCAACCAATTGACCACCCAGTTGATCAGGTGGCAAGTTATCTTTGATTGCTAGAACTCGAGGCGTAGGAAATTGCACATTTTCTATCCTTAATTCGCTGTGAATCGAAGCCCGCACGCGAGGTAGCGGACAATACGGAGAAGTGGTAAAAAAGAAAGGTCTATCGCCAGGACAGGTCAATTACTCTAGTTGCTATAGAAATACGATGTCAGGGTGGGTGGCGAAAAAATCTATGGAGTCCATGCTGGGGATACATGGGCATCATGAGAAGGAGAATACTGGTGATGGTAGTGGGAAGTTCGGATACAGGTCAGCAAAAGAAGCTATGATACAAGGAGAAAGCCAAATGGTTCAGGTCATGGCAAAGGAAAGGAAGAGACCGAGAGTTGTTCTGGGTCAACTAGCAGCGAATGGCTCTCTCAGCAATTATTCCGTGCCAAGATACACTTCTGAAGACGAGGTTGAGGGGGCCTTTGCTGAGGCGGAAACAGAGGAGGAGACCCAACTTGAGGAATGTGAAGGAGGGGCTCAGGAGCAGCCTGAAGATAATTTGAGTACGGATGCTATCAGTAAGCAGGCATTTGCCCTTGGATGCTCCCTGCACACTAATTCCAAATTTCCAGGACACGCTGAAGCGTATGCTGAGATGATACGAGGAGCAGTCCACCCTCCACAGCAGCCGCAAGATCCAACATGTGAAACGCCTAGCAGAAAGCGGCGACGACTTCTTGAAATTGCTGCGAGTGATGCCTCGAGTAGCAATGAACCTTTCAGTCCCTCTAAACTCTCATATTCGGATCCTCGACGGCCTGCGAAGCGGCTATGCACCCCCCAGTCAGCAAACAGGCGACGCTCGGCACCCTCTCATGTGTTAAGTCCTCTCAAGCCCATGGACCTCAACCAGTTGCGGCAATTGGATAATTTCCAGAATATAATGTTAAAAATGGAAAAGACGGCACGTATTCCAAACTACTTTTAGCTCAAACACGTCTAACGATAGCAGAATTCGTCTCCGGCATGGCTAGTTGCTGGTGTTGAAAGACTCCGCGCAAAATATCCCGACGATCATTTTGAACCTGAAAATAGCCTAATAAAATGTTCAGACTGCGATGATCGTACCTTCAAACCAAGCGCTACCTCTGTTCACAATTTCGAGGCCCATTTAAAATCGAAGGCTCACAGAGCCAACGTAACTGCGCGGATATCAAATCAAGCTCATCAAAATACCTTTATACCAACCTCTAAGACGATCGATTTTGAAATACCCACAGAACCGCTCATGGTCTTCGCGCAAAAAGGACAACCAGACCTAGAGACTGCTAGGGCGCAATATTTACATGCTTTACAAAATGATGCTTCATCAAAGGCTATGCATATTAATGTTATGCAAGTTCGATTAGCTTCCCTAGAACGGAAGCTAACAGCACAGGGTGATCACGTAGCAGAAATTCTCGAGGTATTAAAGAGGAATGAGGAAAAATACCAATCTCTATCTGAGCAGCAATCCGCTTCAGAGTCAAAACACGCTGATCACCTTACGGAGATAGACAGCCTACTCTCGTGGCACGCGACTACGCAAGAAGGCAAAATCCGGGAATTAACAAAGCGGCTATGCTCAACAGAGAAGCAAAAGGAGGTGCTGCTTAGGTTGGAATACACGATAACCGATATCGCCGAGAAAAGCAGTGGCGAATTGGAAGACTTCAACAGGCGGTTAACAAGATCTGAGAAGCAAAATAAAGATGAACTTGAAGTCGTTCAAAAGAGTCTCGACGACTTAGAATATACAAGCGATGCGCAGGCTAGCCACTTGCTAGACCGCATTCAAACCTTAGAAGCTGCCACAATGCATCAAAACGACCACATCCATGACCTAGAAGCGAAATTTCAGCTCCACTCCGAGAAACTTGACAGGCAATTTGCCAGTGAAAAGAACTTAAGGGAGGATCTCCGCGCTCAGCTGACGGTACACTTTGCGCAGACGGATGCGAGGATGAAGGCATTGGAGGAGAAGAACGAGAGAGAAATGAAGCGGATGCAGCTTCAAAATACAGAACGGATCAGTGTATTGGAGAGGGCGAGTCGTAAGCAGGAACACAAGACTCAAGGGTTTGAGGCATTGATTCCGGCCATTCTCGAGGATGCTATGGAATTAAGACAGTATCTAGAAACGATTTCGGGAGCATCGCAGGAAACATCGCAAGAAGCATCGCGGGAATCGTCTCAGGATGAGGCACAGACTGAATCTCGGGACGAGCAATGATTGTGCATTGGCGTGGATGATTTTACTACATATCTTGGGCCGATGCTCTCCGATAATGCATATCAGGAGTCAAGACATTTGGATATGGACGGTTTTTGTTTTGGAAAGGCTGCCCCGGCGTTGAATATATACCCTACCTAACTGGACGTAATAGGCCATCCTGCATGTATATATATGGCTGTATACACGTATGAATCATGATGGAAATGAACAAACAGGCATTGGAGATTCTCCCATTCAAAGTACCATACTATGAAATCGAAGAACGACAGTAGAAAAGTACCTTTGATGATCACTTCTGGAAATACCATTTCTCTCTTTCCTTTGTAGCCGACGATTGTGCAAACAGTGCTTAGCTCGCCAGAATGTGCTCGTTGATATCGATTGAGCTCGTATTGTCGGTTGTAATAATAGGTATGATGGGTGCTACGATTACACATATAGAGAAATGCAGCAGGGAGTATCACTTTATACCACAAGGAAGTCTAACTTGTTCTTTGTATACTTGGGTAACCATACAGCCGAGTGACCGCGAGTCACATGCGTATCTCCTCCCCGCCTATTCTACCTACCCTCTATAAATCAAAATAAGCAAGCAGTTTGTGTTTTAAGGAAGACAAGGGCGGCCACTTGGTTAAGTGGTTCCGGTCAAATTGTCTTCTGGAGAGGATCGATTGGGCAAAAGCGACAAAGCACGACACACTACCAAAATCGACAAGAGATGTAGGCAATCGACCGGGCCGAACTCTTTTGCCTTTTGGAATGCCCAAATAATATTTTTGCCTCCTGTTCCTGCCTTGGTAAAATCGTAATAGATATTAGGCTTTTTTGGCTCTTTTATTTCGCCTATTATAGGTCGTTGTCCGCTGGCGAGAGCGGTCTACTCGAATTGCCAGCTTTGTTACCAAACGCTTTCGCACTCCGCCTTTGTGCCGTTCTTGATATTTACATTAAGAAGCGTGTCCAGTTGTAAATAGCATTACTCCTTGGAGTCAAAATCGGAGGATGGCGTGAGTTGCACGGGCCGAGATGTTCCGGGAAATCGGTTCGAGGCAAACCGAATAATGGTAACTTTCCTATTAGGCACGTCCACCGTCCAATGTCGGTCGTTCATTGTACGGTACTGCACAAAGTACTGGGTTCCTGAAACATCTACTAATCTTCCTACGCCATAAACGGGCAACTTAGCGGCCGGGATCAGCCCCGGGCCGTCGCCTGGAGAACGCTAGAAAACGTACAACACGCCACAAACAACCATGGGTTTGGATTGATACAGGGAAGCGTCCATTTCCTCATAAATACGGGATACTCCACCCATACGGAGTATACATGGGTTAGGGGGATACGGGTAATAAAAGCAGATCTTATCCTGCTAATCATGTGCAAAAAGTCTTAGCAAGAAAATACTCAGCATTTTGCTGAGAACTAGAAATACTGCATTATCTCCTTGAGACTTTTCCAAGAACTAGCTTACGAAGAAAGGATCCAGTTATCAACAAGAGGCTGACACTAAGCCTTGCTTGGCCCGTATCGATCCCTGACCGCGCCTCTATTCGTCAACAATTTCAGCCTGAATGGTCGTTGCATTGCATTGAAGCATAGAGTGATCTAGTCATCATCTTGACGAAACCAGATCTCGATCTCTCACCTAAAAGATATTCCCCTGGAGATCGAATTCCCCATTTGGCCATTAAAACTTCCTCAATAAAGCTTCATACTAAAAGTACAATTTATTTGTTGGCGACATCTCTACTCTAGTCACAATGCCAACCTACCTCGTACACGGCTTCCGTTGGCCGCGCTGGGCAATTCGCATCTACATCGCTCGGCAGGATCTCGAAGACGCAGCCTCAGACTGGATAGTCGCGCCAGCGACCTCCGTCACGCTGCTCAACTCTTTCTACACGCTCTACGACTTCCTGCCGCCTAGTAGCCCACCACCATCCTCATATGCACTCCCAGCTCCACATACCCAAGTCGTGGTACAGGAAGCATCCACGAAAGAACCACCGCGGCGGCTGACGAAAAGGAATACGAGCTCACGAGCATCGCTGAAGTCCTCCCTATCGGTACGCGCACGGCGATCGTCCGCGCTGAGCATTGCCAACACGCAGCGTCAAAGCGGCATTGCGAATGGGCAGAATGGAGATAAGAATCGCCATGGACGCAATGGCACGCATCTAGAGTCGCCGCCTAGCACCAATGCAAACACAAGCACCTCAACGCTTGCCGAAAAGGACGCGCCGAGCTTCAACGACTGGAGTGTCGTCAAAATCCTCGAACAATATAACCCCGCCGACATGCATTCTACCAGCCAGCCGTACGCTTACGTCGGTGATTACTTCGTTAAAGTCGAACTCGGGGTTTCGATTCCGGAGGAGATGGCCAAATATGACGCAATGATGAGGGCTGAGGAGGAACTCGTTTCCCCTGGTGGGCCTGGGAGTCTTGGTGAGGGGTTGAGTGCGAGGGATATTAGGAGGAAGAGTAGGAGGTTGGGATGGTTTGAGAAGTTGAGGGATGGGGTGCACAAGGGGGCGGAGATTGAGTGGTTCGTGGTGGTTTGTGGGGATGAGGAGAGAGTGGCGCCGGAGGTTTCGGATCTGGGAAGTTCAAGTCTTGGGAGTGAGGACGAGGATATTAAGACGCCTAGGAGCGCCGGATTGAGAGGATTCTTTGGTAAAAAGAAAACTATCCGAGAGGAGTGAGCGATCAATACGTTTATGTCGGTTTAGCATGGTGTTGGTGTTTGCTTCGGGTGGCTGCATTGGAAGCCAGGTTTGTAAAAGTATCAAAAGTCGGGAGGTGTAATACTGTTGTAGCAATTGAATAGGACGGCTTTCTTTTGGCCTAAATTGGACTTATTGTTGTCCCTCATAATCCCTCTTCCAAATCCTATCCCACACTTCTTTATCCACCGCGAACTCTCTGACATAGTCATGTTCTAGCTCATGCGTCCTCTTTCCTAGCAACACTAAGCTGTGCAGCGGCCCTCCTAGTTCCTCATCCGCACTACAAAGCTGCCTCAACGTCCCACTGACAAACTTCTCGGTCTTGCCACCCACCCTCGCTGCTCCGATGGCCAAACTCTCCTCCCCATAAACACCATGCTTCCCCTCGCCTTCCTCCTTCTTAATCTCTTCCACCTCCAGCATCTGGCTTGCGCACTGCCCAACAGTCATATACCTCGGTGGCTCATAAATCCTCCTTCCCCTTGCCATATTCTCCAAACTCTGCTCCTTGACCTTTATATCTAGAAGGATGAGTGTATGTAGTCCAATGTCGCGATTTTCTCGGACGCGGTCGTGGAAGGATGCAGGTTTCCATGTCTCAGTAAAGAACACCATGGATACTGTCTGCCCGAAATTGTAGAGTTGAAGACCGGTGGATCCGATGGCTGACATGATGCTGGCATTGGGAATGGTGCTGATGGGAATTTGGAGCGAGCGAGCGCGGAGAACGAGATCGGTATGTGTCGTCGCTCTATATAAGAAGAGTTAGTATATGGGGCGGGATAGTAATTAGGATGAGTGGAAGTACGAACCCAAAAGGATCTCCCACAACGAGAAATGCTACGTCGACGGTTTGCGCATCTCGTAGGATTTCGTCACTTGCTGACTCGACCATCTCTCTGTCTGCAACAATAACTTCTCGTCCATAGTATTTCTCCTACTGTATATCAGCGTCAGCTCTCAATTTCTGCTTGGGTAAAGTAAGAAATAAAGAAATGACCTAGGGGGAGCATTACGAGGATAGCCGTATCGACAAGTAAAATACTGGTGTATGCTTCAAGGTAGACTCGCGAAGCTGTGCGCGCGATTTCTAGGCCTTTTACCGTTATGTCTGTCTCATCGGATAGACCGAGGCCTATTAGATAAAGCATTTTGACTAATGTGGTGTTCCACTATGGAAATGATTGTGTCTATCCTTTCGTTGTGCAGCAGTATGATAATTTTGTGCCCCTCATCCGTGTGGGGAAATTCTGAAGATTCTGCCACAACACACCGCTTTCACATCAACAATTTCGAAGCTCCTGCACTTGCGCAACCTCGTCCAAGCTTCAACCATCAACAGCCTTGCCACTGCACCTATATCCTGCCATCCTCGACTCTTTACAACGGCAATACTACCGAAACCTCCCCTCTCTCTGCCAACCAATTCGCAGCCATGTCTGCCAACAAGGGGGCCTACGAAACAACTGCCTCGGACACCGACTTCCGCAAGAAATACGACCGAGCGGAATACGCCGCGAAGGCGGCGGAGCGAGAATCCAAAGAAAAGGAAGAAAGAAAAGCGCGCTATGAAGCGAAGCTCGCCGGAAAGAAATACCATGTGCCCCTCACAGGGAACGAAACTCTTACAGAGGCGCGAGCCTCCCGACTAGATGTCGCGAGCAATGTAGGAAAAGTGATGCTGGTGCCGGCCGGGGCGGCGACGGGGAAGAGAGGTCGTGGAGCGGGTTTCTATTGCCAGGCTTGCGATTTGACGTTCAAGGATAATTTGCAGTGGGTGGAGCATGAGAATAGCATGCAGCATCTTCGGGCCATTGGGCAGACGGGCGAAGTTAGGCGGGCGACGGCGGAGGATGTGCATGACAGGATTACTATGATTTGGGAGAAGATCATAGACGAGAAGAGGGCAGATGTTAAGACTCTTGGAGAGAGGTTGGAGGTTAGAAAGATGGAAGACGATAAGGAGAGGGAGGAAAGGAGGAGGAAGAGAAGGGACTTGGTGGAGAAGAAGAAGGCTATTAAAGAGGAGGAGGTTAAGGTTAAGAAGGAATATGGGGATGATGTGAGGATTGAGGGCGAGCACGACGAGGACGATATGATGGCTAGCATGGGTATTGTTGGATTTGGATCCTCGAAGAAATGAGGGTTTGGGATGGGATTCTCCTTGACCTGGTTGATTTAGCGATGGCGTTGGGGTCCCGGGCTGACATCTATCAATGTCTGGAAATTTATATGAGAAGGGACATAGAACGAAAGCTTGACTGTTACCATAGGTACTTTTCGAGTTTGTATATAGGTACCTATGTACAGCCAAATCCTCCTTTCACAAGGGATTTCACTCGTCTGTCCCTCCCTTGCGAAATACGGAGTAGTGAGTTCACCACTGGCTCCAATACTTAACTACCGCATGCCTACCGAAGGCAGGTACAACGGCTGCATTTAGGTCAGCTGACACACTGGGTTGGGATTAGAGTGTGAGCAGACGTTTGTTGCACGTCGCAACCTTCTACCCGCTGCCCGCATATGCACGTTTCCGCATGGCATCGCCCTAGCCCGATTAGGCAGAGGCGCTCCACACCCAAGTCATCACAGTAAGAAAATTGCCTCCGCGACCAAAACGTGGGTGCAAATAACAATACTCCGTAACTTGCTACGCGACGTGTAACGAGTACTCCGTAGAGCAACAATAATGCTACACGACGGGCAGCACTCGAAATGAAGCTATTCGCAACCGGTGCCTAGAGTCGCAGATGGTTGCGTGCAACTTACGGAGTGTTAATATTGCTAGTCGCACCCACGTTTTGGTCGCGGAGGCAATCTCTAGTTTAATCAGGCTACGGTGATTCGATGTACTCCGTACTGTAAGAAAAAGGGTGTGCACGGTATTCTAAACCCTGGCCTCAATCCAAACGAGTTCTCCTTTATTGGCTGCTGAAGGAGGTTCTTTCAGCCTTACCAAGCCATTTGGTGATACTAATACTAATAATAGTGTTTAAAGCTAACGACCCCCGGCAAAGAAGTAGACGTTTATATAGCGCAAAGCACAGTCCGCTAATATTAGAAAGATTTTATAGCTAGGTAGTTAGTAAATAGTGTATAGGTAGATACGTCTAAAGATAATACGTTCAATCACTAAGCAAGTTGGGAAAGCCATGGACCAAAGCTTGAGAGCCTCGAAGACAAGACTTCTCGCCTCGAAACTACAATCTCTGCCAAGGGAGACGACATTCATGAAGGCGTCGAGGGTCCGACAGAAAAGTACGAGTACGAGTAATGACGCTTTGCACATAGGGCTGTCGGAGACTTGAGCTTTCTTTTGTTAAAGAGTTAGGAGTGGAGAAAGTATACAGTAACAATTCGTCATCTGTCGTGAACTATCTATGTTCGATACCTAGCATTCTAAATTAACTCTATTTCCTGAATGATCTCAGTGTTAAAGCAGGAGCGCAGAGTGAGGGTAGTAATTGCTTCGCTCTGCCCTTGGGGGAGATTTTCCCTGGCACTTAAAATGAACATGCCTAAACGTCGGAATTTCAATTTGCCATGGTCGGCGATTTGGATGTGTAGAAAACCCCACCATTTTAATTCCACACTATTAATTATGAGAGCATACATCCTTTTGTTGGCTGGCACTGTGGGGGACGCAGCCGAGTCTGGATAGTAGTCACCGACGAGCGGGAAATTGCTGTCCCTGAGATGGTCGGTTGTAGCTGTAAAGATAGAGCATCTAACGTTCAAAGTGACGACGGAACCCGTGGAGGATATCGAGTTTAGCTGTGCGCATGCTACAAAGTTATCGGAAGTTGCTTCCCGTGGCATCCGAACTGGGCTAGCACAAGATGCCCATGACCATGATGAAATAGGTTGAGACCGATCCTGATCAGGGAGGCCATCGGCGGGTGTAGCCGAATACCAAGCTAAATCGAACGGTAGGCTAGCTACCCAATAGCCAGTTATGTATTCCCCCATACCAGTTTTCCGCTTAAATTGAGTGGCCAGTCCTAGCAAGGCGGGAAGTCTATCGGACTCCTTCGTCAGATTCAGGGACGAGTAGGTTTCTACCAGCCGACGCCACCAATCTCTAAGATTGCGCATGTGGTGTTTGTCTCCACCTTTTAAGGTCGTATGATAAGCAGCCTTGAATGCCATCGGATCAAGTAAGTAGTTCGGGTCTTCTGTTCGTCTTTGTTCATTGTATTCGTGGATCGTCCGTCTCAAATTATAATGCCACTCTGTACGTCCTTCAAGCACGTCTCTCTTGATCCCTTCCGACAGCCTTCCGCATTCACAATCTGAGGATTCAAAGCACTCCCACATAATTTCGTTAGGGCTAAATATCACAAATCTTCGAGATAATAGCCTCTCCTGCATGACCCAGCCTCTAGTGAACAAGTCTAGTCCACCAGAGAATGCATGGGCTGCGCTGGACTTTTCTCTTGGCGCTTGCTCGCCATGATATGGCAGTCCTTTTCGCAAATACAACCTTGGGTTGGGCCGCTGAGGATTCGAAACTTCAAACCCCTTGAAGATTTTCTCTGCCTCAGAGAAGCAGCCGTCCACCCCAGACGCAGCAGCTACAGTCAAGATAGCTTCTTCGTATATCGAGCACATAAGATTTGCTTCCTTCTCCCAGTCTTCAGCACTATCTTGAATAATACAAAGGCTATCAATCCATATGTATCGTATCGGGTCTTGGCCAGGGTACTGCTGAACATACCAGCTCGAGAATTCCTGGGCAAATAAAATAGCATCTTGGAAACTTTGAGTGAGGTATTCCCAAGGAATATGCTGTTTCAGGGAGTCGATATTTGCTTGAGTGCATCGTGGCATCTTATTTGCATCCATCCACCGATGGCTAAGACATATGTAGTGACTTTGAGAGCTCTCGCCTTCAATAAGTCTTATATTATTCCTATCGGCTATATCGATGACCCTCGTAGGTAGTGATGGCGGGTGGTGATTGTCACCACAAGCTTGGTGACTTGCAGAACAGACCTGAAACCAAGAGTAGACCCTTTCGAACGCCGCCGCAGATCCGGTGTTGCCTGAGATTGGATGTGTTTCGAATGCTCTCTCAATATAGAGAGGCTGGTGTTCTCGCCGCCTGGCTCGGAGAGACCCCAATAGCCACTGGGCCCAGGAGTCGTCTTTGTTCGATTGAGTAGTTTTGAGCATTTCTAGCGTTGCTTCAATAAAACTGCCATCGCTCTCTAAGACGCTCAGAACGAATTCTGTGCGACCTATATATGGATCGATGTAGCAATGTTGGCTACGAAGTCCTTGCCCCTTCTTGTCAATGATGTGCGCAAAAAAGGACATGGCGAACCCCACCACACAGCAGCCGTGGCAACGTTCCTGTGCTTCCGGAGAGAGGGCAGCCTGATTGAGCACAGTGCTGGTTGAAAATGATTCGAAATATGGGCGACACAGTGGGCATTCTTCTTCCTTGTATGTCCGTGCATTGAGAAGAGCCGTGGACTTATGGTACAATGTCTGGAGATAGCCGTAGAGGTGGGAAGAGACCGCGGCCCCCTCCAGGGACGTGGAGTGGCCGGATGAAGCCTCTGCCTGAGCCATCTTCCCTAGTTCCCGGTTTCGCGATTAAAAGAGGGTTTGTGAAGGCCATAAACATCTCTGGGCTGATCCTGTGCTCCCTGCTAAGGAACAGTATAGGGAACCTCGGCCGATCACAAGTAGCCCTATTTAAAGAGCGATGAAGAGTTTGCAGCGCTGAAGACTCGCGATGAGAACCCGGATTTGGGACAAATGGGAATAGTAGTGGTCTTGATACTATCTCAAGTTCTTATAAAGGCGTTGTCTACCAAGATTTCGTGAATATTACCGTGTAACTAGCACGGAGCATGTAGAGAGGCTCGGTCGTCGTGTTGAACTGGCTCTCGACAACAGGGATCCAAAATCGCCCCGGCATCCCTGTAAACGTGGACAGGGTACTTAGGTACTTACTCCGTATTAGGTAGTATGGGGTAGGTACGAAATAGCGCCTCGAGAGGTCGGAAATGGGCTTTGGTGAGGTCAAGAGTCATCTTAGTAAGCCCCCACTTGGTAATCCCCGAACTGCAACCAAAATAATTACAAGTACCCCTCGGAGCCCCTCCATCAACATCAACATCAACATCAACAACAGCGTCAATTGCCTTCAATTGTTACCCCGACCTTCCAAAATATGGCGGAAAATACACGTCCCTTCAACCTGGAAACCTGTGCCCGCCAAAATATACTTGACTTACAGCCTTACCGCTGTGCACGAGAGTAAGAGCTTCAGTCCCCGAAGCAATTGTCAGTTCGGTGACTCACATCTATACAGCGATTATAAAGACGATGGAACAAATATCCTTCTCGATGCTAATGAGAACGCCTACGGACCGTGTCTCCCCTTGAACGGGTCACCGATTCCGCAGACTTCATCGTCCGATTCTTCATCCTCAATCGACTTCCTCGGCTTGCACCGCTACCCAGACCCGCACCAGCACGACCTCAAACAGCGTTTATGCAAGCTGCGCAACACTCATTCCCATACCTCTAAAAACCTCACGCCTGCCAACTTGTTTGTAGGTGTTGGGAGCGATGAAGCGATTGATGCACTGCTGCGATGCTTTTGCGTCCCCGGCCGAGACAGAATCCTTGTTTGCCCACCTACATATGGCATGTACTCTGTGTCTGCACAGGTCAATGATGTCGGCCTAGTTAAAGTCCCATTACTGCCCGCTCCCGAATTTGCACTTGATGTCTCCACCATCATCTCTACGCTTTCGTCTCCACAGGCAGCAAATATCAAAGTCATATATGTTTGCTCTCCTGGGAACCCAACTGCGTCGTTGCTCCGTAAGGAGGACCTACAGAAAATTCTTGAACACCCCAGTTGGAATGGCGTTGTCGTTTTGGATGAAGCATATATTGATTTCGCACCGGAGGACTCATCGCTTGCCGAGTGGGTGCTTGAGTGGCCGAACTTAGTGGTCATGCAGACTTTGTCGAAAGCTTTTGGCCTGGCAGGCATACGGCTCGGGATGGCATTTACATCGGAGCCTATTGCTTCATTGCTGAATAACCTAAAGGCGCCATATAACATTAGTAGCCCCACAAGTGCCATTGCTACTCAAGCGGTACAGGATGCAGGGCTTGCTGCAATGGAGTATAATAGGGATAGGATTTTCGCCCAAAGAGATCGGATCTTGAGAGAATTGCCCAAAATTAGGGGCGTTGGAAGATTTAGGGGTGGCAATGAAAGCAATTTTCTGCTAGTGGAAATGCTCGATGTTGATGGGAACCCGGATAACGTGACAGCGTTGAACGTGTATGAGAGGCTGGCAGAGAATAGGGGAGTGGTTGTCCGATTCCGGGGGAAAGAACACGGGTGCATGGGATGTTTGCGGATAACGGTTGGCACCGAAGAAGAAGTCTCAAGATTCTTGAACGAGCTTAAGATTGTCATTCGGCAAGTTCATGCCGAGGCTTCTCCGGCTGACGGTGCAGTTGAAGAGCGGAAAGAGGAGGAGGCGAGTGCAGTTATCGCATAGATCAAGGTATAAAGTAGGGCTTTGGATAGATCTTAAGGTATTTCGAGTAATGATAGCATTTTATTCCCTGGAGGCATAGCCCAGATGCCGAATGCGCTCTTGCGTTTATACAGTCATAGTACTAGCTGTGTTGTTTCGTTCATTATTAGGCTCTTTGATGCAATATATGGCAGGTTGCATGATAGAACGGATAGTAACGGGAACTTGCAGGAAGTTCTTCAAGCTTCACATAAAGGAGACAAAGGCCAAAATGACCCATAGAGATAAAGTAATTCTTCATCGTCTTGCCTGAGATAAAGTTTCCCATACCATACGTGATTTGAGTGTTAATACAAATGAGATAGTTGTACCAAAGGCGGCAGATATATCCAATCATAGGAATAGTGGCTGAATCCTGGCCTGCGCATATCTTAGCCCATCTGGATTTCGATTTGATAGATCCTATCTCGTGTGCCCGCTTATACTCAGTGATTAAATTCACTGCTCCCACTTTAACGCTTTTAGGAGATAAACACTCGCTTCCACTTTCCCCCCCCCCTTTCTGTTTATCGGAGATAACACCAACCACCCGGAACAACTCTGATCCGCAATGGAGATGGAGATGGAGATGGCCTCAACGGAGAAGTACTGCCGTCACGAGACCAAAGAAGATGCCGCCGCTCCCACAGAGACAGACGAGTTAACTGACAACGACCTCTCAGTCCTCTCGCTAAAACAACTTTCCCGGAGTGTCAACTTAACCACTTCACCAGACTCAACACTCTCGATCTACCTCCGCTGGCTCGAGATCCACCGTCAACTGAAACCAAATCCTTCAAGGCCGTGGCGTAGCACTCTGGCTAGATGGGTTTCAGCTCTTAGCTCACGAGGCTTCTGTCAGTCGGAGTTGGCAAACAAAGTGAATATCTGGAAGGAACAGCACGGTCCCTTCAAAGACTGTGCACGTCGACCTCCACCCACGCCCCTAGATATTGAAGAAGCTTTTACTTATCTGAGAAGAGCTGATTGGCACCGTGAGGGGAAGGACGCGACGCGCCATAGATCTGTGCAATCCTCCAATCAAAGTTCAACAAAAGCGGCTCACAAGGAGTCAAGTTTCAAGACCTGGAAGGCGACCATGGAAGGCTCTAGGGGACCCCCACCTAGGGATTACGTTTGCAAGCGCTGTGACAAGAAAGGTATGTAAAGTTTGTTAGCTCGGTGCAGTTGTCGGCCACTTTTTTTCTCTGAAATAATGTAGTCTTCTAAAGGTGAAGTATTCACTATTTGTCAAAAGACGCTAACATTGGATGTCAGGTCACCAACTGGAAGACTGCCCCACCAACCTAGACCCAGCATACGACAAACCACCTGATAAGAACTATACCTGTACAGTGTGTTGGGAAACAGGCAAGCACTACGGAGTACTCTGCCCATATAATAATAGCAGGTCCTCTCTTACTGTACAACGCAAGCATAAGGAGCGTAGAGAGCGCAAAGAGCGTCACAGGGAATCAAAGGCCTCAAAGGTTAACGCAAGAGAACGCGATCTCACCGACAGCACCGGTAGAAGGGGACAAACGGATCAAGAGTATGGTCGACTGAATCGAACCCCAGCCTCTTCGAACGTTTCAATGAGAGATTGTTCACCTCCTAATAGTGCAAACCGAAGAATGCTTGCGGAGCTTGACCTTGCAGCAGCTCGACTTTTGGAGGAGGAGTTAGCAGATGTAGCTAAAATGGATGGGCGAGGAGTTACAACCTTCCAAGACTCCAGTAACCAACATCGAAAGCGAGCTCTTCCGGACATGAGCAACAGAGACTATAGCGACAACGATCTACACTCAGAAAGGAAGAAGCCCCGCAAGACTGGCAATACTATGGAGAACTCTGGAGACGTCAGACCAAACCCTGCGGAAGGAATGACCATGGATGAAATATTAAGCGCGGTGGATGATTTAATCAGTGAGGAACGAGACCGCTATGCTGGCGATGGACGCACCGACACAGAAACGGAGACCCTCACTTCTGATAATGCTTCTGTGGATGATTTCCAGAGCAAGATACTAGCGAGACATACAGAGGAGGGCCGGCTCAGGGAGACGGGAAGGAAGAACCTCAATCCTGAAGAAATTACAGTGGATGATGGCGAAGAGGATGATCGCGATGGCCCAGTCAATGCTGTTGCGTACACGGTAACACAAGGTACCATGAATGCCATCAAACCCTCTGGTCGAACAGCATACCGTCCTACTAGGCGCGGCAATATCGAGACCCGATTTCCGATTGTACCAGCTCCAGAGAGCAGTCCAGCTCCGAAGTATTCAAAGCTCATCCAAGGACTAATTAAGAAGCATCCGGAGATGACGGAGGTGGTGAACAATGTCAAGAAACGTCCAACAGCAGTCGATATGTGGGAAGCAGACGACCAAAAGAAACCCCAGCCAGGAACTAGAGCGTAAGTGTTATTCAATTTCCATCACGCAATTGCTAATTTTGAGATACTACTTAGAAACCTTGATGCATTTGAATCACTTGACCTTACCGAAAAGAAGCTGGAGATCCCAAAGTCGACAACTCCTCCCAGTCGTACCGAATATCCACAATTCGATGGAGCCTGTGATGAGAGGCCTAACCAGCGCAATAAAATTATCACACACTCCAACTATGAGGAAAAGGGTGTTCGCCTCGGCACGGTGGCATTGAATAAAGTCAAAGTAGTTACAGGAAACGCCAAAAAAGAACTTTCAGCGCTGAGGTTTGGACGGTCGAATGCACGGTCTTCGAGCAACGAATTCCCATCATTTACATGCACGGCACAGACTACACCATTATCAGGCCCCGTTGGAAAGGTCGATAATATGAAAGAGGTGCATCCGAAAGTGAAGAGGGCCACTTTTAAACTGATGAAAGATGGGCACGAGGATACTGCGGCAGCCAACATTCAAAATTTGCAGGTTGAGGAAGTTCGTCTCAACGCTAACACATTGAACATGAAAGCAATTTACAACGCCGCTAGAGCCGGCATACCTGCCTCAGCTTCATCTCGATCAACAAGGGAATTTCAGACCACAGTAAGGAACTTGATCGACCGGAGCAAAGGTCAGAACTTGGAGAGGTTTGCAGTAAACTTCAACGTGCCAACCACAATCCCAGAGGAGGCTAGAAGCACCAAGTCGCAACCATTGGAGGAGAAAGGATCCTTCCACAATATTATTGATGTACGTATTTGCCAGTCCTCAATGCACCTAGAAGGACGGATACTAAATTGTAGAACAGGAAGTGTCGCATGAAGGAAAGCACAGTACGGCTCAAGCCAACTTTATCCAGAAATCCAAAACAAAACTCATGAAGATGCGGGTTGGAGACGAATTGAAGAAGTTTTCTCGGAATTTCAAGCTCACCACACCCATCCCCGAGGACATTGCCGAAATTTGCAAGATTCAGTCGAGAACTCAAGATTGCCAGGTTGAGCTGGAGAAGAGTGACGGGGTTTCGGCGGTTGGTGGCCCGGGTTCGATGTTGGCTGCTAAGGTTCTGGAAGAGGTCGACGAGGTTCGGGATGTCGGTATCATGAAGAACTAGCAGAAAGGTATCTGTCGGGTTCAGGTGCTAATATCTCTTCGCTTGCATGGGGCATTAGGACATACTTTGCTATTCTGAAGCCGAAGTCACGGTAGCACCTAGAGTTATTAGTTTGCTGTATGTATAAGTCGCTAGCATTCTGGCCAAATGTAAAAGTAGCATAAAATCAAAGGTCCAGATTGCATCACCCATACGCCCTAATGGTAGCACATGAAAATGTGTACCATAGCATACCGATCCTCTGAATAACGCCATGTTCGCCGCCCAATGCATCCCCCAATCACTTCCGAATATGCCCCCGCGCCATACAATCACTCCAGTTTATCCAGGTGCTCTAACCGTGTCAGAACAACCTGTTTACTCGTCTCCTCGATCTCGCCCGCAAGGAACACTTCATCCAGTATGGCGTAAACCTATAACACGACGAACCCAGATCAGCCAATATCCCAACATTCTCACAATCCCATTCTCCTTTCCTCTCCCTTCCAAACCACACCTCGTTCCTCACAAACCAAGCACGTACCTTGTAGAAATTAAACACCAAATCCAGCTCACAAACATTCCCAAAAAAGCTATCCAATACCTCCACGAAGAAATGTAGCGCCTCTAGATACGCCAGCTCATTATCGTTCGCATCGACGCAGGCGCAGAAAAATAGCCCGGCGTACCGGCGGTAGACTATTTTGTTCTGTCGGAATTCGACGAAGTTGGATTGGTATTTTTGGTCTCGGGGTGCTACTAGGCGGTGGACCTGGGGTTTGGTTAATAGGTGATTGGGAAGCGGATACCTGGGGAATAGTAACTACAAAATGGAAGAAGGGAGCAACTTACCTCGCCTTTTAGCTTGATCTTTTCTTCGTCATTGTAGGGTGCGTACCATTTTGCTAGGCGTGTTTTGCCTCTATGGCGGGAAGGAGGGGTTAGTTTGCGTTTCGAGTTTTGGACGGGTGGGATTGAAGATTATGTAGAGGAGGAATGGAGGGGGGACACATACTGCCGATTTTGAATTAAAATGAAGGAGAGGACCATTTTCGCTGTGATGTCGGACGCGGTAGGGGAGCGTTAGGTGATGGTGGACCTTCCTTGGGGTCGTGGTTTTGAGAGTTCGGAATGGGGAGGTCGATGTATTACGGTGGCCGAATTGCGTGGGGTGCGCAGCTTTCGCTTGGTGGGGGAAATAGGGGTGAGAAAAAGGGGGGTGAGATGGACTTCTCATACTGTACCATTATTTTAGGCGCTCTGTTCTAGGAAGGTTTCATAACGAAGTATTCAAAGTAATCGGAAAATATAGCAATAAATAATTAAACTTATTGTATTAGAGAACTACACAATGCCGCAGTTCACTTAATAGGTGATGGAGTGCACTGCAGGAAGCGGATATAAGAATATGAGTAGGATAAACTTAGAAGATTTCTAGATAGCAACATGAGGTGTTCATATCGTCAACTTTTTAGGCTGAAATAACTCGGCCTTTCATCGTCACCTAGTCAATTCATAGAAGTCATGCAAAGCCTTTCCTAGATTCTTCGCACCGTAGGTATCACCAGTTCCCCAGTCTTAGTATAGTACCCGTTTAGCTTCCATTTCTCCAACTAGCACCCAACAATACCTTACTTAAAATGATATAGGCAACTAGATATATGGCTAGCGTCCACAAAGTCCAAGCTAGTTCCAACTCATTCAAAGTCATCGATTGCACCCTAATCAACTCAAACCCATCGAATCGAACTGTAGAACACCGTGCGGAAGTCACCTGAATTGCCTACAGACACGAAGCAAAACAACCACGCTATTCTCAAGCGCTTGATACCCGGCCTCCCGTCACTTGGTCGTAAGAAATGCGCCAATGAAGTCACCAAAGTCATTAATCAAAAGCAAATAGGAATGATAAATAAGAATTGCAAACACTTAGATCCAGTAATCCTTCACCACATCACTCGCCCCTCCTCACCAAACATCTTCCTCAAATCACCAACTAAAAGCTCCGGTCTCTCATATGCAGCAAAATGCCCTCCATCCGGATGCCGGATCTCGTAAACCACAGGGCCCATTGTGCGCCCATACGCAGAAGGCGCTACAATTACATCCCTGGGGAAATAACTCAGTCCCAACTTCACGTCTTTATTATACTCATACACCTTACTCCTCTCCTCCGGCTTCATGTGAACTGCCTCGTAATAAATTCTCAGGCTAGCTTCTGGCCCCGCGCGAGAGAATTGGTAAATAGAAATCCAAGTGAGTATCTCGTCGTCGGTCCAGGGATAACAATCCGTCCAGTCATGGAGTTTCTCGTAGATCCAGGACAGGAGTGCGGTGGGAGAGTCTCTCAGCGCGAATCCAAGGGTCGAGGGACGAGTGCTCTGGAGGTAGTTATATCCGAAGCCCTTGTCGTAGAACCATTCGCTTCGAACTACTCCTTCTTTCTCTTGCTCCGTTAAAGGGCTACTTAGAGAGTCGAGGCATTTCGTTAGACGGGCTCGATCTGCGGGGACGTAGTTGAAGTGTGAGGCAACAACATGTGATGGATATCTGACCCCCATCATTCGGTTGATTGACCAGCCCCAATCGCCACCCTGGGTTGCTGTTGGCGTTGTTAGCCTCTCGAGTCGCCTATAAGTTACAATGCCCATTACTAATAGAGACTTCATGATCAAGGCTT
This sequence comes from Venustampulla echinocandica, assembly GCF_003357145.1. Taxonomy (NCBI): domain Eukaryota; kingdom Fungi; phylum Ascomycota; class Leotiomycetes; order Helotiales; family Pleuroascaceae; genus Venustampulla; species Venustampulla echinocandica. Next base: position 33,138 of record NW_022474209.1, read on the forward strand.
ACCATATTTATCATATCCTAGTTTTAGCATGAGTTTATGATTAACTTCGGCATACTGTGCGAGACCGAAGCCGGGCTTTGAAGGAGCTTGAGAGAAGCCAAAATTAGGAAGCGAAGGCGCAACAACATGGAAAGATGGACCGTCCGGTTTCCCATCAGTGAGCAAGGAAATAATTTTGGTGACCTCAATGAAACTCCCAGGCCCTAGAAGATGAATCAGTCTCCATCAAGTATCAAAAGTATGAGCAGACAGCGTTTCAATTTTCATCTTGCCCATATATTGGCATCGAGAAAGAAAAGGAGGGGGTAGATAGAAAAGAAAGTGAACTGACATCCATGGCAAAACAACAACGGTATACTTCCCTCTCGCTTGCTTCTTCGATGCACAAAATGAATGTCCAACTGCTCGAACCCATCGACATCAATCTTGGTCGTAAATTGCGGCAGTTCATTTAGCCTCTTCTCCTGGGCTCGCCAGTCAAACCCATCGCTCCAAAATTTTACAAGCCGCTTCATGTCTGTGAGAGGGGTGCCATAATCCCAGCTATCGGCGAGCGGAACTTCATCCGGGAATGTTGTGCTTGCCAGTTTGGCTTTTAGGGTGTCTATGGCTGAGTCTGGGACCGATATTTTGAAGGGCTTGATTGATGGGTCCATGATTTGAGATACAGGTGTGTGTTTTGAAGAATGAAATAGGAATGGTGGTTGATTGTTAACGTGTGGTATGATGGGAATAACAGTCAAAATGAGCTTTGGAGAATGGATATGAGGAGGCGGTCCCGGCAGTTACTCACGGAGAACGTTCAATTCAATTTATATATTGCGATCGCGATGACATAGATCGCAGTAGCCTGATATATAGCGCATGGATGTGATTGATAATCCGAAACTCCAGTACTACATTCGAAGGGCGTAAGGCGTCAACTCGAGAGGGGTTGCACTTCCAGGGTTCAAGCCTGCTGTATTAGAACTAGTTACAATTTTAATTGGACCCAACTATGAAGTAGCAACAATAATGACCATTTTTCTTATTCGAGCGCGTTAGAGGCCTTTTAATTTGCCTTATCGGTACGAACTGCTTTTCGTTATCAATTGATAGTCCTATATGCTCCGCTCCTAATTACCATCTGTAAGCTGTAAACTTTGATGTGCATTATGTTGTCAACAGAGACTGATATTCGGAGAAAATAAATTATTTATTGTCCCATTTGAAACCCATGCATGGCGAGTTAAGCGCATATTATATACACATCTAATTAAAGCTGGCGCAAATCAAACTAGACGTCGAAATCTTAACATTCCACATTAGTGGCTCGCTCTAAACAAATATATACTCAGCATCAGCACACCCTTTCCCCAAAGCTTACAGTAGTACTATAGCTTAGACGACCTCTTGCCCTCCTCTCTAAGCACCTCCTCAACAGCCTCAACCCCTGCCCTGACAACTTGTTCATCTTGTGCCGGCGTTCCAGTACTCGCGCCAATTCCTCCGATCACATCACCTTTCGCATTCTTGATCGGCAGCCCACCCCCAAACGTAGTGAACCGGCCGCCGTTTGAATTGCCCAAGCCATAAGCTACACCACCAGGCCATACTGCCTCCTTATACATATGGGTACCCACGCGATGGCCTGCAGCTGTGAAGGCCTTATCCATTGCGATGCTGATAGATGTGATTTTGGCGCTAGGCATGCGTGAGAAGTGCAAGAGATGTGTCGAGGCGTCGACGATGGCGATGTTCATGTCCACGCCGATTGCGCGGGCTTCGGCTTCTGCTGCTGCAATGGCGATTTTTGCGCCCTGGAGCGTGAGCTGGTCTTGGGATTTTGCGGCCATTTTGATGGGGATGATGAGAGATTTTGTTGATGTTGCAACTTTGCTCTCTGGAAACTTGAAATATCATGATAACGATATCGGGAGCTTGATCATCTACCTCGGTCAACTTAAGATGTGGGGCTACAGCTTCCGCATTTCTCGTAGGAAGTAGGAATAGGCCCTGAAAATAATAATAGCTTAATTAACTTAAACCCGGCTACATTTTCTTCGTAAGTGGGAGTCAACTATGACATTTAGAGCGGGCAGAAGGGAGTCGTTTGCCCCACTCTATGAGTTGGGGCTTGACCTATGAACTTTCCGGCGAGCCTAACTACCTACCTAGTAGTAGGTACATTCCCCGCCTCACATCCCTCCATAATTCGGCTTACTATAGCTATTGCGTTCTTAATATTAATATTAAATCTGCAATTGCAAGTCTATCTTGGTATCATTAATGTTTACTCGCATAGGCCGAGTAACCGTCCAGCAACTCCACCCCATTCGTCATCCCACCTTCTCTTCCCTTCTTCTATAGCCCCCTTTCTCAACTTCGCCAGCTGCTTTTGTTCAACATCACCAAATAGCTCACCTAGCACTGTCGCTAGATCATCACTTGTAACAAAGCCTCGACCATTGACACCTTCCTTAACCAACTCTCCCCAACTCGCATAGTTCCCATATCCAACAACTGGCAAACCAGCTCCGAACATATCAACAACTTTCATCGGTAGGTCAACCCCACTGCTGCTCATATGGAGACAAACTCCAAGATCTGCGCATGCAAGTAAAGTGGCATAGTCTTCAGTGCTAAGCCAAGCGGTGGCAATAGATACATTCTGCAACCTAGACTCCTTTTTCAGGAAAGCGATGCGCTCTAGGTACATTTGCTTTTGCGGGCCTTTGCCCGTAATGATCGCTAAAATTGGGGGTTGCTGTTTTGCCGATCCAGAGTAAGAACATAACGCCTCCAGAAGAAGATTGAAATCTTCGTCCGGGGTCCAAGATGTGCTGCTTACTAGCAGTCTTGTCTTGCCAGTCATTATACTCTCTGCTTGGGCGGAAGTCTCCGGTAGACACTTCAAGAAAGCTCTCCGTGCTTCATTTCCGGATATGGGTTGAAAGATAGCCGCCGGCCTATCATGGAGCGTAAGTATCGGGGAGCGTACATTGTAAGGTTTATTTCTGAGTTGCTTCGCCATCGCATCTGTAACAGTAAACGAGGCTACCGGTGCCGATCGGCCCATAACCGCTTCATAATACTTCGAGATAGTAACAAACGGATGTGTTGCGCCTCTTGTACCTGCAAGGATTGTCCATCCATAGTTATGCCAGTCGATTATGAGGTGCGTGTTTCGGAGGAAGCATATGACTGCTGAGATGAACAATGTAGGTATCGACGGAGGGTTCTGAACTAAGAGCCATCGAGCTGGCTTAGTGGCGTACCCAAGGGCGTGGAATAAACTCCATATCTGCCATAAGACTTTGAGGGGGCCTGCAACAATGAATGGGAGGGCATTCGAGCGGAGGATACGCGGGGGAGGAGGTAATGGGAGGATGGTGATAAGAGGATTATTGAGGAGGCCCGGATGAGGTGTTGACTCTGCACCCAGAACCAGTTAGCTTCTGGAACTGCTTTGAGATTTCTGGATTTCGCACCTTTGTATCCTATTATATCCACTCTACCACCGTGCTTCGCTATGCTCATGGCATGATATTGCATCCGCGGACTACGCCCAATATCCCCGAGAACCAGCACTTGGACGGAGATTTTGGGCTCATCGACAGCGCCTGATGATTCTGAGGTCGCCTTTGGCGGAGAAGGTCTGATATAGCGACTCGGGAGTAGCATAAGGATTGTTGACAGAATTGTCGAGGCGGCCACCGCCAAAGTTAAGAGTAGGTCCAACATCGTGAGGTGGCTTCAACACTTGACATGCGCCGAAACAAACAACGAATCAATCAGCCCGCATGTCTTCCACTATTTTCCGTTGCACTACAAACCCTAACCTTAGCTCGGGGATCTCGGGAGGTACCGCCAGGGAGAAAGAGTTTGGAATCTGTAGAATGGACCGTGGGGTTCGGTCAGAATTAGATACAATGGCCGGCCGCTCTGGGGATGTCGCGTCAATGTTCGACATGGCCTGCAAGCTTTATTTTAGCCCATCTCTGGCTTGATTATTTGGGTCTGGGGTTGCACCGCAACTGGGGCTTGTCCTTTTCCCTGCAGGATCCTACGGCAATGACGCTGGCGACGCCCCGGCGTGGCGGGCTAATAATATGGTCTCAGGTGCGAGGCGGAGGCTAAAGGCCAAGTGAAGTAACTTAGAATCAGGGGAAAGCAATTAACACTGCACCGGATCGATCCGTCGTTAATCTCGACTCTAGCCCCAAGACACTGTCGATATAGTCGACACATTGCACATTGCACATTCACATCCTCCGACGGTGTACGACAGCCTCGAGGTCGAAAAGCACCCACAGTGTGGCGCACACGAAGGAGACGGCCGCGCCACAATAACAATCGCTCTTGGAGACGTTTGCGGATTCCCCTCCTACGCCTGCTTTCGCCCTCCCTGGAATAACGACAATTCAGCTGCTCTGGAGCGCGGAAAAGGAAAGCTGGTATCTTGATTAGGAGGATTGCGCTGGCAAAGAGCTATTGGACGATTCCTTACGCTGCTACATGTGGGAAGTGGCCGAGATTTGGGCGGGATTCATAGATTGTAGAAGCTGAACGCGCCAGTGTTCATCATGGCTTCTACCTATGCGCTGCCAGGCTCTGCAATGGCTCATGGACACGGCCATCATGGCAATGGCCATATTCATTCGCATTCGCATTCCCAATCGCCGTCGCACTCCCACTCCCACTCACCAAGTGGGCAGTATCCAGCAAACACGACGAAAGGGCTACGGCAGGAAGGATCTAATGGAAGCCTCCATTCACATTCGCATTCCGAGCCGGGTATCGATCATGGCCATGGCCACAACCACTCCCATGGTTCTTCCCATGGGCATAGGCATGAGCGGTCGATTGCCCCACAGAGCAATGGTTTGCCACCTACCGCAGAATGGTCCGAAAAGCAAATCCAGCAAATGAACCCTTATGAGCCGCCCTTAGTTGATGCTAGCCATGCCCACGGGCATGCCCACACGCATACCTCGTCCCCGGAGCCGCGGTCGAGGTTCACAGGACTCCTGCTCCCAATGGTGCAGCGGTGGCCTCTTCTACACACGATACTAGCAGCGAAGGATTCCAGAAGGATTTTCTACTTTATGAGGTATGCCGTATCTTTGTCAAGCAAATAGGAACGTGCTAATGCCTCGCAGTCTCAACTTCGCATTCATGCTTGTGCAAGCATTTTACGGATACATAACAGATTCGCTTGGGCTGCTCAGCGACAGCATACATATGTTCTTCGATTGCCTGGCATTAGGAGTGGGATTATTCGCAGCGGTAGCAAGCAAATGGCCTCCGAGTGAACGATTCCCCTATGGCTTCGGAAAGATCGAGAGCCTGTCTGGGTTTGGGAATGGGGTATTTCTGATGTAAGCTCATGTCCTGTTCCGCATGCATGGCCTTTGCTAACCTCCTCACTAGGTTGATAAGCGTCGAGATTATGATCGAGGCAACAGAGCGACTTGCGGATGGTCGAGAGACGAAGCGACTCTTGGAGCTCTTTATTGTTAGCGGGCTTGGATTGGCAGTGAACTTGGTAGGGATGGCTTGTTTTGGCCATCACGGACATGCAGGGCACGACCACGGAGGTCATAGCCACGGACATTCCCATTCCCACTCGCACTCACACTCACACGATAAAACGCATACTCATAACGATTTCCACGAACACGATCATGATCATAGCCACGGTCATAGCCATGATCATGACCATGCCCACTCGGATCACTCCCACGTTGGCCACGGCCATTCTCATGACAACGAGAACATGCATGGGATCTTCCTCCACGTTCTCGCTGACACTATGGGCAGCGCAGCAGTCATGGTTTCCACAGCCTTAATCTACTTCGTAGGTTGGAGCGGCTGGGATCCTCTCGCTTCCTGCATCATCGCCATATTAATTTTCATGTCCTCCATCCCACTCATCAAATCCAGCGCGAAGAAGCTCCTTCTCACAGTCCCTGACGACGTCGAGTACAACCTCCGGGCAACACTCTCGGGCGTCAGCGATCTCCGCGGTGTAGCCAGTTATTCTGTGCCCAGATTCTGGTTGGGCGACAACGAGGCTGAGAACGTGTTAGGCGTAATCCACATACATGCAACTCGTGGCTCAGACCTCGAAGATGTGAGGGAACGCACCAGAAACTTTCTGCTGGGAAAGGGCGTAGATGTGGTGGTACAGGTTGAGAAAGATGGTGATCTGAATTGTTGGTGCGGGACGGGCGGCATAAAACGCGGCAGTCCACGCCCTTAGTGATGATGTTTATTCTGTTTTACTTGATTTGATCTAAAGCTCTTAGAGATATGTAAATTTTACGATATCGAAGAGCAAGGCGTATATCGGCAGCATTAATTGTGTTGCCCAGAAGGCTTGTTTCCTACGCATTCTATATGCGCTAGAATATCAATGATACCATGCATACACCTATCCCTCTCGCATTTTACTACTAGAGCGCCCCTTGCACCATTTCGACAGACATTTAACCTGCTGCACTCTTTATTTAGTAGAGTGTTTTACTGCCTACCTATGTTAAGTCGCGTTTAGCTATTTATTGTCCCCATAGCGCACCGCTCCTCTTTTTAACAAGAAGATCCTGATTCCCCCGATGCTTCTTGACTACAGTTAATCCTTCCACGCTTTCTTATTAACAATACAGATACTCCCATGTTGAGATCTCTTCCGCAATCCTCATCGCCAACGACATAGTTCCTTTATTCTTGTATAGGCCAGTTAAATTTAAAGGTATGGTACAAAAGGCAGGACAGAAGTAGGAAAGGAAATACTTGTGACGTTTTAAACAAATAAAGGCAAGAAAATGTAAAAGAAAACGTGTTGATAGCTGTATAAAGTAATTATAAAAGTCAAATCTCTCTAGGCTTCTAGGCCTACACACCTTACTAACCCGTATTTATCCTCTTTATTAGTTTCTGCTATATTAGTCTAGCATTATACTCCCTTTACTAGCCTATATAAGGACCCTTAAAGTCCCTAGTTAGGCTAGTTTAAAGAAGCTAGTACTTATAACAAGCAGGGTGTTTGTATACAAATACGTCGTTAGTTATAAAGCCGGCTAAATCTCGGACAACTAGCAGCTGTTTCAACCGTCAGCACAGTGAAGCAAAAGAGTATATAAATGCTAAGAAGCCTTTGTTGCCTACACTCCACACTAACCACCCCTCAAATATCGGCCAAGAAGTTACTGCCTGACTTACTTCACCCACCATGACCGATAGATCAGCTCCGAGGCTCTACCCATGTTACTTGTTGCAAGATAACAAAATACCATCTGTTGTTTGGTTCGAAGATGCTCTTGGTCATCACGGGGTATCGACTGTTGTGTTTAATCTATATCTGCTCGTCGACGATATTGAGGCGGCTGCGCAAGTGCTAGTACGAGACGGATGGTCTATCGTTGCGTTTGACTCTTCGCAATTTGACATCGGATTCTCAGCAAAAGCTCACCGTCGCCTACTTCCACCCCAAACTCTTAACGAGAATGATCCAACAAAAGCCTCCACACATTTCACTGGCCCACCACCGCCTCCTGCACCCCCAACCAACAGACCAGCAAGTGCAACAACGACGATACTCCTACCAGCTGAGGAATGGAATTACAAGCTCCCACCGAGCACCGATGTTGTGACAAGCTACTATCCACCACTGCCGGATCTTCTTGATGCTCTCATCGACAGCTTCTTGGATTGTACACCGGGTATGCTCTTTGCACACCTTGCTTGTCAGGTGGGTTACCTTTATCAGTACGTATCGGCATTGAAGAGCCCTTCATTTTCGGATCAATTAAAATACGACCATCGACAATTCCATCTCGACAGCTTGTCGGGGATGTCAACTGGGACGGTACCATTTGCTAAGCATCAGCGGGCAATCAGGGAGGCTTTGAGGGAAGGAAACTATACTCTTCAAACATGCTCTGCTTCTCGGGACAATACCTATCTCTTCAATCAAGCAGAACAAAAACGACTTCACACCGCAATGCGCCAGCGAGATTTCTCGAGTTGAAAACGTGCGCAATAGCGGATTTGATTTTGAGGGCTGCCCTCAGTATACATTGGCTAGGCTACTAGTGATCGCTCTTGTTAAAAGCACAAAGTTTCATTGGCCTAAGTACATGGAGGGCTCAGGTTCTTTTGACACTCTGAGTCAGGGGACTGGCCGATAATTGTCACTCAATCAAGGAGATCCTTTCTCGGAATAATCTACAGTTTCGGGCATGTTCTAACACTACGGCTATGAAGATGAAACTTTTCAGTAGCTAGCAGCCTTTATCTAAAAATTCTAGTGTATTAAATCATTTCATTTGGCTGACAGGAAAGGAAACTAGTATTTACCGTATGCCCATTGTGCTGCGTGATACCTGGCTAACATACCCCCTGTGTCCATGTTAAATTGCTTACTGTTAGTTAGAGCAAATCCAATCAAAAAATTCCAAGGACTCCACCCGTGTCGTGTCTTGCGATCACACTTTCTTATATAAACTTTTTTATTGAACACCAATTTTATACTAAAGTCGATTTCAAACTTTTTGGGTTTGCTATTCTATACTGCGCCTACGCTCTTAAATTTGATTTACCTGCTAATTAAACGAGAGAGCGAATTATCCATACTGTATTATGTACATCTTATATGAATATAAAATGAACTTTATGAGAATTGTACTACTGTGGCCTGACATGCGAAATGATACCCAATACTATTGTACAAATGGCGTATAGTTGTCAATGAGGAGTGCATATTTAGTTGTGCTTTGAGAACCATGTAATTCTAAAGGTCTATACTAGTATCGAATACAAAATCATATAAACCAGCGATGGTATGAACGAGTTTGGCTTGTATCCAAGACATAATTGATAAAAACAAACGACCAGATATATTTCATTAGCGACAGTGTATACCATTCCAGATGGAAGGAGCGAACAGCAAAAAATTCTTCCAATGATCCTGCCAACCAAATTCCAACTAATAATCATATAACCAAACGCACAAGCAGAAAAGCGCAAAACCCCTTAGATTATTGAACAAGGATGCTGTCCTCCCAAAAATATATGATATATCATTATAGATAGACTCCACCATTATGTAGCCAAGAAAAACCTCTGGTGCAATTGAACGCAGTTACGCAAAAGGGTTGGCTGACAACAAAATTTCACCCTAGGGAAAGCACCCTGTAGTGCAATTGAATCCTGCAGTTGTCCAAAGAGCCCTCTCTTGATAAATACTAACAAACCATTCAACAAACTCATTGGTTGCATTTGGCACTTCGCTAGCAGTAGGGACACAGTCATGAGCTCTACCAATGTCACTGACACACCACCAGAGGAGGTATCTGATATCATACGCGTCCGTTGTTTTCTTGGCATCTGTAGCACGGCCGAGAATTGAACCGCACTTAGCATTCAAAATGAGCGTTGGCTTGAGCACCTTGACTCCATTGATAGAGATTGTGGGTGTTGAAGCATTGAATGGCATTTTAAAAAGGCCGGGGAGGTGCAAGAATCTCAATTTCCACAGGAGGAGTACTCTTGTAGTAGGTGTGGTTCGTCTTGGCCTGGACCTCAAAGTAGGTGGTTTCCTTTCTGAGAATTGATCGAGTGTTTTTCGTTTCACCCTGTGGAACAACGAAATCGACATCTTCCGTTTCACGTGCTGAACCTAGCAAGACCAGCGCGCCACCTCCCACAATTCCATATATTTGGTTCCCAAGACAGTAGCCGAGGGCACTCGAAGCGGCCCGGACATCGTCAGGAGTTGGCTTTCCACTAGAATAAGAGCTGGGACCGGCTGAGGTGGACATGGCGATTGAACTTTGAGTGAGGAGTGTAGAGGCCCTTGGAGATAATGGATGTTTTGAATAGTCGACAAGTGTGGTAGCTCAATCTGCATATGCTCAGTGCAAGACAGAATAAATGATAGAGTTTAATCTAGAATATTGTCGGAAGATAGAGTATAGTTGTGAAGAATGATATCTCGGTGCGCACTTGACGAAATGTAACAATAGTGGTCTTAGGACTGATTGCTTTTATGTTGAGCAGAGCTTCAAATAAGGATGGAAATGGGTTTGCCTTGTTGAATTTCTGAAGTACAACAAGCTTCTTTAAGTACTAATTCTTGAACCATGAGAATGAGAATGAAATTTATCTCCCAATTCAACTCTCCCCTTCTTGTCTTTGGCGCCCAGTGGAAGCTCGCTAGCTACTTTGAAACGGCGAGACAAGCCGTAGGAACGATTGTGCCGCATAATAGCGGTAAGCGCTTGCGAGGGGTCCTAAATAGAAACTATTGTCTATTTTGAGAGCCAAATCAAGGGGCAATTTGGCATATTCGAAGCCAACAACGGGAAAAGCCTCTTCATCAACCCCAACAGGACGGGTGTCAAGCTGGGATCTACATAGTAAGAGCATTGTGATAAGAAGTGTTCAAGGCCGGCCTATACAAATTGCAATCATGGTGGAGGGTATTAGGAACTATGCTAGGATCATCCCTCGTATGGGAGTGTGATGTTGTTAGAATATGGGAGTTATGGGAGTTCCCCTGGCCGGCTGTCAAGCCACTTAGGCACCCCACTTGGCACTTCTCCACCACAAGGGRGAAATGAGATATGTGTACCCGCGATGAGCCGAATACACGGATATCATCGCATCCCATACTAATTAGTATGGCACATGATGATGGAGGCCCTGGGAAGCCATTCGGATACCATCGGTATTATTTCCTTGAGTCACCTGATTGATCACCTGACCCCATACATTCATTTGCCTATATATGTGAGGCTTTCACCCCATAGTATTAGGCTCCTTAATCAATTCAATTATCCCATTCCATGACCCATTCTGACCAATCAATTACCTGTATTAAGTGTACCAATTTGGGTCCCATTAATCAACAGATGTTGAAATGCCAAAGTAGGCGCCCAGCGGCCCAGAGATGCTAAGACAGCTAGCCAACGATCTACAAACCTGGTATTCTTCCGTAGAAGGGGTCGAGGGGAAGGGGGGTCTGTTGGGTACATCAACCGTTATCCAATTGTGAGAAACAGGGTAGATGTTCGAACACGAATCCAGTGGGCGTGGCGGGCAGATTTTACCGCCACGATTGGCATTTGAAAAGCCTAAGCCGAGTCAAGAGATTCAGCAGGTGCCGATGATCTCCCTTTCCTTGAGATTGATTTGACCAATTCTTTAGTGGTGTTTTCATGCCGTTTTCGCGCGTTACTCCATTTAGTGGGGAAACCCTCGAAAGAGCACAGGGGTGGGTTTCTAAATTCTCATCACCAACAATCTCCAAGCAATCACCAACAATCACCAACAATCACCAACAATCACCAACAATCACCAACAATCACCAACCATCACCAACAATCACCAACACCATCACTAAGAAGTTCCCGCACTTCCTAGACATTCGTCAGATTTAGCGTCTGTCGAAGTCATGGGCCAACATTCTTCAGCGCAAGTCGCCGTTTATGGTTTACTTACCAGTAACAACATCTCGTTTTAGCTAACCTTGATAGGGTGGACCGTGGTAAGCGCGTCAATTTTCACTTAGCCCATGAAGAGGACAGCGTCGGCTGGAACCTCTACCTAGTACTTTGCACATGTTTTTAAAAGAGGTGTTTCCATGTGGTACCCGGTTGCGCGACGTCGGTTGTCTTGGTCTGTAATTAAGCCATATGTGGTGGCTTTCTATTATTAGTACTATGGCTTCGGCAGATCTTTGAAAAACCTTGATACTAGTCACAAACAAATGTTTCAACAACAAGTTTCACTATATTGTTGGCCCGTCCATGAGATGATGAGCCGAAATGCAAGGCGGTATCTGAGTACCCGCCAGGATGATGGGCTGCTGACTTTATTGCTACTGTTCAAGAAATAGAAGAGTTGACTCTCGGTACACGACGAGTTGTTGGGGGACGTAATGGATGATATATATATATATATGACGCACTTCCCTAAATATTATCTTCTCTAAAAATCTCATTACGATAACCCCAACTACCCCAACTTGCTAAATTCAAGCTTCACCAGTCAATTCCGTCACTCTCGTTCCCTTTTCCTATATTTCGGAAGTTGCAGGCAACTTCTATCTCAGTGTCCCCGAATTATTTCCAACTTCATCTGCCATAGCTGCCATGGCTTCCGGATGGAGCTGAGGCCTACGTAAGTCATATGTGATCATGCTGGCTACTTTCTAATTGTGTTAGGACGGGCTAACTGGCGATTCTTCATCCATCTATGCCCAATCGTCATCATAGAACTTTATGGGTCAGCAAACCATTTCCAAACCTACCTTCAACAATTTATACAATGATGACAGAGCGTCTAGCTCTGACGCTTACGGGATGTGTCTCAAACTCTCCTGGCATGTCGAATGTCTTCATAGTGACGCTAAAATTAAAGCAAAATTCAACTACAGCCAGCCTACAGATCCAGGGGGGCTATTTTGGCAATCATTTCCACCGGTGTCGGGTTATTGCTGGGATAATTCTAACCAGGAATCTATGCTACTATTGAGAAAAATTCGTTATGTGTCCCGTCTAGTGGAGGCTTTGTGGACAGAGTAATGTCAAAATTCAATGAGTCTGTTATTATCAGCCAAGCCATAAAAGAGCATGCGCCACTTCTAACTTTGGCCCTAGCGGTTCAAAGCAAAATGCTCCCTCCTCTACTCGTGCTTGGTGGTGTTCTGTACTTCTTGGGTTACATCTGTTTCCTTCTGTAGAAGCGTAATACCAAGCTAGCAGATGATGATATTGTGGGAGATGAGCATAAGCATTCGAAACAACAGAAAATGCTGAAGATAGGAACACTCTGGCTAGTGTGGTGTTTATTAGCAACTGGTTTTGCTTCTATAGCATCGGTAACAATGGCTACGTCAGCGTTACAGTTCATTACTTCGATTGCTGACTTCCCTTATCTACATTGTTCTATCAACTAGAGGCTATTCACCTTGGAGACCTGCCTCTCCAGAATTCGGAAATTGCGATCAGTGTCTCTCCTATACCAGCAGGTCTCCAATGGAGTATAATGTCTCTTTAAATATTTTTTACCTCGGCAATCACTGTCATTCTCAGTGGCCAAAATAATGGTATAGATATCGAATCTAAGCTTCGCTCATTACCCATTCCGAAGCCCGCGGCTGCCGAAACCCCTCCACCAAAACCAACATCAGCGCCAGCTCCAAAATCACCAGCACCGCCACCCACCACGCGCACCATAAAAGAACCTTTGAGGTGGCTCTCAGTCGTTTTGGCCGAGTAAGATTTAGTGGCAAAATATTCACCCGAATACTAGTTGTAACTTGCAACGCTCTCTATGAACAGAGAATATGATGTGTTTTATCCAGACTTAGTTGTATTCAGGAGAGATTGTTAATAGATTAAATTTGATATTTTATGCAACGGGGTTGTGACTCTTGCGGCGCCTTGCCTCTATTTTCATTCGTTGGTTTGTAGTATTTTTAGCATGGCTGTATTTACCGACCAGGAAGGTTGTCGGAGGTAGCTAGGAGTGGAGAGCTGGATAGTATAGAACAGAACTATAAATAGAATTACTGTCGTGTTCGGAGAGCGGAGGAACTTGCTAGATAAAACCAAGTGTTACGATCAAAAAAAAATGGTTTTATTAAAGACTTTAAATTAAATTAAATTAGCTAGCTTACTTTCAATCAATAAAAAAGAGAAACCTTTAAGAGTTGCTACTAACTTATTTACTCACTCTGATAATTTACTATTCTTTATCAAGGACGATTATTATAGTAAAAGCTACTAATCTAGGCTTATTAATATTACAAAAATCTAATACAGGTCTATAGTTTAAAGCTATACTCTTATTAGGTATTTACCCCTATTTCTTTATCCAGATGTTCTACTTCCCTCAAATCGCATAAATAATAAATAGAGAATATAAGAAGTATGCAAGCTACATATGGATGGAAGGTAGAGAGGTAGATAAAGCATCGGGCCGGATATTTAGAAATTCGTGTTTCATTGATAGGGTTGTTATAGACATATCCGCAACACACAGGGCCGTAGCTCCTCTTACCATATTCCCCCTATCCCATAATTCACTGCTGAACAGACGGCCGCACAAAACCTATAGCCTAAAACTCCATACAAAACCCCAGCCCACAATATCCTCCCAGATAACTACTTCCGCGCTGCTAATCTTCCCCCAGACTTTCCCTCACTACCTTCCGACACCGTTTTCTAAACTCCTTGTCCCCATTGTTCTTCTCCTCCCTCCACAACTTTGCAGCTTCTATATTCGCCGGACTCTCATCATTCGGGCTATGCAGCAAACTAATCGTGCTCAGCAATATCGTCTCGGGAGTCTGAACCGGGCTCCATCTCTCGCTCGCGCTCTCGTAACCGTATTGGTCATCCCCCGGAGGATGAAGAATCGAGATGCAGAGCCGGCCGTCGGGGTAGATGTTCGGGTGAAAAGGGATGGGGGTTTTGAACGCGAGGGTTGGTGGCATGAGAGGGTATGTTGGGGGGAAGATGAGGTGACAGCGGAAATTGCCTCCTAATAGCAAAACGCTCAAATGTCAGTATGGGTACTTGATGGGAAGAGGAATTGGAATAGAAAAGGGGTAGGTACCGCCGTAATATTTGCAGTCGTCGCTGATCATGAGCATCACCTCCCACTCGAATGCGTTGTCGTCGACAAGTCCGCAGGAGATCCCTGTTAGGTATTTGGCTCTTTGGAGCTCTTTGAATTGCCGCAGTAGTAAGCCAGCGGTGGCACTCGATCGTTGAGCCATGTTGGTTATGTTATATTGCAGTGTTGGAGCGGTGGGGGAATCGTTAGGCGTCGGCCAGGACGGTGGCGATGGCGGAAGTGCCCCAAAGGCGAGACGAAGGTGCTGTCAATGTTGGGCTCAATGAATGAATTAAGAATCGAGATAATCAAGCACAATTACTCCTTAGAACCAGCCAGAGACCAAATAATTGCGATAGCTCGGAGGTCTAATGCGGGGTTCTAAAGAGCTGCAGACAAAGATGCGGTCAGCTCGCCCAGTAGAAACTTCGAGATAGGTGGAGTGAAATTCGGTTGTGGAGGTATAGAGTTAGCAGATTAGGGCCAATGCTAGCAGCAAATATGATGTGCGTAAAGCAAGAAACGCGACTCGGGTTTGGAGGTCTTTTTATTTGTTGTGCTTCGATCTGATGTCGATGCTGTTGATGCGTCGTCGGTCCTAGTCCCAGTTCTCTCGATAACCGCCGTGCCACCAACGATTTGCAAGGGTCTAGAACGTGGCTTTGGCGGGGTATTAAGCATTATATTATTATACCTACCCAGGTATGTTATACGTTTACAATCTCGGCGATACTTGTTAGCCCCGATGCACCACAACTATTGTCCCTGTACGAAATACCAGGTACGTGATACGTGGTATAAAGTACCCAAGGTAGGTAGTCTTCTTACATAGGACCTAGGTACCATCCCATATACATGTACAACTCTTCCAGAAACAACATTCTACACAGGGATACCGGATACCGGATATGGTCATTGTTCTCTACGAAGTAAGGATATGAGCTTGTGGCTGGCCCTATTTACCCGCACGACAACAACAAGATTAGTGGCCCAACACACGAACTGTCCGCCTGATGGATATATGCCTTGGGGCTGTGAAGCCCCCTTGCAATACACGCAGAATAGTGTGGACGTACAACTCGTATATACCTACCTAGGTAGTATATAAAGCGCCCGACTTTCCTAACTAATTATATTAATTAACAGCCGTAATTCCGTTGTTTCTTATCCCACTAGCCTACTCTATCTTCATCTCACCTTCATCCTCTTTTCCTTTGGGTCAAAATACTTCACCCAAATCAGCTCCTTAAAACTTCCCCTAATCCGCATTATGTGCTTCGGCAGCAAAGTCAACCCGGAAGTCGGCCACGGTGCACAGAGCCACGACCATCCTCGCCCCCATCCACTTGACTCTGACGAGCAAAATTTGACGAAGAAGCCTGTAAAAAAGTCGAGCGGGTCAGGATGGTTAGCCAATACACCGCATGGCAGGAGCAAGGCTATTCAGAAGAATTTGACTGAGCAACAGAAGAGCGGGGCCCGGCCAACGTGAGTTCGAATATATTTAGTATAAATTGAGTGTATCCTCAGATCACCTAACCTTTTTGCTTGAGACGATGATCTAGTGGGTTGAAAATAGAAGAACAAGGAACTAATTCTTTTGGATAGGATGAATGTTCGAGGTAGTTATGGGACTAACGCGTTTCTTTGATAAGATAGATGCATTAATGCAATTATGGAGATAATGTGGCCATTCCGATCTCGTAAGGAATGCATAAGGGTATTGATATTGGACTGTATTCAATTTAGCAGAATGGCAGCGCGCGAGCAAAATTAATGAAGGGATACCCGGACGCTTTAGAGTTCACGTGTCTAACTCATCACAAACACATTTATTGTCGGCTTTATCTAACGGTGGCGCAAGTGTAAATTCTGTAAGGGAATAACTCTATGTCATATGTCACTCTTACACAAACCTAAATATATGCTGCAGGTGCTACGGCAAGGTTGACTAACCCCTTGCAACACAAATCTAGGCTGTGGAAGGCTGCCACTGTTGGGTTATATAAACTAAGGCAAGGCATATTCTTGTACTTAAATTAACTGATCTATTAAATTATCAATAAGAGAATAATTGTACAAAAGCAAGGTCCTTTTGGCCGCCCAATTATTTTTAACTAGCAATATATAACTTTAACAGTCTTCAAAGAACATTATCCCACTGTTTCTTGACTCTGGAAGGTGGTAGGGGCTGCTCGAAATCAATCATGTTGGATTAACAATACCATCGCTTGGCAAATCCGACGCAGTCTATGAAACCTCCTGTTCAAATATTTCATTCTCAGTATGTAGAGCTGGAATCAAATATGCACTAGCTTTGAGGTGCCTAAGGTAGGTACTGCCCCAACATAAAGAAGAAAGATAATGTAGTTGAAGGAGAGTTTACAGTTCCCCTGCTATCTTTTCATCCACAGAGCTTCTTACTTTATGCATCCTCTATTACTCCGTCTCTTTCCTTTTAGATAGACCGCATAGCTCATTATCCCCTATAAGCTAAGACATTATTACCGCTGCTTGCAGTGCGGGAGTCGCTTGTTTATAGCCATGAACAACCGGAAACTTCCAAGCTCAAATGCTCAACTATTCAAACAGTTCGGCGGTGGCACCCTAGGAGAGGATTCACCGGATATATTCTTATAGATCGATATTGCTATATCCAAAACATATCCCAACTCAGCTTTCCACACAAGATCCAACTGACATTGCACCAACAAAATCACCATGTGGTCGAAGTATTGGACCTCAAAACCAACCAGGCTGGTGAGAAGACAGAAGCAAGAGCAAGAGCAATCACCCGAAACTGATAGCGATGAGCAACCATCTTCTTCAAACAGCAAAGAACCCATCTGCAAAGATGAGATCGAAAATCAGATCCCAGAAATCCTCTATCGAGCCAATTTCGACAGTCTGACACCTGGCCAAACACCACTCGAACTGGGCTTCTCAGCCACTGATATGACGTCAAAGATACCACAAAACAATCATGAGATGGGAGAAGCGCTATTCTGGCATTTTGCTGTCGAAAGAGCCTATCTCACCAATGCCAAGTCGCCATATGGAAGAGATCAGAACACTACGTTTGTGTCCACTTGGAGCGATAAACAGAAGGCAGAGGAAGCAATCATGAAAATGGATTTGGGCGTGGAAGACAAAGGAACATGGAAGATATACGAGATTTCGCGCAAGGTGCTGGAGGAGGAAGATGTGGTAGTGATCAGCGCGGAAAAGACATATCAGACGTTGCTCGGTGTTGGTGTACTGACGGAGAAAAGGATGAGCAAAGGGGAGACTGAGAGTGTATTTCTGGTTGGGAGGCATGTTCCAAAGTCAGCCATCATTGGAAGCAGCAGTGTACAGACCACAGAATTAGGCTCATAAATGCAGACAGATCTACTAATTTCCCCATTTGACATTAGCGTTTCCTAGTATCGCAGACAGACTACCTTTGGTATTTCTCGGCAGAGTACCAACATCTAGAGACTGGAAGATATGGCCAACTCATTATACAAAAGGCTGAGTCGAAATAGAATTGTATAGTGTATGGTGCGACATCAGATGGGAGGACCTTCCGCTTCTGCCGGATCGATAACGACGGCGTCTTCGTTCAGCATTCTCTTCTCAGGAGGATCTGGAATTCAAGATAATCCCTTTAATATCTTTATGTGAACTTAATTGACAGTGGTCCTGCACTTGACAGTGAATTTCAAGTTGACAAACTTGTCCATACTTGAAGGAGGTCATCTATCCTTTGCAAATCATATTACAAAATTTCAATGCCTTAACAAGCACACCACAGTATTTGGTTTACATAGCAGCCTTGTCTCGTGCAACGATGGTAATGCTGAGGAGAGGTGGTTCCGCACCGGTTAGCCGCCTTCGCGGCGGCCCTCTCTGTTGTCTATGTTCAACTGCTCAACGGAGAGACAAGTAAGTTTATATGATTAAGACCTAGATGTCGCTCGACCGTGCTGGATATGGGGGTTTCTTATAGTGAATTAATTCGCTACTAGCTGAGGAACCCGGGTAGTTGTGTGACGTCTTAGGGATTCCTTATCCACGTGTTGAGTAGCAGTTTCAGAGAAGTTCGTAGAATCGTAGATTGTTCAGTTCCCACTAAAGAGGCATGTCCTTAACCTCCTCCCACAGGCCTGGCGATTCCAGTCAGGTTAATGACCCCTCCCATAGGGGCGGTTCTTTCTTCCTGAACCCATCCTGGGATTTCCTCGGCCTTCCCTTCTCTTTCAGCTCTCGTCTTTACAGCCTCCCAGACCCCAGGAAACCCTGCATTCAACGGCCCTCCTCGTTGCTTTGCACCTAAGATTGCAAACTTTCCTTGATTATAACTAATAAAG
The DNA here is from genome assembly GCF_003357145.1 of Venustampulla echinocandica. Taxonomy (NCBI): domain Eukaryota; kingdom Fungi; phylum Ascomycota; class Leotiomycetes; order Helotiales; family Pleuroascaceae; genus Venustampulla; species Venustampulla echinocandica. Next base: position 52,097 of record NW_022474209.1, read on the forward strand.
CCATGTAATAGATTCTGCTGCACAAGACTAGCAATCACAGCCTCAATTTCCAGTATATTCGGCATCTTGTTACCGAAAATGATTCCCTCTTGCGCTCCAAGTCTTTTTGGCCCTGTCGGGGGCGGCACAAGATCAGGAAATTTCATAAATATCGAATTTATGTGCGTTCGACCGGATTGCATAGCGACCGCCGCATCCACTGGCCTCTGCCACCCCTCTAAGACCTTCTGGCAATATTGCGCTGCCGTAAGCAGGTCCATGATGTCGAGGGTGGCAGCTTTGCGGGAGTTTGGATCCGTAGGGAATTGGTAGGTGAGCAGGAATACTCGTCGAGCCAAGGAACGCCAGACTAGGACTTCGCAATGCGAGACAAGTGGGAGAAGGACACCTTTCTGAAAGAACCATTTATCATTCCCAGATTCGCGACCTACTGCATGCTTGAAAGCGACCATGTCGCCCCTTCGGATAGCCTTGGAAATTGGAGCGAATTTCTCTAACAGGCCCTTTGATTCAGGCCGTGACATAAACGCACGTGAGGGGAATCGACCAAGGATCATGTTGGCGGATATGAGATAGATGAGGATGTTGCGTCTTTGGTTGACACATTGGGCATGGCATTGGTCGTATGCGGATTGGAGGCATAACTGTGCTCGGTAGAAGTGGTTATTGGCGAAGAGGAAGCGGCCGAGGTAATAGAGGTATGTGACCCGCTGACTTGCTGGGTAAAGTTGCAGCGGGGGCGAATGTAAGGATATGTTTGTGTAAAGCTGGTTTGCCAATCCTATTTTGTGGCACTACTTTTCTTGTTAGAAAGCATTGGGATATATTTGACTTCCGGAGCCGTACCTGGAACAGAAGTTTGAGCACCATGTTCGCAAATGAGTATATCCCAATTTTCTTCCCTTCTGGTTTTCCGTCTTGCCCTACACCACTCCGATTCGAACTTCTTTCGGTCAAACACATTGTAAAAGCTCTTTGAATCGACTCCGCAGTTCCCTCGACCAGTGTTTTCCTCCCCTCGCCCTGGTCAACATCAGCCATCTGTCGCAGTCGTCGCGTCAAATCTGGTCGCTTATCTAGCATCATAGCTAATTTTGCTAGGTTAGACGATAACTGAATGGCGGTGGGAAGCATAACAATGCCATGTGTGGCGTGGGATAGAGCCGTAATGCAAGAGCTGCGATATTGTTAGTCCACATCACAATTGCCTCCAAGAAAAGGCACCTACTTGACCAAAGAGCTCAATTGAGAATGTGTCTCCAGAAGATCCTCGAAATTGACATCTCGCCAGAATTCCAGGTACTCTTGCATGAATGCCAGAAATCCAGGCCAGACGTCACCTTCCTCACCGTACTCGTCCTCATTTTCCGGAATGAGTTTGGTTAAGTGACGCTCGAGGACCTTGCCGTCGCGATATGAGGCCTTCAACTCCTGGCTAAGCTGCACAAATTGTTCCGGCAATGGCGGTTCGACTCGGAGGAAGAGCCGCAATTGCAAATCATCCCTTGTTCGGAGGAAACCCGAGATGGACGTGAGGAATCCATCGAGGATGGCCATTGCGACAACAGCCGCGCACTAGGAAGGGCGAGGCTCTCAATATCAATTTTGTCTCAAATCTCGCTCCGTGGATGTCAACAAGATATGGCTACGGCCAATTGGTGTTGCAGATGATCGCACTGTCTTGATGTCCACAGTTAGGGAGTCACCTAAGAAGTGGTGTCGTTGCTTTCAGCCTGGTCGCTCGAGGCATGAAAGAGAGAGCTTCAGCCATCGGATTTCAGATGCGAGGCTGAGATTCAACTCCCCTGAACCTGGCTTGCCGGCTGCTTAGTAAGTCAAATGTGCCACACCCCTTACACTAACCGTGGCGGTGCCCGTCGGTTACCCCGTCCCCGTTTGCATTGTTAGTGGGGTCACGATGGAGGCTAATTCTCCGTTGCTGATATCTCTACACCAGCTGTTGCCTCGAGTCATGACGTCGCTGGGTTCAAGTACAAAGTTTCGAAAGCTCGATCAGCCCTATCTCGCATTCGTAATTATGATCGTTCCCGTAGCCTTCAAATCGTAGCAGAAAGCTAGACGAGGTGTCTTGTTATTACTTCTTTTGCTCGATTATATATCTTTATAATCTTCCCTTCCTTTCAATCACCTACTCGAGTATATCCTGCAGAAAATTGGTGGCTTCTCATATAGTTGTGACGTCACATTCTCCACTTGGATATATCCTACAAATCTCGTAGCCTGCATCGTTCTATATCCCTGATATTTTCTATATCGTCGTCTTCATTTTCGAATCCCCTTCACGGTCTACAATTACCCCAAAGACGACTCTCGTCAACCTCAATATCAACGAGCAAGATGTCGCAATCAAACTACAACTTCCTTGCCGAAGATATCTTTAGTGTCAAGGGCAAGGTATAAACCGTATAAATATTTCCTGGTTTAGGATTCTATTAACCAGTTCAGGTTGCTCTTGTCACCGGTGGTGGAAGTGGAATTGGTTTGATGGCCACCCAGGCTCTTGCTGTGAATGGGGCGAGGGTCTACATTGTGGGACGAACAGAGAAGAAACTCGACACCGTTACCGCAACACACGGGCTGAATATCGCGGGCGAGATCATCCCTATAACCGCAGATGTTACTTCCAAGAGCGAAATCGCCAAGTTATTCAAGGAGATCGAGTCTCGCGAGCAGCACCTCGATATCCTCATCAACAACGCTGGCATCTCAAGCAATTCCCTAGAGACCGAAGTCAAGTCGGCAGAGCAAATGAAGAAGAATCTCTTCGATGCGGAGGACTCCACTTTTGAGGACTGGGTCGATACATATCGGTCAAACGTCCCACAGCAATTTTTCATGACAATGGCATTCCTCCCCCTTTTGCAAAAAGCTACCGAACATCAACACGGATATTCAAGCGCCGTTATCAACATCTCCTCCATCTCAGGCATCGTCCAGGCGTCGCAGCACCACTTCGCATACAATGCGAGCAAAGCCGCCGCAGTCCAACTTAACAAGCTCCTAGCCGCGCAAATTGCGGACAACGGGTTGAAAATTCGGGTCAACAGTATTGCACCGGGTGTGTTCCCAAGTGAGATGACGACTGGTGAGAGTGGACCCGATCAGAAGAGCTATATCCCCAAGGAGAAATATCAAAAGGTGCCTGCGAGAAGACCTGGGAAGGATAGAGATATGGCTGCGGCCGTGCTGTTCACGGCAACGAACCAGTATTTGAACGGACAGACTGTGGCAGTTGATGGAGGCTATATTTTGCACGCTGGGGCTGCTTAAGGGAGTTTATAGGCTTTTGGAATAGCGTACTATACTATTTGGCGTTCGCCTTCAAAACAATTGCTCTCTTATACCACCTAATAAATGTATTTTGGAGTGGGGCCGAGGCTGCCAAAGCCACTGACGACCATAAATACGCTCCCGAGCGAGCCCCGCCATGGCAAAGAACGGGTGTAGTCCCGTCATTACTACGTACACCAGCACAATGTAACCAACGCAAAAAGTTACCCCTAGCTACGTGTACGGAGTATCAAGAGGACGATAATAGCCAACAACAAATTGTTAAAGACTGTTTTCCGAGAATATTACTAAGAGAATTGCGCTATGAATACCTAGGTAGGTATAGAGGACTAGTGGGGCTAGCTCGCTGATTGTGAATCTCTCACCAATGCTGACATATAAAAGTTCGGACCCGGAAAACTGCCGACTCCGCCAACAACTTGTCCGTGCCGATTCCGAATCATATGTTATAACTACAACTACCAGTAAGTAAATAGGATCTAGTAGTAGGTGAACTTCTCTCTCTTTCCCATACGACGAGTTTCATATATATATAAGGTACCGACCTACCTTACGTACTCAAGCACAGCATACCTACGCGTGGATCTCCCATGCAGTTTCTCAACCACACCACAGCAGCACTCCTCTCAGGAACGCGATTCTTGCAGCAAAACCTTCCTTTCTTCTCTCTAAACCAAACCTACAGCACGATGGCCAGCCGCGCGCCCGTAGTCGCAGTCTGCCACGGCGGTGGACCGATGCCCATCCTGAATGATCCCGGGCACGCGGGACTGATAAAATCAATGAGGACTCGAGTGCCAGAAATTCTAGGCCTGGGAACCGCCTCTGCCCCGCGAGCAATTGTCCTCGTCACGGCGCATTGGGATGAGCGGAATCCTACTATCAGTAACGGAAAGAAGCATAGCCTGTATTATGATTATCATGGGTTCCCGCCTGAGACGTATAAGTTGAAATATGACGCCCCGGGAAGTCCTGAGGTTGCGGCTGAAGTCTATGACGTGCTTCAGAAGGCGGGGATGAATCCTCAGACGGATGATCAGAGAGGTAAGCTCTTGTATAATTTATCTGTACCAATATTTTGTTGACAAGAAGATGGCGGATAGGCTGGGACCACGGAGTCTTCGTCCCCATGCTCCTGATAAACCCCGCGGCCAACATCCCCATCATCCAACTCTCCGTGCTATCTTCCGCCTCCCCCGCCCAACACTACGCAATGGGCCGCGCCCTCGCACCCCTCCGCGACACCGGCGTCGCTATAGTTGGTTCTGGGATGCCGACTCTCCATAATCTCCGGCTTATGTTTTCCGGGGCTGCGAATGACAAGAGTGTCCAGAAGAGGAATAAGGAGTGGAGTGATAAGCTTACACAGACGGTGGGTTTAGAGAGTAGTCAGGAGAGGGGCGAAATGCTGAATGGGTGGAGGGACTGGGTTGGTGCGAAGGAGGCACATCCCCAGGGTGGTGAGGAGCACTTTTTACCGTTGGTGGTTTGTGCCGGTGCTGGTGGGGATGGGAAGGCTGGGGCGTTTGGGGATGAGGTTATGGGAACGAAACAGTTCACTTATTATTGGAAATAGACGGTCAAATAGACTCGATGAAAGAAAATTCCCATGATGCAATTGCTCCGCCCAACAGTCCTCCAGGCAAATCATTGTTAAGCAAGCAACCCTGTCATTTAATCGTAGATAGGGAATAATCGTGAGCAAACATACAAATGACGGTGGGAGGGGAATGCTTTCCCATCTAGTTAATCCTTCAGTCAATTCATTCCATGCAATTCGCAAACGCCCGAATGCAAATCAAACAAGGCCGTCATATAAAGACAGGGCGGATACAATAGTCTCGTCACGCTTGCTGCCTTCCTTAAACTCCTCCATGTCAAGACTGCCATTCTCGTCCTTGTCCATCATTCTAAATATCTTGCGTACGCGCTTCTCAGGGGTATCCTCGTCCGCAGGGAGCTTGACCATCGACCCGACCTGTTAGCGATTAGCAAAAACGCTATGTAGCGACTTGGTCAAGCGGGGCCTGGCTTGTTGGAGGAACCGGAATATCAAAAGGGTAAAGAGACAAAGCGTACCATCTTGTAGATTGCTTCGACAATTGCCAACATCTCATCGTAGCTGATCTTGCCATCGCCATCAATATCGTAGAGCTGGAACGCCCAATCAAGTTTGTCTTCCATCTTCCCTCGACTAGTGACGCTTAAAGCACATATGAATTCTTTAAAATCGATCGACCCAGATTTATCGCTATCGAAGACATTGAAGACATAGTCCGCAAACGAAGAAGGATCCCCGAAGGGGAAGAACTGTCTATATATTTTCTGGAACTCCTCCTTGGTGAGCATGCCCGAGGGACAATCTTTTAAGAACCCTACAAAACTGGTTAATAGAGCAAATGCGAGGGTGGACGACGAGCACGTGCCCTTATACCATTGCTGCAATTCTTTCTTGTCAAAATGAGTAGACCGCTGAAGTTCACTAAGCTGCTCCTGAGAGAGTTTCGACTGGCTAAAACAACTAGTTAGCTAATGCTCTCCTTAGAATACACCAACAACCAGAATTCCATTAAAAAGTGTTGCAGTATGGTTAAAGCTCGGGGAACAAGGCATAGCCGGGTACTGGCAGTAAGTCGCCATATTAGGGTCACCTAGAGCCGAATCTATCGTCCGTCGAGAATTCAGCTATTGGCAGCGCTGGCCAAAACATCACAGCTCAAACTTATCAAGACCCACGGACCAGCATCTGCACTAGTCGTACGACGGAATGTCTAAACTGCTATGCTAGCGCCCATAATACGAGTCGCTGGAATCGGCTTCATATGGATGAGCGTGAAGAGCGGAGTTATTGGCTTAAGGTCTTGTTGCGACGGAATCGTGCGGGGCTTTGCATCAGGGGCTTTGCTTGCTATGGCGGCCAAAAGCGATTTCTTGATCCAGTTGTCGACCATCAAACACGCAACGTCGGGAGTGTATCGGACGACCATTCATATTGCGGCTGTCCTTGTTGCGCCAGTCATTCCAATTTGGTAACTTCCAAGCCGAGTAGATACAACAGGTCCAGCCAGCCTTGTAACAAGAAGTGATGGAACCGCTACTACTTACGATTTTCCCATTTTCTAGTTCCGTGATTCTAAATTCCCTAAAAAAATTCGACTATGGGGTATCGACACGATCAGAGTCTCTCAACGTAGGCAACACAGTTCGTTGACGTAGGAACGTTGGCAATAGAAGGCGAAACTAGAAGAGCGGGCGCAGTTAGCTACTGTTGATACTCAAGAGCGATGGAAGGCTATGAAAGAGGCTCTTCTCTTTGCTCACCTTATACCAGTCCTTAAGCGCAAACTCGGCCCGAATCGCAGTGTGTTTTGCGACAATACTAATGTTGAACCATGCAGGTACGGCTTGAGGTTTCTAGGCAGGTCGTCGAGGCTGTGTTCCTCCAAGGCTATTTAGCGCCCGCTCAATGACCGAGTATAGAGTGTCTAATGCGCCGTTCCGGAAAGAATAGAAGAATTCCCGAGTCCCAGAGGCCGACGATCTGAGGGTCTAGGCCAAGCGTTAGTTGTGCGTTTCGAGATTGTGGGTTGTATTTTAGCAGGATGAGATGGAGACTGGTGTGCTCTGAATAATCATCGAGGCCAGACGACTGAACACCGCGGGATGGCGTCGCGGGGCATCGCTGACACCGGAGGCGCCACTTCGGCCACCGTAGAAGGGGCTGTGCATATCTCAACTCTGCCAACAAAAGGGACGTGCAATTATCAATTACTTCGTACTTCGTACATCCTCCGTCTGAAAAGGCACGCAATACTTCTGGAACGAAAAGAATATAGTAGATTCGAATCAGATCTTCTCTCTAAGTTGAAAATACCTGCCACCACATGGTGACGCTCTATCCAAACATAACGTCAGGGAAAGCCTTCGGACACCTCCCAATAGCCTCCTGAACTCTCAGCGGCTAACTCACCACTATCCCACCTCCTGCATCACAAAAAAGGTTATTTTCACCTTGCGAAATGCCCAATGTCAGCTCAAACTATTATGTAGAATGCAACTCACCTGTAATTCCAATTTAGATTCTCCTTCAGAAAGTAAGATGCGGCTGCTTCGAACTCGGAGACGAGGCGGACGGCCTCCCCAAATCTAAAGTTGGATTTCTCGCCGGCTTTATGAATTGCTATCAACATCTTTTCTTGCGACTATTCTTTCCACATCGGCAAGACCGTGCATTGCAGCTCAATATTGTCCCTGAGGTCGTAGCCATTCGCAGTCATATACGTCATGATATTCGCAAAGAACGGGGTGAGGAAATCTACAATAAAGTCAACGAAAGTTCTATTCAAATTGCCGTTGTCTGCCACATGCTATAGAAGATCGTCTCGATTAGCCTCATCAGTTGGCTCGACTTCGGATAAATAATATTATTCATTTTCTAATGAGCACGCCACTTGACTTTTGTTGGTGTGCATGTTCTGTCATTCATATTCGAGTTGAGAATGAAGATGCGGCTGCGTTAGCACTTTGTCTAGATGGGACGAAGCTGCTACCAAGAGACATCATGGAACATCTAGTAGATGGATCTAAAGTCATCAATAGTGTTTAAGGATAGCTAGGGTTCGGATTCTGGATTAAGGTCAGGTTTGGGTAGTAGCAGCCTGCGGACCTCAAATTCTTTGATCCCCAAGCACGTCTGTTTCTTCCGTCACTGCTAACACTCAAATGATTTTAAGTTACTAAAAACTGAGTCGACGAGCGCGTGTGATGCCATTGCTGTTTAATGTCTACTACGGGTCTAGATACAGAAGGAAGACGGTACCTAGAGTAAAGACTCGCTCCGTAATTTCCATTCCTAGCTCAAGCTGCAAATGGACGTCTAGTACGACGAGCTTTGCCCCGAGTTTCAGTCAGGTATTTGATTATCTCGGCGCAATGGAAGGCATGAACCACTGCCCTGCCTGTCATCAGCGAGTAGCCTTCGCGCGCATCCAGAAAAAGCATTCAGTCCCCCGCTCTTCTCCAAAAGTCACTATCATAGTCAATGTCATAATCATCATCATCATCATCGGAGCCATAATCATAATCCCAATTATCTTCCATGCCACTGAAAGACCTGCCGCTGCCCCACTCTTCGATATACTCTATTTCACTGACTGTCCATCCGTGATTCTCCATTTTCCTTTTTATATAGTCGCTCGGGCCGTCCTCATCCACCTCGACAATAATCTCTTGTAGGGACAAAATGGCTCTGAAGCGAGTGTTGACTAGCTTTAACGCCTCAGTAATAATCTTCGGGTAGTCTAGTGCGTCGAGCTTAAGCAACATGGCATTTGTGCTATATAAGCACGTCGTGAGCGTGCTCAAATTGGCGCAGCCGCTCTGGATGTTCGCGAGAATGCCGATGCTGCCCTCCACGAGGGTGACGTTACCTGGTTCTAGATCGCGGAGGTTCGGAAAGTTGATATAGACATGTCGGATACAGTCTGCGTTATTACGTCCGATTGTCTCGAGGAACGAGGCTACGTCCTCAGGGGTGGCCATGGTAAAATCAAAGCGATTTTGGGCGTAGAACAGCCAGCTGGCTTCGCGATGGACGGTATTGTTCGCGCGGAGGAGCCCAAGTGAGAGCCCCTGCCATGGAATGTAATCAGACGAAGGGCTAATAGGTTCTTGGTGCAATAAGCACAGCTCATATACCCGGTTGCGAAGCTCGCTGGGGAGGTCGAGGAAGTTGGTCATGTCTTCGGTGATTGTGAGGGTATTGATACTTCGTTCGCTGTGAGATTCAGTCAACGTCTCTTGATAAAGCTGTGGATTGCAGACATTTTATTCAGAGGATCGGACGATATCTCTGGAGACCTTGCGTAAAGGATTCTTGGGAGCCTGTGTGTCACTAGGTTATTGGACGACAGTGTTGAGTTGCAGTTACACAACACAGCTACCATGCCAACATTCCGTTTATCTCGTCACACAAATAATTAGACTGTCGACTCACCACTTCCAAGTATCATTCTTCTGCAAATCGAATTAATAGTGATATGAAGACTTTGACACCATGAGCTCGTTATGTTCCCTGCAATCGATCCTTCGGCAGCGAGGAGGCGTTACAGCAGCACATCAATTATGCGTCTTGCATTTGAGCGATGTGCTCCATTTCCCTTTCCTTACAAAATTGTATGTATTCCTAAAAAGTAAGTAAGCTCTTACAATGTTCTAAACTCCAACCGGCATCAGGTATTTAACAGAAGGCACCAACTCCACTCTAACCCCCAAAGGTGCTTAAAAAGCCATTGTAGGAAGCACTCATCTACCCTTCCACAAACTCCAGCTCCTTTGGTATGCTATGTGCATCGCAGCAAGAGAATCTCCAAGCGCCTTTCTGCTTTGGTATATATAGCCAACGGAATACCAATCCTGCAATCCAGGGCCACGGTGGCCAAACAGTGCTATGTATAGCGCCTTCGAATGTTAAGTCCATGTTTGTAACAACAAGGGGAATACCGTATTCCTTGAATTAAAGTCAGCAATAAATTCAAGCAGGGCCACACCCACAAGTTCAAAAAGTTACCTTATCAACATGTGCAACAGCGTAATCCGAAACTTTCTTACTCCACTTCTTCCAATCAATCTTGTCTCCAAACTTTTCGAGTTCCTCGAAGGCCTGAATCTCTTCACTCAAATGCTGTGTCAAGATTGGCCCGAAGCTATCAATGATAGCGCGAACTTTGGCGCCATCATAATCCTCCGTGCCTGCTTTCAACGCAGCGACGTACTCGTCCAACTGCTTCATACCAGGCGCAAAGGCATGGTGTTGTTCGACGCTCTTCTCCATGTAGTTCTCGATGCCGATATCTTCTTCCAGCCACGGGAAGAATAATTTCTCCTCGGTCTCATGATGCTCATGGATCGTTACCGCCCACGCATGCATGAATGCAACGAAGTCTGCGATGTCTTGCTCGAGCTTGACGTTGGGAGCTTGGAGATATATGCAATTCAAGGGACGAATTATAAAGTTGTGGACTAGGGCCATTTCTGTAGCCGCATTGACAGCCCCAGAAGCTTTTTTGGGGTCTGTGATCTGGTTGATGTCAGGCGCCGTCTTGGTGCGTACAGGTTGCGACTTACGCCCAGCCTCTTCCTCGGAGTCTCGATAAGCTGGAAAGGCCCATCAGCCCACTGCTTGGTTATCTTTGTAGGTGTTGCACCCATCGTATGTACAATCCTGAAGGTCAACGGAGAACAGAGAATGAAAGTTGACACACGCCGAGTGAGTATATGAATTCAGATACAGGGTAGGAGAGATGGGGATATAACATGAACGACAATAAATATATAGAAAGACTAGCTCTTTAATAGATTCAGCTCCGCCAGTATTTGGGCTAAGCTGAAATACCTAAATGCGGCCGCCGCTACTACGGCTTGAAGGCACGTTGAAGGCACGGTAGGACTCTCTACAAGGGGAAGTTAACATGGACCATGTGTATTTCTACTAAATGGTGGCTTGAAGTACGACGGATACAACGCACGTTTTATGAGCGCTGACAGCAGCTATTAGTGCTGACTTGGCGTTATTGGAAATGTGTCTCCAGCCACTGGTGCCATGAATGATAATCGTATACGAGCAATGGCCAATTGGCGTCTCCCAAGAGATTTATAGCTCCAGCCGCAACGAGAGTGAAAGCCTCGTAGGGCTCTCTTTTCGATTGGTCTCGCGGGAAGCCATTATCTGGAATGAGGCTGTGGCCTAGAATTGTATGTTTTTTTAGTCAATGGGCTTTTTGGCTTTTGTAACTTTCCAGTGTCAAAGATCGTACAGTACGTTGTCCATCGGGTATGTACTTCGTACTACGGGGGTGTGGGGAAGATATCCATAGCGCCCGATTTGGCGGAAACCCGCGCTAACCCCATTCCGTCAACCCTCCCTGCCTGCTGTATCCGCGGTCGAATAATAATCTCAACTTTATCCTTTCCTGTAGCTATCTTATTACCGGAAAACACATACAGACGGCCACCATGGATGAAATGATTGATCACCGATTTGAGCGGGTCGAGAAGGCGCTTGCGGCCTTGATCAACTCTATTTCAACTTACAATCCATCACCTACACTTGCCAACGATCTCGTAGCTGCCGATGCTGGGCTGAACGAGGGGCTGGAACAATGTACGTTCATTCCGCAGCTCTGAACTATCTTACCTGCAAAAAGCCCAGCTGACTTGCCCGTAGTATCAACTCACCAGTCCAACTACGCCAAGATCCTCTCTCTACGCGCCAATTCCCAAGAACTTGACGGTCAAATCCGGGATACTCTTACGCTCCTCACCACAACACGCAGCGCCTTGGTATCAGTTGCATCCACAAGCTTCCCCGACACCACAAACCCCATATCCTATTCCGAATTGCTGTCGTATGCGCGACGCATTAGCAAGTTCACTCTTCCAAGTACATACAGAGAACCTGAGGCTCGGCCTGGCAGCGCCGATGCGGGCTATGCAACGAATGCAAACACTCCAAAGGAAAGCAAATCGGAGACTCAGACAAATGGATCCACGACGCCCGTTGGGGTCACCAATGGCGTGGATATGGATACTCAGATGACCGTTGGTACAGCTATGGATATTGATAATGGGAATGGGAATGGGACTCCAGCGGCTGGGGCACAGCAAACCTCGCAGGCTACCAATGCAACGTCAAGTACCGCGTTGCCCAACGAATTCTCACAATGGCTAAATCCAGCTGCTGATCTCCCGTTTACACCATGGCCCTCGGAAGAGACTATTAGGAGAGGTGCGTTGGCCAGCCTACAGATCTTGATGGATAAAGGGATTGATCCGGCGACATTTGATCCGGAGAAGAGCGCAGAGCTAGAGGCAGAACGCAAGCGGATTATGGAGGAGGAAGACAGATTGAGAGAGGAAGAGAAAACGAGAATTGAAGAGGAACGGCGACGAGAGATGGAGAGGAGGGCCAGTATCAGTGCAGGCTTGGGCGAAGAGCGGCGCGAGGAGAGACGCGAGGAGAAGCCCTCGGTATTCCAGTTGGAGACTTTTGATGATGACGATGAGGACTGATATTTCAAACCCAAGCATTTTGAGAGCTCGCGCTGTATCACATCTTGTTCGATAATATGATATCCCAAATACGAGAATGATTAAGAGACTCTACGGCAGCTCTTGAGCATCTAGTACAATATATGTTGCATCAACAACCTCCCTAGCCATCTGGTTTATGTGTGGAATAATAAACTCTTATATTGTATGTTATGGAATGTATCACTGGAAATGAATGAACGGGTTTTAGTTTACATTACAGTCATGGTGTTTTGTTAAAAGCTTCTGGGAGAAGCTTCAACTATTTCAGGGTTTTGCGTAAGGCAATATGAAGGATCTTGTTGGGCCTCCAGTTGTTAGAAGGTTTCTGCATATTTTGATATATATATGTTGATCTCCCCTTACGATGAGAGATAGACCCACACGTGACTGTACCAGAGAGTTGCTGACGTATTGTGCCATTCTATACCGTTCCCCTACCCCATCCAAATTCATTTTTCATTGTTCTCCCCGTAGGCCCGATTCCTAATACTAAGGTAAAATTCAAATTTACTCTTCGATGAGTAGTATTATTATGTCATTTCCAGCTTAACGGGACCGAGTTCCACTTCACATATTCCCTAGCAACACCCATGATGAAGATATACCCAAGACACGGAATCCAGTCAACTGCAAGTCAAGCTAGCATCTAAAGCATAATCCAAGCACTGCTAGCATTCATCTATACTCGAGTTAGACTAGGCAAGAATTAAACTGATTACAAATTGCTAAACGTACAACAAACACCATACTAAAGAATATTAGTCCTATTATTTGCAACAGGTAAAAGGACAGAGATACTCAATACATTTGAGAAAATATCCCATCTACAGGTCTCTCTAATAATCACTCCCAGCTAAAATCAGAGAAAGTGGAGCGCGAAATTTGTAATGTGATGCTTCTGCCTTTTCTACACAGTATACCTTACAGAAAGGCATAGGATTTGCAGATTTTGATCCAAGAGAATCACCTTGTCTATACCTCTCTGCATAGCATTGAGAGGAGACTCACCGCTGCGCTCGACACGCAACGAAAGCGATCTCTATGCCTCCTAGAAGAGCCCCATTAACGCTCGACATGCAACGGAACCACGTTGCCCATACCTCGGTATAACACTAAGAGAAGAGATTCACCGCTACGTTCGACACGCAACGAAAGCGATCTCTATGCATCTTAGCAGAGCTTTATTAACGCTCGACATGCAACAGAATCACCTTGTCCATGCCACTGTATAACAGTGAGAAGAGAAGAGATTCACCGCCGCGTTCGAGATGCAACGAAAATATTTTCTCCATGCTTCCTAGCAGAGCCTCCTTAACGCTCGACATGCAACGAAATCGGTTGGTCCCTCCTGAAGTTGCTCTACCAATATAAGCGAGAACGGTCGACATGCAACGAAGTCGGTTGTTCCACTCTAGCCTCGCTATACAAACATAGCCGAACGCTGGACACCCAACGAACTAGGATGTACCTTTTAAAGTCGCTATATCAGTATAGGCGAGACGCGTTCGACATGCAACAAAGTTGGCTGTTCCTCTCTAGCCTCTTATAAATATAACCGATGCGCTCGACATGCAACAAAATCCGTCTAGGGCGACATGACACAACAAAGATGCTCGCAAGATAAAGAGCCCAAACCCACCGAATGCGAGGTTCAACAAGCGGCGGCTCCCCTCCTAACATCTTAATGCTGTTTAAAGAGTGGCACTTGCCAACTTGGAGCTAGGTAAACATATCTTGGAAGATAGAATCAAGCTAACAGTCTCGCAAAAAACTCAAAAGGAAAAGCAGCAGACTTGAAACATAAAGAATGATTTTTTTTATATTCTAAATTGTTGTTACAGACCCTCAAGACGCCATCCCACCGTCCGCCTACGCATCAACGGAAATGCTGAAAATTCGGAAATCATTATCCTATGATACATCGCATTGCCCGCTTTTCATTTTGACTAAAAATTGCATTCGTTCTCTAAATCATTCCTTTAATCGATCTTGATAGATCCGTAGATCTTCTGCACAAATGCCCAGCTGGCGAAGAAACCAATGGACCCTATCCGACCTTGTTAGCAACCAATTCTTGTACAAGAAATTTATATTTGGAGGGGGTCAGAACATACCTGTAAGAATGAAAAATAAGAAAGCAATCAGTGCGCTATATCCAAGGTATAGCACGCTACCCGCCAAACCACCCAACTCCAAGTGTGTCACCCAGGTGATAAAAGCAAAAGCAAAGACGTAAAATGCAGAAGCTCCAGCAGTCATGAATGCTCTCCAGTGCCAATGATAGTTCTCGCTGCAGAGCAAGAAATAAATCATGAGAACAGTAACTGACGCGCAGGTCATGATCATCAGACCGTAGCAGACGAACAGGAAGCCAAACATGTAGTAGACTTTGCTGAACCAGATGGAGGACATGATGAAGTAGAGCTCAACGAAGATGGCACCAAATGGTAGGATACCTACCAACAACATAGATGGGATGGGTCGCATATAGCTTGTGCTGGGTGGTACTTGGCGAGGAATTTGATTTGTGCGAACGGGAGGTTGGATTGCTGGTTGGCGGAAACCGATCCAGCTCCCTGCGAATGAGAGAGGCACTGAGATCAGGAACCAGATGGAGACAATGACTAGCATTGTGGTGAAGGGAACGGCCCCGGAAGACTCGTTAGCCCAAAGGAAGAGGTTCAAGACGAAGAAAGTCCCGAACACAATACCGGGCACAAGTAAAGGAGTGAGGGCAATATTGAGCTTCCACCGCTCACCGCTGAAAGCTTTGTAAACACGTGCAGAGACGTAGCCACCAATGAAGCCCAGAACCGTGTAAAGCAACACCATAATAGTACCGAGAGATCCGCGGTTTGAGGGAGAAAGGAAGCCGAGAAGAGCAAATACAATAGTACAGCCGGTCATGACGAAGAGCTGCGCACCATTCCCGAGAAACACACTGAGGAGGAGAGGAGACCCTGGCGTGCGGAAAACATCACCATGCACCAACTTCCAGCCAGAATCTTCTTGTACACCATCCTCGACCGCCGCAGATGTCCCAGACAGATCATCAAGGTTAATCGAGTCCAAGCGATTATACCGTTGAATATCTTTCCGCAATGCTCGCATAAGAATCGAAATAACCGTGCCGGTCAGGAAAATGACGATAACGGTAGAGTTAATGAGCGAAAACCAGTGGATTTTGGGGTCGAAGACGTGAAGATATTTGTCCCACCGAGTTGCCCAAGCCGTTGGCGATTCTCTCCAATACACGCTATATGTCCATGTGACGGTGGTCTCTTCTGTCTCCGAAAGCGTCAAAGGTCGTCCGCCCTGGCCGCAGTGGTTCTGATCGTTAACGGCAGATCCCGACCCATCCAAGGGAGTCCTTCTCGAATCGGGATCCACTAACACGCCGACCACCCTAAACTGCCCCTCCGAAACCTGGTGATAATCAATCACGATATCATAATGATTGTTCAAGTGCATATCCTCATCCAGGTTGGATCCTAGCGCAAATCCTTGGCTGTAGTACTCTGTTCCTGTAACCATGTCCCTAGTCAGTTGCCCTGCTGGTAGCCCATCAACAAGCCAATTCAATGCAAAGCCCTGGGCTATTCTCCGGTTTACGAAATGTGCAGAGCTCTGGTCGAATGTTACTTCGGCGCAAGGCGACTTGCAAGTCTCGTTGATGCCCATCTTGAGCTCGAAGGGCGATGTCATGATTCTGTCGCCGAATAATATACTGCCCAGACTCTCTGATACATCTTTCGGTTCGGGGTCTGGTCGGCAGAAGTGGAAAGGACTGTGGTAATAGTCGAAGGATACGACGGAGCGCAGAGTCCGGTCTGCTTGTGATTCTATAGGTGTAAGGCGATTGACGTTTAAGGGGACTATGTCGCCGATGCTATATGAGGTGGGCGCGACACCTGGGAGGTAGAAGGCTGAGGATACATGAGGTGCCACGAGGAAAGAGGACAGGAGCGCCGCAGATGGCGATAAGTCCCGTAAACGCATGGTGTATATATATCTATTATTGAAAATTTGTCAGTATGGTTACCTGAAAACAACTTCGAACCCTGATTTTCCGGGATGGAGTCTGAAGTGAAGAGCTTACGCGTTGTAGAGTTAGATCCCCCTTCAAATAACGGCCGCCGGGTTCGAACTTGCGCAGCAGATTTACGCACTCATGTATCGGAGCAAGCGGGATGGTAATATAAATTAGGCTCCAGTGTAAGCTAGGTCGTGTTCCTGGAACAAAGTTCTTGACGGACTGAGAGTAGCTAGAATTAAGTTTCCAGAGAGCTACTTTACGGGGGAACGCTGAACCGAATATCTGGCTCCTATTCCACTCCCAGATAAGTAAGCCGCTCGGCAAAACGTTTTCCCGAGGTGCTTCCGCCGACCCTCGAAACTCAAAATTTATTTTCCAGACCCCGCCGCTCTCTGTTTCTCACTCATCAATAACGCCTTGCTCCAAACGATGGCAAAACAGACTTCCTTTCCAGTATTGCTGGAAAGCCTTACAAATGCTTTATCATCTGCTTCAGAATCTACTGGAAAATTAGCCTCCCCAATTCCACCTCAAGATGGAATCTCCCTCCTCGACGTGAAGAACGAACTCTTCCTATCATATTTACAGAACCTCGTCTTCCTCGTACTCCTCAAATTACGCAATCACAAAAACGGCGCTTCTTCTGAAGATGATGATGCCGAGGATCTAGATAACTCGGTGGTGAAGAAATTGGTTGAATTACAAGTGTATCTCGAGAAAGGTGTTCGACCTCTAGAAGGGCGTTTGAAATACCAAATCGACAAGGTTCTGCGAGCCGCGGATGATGCGAAGCGGGCAGAAGATGAGGCTGCGAAGCCCAAATCGAATGGAAAGCCGGCTCAGCAAGATCGCGACGATGAAGATTCTGGCTCTGAAGAAGAATCTGACAATGAGAGCAACAGCGATGCCGAGTCTACAAATGGAGCTCCGCTCCTCCAAGCAAATCAAATAGACGACCTGCAATACCGGCCCAATCCCTCCTCACTCATGCGTCCCGCCGCAGCTGCGAACTCGGAATTGAAGGATAGGTCTGAAAATGACGGCATCTACAGACCTCCTCGCATCCAAGCTACAGCCATGCCCACAACGACAGGTCCCCGCGAGAAGGGCGATAGAAAACCGAATAAATCTGCAACATTGGATGAGTTCGTGAGCACAGAATTATCTGCTGCCCCACTAGCGGAGCCTAGCATTGGGTCTACCATCACAGGCGGCGGACGGAGGAGCAAGAGCGAGAGACAGAAAAAGGAAGAGGCAGAGCGGAAAGAGTACGAGGAGAGGAATTATGTACGTTTGCCTAAGGAGAGTAAGAAGGAACGCGCCAAGAAGAAGGGTGGAAGGGATGCAGGGTATGGTGGGGAGGAGTGGAGAGGTCTGGGTGAGGGTATTGATAGGATTGAGAGGTTGACGACGAGGAAGAGTGGTGAAGGGAGAAGTGTTCTTGACAAAAGTCGGAAGAGACCCACCGAGGATGGCCCAAGGGGTGGTGGCGCGGACGAGGTAGGCCAAGGATTCCAGAAACGGTTGAAGCTATTAGATAGCAGGAGGGATAAAGGACGGAAATAGATCTGTCAAATTGCCGGCATCAAATCGATAGACTTCCGCAGAATTTCCGTAGGACGAACAAGCTCTCGTTACCCCGCACAGCGATTACCTACGTCCTTTACTACTACACCCATTGAAGTGCCGTATGAGCCATGTTTTACTCGACCAATGGCTATACCGTACATGTGAAATTGCCAGTGTTAACCCTCCCAAGGGGTAAGCCGTGCGGAGTTACAACAGCATGACTTCCATTTCCTTGTTTATTTCCTACCTCCATTACATTCTACTCAAACCCCAATTTTCTTTTAACTTGCCCAGTCTCCAAGGGTCTCATGAAAGTTCCCACCCAAGCAAAAAAGTTACATCAAAGTGACCAATATCGAAAGCGCTTTCATAGATCCCTATCGGAAGTCTCCCAAACCACATCAAATGAATCTGAAATGCTGTACCAATTTACCCCTATCTCCAGCAGAAATATAGCTCTTACAACAACTGCCCCTTTGCCCATTCCTCCTGGTATTTAAGGGAACGTTTCCCGCCTTCATGTTTAGCTCCATGCAGGCGAGACAAAGAGATGCCATGATTATCTACCAGCGGGATAATTGAAGGGCAGCGACGTCACCGTCTCAGTGTGTGGCATCGTCGCGTTGGCCGTCAAAACGCAACGAAACTTGCGTCTCTGCAACGAACCTTGATTGGGCAAATCACCCACCTACAGATCGAAACGTAATGAAGTCTGCATCTGTATATTTATTGCAGCTACATGGTAGGGAGAAGAAAAACTCGCCGGCCGAAATGCAAATCCGTGTTCTATACACGGGAAAATAGAAACTTACCGAAAACAGATCGAAATGCAACAAAATGCTATGAAATCCCGATTCTGTACGGCTGCACGGGAGAAAAGAAACTCGCCGAAAAGATCGAAATCCAATGAAATAGAATGGAATCTATATTTTGTAAGATAGTGCAGGAGAAGAAACCCCACCGACAGATCAAAACGCAACGATAATCCCATGCAGTGCAGGTTATAGAGGTTGTACGTAGCTAGGTAGTACAAGAGAAGCAAAACCCACCGACCGACTGACACGTAACATATCACGCGCAGCTATGCATGAGAAATAAAACTCACCGAGAACTGATCGAAATGCAACAAAACCCTCATTTTGCACAGCTGTGTGGATAAAATAAAAAACTCGCCGACTGATCGTCACATAAACGAAAACTACATCCCTTCTGTAACAGGCAAATAAAAAGGTTGTGAGCGCACTGGGTGGAATCACTTATAGTAATAGAAATGAAGATGCGTTCTGTTCAACACTATGGGGGTTTTGCTTGTAATAGGTGTAGGTCGAGACACTCTGCTAGTAAGAGTGCTGCAGTCGAAGAAATACACCAATGACTGAAGTTCGGCAATATATTCCAGATCATAATATATTTTCCTTTACACATTTCCTATATTCATGGTAACCCACACCTTAATGACACATGGCACATCATAAAGACATTAAAACATCATGATAGTTGACATTTTCCTCTGTCACTATTTCCTCATTCTGGAACTCAGTCAGTCACCCAACCATCACCATCTTCAGAGACAAAGAGACCAAGAGAAAACGTACCTCCCCTTGAATTCCGGAGCTTTTTTTAAAAAACCGCACCTTACACCTTTTAAATGCTCTGTCCAACATCATAATTATTCCCATTTTTATACCCAGCTTTTTCCCTCAACTTATCCTCAGCATCCACCACGCGCCTGGGCAGCCCATGACCAATGCCAAAAAACACGAACAACGCCCACTTCCACCTAAACGGGTTAAAAGCGACGCAGAAGGTAAACCACCAGACCAACTCCACATATGTGAAGAAATCAAAGGCGCCAGTTGGGGCAAATCTCTTTAGAAATTTCGTCATGTCGATCCAGCGTTCCATCCAGAAGGGGCTGGGGCGAGCAAGTGGGTCGGAAAGGAACATTAGGAGGATACGGGTGTAAATTCCAATATGCCAGTTGCCGACGGTGCCGATAGCGTTGACATATGTGCTACTAGATGTTAACAAACTAGAATCGGCTGAATTTGGGTAATAGTTTGACTTACCAGTTATTGCAGCATATGCTTGGATGTTTTGGAGGGAAGGTCTGCAGATACCAGTTTGGCGCACTATAAGGATCCTCGAAATTGTCTTCAGGGAGGAAGTCAAGAGTTGGGCGGTCAAATCCCGTAGCCAAAACTACCATATCGGCCTTAATGAGACGTTCTCGTCCTGGTCCACCAGTAGGAACACCTTTAGCTCTAGTGTTGAACCGTATCCCTTCTTCCGTGAAGCCTTTGATGTCCCCTCGCAGCCAATCAGCCTTTCCGGATCTAATCTTATCCATCACATCAGAATTGACCATTGGGGTACCAGTGAAGAGGCCTTTATCTGTAGGCGCAAGATCTTCAAGGTCGCGGTAGAAGAACTTCTTCAACAGAAGCTCAGGAATCCAGGAGAACATCGTCTCTTGTCCGAGAATGTTAAATGAGAGAAGCATATCAATAAGGGCGTTCCGCGGGATGATCCACTTGTCAGACCTCGCAAGAATATAAATCTTACTAGCCTCCTCCTCAGCTGCAAACTCCAATGCTTCCACAGCACTTGCTCCTCCACCAATGATGGCAATTGATTTTCCCTTAGCATGCTTCCCCGTTAACTGAGAAGAATGGCATATTTCTCCCTTGAACTTCTCCACGCCAGGAAAATGCGGCATTTTGGGATCGCCACAAGTTCCTACTGCGGCGATGATGCCCTCGAAGCGTCCTTCAGAAGGGCTGTTGATGATCCAGCGACCTTTGTCGTCTTGATACACTTTCTCGACAGGAGTATTGAATTTGGTCTTTTTTTCTAGGCCATATCGCTTCCATAGCTCGGTTATCTGCGATACGATTTGTTGTTTGTTTGGATAACCTCCTGACCATTGGACGGAGGGATGGAAGCGGTACATCATGGAGTGTATTTGCAGTCCGGATGTGTTATTAACTCTCTGTCTAGTATTAGTCATTTGCTGTTATTTTTATTTGAAGTATAGGGACTGCGTACACTCCAAATTCCACCAAGCTGCTCTCGGGGTCCGGCCTCGAAGATTTGGACATCAAATCCATGGCCAACACAGTGCGAGGCTGCCGAAACGCCGGTTAAGCCCGCCCCAATAATCGCAATCTTAGGTCTATCAAGTCTTTCTCCTGGTTCTGGCGGTGCAGGAGAGAAAACCTTGCTCAGGAACCATTGAATCAATTGGTAAAGGAAGGCGAAAGGGTAGATGAATAGGTTCTCCATTGTGAGAAGAAATGACTAGTAAAGGCTCGCTTTAAGTCAATTGAATATATGGATGTGAAACTTAATTGAGAAAAGAGGAAAATGAACGAGGGGAACCCATCTCTTATATTGTCAAATCCATGCTATGCCATCCTGTTTCGGTGCGTACGAGATGCTTGTGAAGATGGATAACGCGGGTTTGGGTGTGACGTAATTTGCGTTGACGACGTACCTGTCGATCCCGAAGATTACCCCTGACATGTGAAGACCCCTTTTTAACCGTCCTTCACCTAGCGCAAACCAAAACCAAACAATAAACGAAAATAACCAAGCTTACCAAGTCATGTCAGTAAGTTGAGGAGATACCATAATAGGTTTTTGAGAGATGAAAATCCATCGCTTCAAGTTCCCTAACATAGCTATTCTATCTTCAAACCACTTAACCTTACTCGTACCGCCAACAATCGTTACATCCGAAAACCAAGCGCGCAAAGCAATCCAGTCCGCAGGTTAGAAAACGGTTCGATCGAGTACCTAAGAGTGCGCCGAGCTGAGGGAACCTTTGGCTCTTCTGCCTACAAAGCTTTGCCCAGAGCCCCGAGCATGACAGGTACACCCTTCGGCGAAGGTGCGATGATGACCTGTCCACCTTCTTGTTGCTGGTTGAACGTCACATCCGTGATATTGCGGTGGGTGGCCGAGCTGCCACCTCCACCAAAGTGGAAACCGAAGATACCGAAACCACCGCCAGCACTCTTCTTAGCATCTTCAATGAATTGGTAGATGCTCTTATACATGCCAGAATCATTGACGGTGATGGTAAGTCCGACTTCAGAGCCGACGAGCAACCTTTGCAGTCTGATCTTCTGATTGAGGGTATCTTTGCCGTATGGCGCTGGAAGGATGCTGGGGTATGTGCTGCGGACATTCCCGACGTCCCAGTATCCGGCGCCGATGTTGAAGACTCCGATACCTTTCATGGTGAGCTTGAGACTAACCGCAGTGCTGAATTTGTCGGTCCACGAGTTGAACACCGTTGTGTCTGTTGATCCAGCCTTGTTGGCGCTAATGAGACCGAAGAAGTAACTATCCTAGAAATTAGCAATTGAACTCAACTATCAATAGAATGTAGGTCGTGGGAAATTCTCTTTGGATGAGCGGTAGAATTCAGGCTGAGGGCTGGGGGTTCTTTTGGTGGGGAATACGGACTTTGCTCCAACTACTCGTGCAGTATGATTAGCAGCGCCTCTTAAGCAAAATTTGGGTCGTCGAACACCAGCAGGCATGATACATTCTACATCAGACGCAAAAACGAAACATAAGCAAAAAGGAGACAGAAATCAACGCAAGAACAAGCAGAAGTCGGATGACATACTATTAGTGACTGATGTAGAGTGTCCAAGGGAACTCCAATCATGACCGTTGACATTTACCATGTTCCAGTTGTAGACGGTATTGGCGGAGCCTGTGTAGTTGATCCAAGCATCACAGCTTTCCTCATAACCACCTTGAAGGGAATATTGAGGCTTATAGATGATCCCGTCTGTCAGCTGGTTCTCCTGGAAAGGGTTGATTCTAACGTTGTAGGTGCCTCCAGCGCCATACACAGGCATGTTATAACTAAAACCCGGGTATTAGTGAGCGAGTGATTTTCTAGAAACGGTTATCTTCTTACCCCGGTTCGGGAGATAGTTCATCCCCAGCTTGGTTGGTGATCTTATCTTTCTGGGTCGACAGGGCCTGATATTGGGGGCCATAAAGTGATTGCTCAAAGTTTTGCAGAGCAGTGTTGGCGGTTTTGACTTGTCTCTGCAAAGACGTGTACAGTGGGTCGCGCTGAGTGATCCAACTACCAAAGGCTTGGTGTGTAGCTTGGGCGCGAGCATCCGCCAGATATTTGGTGTATGCATTGTTACTCTCGGTATCGAATTTATCTTGTGCGGCAGAAAGATCGTTGGTCAGTGACTGTAGCTTATCCAACTGAGCAGCGGTTGGAGTGGCCGTCTTCAGATCCACGGACTGCAGATACCTACAAATAGTCAACAACATGTCTAGGTTCCAAAGATGCAGATGTACTTACGTGTATAAACTGTCAATGTAGCTTGCCCCTGATGTGTCAAGGAGAGGCTGGCTGACGGTTTGCAAGCCATCGGCGAGAGCAAAAAGATCGAAGTTGGTCACCGAGTCTGGGCAAGGGGTTCCACCTCGAACGGCAGCCATGTTGGGAGGGGTGACATAGATGAAATCCTTGCCGGGTACCATGGGCACACCAGCTGTCAATTGCTGGCTAACGAAGGTACCATAGGCGCGCCATGCTTGAAGACGGGCTTCGGCCTCAGGGACAAATTGGGCTTCAAGTGACTTGATCAAGGGGAGGAAGAAGAGAAGTTTGTGAGCGGCAGTCTTCATCTTGAAGGTATTTGAGAGCAGCAGCTCGAAGTTTAAAAGTAGTTGGGTGTCTGGGAGGCGAAGAAGTGAGAATGATGGATGTTGACAGAGGTTTTAGCACTCTGTGAAATAGTGGACTTATATACTTCCCCCCCCTTAGAATTTCACACGCTGAATAGGCACAGCGACTAGCTGAGCGCGAGAATCCTTCTATTCAGCTGAGAGCCCAGAAAGACTTGGCCGAAAGCCATGTCTCCCTAGCCTAGGTCCAAATTATGCACTCATTCGTGTTGATACAATCACTTTCTATTGAATGCGTTCTTCAAACCCTTGACTACAGTAATATCCGACTTGGACGTGAGGAACTATAGCGATTGGGCCCGGCAGCGTATAATTTCACCCATGCAGGCGCCTCACAGCTATTAATATATTAATAAAGTCTGAAAGGGCAGATTGGCCGTGTATAACTAGGATGTGCCACGCGGAACCAGGCCTCTCCGCCATACGATTTCAATCATCAAAGAATCACTTGACCACCCTACGATGCAGCAAAACACGAGAGGAGGCATTTTCCGTCTGCAAAGCCATGATACTTAGGCACCACTAAATCGAGGCCGGGAGCCGTATCTGCAGTACGACGGCTTGATCAAGTAAATGAGAGAGAGTTAGGAGTAGAAATAGAGAATTGGTTGGACATTTGTTGATGGGCTGAGTGAAGGAAGCCGACGAGCCTCGTATAGGAAGTAAACCAGTCCAGCGGATCTTCCATGTTTATCATACATATACTTGTAAACAATTTATCGTAGGCTGTCCACAACATATAGGGCAGAGAAACGTGAATACACTGCTACATAGGAAAAATATCCGAGCACCTTGGGCAGTAAACTGTTAGCTATTTCGAAGCTGATTCTTCGGCTTAAGAAATTCCTGTAGAAACCACGCTGAAGTACCAAAGATGAATAAATAGGCTGAATCGAACTTTCGAACAGTTATGTACGACTATCGTATTCTTAATATACGGACCGCTGCGATCGTTCTAGACTCTTCAGCTCCAAGTACCCCAAACCCAGTGCATCGGCTCGCTGTATGTGCTAGTCCCCGAAAGGATCTGCCATGGGGCTGAAAACCGTTGGAGACACTCATTTCAACGGCTATTGGATCCACGACGACAGATTAAGTGTCAAGCCCCGAAGAACCTTCCGGCAAAAGCCCTGGCGGAGTGGCTGGTGTAACACTCGGTAGACGGCAGCTTTAAAACGACCTTCAGATCCGAATGCCTGCATTGCCAAGATCTTCATCAGGATTCAAGCTCACCGGGTTTCTTCCCCTCCATCTGAGGCCGAAGGTTGTTCTCCGGGGGTGGCTGCTTTTCTTAGAAGGCTAACTGGTGGTCATAATTTCATCACGATATGTTCAGCTCAGCTGTAGGCACTTGCGCGTGCTAATAGGACGACCATATCGTATACCGAGATGAAACACGCAACTCAATGGGTGGCTTTTAAAAGAGATCGCGCCGACCTGATGAGAAGCAAGATAGGATGCGGAACGATGTCAGCCGTGCCGGGTAGATTTAGGAAGTTGGGTTGCTGAAAAGGTGTGGCCGCCACATGCATGATATATAAATTGCCTCCCACGATGTATGGATCCGACCCTTCACGATAAATTGGCAGGCAAGGTATCGGCCAA
Organism: Venustampulla echinocandica; assembly: GCF_003357145.1. NCBI lineage: Eukaryota > Fungi > Ascomycota > Leotiomycetes > Helotiales > Pleuroascaceae > Venustampulla > Venustampulla echinocandica. Next base: position 77,442 of record NW_022474209.1, read on the forward strand.
AGAAAATAACGAGGCAGACTGCAAATCCTACGGAGGATAGTCTAGGCTGGAGACCAAATTCGTCTTGCCCAGTGATATGCAGCACCAACGGAATGTAAGCATCACGATTTCCTTGCGGCGCCGAGTTCGACGAGAAGCATAATCGAAAAAGTGCGAGGTTTAGAACCACCGGGGCGTTGTACATCCTCAAATGAAGTGGTAAGCAGGGCCCAGATTTGGTATATTAGGAAGTGACCTTGTCACTTCTCACCGCCAAGACAACTCGATCCTAAAGCTTCTATTCAAACTTTTGGTACTCATTTGGTCATCGGTTGCTCTTCCTGCTTAACATTAGTTTGAGTCCTTGGTGCCATTCAAGAAACGATGCATAAGTACCTAGGTAGATAGCTATAATCATCCATTGTAAACTTCGCTACCGTGTTAGCCTCTCACAGCGTCGAGGAAACTCAAGCGGGACAAGAGCTGGAGATGGATAATGTGCCCCATGATATACCCGCCCGTATTCTCTATATGCTAGCTAGGCAACACACTGTAATGGTCGAGTGAGTGGAAAACAACTTTTCACCGTGAGCTATGATATCGCTACGGTCTTACCGGTCCGTCATGCTATCTATTCGCCAAACTCCAACGCTCCAGTCCCGCGAATGCCAAGTCCAACGCATAAAATCCATTTCCTTATGCTGATATCATGAATCGCCCATTCTTCATGGGGATGATTAGCTTTGTAAACGAGTATTGCAATACCACGCAGCCCATATTATCCCGCGTCTAGACTAAGCACGCTCATTTACTGTCCACCTGCGCTTTTGAGGAACATCCCGGAGCTTATCTGCATATCCAGGTGGTTTGCCCCAAAGACCTAATGGCGCTATTTCATCGTCGTCATCTTTCGCCGGGTCAAGCACCGCTTCCTCTGGCTCCTCAACCTTGTTCGCATTCTCATCAGTATCGCCGAAATTCAAAATCATATCGTCCTCAGCTTCTTCGGAGGCCTCTTCTTCGGGTTGGGGCGCACTCCAAAGTCCAATTGAGCTCTGTCTGGCCGGTAGGTAATTTCGAGACGCAGAACCTGCAATACTCGCTGTGCGACGCATACTCCCGAAATTACCAGATAGGATGGGACGTGATTTATTCATATCGAATGGTGCATTATTCGCAACGAATCGTTCCCGAAAGGTAGGATGACCCGCAACAGACGTAGCTCGAGATGATGTCGGTGTCGACGTGGTGCTGGGGCGGAGGTGCTCAGTGTTCGCCACGAGTTTGACGTCGTATTGATCAGAAATGCCGACGTTTCTCGACGAAGCACGAGAGTGTGCCTTGGGAGTTGCACTGGGCGTGGATGTTGGCGAATTGGGTGGAGTTGGCTTGCGAACCGCCATGGTCAAAGATGCCATACCAACATCTAATAACACTGGTTGGTGTGTCAAAGCACCGATCAGAGCATTGCAGCCTGCACCATGAGTCACTAGAATGACCACGAGATCAGTATCTTCATCGTCCGAGTTGTCCTCTTCATCCCCCCCAAATGCATGGGAAGGGGGCGGCAGTTTCGTGAAAGCGGTTCCTCGATCATCGTTTGTATTGTACCAGCTCACCAGCTGCTGCAATCCTTTTCGGAATCTCTTATGCATCGAACTCCACTCCTCGCCATATTCACCACCATTTCCCCAGTTCTGGGGTTCGCGCATACTGTCCCATTGATAGTCTACATTGACGCAAGCATCTCGAGCGTGTGCTACGTAGCCTGGAGGGATAGGGTTGGAGAGCGAGATGGCATAGCTAGGTATCGGAGGCTGGTAGATACCATGGTCTGTAGGAGCTGGCAATGGAGCATTACTTCGGGCAGTATAGTGGCTTCCATTGGTCCCCACGCTACTCAAGCTGCTAGTTCTGTCTCGTCGATGCAGCGCCTGGCCCAGAGCAGACAGACTGGATAAAGGTCCATCGTCCTTGTCAGGCTCGGCGGCAACAACAGGACTGCCCCATCCACCTGGGAATGGCTTATTCTGAGCGGTACCAATAAAATCCTTAACATGGATTAGGTTGTGATGATCCTCTCGTCGTAGCAGATCTGCTTTTGCTCCTGCGACCATCATAACAGAGCTCGGCGGTGGAGTAATAAGCTCAAAGTAATCAGGCGTCAGCCACTCCCCAAGAAATGCATCGACACGTATGGTAGCCTTCTTGATATTACTGGGCTGTTCGTGGGGCCTGACACTGACTCTGGCGGGTTCTGGAATGGGAGCCAAGGTAGGAGAGTCCGTTGCTACTTTTGGCCGAGTCTTAGGAGAGGCGTGTATCTGGGATGTCTTGCTGCTGTTCGATTGAACTGATGGTGACCGGCTTCGGGTCTGGCTAGGACTCTGAGCAAGCCCTGCACTGATGGCGATCGAAGTTTGAACACAGCGTTGGAACGGTGAAGTATGTATAACGACCTTGTGTCTACGTTTCCTCCCGCTACCTCCAACTTGTTCACGCCTCTCGCCTCCCTCGTTTGTGCCAGGTATATCATCGTCGGTTTCTCGGCTTCGCAAGATGCTTGCTATGCGTTGGCCTAGGGCTCTTGACTGGGTCCAACCACCATAAGTGAGGGGGGGGTCGTAGGGCGTTGGCGACGTAAGATGCCATTGCTCATCTGCGGCATCGAGACGAGCGCCGTGCCTAAGAAGGTATGAGAGAGTGTATCGACAACTTGGAATATATAGGGGAAACAGCCGTATATATCAAAAACAGGATAGTGACATTGCTAAAAAAACAGAACAAGGATGAGGTGTAGGCGGGAGTAGCAGATACAAGCGTAATTGGACGTACCTAACGACAATAACGACAGCGGGTGGCCAGGCCATCACGTTGGCATGCGGTGCTCCCCAGACATAAAGGTTTCGAAGCTGGGTTCAGCTCCGTTTAGGATGTTTGGAGTTGCAGGCGCAAGTGCTCCACAGACGCATCAAGCCATTAAGCATTAAGCGGGGCGGTGGCACAATATCACAATATCAACAATATCACAGCAACAAACAGCTTAATAATCATGTTTTCTTCATGTGACGCCATTCGACATTTTCATCTAAATTCATGCCTTGGGGTTCAGGTGCCAATAATGCTTGGTCAGCCGCCAGACGCCAGACACGCGAGCTGCTGTCATCATTCGGGAATCAGGAGGCGTCAGGGCGCGGCCAGTGTCAATAAGTGAAGTACGTACAATACTACAAGCACATCTCTCTGGCAGAGCTACCCTCCATGTCCGCCCTTCCTTGGATTGCGCATTCTTTAAACCATCTCTGATGCATACCATGCGGTGACAATCGGGAAAACAAAATGAAGCTCTCGAACTTTCTCAGTCTACCAGTGGTGCTGGCGTCGCTGCTGGCGCCAGCAACCGTCGCGGCTGAGCATACAAGCAATTGGGCAGTGCTGGTCTCGACATCGCGATTCTGGTTCAACTACCGGCATCTGGCCAATGTGCTGTCGCTATATCGAACAGTCAAGAGGCTTGGGATTCCCGACTCGCAGATCATTCTAATGCTTCCCGATGACATGGCATGTAACCCTCGAAATGCCTTCCCAGGAACCGTGTACAGCAATGCAGATCGAGCCGTGGATTTGTACGGTGATAACATCGAAGTGGACTACCGAGGCTACGAGGTCACAGTGGAGAACTTCATACGGCTGTTAACAGACAGGGTGGGAGAGGAGATGCCGAGGAGTAAGAGGCTGTTGACGGATGATCGAAGTAATATCCTGGTGTATATGACTGGGCACGGAGGGAACGAGTTCCTCAAATTCCAGGATGCAGAAGAGATCAGCGCATTTGATCTAGCGGACGCATTCGAGCAAATGTGGGAGAAGAAGAGGTAAGCCACCCTTGCGACCACTTTGTCTACTCTTGCTAATTGATGCCAGATATCATGAACTCCTCTTCATGATCGATACCTGCCAGGCAAACACAATGTACAGCAAAATTTACTCCCCCAACATAATCGCCACTGGCTCCTCCGAAATTGACCAGTCCTCCTACTCCCATCACGCAGACAACGACGTTGGAGTTGCCGTTATTGACCGATACACGTATTACAACCTCGATTTCCTTGAGAAGGAGGTGCGCGAACCTAGCAGCAAGAAGACCCTGGGGGATTTATTTGATAGCTATGATGAGTCCAAGATTCATTCCCATCCAGGTGTCAGATGGGATCTATTCCCTGGGGCCGAACAAGGGGGCAGGGAGAGATTGGTGATGGATTTCTTTGGGAACGTCCAGAATGTGGAGGTTGATAACGCTGGAAATAGCACACAGTTGGCGGAAGACTTACTGCTTCTAAGCAAGAAGATTTCTGAGCTACGACAGCAAGCCGATGCTACGGAGGGTGCCGAGAAGAATGCCACCACCCCTCAGCCCATAAAGGGTAGCCACATGGTGCGGAAGATCGGGGCCGCAAAGGTAGAAGCTGATCATAGGTCTTGGGACAAGACAGCTATGGGTGTATGGGCTTTGGTTGGGTGCTCCTTGGTTTGGTGGGCTGGTGAGCATATGCAACCATCTGTTTAAATTTTACTCTTCTTCAAATAGCAACGCTCCACGAACATATCTCGACTATCTATGTGAAGCCGGTTGCTGTGACTTTTTTCCAATGCAAGTGCAAGCAAGCGAGGCTATTTAGCTATTCCTCTTCTTTGGCCCGGCATGTTTAAGCAGTCATTCAAGACATAATGCTCACCGTCTAGAATCACATCCGATTTCTCAGAAGACCAAACTTGCAGAGCATACCATCTTTTCGTCCCAAATATGTTGAACAGTTCGTCCGAGCTAAGGTTTGTCCGGAATACGGAACGGTTGTCAACGTTAACTGTGTTGCTGTATATTTGAGTCACGCGGGTTCATGTGAAGTCAATCCTTGAGATATCCCATGTTATTAGACTGGAGTGTTATCTACCCATAGACCCCCGGACCCCTGCAAACAAACCAGCAACTGCCCTCTAGACTGTGACAGCCACTGCCTCCATGAACTTGACGCTCATGATGGATACCTGGGGGTATCGAGCCAACCTCTGAGGATCTGTTACATGTTAGCAAATTCTGGTTCTAGCAAGGCTAGAGAACGTATTCTTACCGTTGTTTTTCCTAAGTTCCTCGACCTTTTGCCTGGCCTTGTCCACGTTACCCAAGACAATCTCCTCCAGGCACTCCCAGGTGCATTTCTCTTTGAGTTCTGTCTCGCAAACATATTTTCGGAATCTTCGGCGGGACGACATGAGAAATTCCCGCCCAACGGCACCCTCCCAAAATCTCGTCCCAAGGACGACACTAGGGGGTGCTCTCGGCTTAACGAAAATGATATTCGGGACCGGAGCATTGCTGGAGGTTGCTCCAACAACAAATATCACTTCTTTGACACCCAGGCCGAGGATATTCTTGTTAATGTAAGTCTCGGGGAAATCGAAGACCTTCGTGAAGCGTTTCCAGACCTCGTAATCCAATGCCAACCGTTGGATCTGAAGATCAATCCAGTAGTGCCCCATCTGGCACATTTTCAGGGAAGTTGTGTTCATCCAAATGATGTCAATGGCCGGGTTGACGAATATCTTTGGTGCCAAAGCATAAGCATTCCGCCATTGAGGTGCAAGGGGTTCGACATAACTGCAGGTGTCAAAAACTGAGGCTGCGCGTTCGGCATCCGTCTTGAGCTTGATCAATAGGTCGATGCATGGCTTCTTGACACGCAAGAAGAGTCTGCGTGCCTCTTTGTTGACAAAGCGAATTGGACTATGGGATGGCGCAACCGATGGATACCAAACCCCCGCGTGCGGAGTGATACGGAAGGTGGTAATCTGGGGTGTGAGGACTGCGAGTGTCCAGATCATTTGGCGAAGCTCGAGAGGAAGCTTAGGAAAGCGGGGGAATTGTCTGGCGATCAGGTCCGGAATCTGGGAGGAAATTGCCACAGACATTTGAGGAGGAGCGGTGACAGAGTCGATATGGTCGACGGCGTCGTGGTCCATAACGTGATCTTCCATTCTCGCGTAATTCAGGGGTTGAGAAAGGGGAGACTGGTCTTTGACGAGATGTTCGAGATGCTCAGCAACTTGGCTGTAGAGCTGTGAAGTTGGGTTGCAGGAAGATGGATGACGTTGTTTTGTTTTGTTTTGAGTTTAGGTTTTGGTTCTCAGAGGTTATATTTCTTCTGTACGTTCAACTGTTACATAGGCACGCAGGGACGCAGACACGCAGACACGCTTGTGTTGATGGACGAACAAACTTAAACAGATACCATCCACGTTATAGCACGTTTCCAGAACTCTGCGATCTTTCTCTACTGGCCCCCACCTCCTTCATTTACTATATGTTTACTAGCCCTCCCAGCGTAAACTCCATCCTCTACACAAAGGACAATCCAGTCTAGTTCCCTTCACAGTGGGCTATGAGTACCTAGTTCGGCAAACGTATGTGGCCTCCTTAACATCACTGGTTTTATTATGGGCAGGTCTTATACCAGCAGAAGGTCTCTTGTTATCCATTTCTCGGACTGCATTGTGATTCTTCTATCTAGCTAAACATGCCCATTGTGTTGTTGTGACCGACAAGATACTAGAGCCAGAATAAGTTGCCTAGCTTTTCCATCGCTAATTTCACCCCTAAAAGAGGCCAGAGCAAGTGATTGGTAGTATTCAACCGGTTTTTGTAACAAAGTATATTGGGACTCAAAACAAAGAAGCAGAAAAGCATAGCGTAGTGAAGGGGCAACGAGGGAAATTATTTTGCTTTGCGAAGATGTTTTTATAGTTAACGGACATCAAACCTACGAATGCCAATCCCCGGCCCTCGCAAAAGCGCCTAAATTCCTGCAATCATTCAAGAGATTGCAGTCCCGGCCACACTTCATCAGAATAAGGTTTGCGGGTTCCGTTCGTGCATGTATCGAGGTGCCGTTAAGAGGCACGAGGGGCGATGGATGCGGGAACATCAAAGATATATAAAGGTTTAAGCATCTTCGATTGGCAGGCTGGCTGTAAAATATATTTCAATATCAAGCCGAAGTGCGGGCTCTATTGACGAGTACACGACTCGAAAAAGGAAATTCACCTGCAAGGGGTGGCTGTGGAACCTTTTATATAGGACAATCCATGATAGTGAGAACCCCAAGAAAGCCTTCCTCATCCTAGCAACTATCATTTAACATAAGGCTATTGATTTAGGCACCTTAGCCATGTATATACAATCATCGTATCCGAGGTAAACAAACATAGGTGCAGTGCGCGATCGCTTCCCTCCACCGCGAGGCTGGCACCCCGCTTTTTCTCCTCGACAGACGCGAGATGACACGCAAAAATAAACGCAAAAAAACATATTCAAAACCTCACCTTTAAAAAAGAATAATAGAAAAGAATTCCAAAAAGTAATTCAGCTCTAGGCAGCGGCTAAGCTGTAACCTCTAGCATTCGATACTCTCACAGGCTACCCAATAAGCACCCCCCGGATCGTCACCCGAGGAGTTGAGAATAACGCCTGCTACAGGAAGCGCTCAGTTTATGCGAAGCGGCCAGAATAGAGCCTACATTAACGGAAAAACGCTTATTTTGATTTATACCCCATACCATCGGTTCGGTGCCGCCCCTTTGAACTTTTGCAGCAGCGCCACGTCAATACCTATGGATATGTTTGATGCGATCCTCAGGGAGTATGTAGCAATATGGAGAATAGTATATGAATCAATAGGAGGAGAGCTGCTTGGCTTTCCAAAGTCTTGATGTTGAGCCGGTAATGCGACCGCATCGCTAAGGGGTATGCGCATATGTGTTCACTACTAGCAGTCCCCAACTCTCGCAGCATAATGCAAAACATAGTGCGAAGCATAGCGTAAAGGTTTGCAAAACTGAATAGAAAGGCTGAAGTAAATGCCAAAGCTTACAAGGCTAAAAACAAACGTAACTCGAGAGATCTGCACCAAACGCCTCGAACTGAACACTAGGCAACCATAAAACAGCAAGAGGAGATGCAAAGGGTGGTGGGGTAATATCCCACGAATTACTTGTCCTTACGTATCCCCATGTGGATAGGCAATTTTGGAGTTGTTTCCAAATAACTATACCAATTCTCACAGTTGAAGTGTTGAAATGTTGACGCCGCCGCAAATCGAAAGCTCAAACCGGGTCGAGAGATTGTAAAGTGAGATGATGAGGATTCACTTTCCTTCCACTAACAAGCCGGGATATAATTTAAAACAAAAAAGTAATACCAAGTAGCATAAAAGCACATATGAATACTGAAGAAAGCATGTATTGCAGGTGTAAAGGCAAATGTGATGTTGGAAGATTCAGGGGGGGTTGAAAGCGGAGGGTTGTGAAGAGAACTGTAATTCTCCCAGGTGGAGAGCCAGAACAGGTGCTTAGGCGGTCTAATTACTCTATAAAAATTCACTGTTCGAGCTTGGTCCCAAAATAAAAAGCAAAGCTGAAGATGTAACTCTCGCCCAAGGATTCAGGGGTTGATGTACCTACCTGCCCTGCCTTATGTAGGCACCTTGGTAGGTATTAGTTCCCCGTTTGCAGGAAAAAGAAACTTCTTGCTCAAGTTAAAGATACCTGAGGCAGTATGCAAATAAAAACTGAGTTGCAATGTTTACAAGCAACCATCTAGATGGATTGTTAACGTATCCTTTTGTTGGTTGAAGAATTTTACCCTTGTGGTGGGGTTAGAAATGCATCCCTGAGGCTCTGCGGATAAGCCCCCTGGAGCCAAGAAGAAGGGGCCTCGGAGCGCCGGAATTTGGGGCTACAGTAGAGCAAGTGCCCCGCGCAGCGACTAATTGTCCGATAACCGACAACCGTTCCGCGTGTTCCGTTTTCATATGAGAATTCTGGGGATGAAATGCAACGTATATCTAAGATAGGTAGTTAGATATCGGATGGAATCGGAAATGTATAGTTAGGTGAGCTTTGTCCTATTTTGTCCTCGATTTAAATGATTCTCTATGGTGTATATTTCAGTTCACAATTTAATATAGATTACTCGGGTAATGGCGGAAACCATGCAAGTTGCGATGTTGAAAAATGTATCAATAATTCTATCTGCGTGATTGCTATGCTCCGTAAATCCCGTGAAAATGCCCCAGAAATCTTGAGAACACCAAATCCGTACACGATCCATATCCGTCACGCGCCACAGCCATCTATGGTTTGCTTCTATTCATCCAAAGGTCTTATTCATGAATTGATGCGCCAGCTCGACTCCCAAAAATGTCGCCGCGTTCGCAGGTACAGCTCTGCAAAGAGCGGGTCCAAATCCTGGGAAGAAAGCCTTGAGTCCTCCATTCCTATATAGTCCACGGATAACGCCGCCCACCGTGGGGTTGCCCTCCATGGTCTGCAGTCTACTCTTCACGGTATCAACCGGGAACACAGGAATCCACATAGCAACACCTGCTGCCGCACCGGCGGTGGTAATAGCAACCAGACTCAGATTTCCGCTCGCCTTCCCCGTCTCAGGGTCGACCGGCGTGAGTTTTCGCTTGATGATTTCGTATGTCGCGAAGTAGGCGGCGGACCCAGGGCCATCCCTTGCCAATGTCGCTGCGGAGCCCCGGAATACCGAACGGATGCCGCCTTCTTTGTACAATTGGCGCACGACATCCACGCCGCCGCTGTATTTCGGCTTCTCTCCAGGAGCCAGCTGCTTTTGCCCTTGGACTTGTAGTATGACCTTGACACGCTCGAACGGGGCGGTGATGATGGTCATGGGGATGGCAGAGAAGAAGCCTGCGGCTGAGACCTGTGCGACGGAGAGCTGATCGTTCTCAACGGTGGAGAAGCGGCGGACCAGACCTTTTCCAACATCGTATCCCCAGAAAGACACGGCAACTGTCCTTTAATCAGCCTCGTAATCCTCGCGCAAGCTAGAAAGAAAAGCAATCGGATCAGGTCGTATTTTACTTACACATAGGAGTTACGCCCACCAAGGGCGCACTGACCCCCGCATACAATCCCCTCCTCAATCCATCCCTCGCGATACTCTTCTTCACAACATCGATCGCACTGCTGTAGACGCCGCGCTCTGCGGTCTGTAGCCGGACCTTAACCAGGTCGAAGGGATGCCCAACGACGACCGCACACACGCCGCCGAAACCTCCCGCTGCCAAACTTCTCAACCCCTGGAGGGATTTCTGTCCAGCTACCTTTGCGTCGTCCTTCAATTCGGCCTTTGACTCCGGAATGTGGGGTAGCCTCTCTGCGATGGCTGGAGGTAGGGCATCGAGTTTCTGGTTTATTTGCGCCCCGGTGGAAGAGGAAGAGGAAGCCATGGCGAGGGTAATTCACTGAGCGCGCGCGCAAAGATACAAAAAAAATGTAGCGGGGAGATGATATTTTGTTTATTAAGGGTTCAAGCTAGCCTGTGCATGAGAACGAACGAATGGAAGCTTCGCACAGGCGGACAAATATTTGCCGAGGTGTTTCGGTCTGGAGGCGTCATCTGGGGAAGCCGTCGGAGCGGAAACTTTATGCTAAATACAGAGCAGAGAGGAATAGAAAAAAAAGCATGAACATAGCCACAAGTCTGATAACGTTTCATGCAGTTGCGCATCTTTCAATATTTCAACTTTAATAAGTCAAATGCTTTATCTATTGGTATTTGGGCGGAAAGTTTGGGGAATCATGGAACGCATTGACGGTTGAGCTTGGTACCAGAAGAACGCTAAGCCCCTCCAAAACAGTCGCTAGGCAATGGGTGGCGAGGAATGATTCTAGATCCTGGGATGGTTCTTGGGGTTGGGAGTTGGGATGGAACTGCATTGCTGGGAGTTGCGCTGCTTCCGGGCTTAGAGAGTTGGGGAATATAAATATACACGTCACCTCTTATGATCTCTCTCTTATGGCCGCTTAGGTGCGGTTTGTATTTCGTATACTTCGTTTGTACTGTACCTGGTACTAGGTATCTAGGTACCTAAAGCACCAATAGCTAATAACTCATAAGGCGCCCAAGTACAAGGTACTTGGTATTTGGAACTTGTACGGGATGGGGTTGAAACCGGATGACAGATCAGAACATATCACGCCCACTATTACTCCAAAGACCAAGATATACCGCGGAGTTCGTATGTACCGACAACAATAATGTTCTGGCTAGAGCCATCTTGCTTTTTCAGAGCCAGACCAACTATAGGGAACATGAAAAGGCTCCCAGGAATCCAATAGAAACAGCCATCTCTGTGCAGTAAAGAAGTGGTCCAATAAAGAGCAAACTGGTTGAAACATAGTGCCCGCATTGCAGGCTGTAACAATAAAGGTGGGCGTCGAGTCTCTAGCAGTTCTGTGTTGTCGAACCTGTGATCATTGTGAGAAACCTCCGCTGCACCTCGGGCAGCCTGCGAACTCAGTCACTCACTCCCAAGCTCCCAAGTTCCCAACACCTGCATGAAGAGTTTTTCGAGCAAATGGCCTCACGAGCAAGGAGCCGGAGCTGCAACCATGGTAGCACTCTCGCAGTTCACCGCAAATAGGAACAGATCCTTATGCCCAAAAACGGCTGCAGACAGGAGAAACACGTTGCTCCACCGGTGCGCCCAGTGCTACGTGCTAGTGGATCCTGAACAACGCATGTCGCTGTTGTTCGGTCGCCGGCGATCAATCACGCATGAACATACCGCCCAAACCCCAAGCACACCCACGCCCACATCCTATATCGCCTCAACTATAGGCAATTGGGCCTGGTCGCACGACAACGGTGAGCAACGGTGAGTCTGATAATGCTGTTAAGTTCAGTTAAGTTAAGTCGCAAAAACCTTCTCTTTTATTCTCGGCGTCCCGCTTCCTCAGTCTGTCTCTTCAATGAACAATTATCCGTCAAAACAACACAATGGCTCCCAACTCCCGTAGCAATTCTCGCCCGCCCTTAACAAGCCGCATACGAGCTTCTTTTGAAGGCAAGCGCATCAAGCCCGAAGTCACCAGTCCCGTACACACCAATGGGAATGGATATTATCCTCCGCTGGATCCCGAGGCGCTCCAAACTGCCGTCGATCAAGCTATCAATGGCGAGACCTTCCAGCTTGCCATTGCGGCGAACCTAGCCCGATTGATAAAACCTTCAATCCGGGATGCGCTGGATACCCTACAACCAGTGGTGGAAGCAGTGTACTCGCACGAGGTTCTCCTGCGGAAAACGAATAGGAGTGTGGAGGATATCCTGATCCGTCTCGACACTGGGGAGAAATTGGGCCGTGGAGGTGCAGAGACGCCTACGCCGACGAGCCCAGGAACACCCACATCGCCCCGGCGGCGGAACTCGAGCGAGTCGTCGAATCCCCAGGACATCGAGCAATTCAAGCAATCACTAGAGAAGAACAACAAGCGCACCGTTGCGACGCTCGCCGAGCTGTCGAGCGCTGTCAATGCGAATAACAAGAAGATCAACGAGGTGGTAACGAGCATTTCGGACATACAAGCTACATTGGTGCCAACAAGAGCAAGTGTCGATTCTTTGCAGGCCTTCGTCGACCAGTCGCCTACCACAACAGCTGTTCTGCAAGCACAATTGGATCAGTTGAAGGAGGATATCGGCCTGGTTATTGATACTATAGGCTCAAACCTTGGCCAGAACGTCAAGGACATCAACCAGAAAGTCGGGGAACATGCTTCTCTCTTCGCCTCCCACGCCGCCCAGCTCGATGCGATCTCGACAGACCTCGTAGCATTAAAAGGCCAACCGGGCGTGCTCGAGACTATACAGGCAATCTCAGGAGACCTTGAAACAATAAAAGGAAAGGTCGAGGATAGCATAATCTCGAACCATGAGAGCTTTGGTGCATTGGAATCACAAGTTGGAACTGTTTTAAATGCAGTAGAAACGCACAGCGGGACTTTGACTGAAATTAAGGATGCCAACGCACATCCTGAGATTCTGGCCGCTGTCCAAAAATCCAACGACTCGCATGCCTCTCATTCCACATTATTGAGCGAGATCAAAGACAGGTCTCTGAGCTCCGATTCTGAACGGGCTCTCCCGGTCTCGGGTAGTGATCCCGAGTTCACCACATTATTACAGGCGTTGAAGGAGGATCTTCTCGTCATAAAAGAGAATGTTGAATCAGGATTATCCTCCAATAGCGACAGCTTGACCGGCATAAGCTCCAAACTAGACAATGTCTTTACTACTGTCGAGGAGCATAAATCGGCGAACCAAAGTGCAGACATATTAACAGCTGTTCAAAAGTCGAACGATTCCCATACATCCCATGCCGAAGCATTGGAAGGAATTAAATCTCTCGGAGCTGCTGCTCCAACTGCTGATTACAACGGCAATTTTGCTGCATTAGAAGCGCAGTTAGCATCTCTGCAGACCAGCCTTCAATCTCACGCTGGCACCCTAGACGATATCAAGACAGCCAATATTTCTACTAGCAGAGAAATCGCTCCTGTTTCAGAGGATAACAGCACGGCATCATTGCAAGCAGAAATCGCTACCATCGTCAACACTCTCCAATCCCACACGGCCGTCCTCGCTGAAATCAAAGAAGACGTCAGCGCCGAAATCTTGAGCACCCTCCACGATATAGCCCAGTCACAAGCTAGTAGCGGATCACTCCTCACAGAAATTAAGGAGGCAGACGTCAGCGCTGAGATTCTAACTGCTTTGCATTCGTCGAATGATTCTCACACTACTCATACAGCCGCTTTAGAGCAGTTGCATGCCGCTGTGCAAGCCTCCAATGATTCGCATGCCGCTCATGGTACCGCATTTGATGAACTTAAATCTACTAGGTCTATTGACTCGGCTGTTCCTGCTGAGACTAGCAGTCCAAATGCTTTAGAGGCGAATATTAGCGCCCTTGCTGCGACGTTGGAAGAGACTAAGGCGACATTGGCTGAAATCAAACAAGCCGCGAATGCATCGAATGAGTCTCATGTCGCGCATACTGCTTCCTTGGAGGAGCTTAAGTCAGCCAGGTCTGTCGAGGAAAGCCCTTCCCAAAACGTTAACCTGGATGCATTGGAGTCCCAGATCGGGACGATTGCTGCCACGTTGGACGAGCATAAGACCACCCTTTCCGCCATCCATGAAGCAGCAAAGGCCTCGAACGAGTCCCATGCTGCTCATACCGCTGTGCTCGTGGAAATTAAAGAAGCTGCTGGATCACTAACCGAGTCCCACGCTTTACATCACACTGCCTTGGGTGAGATCAAAGATGCTACAACTGCATCCAATGAATCCCATGCAGCTCATACAGCAACACTCGCTGAGATCAAATCTACCCCGCAACCAGAGACGTCTACTCGCGATGACCCTGCCAGCGCTGATGTTCCCGCCTTAGAAGCTCATTTCAATACCATCATCAGCAGTCTCGAAGCGCAGAATTCCACATTGAGTGACATCAAGGAGGCAACAACAAATCCAGAATTATTGGCTGCAACGAAAGAAACGCATGGACTCGTCACCTTAAATCATGAGCTTCTAACCTCTCACACCCCTCTTCTAGAGTCTATTCAAGCGGGGATATCTCACGAAGATATTTCGTCCAACATCTCCGAACTAAAATCGATCGTCGAGCAATCAAAAGCAGGCGTCGATGATCACAGCACGCTAGTAAAAGATCTCCACACCGATACGAAGAACTCGCATTCAGAGCTCACTCTAGCCATTGGCGCCCTGGCCCTTGGTGGTGCAGCCGGAGCTGGTGCTGCGGCACTCACTTCCCAGAGCGATGATAGTTCCTCATCCGAGATCCTCTCGGAGGTGAAGGCTGTCCGAGCCCTCGTGGAGACCTCATCCGCATCCATTGATACTACTAAAGAGACTGTTACGTCCATCGCCTCACAAATTGATATTAATCACACAACCGTTACCACAACCATCTCTACGCTCAGCGATGAGCTGAAAGCGGAAATTGATGCCACGGGCACGCAAGTGGCCGACTCAGTCACTGGGCTAAGTGGGATCATCCAAGCTATTGATGTCGACACTCTAAATGGCGCTGTGCAGGAGTGCAATAAAGACGTCAAGGAAATAACAGTATCGATCGAAGCCCTAGGTAGCCAAGTACAGACCACAGGAGACAAAGTCGATGAATTGGCAGCGGGTGTCCATCTTAACGAGAAGGGACTCGGCCAATTAAAGGAACATACCGTTATACTTAACAGCGCCGAGCCGATTTCTGAGGGCGCTTGGCTTAGAAGCACAGCCGCACCAGAAGTAGCGGAGATCGAGAGATCGGGTTTTGAGGAATCGGATGAGGATGATGCTTATCGTCATAATCTTTCGCCTGTGGCCGAAGAGCAAACTCCCCAGCGGGAGGATACTCCGGTTCTAGAGGACTCCGAAGTTGAGGAGCCTGCTGTCGAGGAGGTTGCTGTCGAAGAGCCTGCTGCCGAGGAGCCTGCTGTTGAGGAGCCTACTGTCGAAGAACCGGCTGTCGAGGATGTAGCTGCCATCGAAGAGGACTCGGTGCTAGCAGAGCCTGCCGAAAAGGAGACTGCTGAAGAGATCGCCGCTGAGGAGCCTCCCGTTGAAGAGCCCGTTGCTGAAGAGGCTGCTGCTAAGGAGCTTGCGACTGAAGAGCCAGCTACTGTAGAATCTGTTGCTGAAGATCCCACTGCTGAGGAGCCCATCTCTAAGGAGCCTGCCGCAGAGGAGTCTGTCGCCAAGGAAGAAGCTGCAGCGGAGGAACCTGTCCTCGAATCCTCCGATGTAGCGGAGGAGCCCGCCACTGAAGACGTTGCTGTGGTTAAAGAGCAGGCTGTAGATGAAGCTGAAGAACCTGTAACCATGGCAGACAATGGTGAAGCGGAAGAGCCTATTGCGACCGAGGAACTTGCTCCAGAGGAGGAGGCTATCGCCAAGGAGCCGGTCGTAGAAGAGGCAGCTACGGTCGAAGAGCCGGCGACAGAAGCGCATGAGGAGTCTGCCCATGCTGACGCGCCAGTGGAGGATGAGGCTGAGGAGCCTCTCCGTCTCCCTAAGCACGAAGCTACAACAGAAGATCCTGCTGCAGACGACGATCCTGCTTCAGAACAGCCCGCTACAAAGGCACCTGCTGTAGAGGAAGAAGAAAGTCCCCTAGCAGACCCCGAACCAGCTGCCGAAAAGCCATCCGATTTAGAGGAACTGCCTACTCCAGCGACCCAACCAAGCGCAGAAGCCCTAGAAGCAGATAATACAGGAGATGGCGAAGAGACCGAATCAGCCTCTACAAGCGCAATAGCATCGCCATCTTCCCCTGCATTCCCTCCGACTCCAGGCAGTTCTGGTGGCAAGAAGGGAAAGAAGGGCAAGAAGGAGAAGAAGGAGAAGAAGGAAAAGAAAGGGAAGAAGGAGAAGGTGCAGTTTGTTATGGATGGGGACGAGCCTGAGGAATAAAGAGAGTCATAAGTTTGCAAAGTTGGGTAATGGGATATGGTATGGTTGGAATAGATTGCTTTGATATCATTTAAGTTTGTGATGCATTGGGGATCGGCCCGGGGGTGGACAAATGGCTAGAGGGGTTGGACTGACATGGTGTCAAACACATATTTTTCCTTTTCATCTTCTTGGACTTTTGGTACATATTAGCTTCATGCCCCTCGCTTTTTTTTTCTTTCTTGAGATCGATTCGCTCTGCTGTGAGCAAGGTTCTCCAGCACTACCTACCAACAGTACCTACCTACTTTTCATTTATGGGCAGCCCTTTTTATATATAAGGGTTCAGGGAGGAGGATAACATATTTGGACCGGGTGATCTGTGAAATGGATGGGATTGGATTTATATACAGGACTATCCGTCTATATGTTTCATTTTATTTTTGCTTCGATTTATATATATCTGCTGCCTTACCCTTATGTACACTTTCCCAGGGTCTTAGTCTGGGGGTTTTCAAGTCCTGGAGTTCTGAAGGGAGCAAGTCGGCTTGGGCTGGTGGTAATTTACCTGTTCATATAGCTTGTGAGGGTGGTGGTTTAGCTGAATATGAAGTATTGACGTGAATAGTCTTGTGTTCCGTGGCATATGATAATGCTCGATGACGAACTGTGGATCGTGAAATGTCTGCTTAACACGATATCTAGGTACCTTAGGTGATTAGGCAGAGTAGTCTCTTTGAAAGCTCCCCTCGTTCCTATTTATAGATGAGGTTTGGCTACGTCAAGAGAAAAGTATATCTTCACTTTGGGACGATGGAACGATCTTGCAATAACTGATTTTGAGCCTTCTGAATTAAGGGTATTTCAGTTATTAAAGCCCATAAGCAAGCCCAGGTATAAAACAGATGCAATAAACACTACAATGCAATGACCCACCAAACCCCACCCACTGCGCGCTTAAGAGAAGTCGAATCTATCAGGTAATACAATAGGTGCGACGAGAGTCCAAATATAAATCCCGTAGCAGACCCAAGCACTGACAATCTTGACCCAGCTAGCCCAATAAGTTCTTCCAACGGGAGCGAAATCACTAGACTCCCAATCCTCCATGTTCATGGTAAGGAGGGTTGCGACCCAGGCAGTTGCAAGGAAGAAGATGATGTGGAAGAGCGCATAGTTGTATTGTGTTGAGGTTCGTTCGTCGTCTTTCGCGGTATTCCCGCTCTCGCTGTCATCGTCGTCGTCCAAAAGTGCATCTGCTGGAAGACTTCCTTCCTCAACGGCCTGGCGCAAAGCTGCGGCACGCATTTCCCGGCGGGAATCCGGTTGTTGAGTGACGAGATCATGCTCATCGTCCTCTGGCAATCTGATGCTGTTGCCCTTGCCTCCGAGAGCAACTCCTTGGGTTGCAGCTCGGGTAGTGGTGTAGGCAACCGTTAACATGGTGACAATAGCACCAATCACGACGGAAGTCGTTCGGGCGCCTTGGGCTCGAATGAGAGGGTTGCAGTTCTTGTCATCTGGCTCCATGGAAACAGCTGACATGGTGAGATATGTGCAGTAGACTGCAACCATAGCCGACTGGGCAAGCCCCGCCTTAGGATTGTACTCCTGAATCGCAGGATGGACGGAGATGCCAGAGACAAGAACTAGGAATACCAAGTTGAGAGTGATGGCAGTCTGGTTCATAGAGCACCCGCTGGCAGCGAAGAATATATACTGGACGATGGTCATGGCAAGGGAAGCCGCATACATTCCCAAAGTGGATCCGATGAGGACTCCTCTCCACACGCGGGAATCGGTTGCATCAATCTGCTCAAGGCAGTATTCTGCCCACGAATGAGCCAAATCGACCAAGAGAATGAGGCCGAGGAGAAGGAAGAGGGTGGCTCCGAATAAAGCGACATAGTTTCCCCAGAAGGCGAAGAATGATTCCGGAATGAGGAACGTAAGAACGACTAGAATTAGCCAGGCGATAATTTTGGGGCCCCAGAATCCGTTTTGTATGTTGGCTCGAGGATTCTTGGATGAATTAACCCCGAGTAGAAGCACGGCCATTATGATGTGGAAGACGCCCAGGGCGAAGTTGATCCGATGGACCGCAACCCATCCATGACACTCTCCATCCCCACAGCTTATCGTCATATAGTCGAGGGTCAAATGTTGTAGTTTGTTGATCGCCCACGGCGTAAGCATTATCCACGATAGTATCGAGTTCACTAGCAGGATGAGGGCGTAGGCAATTCGAGTCGCCACGCTGTAAGACCGGTTATCAGCATATGGGCGCATTCATAGTCGAGGACATTAACTAACCTATTCCCACATTTCCCACAGGCGCTACACACCGCTGAACAAGTCGCCGCCCCGCAACAGCTTGCAGCACATCCAAATATCTGTGAAAGAGGTTGAAGTCAGCACCCGCCGCCATGTCAAGTTGCCTGCTGGTTGATTGAGACATACTGTGCCCACGCTGGGCACCGCCAGCAGCGGCAGGGAAAGGAGAGCACCCATCTTGTTCGCGATAGATGCCTCTGTAATAAGAGATACTCGATGAACACTTCGACCACAGCTGGATCTCCAGATAACGGTGGGTTTCTGGTCAAGCAGTGAGTGACTACGCAGTGGTGATGATGGAGCTCCACGCGGCGGTTGAAGGTTCCCGCTGTGGCTGGGTAATGGGCAATGCCGTCGCCTGATACCTGAGGCAGACATCGAGGAGCGCCTTATCTCCTGCGATAACGGCGACGGAAGACGGCAACGGCAACGGGCGCAGTCCGAAGGGAGTCGCCTTCGATAAATTCCCCCTACATCATATGAAAGACTTCCAACAAACTAATGTCTTGGTACCAAGTCTGATCTGTAACCCGCCCTTATAACACGTCGTTCTATCCCCCATTTTAATTTTCCCCTTGGCATGGGACATTTGTTGACCGCGTGACTGATTGATGTCTCTCCCACCGTTCCTTCGCAATGATATGACACAGAAAGAGTAAACATTGAACCCGCAAACCATCTCCCGTCACCATGACGGAAAAGTCCCTCCGTGTCGGCCGCATTGTGTCGAGTGTTGCTGCCACATGTATAGCACTGGCATGCGGTACTAATGTATGTTGGTTGCCCTTATCTTGCTGTTGTCTCTGCTAATTCAGCCAGTACGCCTATTCAGCATGGGGCCCTCAATTCGCAGACCGTTTGAAGCTCTCCTCGACCGAGCAGAACCTGATAGTACGACCCGCCGTCCATTCTATTATTCCGACTATGTGCTGACCGTTCTAGGGGGCGTCGGGCAATCTGGGAATGTACTCGATGGGGATACCTATAGGAATGCTGGTTGATGCGAAGGGGCCACGGCTTGCCGTCATGATGGGCGCTATTCTCCTCGCCGCGGGCTATTTCCCTCTACATCAAGCATACGATAGCGGTTCTGGCTCCTTGCCCCTACTCTGCATGTTTACCTTCATGACCGGCCTCGGTGGTTGTGCTGCTTTCCAAGCTGCTATCAAGACTTCTGCGTTGAACTGGCCACACCACCGTGGAACTGCCACAGGCTTTCCCCTCGCTGCTTTCGGACTGAGCGCCTTCTTCTTTTCCATGTTCGCCCAGTTCGTTTTGCCTGGGAATACAGGGCACTTCTTGATCCTACTGGCCTCTGGGACATTCGGCCTTGTTTTTATAGGGTTTTTCTTTCTCAGGGTGCTACCCCATGCACACTACACCGTAGTGTCGACAACCCCAGGGCGCGCAAATCGGCTTCACAGAACCAAATCGGAGGAGGGCAGGCGGGCATTGCTGGATCCAGAACCAGGTAGGTCCGCACTTGCAGTTCAGCACCCCGAGCACACCGGCGCCCTAGATCAGCACGATACAGGGCCAGCGGCACCTGAGGACATCATCCCATCCGAGATGGATGAGACCTCTTCGTTAATGTCCAAATCCTCCTCCTCAAGCCTGGGGAATATATTATCTGGAGAAGAACCTCATGTTAAGGATTATGCCCACCGTGTAGATATTCGAGGAGTGAGAATGCTGCCTCATATGGAGTTCTGGCAACTATTCGCCCTAATGGGAATTCTCACGGGGATTGGTTTGATGACAATCAAGTATGTGGGAATTATCTCGCCATCTTTTAAACCAGTTACTAACAGTTACCCAGCAATATTGGCAATGATGCAGCCGCTCTGTGGCGGCACTACGACGATTCGGTAACCGATGATTTTATAATGCAGCGGCAAGCTATGCATGTCTCAATCCTTTCTATTTGCAGTTTTGCTGGGCGTCTTCTTAGCGGTAACCTCCCCTCTTCCTCTCATATTTCCACTCCTAACACATTCAAGGCATCGGCTCCGACTTCCTTGTCAGATATTTCCACGCCTCCCGACTATGGTGCCTCACCTTAGCATCCTTCATCTTCCTCATCGCCCAAATCGGCGCCATCACAATCACAAACCCCTACAACCTAGTCCTCGTCTCCTCATTCACAGGCCTGGCATACGGTTTCCTCTTTGGCTGCTTCCCCTCCCTCGTAGCCGAAGCATTCGGCGTGTATGGCTTGTCCCAAAATTGGGGCTTCATGACACTGAGTCCCGTGATCAGCGGGAATATCTTCAACCTATTCTATGGCATGGTGTATGATCGACATAGTATCGTGGATGAGCACGGGGAGCGCATATGCGGCGAGGGCTTGCAGTGCTACCGTGATGCCTACCTTGCAACGATTGTGGCGTGCCTACTGGGTTTAGTTGTTAGTTTGTGGAGTATTAGATATACCCACATGTTGCGGCTGGAAGAGGAGCGCAACCAGGATTTAGAGGATAGAGAGGCTTAAGGAAACTGGATATTTAGATATGCGTTATTATTAGACCGGCTTTAGCGCTTGTATGGATAGAAATGTGGCGCTATGTAGCATTAGCATAATTTTGTCTTAGTCTCACATTGGGGTTTGCAGATTTAATAGACTTCTTGCTAGTAAGAAGAATACATCCCTAAGAATAACAAATTTCTTAACACAGCCATCATGAGGATCATGCCATAATCCAGATATTAATTCTAGATAGTTCAACCCCCCTGAACCTGAACCCGTCTCCTGGAAACCGTTATCTTATCGATCTTAAATATCTCTACACATCATAGAGGCTCATCTCCAATTATTTTTAAAAATTATTTTATTTTTTAACTGAAGAGGTTCATTGATTTCTCCTCCTGCATTGCATTTTTTAGCTACACTGCCAACATCCTTTCCCTTAATTACATACTTTAAATACCACGTCCACCATCGATTTCCAAGCAAGTACCGGTGATAAACTTAGCCTCGTCGCTTCCGAGGAAGACGCAGTAGTTTCCGATGTCGTTAGGATCTGTGAGACGGCCGAGGGGGACGTTGCCGAGGAATTTCTTGAAGTTCTCTTCGGTTGGGGGGACGCCGACGAAGGTCTCGAAACTAGATGGGAGGGGTTGTAAGTATGGTCTGCGTTAGGGAGATATGAAAGGAAGTGGAAAGGGAAGGGGGGTGAAGAGAAGGGAGGAAGATAAAAGCAAGGGAGAGGAGATAGAGACGGGGTGGAACAAATTCAAAGTCATGACTTACAGTCCAGTTCCTGATAGTAGAGGGCAGATGGAGTTAATACGGACTTGCTTCTCTCCGAACTCAGCTGCAAGGCCCTTAGTTGCCTATTACATCGCCCTGATCAGTAAGTGATTCATGAAAAGTGGCCCGGATAAGGGGAACAGGGGAACATACGTTTGTCACTGCAGCTTTGCTAGCATTATACCACACCAGACCAGGACGGGGACGAGTTGCTCCGATAGAGGCAACATTGATGATGGAACCGCCCCCTTGAGTGACGAGCTGCGGGATCACATGTCTACCGGAGAAGAAAATGCTCTTTGTGTTCACAGAAAAGACCCTGTCGAACTCGTCTTCCGTGACTTCTAGAGTTGGCTATAAATAATATACACATTAGCACGTGGTCATATTTTGTACTCCCTTTCTCCCCCAATACATAAGTAGGTATATGTATAAGTGGGGTTCAACTCTTCTCGCCTTACCTTATTTCTATAACTCGTTCCGGCATTGTTGACACAGATATCCAACCGTCCGAACTTCTGCACCGTAGTCTCTACAACGCTCTTCCAGTCAGCCTCCACTGCTACGTTCATCTTGACGAAGTGCATGTTCTCCGGCTTGTAAGAGGCTACCCGCGCTCCACCTTCCGGGTTCAAGTCCGCAACGATAACTTGAGCGCCCTCCTCCGCGTAGCGCTTTGAAATAGCTTCACCGAAACCGGAACCACCTCCGGTGACAATGGCTACCTTGCCGGCGAGACGGCCCTTGCTCGACATGCTGATCTGTTTATTTGGTTTGGTTTGGTGATTAAGGTTTAAAAGGTAGGAAACAGGGATGGGATTCAACTGCAAGACTGGGGGTCAACGTGTAGACTTATATATCCAGGCAGATGATCAGCGCTCTTTAACTGTAAAAGGAGGGAGTGAAGTAATGTTTATAAAGCTTCACTGGGTGGTATGAGAGGGGTAGTCTATTGTCACGTGTGCGGGGGCTGAGAGCCACTGGGCACTCATTCTGTGTTTGGATCCGGAGCCATAAAGCCTTTTTGAGGAGTTATTATACAACAGAATACTGAGACTTTGCGGGGAAGAATCTTGGGCTCCGCTTAGCCGGCTACTGTGTAGTAATTTAGTACAGTGGTATACTCCGTAGAAGGCTTAAAAGCACCTAAGTCTTTCCTGAAGCGGGTCCCCACATTTACGGCAACTGATGGAGCATACAAGTAGTTTGAACCGCGGTCCGGAGTTGTATCATGTATGGTTCAGGAGCTTTTACGGAAGGCTTCCAGAGTGAGATCCGACACGGGGAAAACTTTCACCGAGTCTGGTCTTCACTTCTACCTGTATCGGAGTAGTTGGGGTGGAACAAAAGTAGATCACTTCGAAGGTTTATTATCGCCAAGACACGATATTTGCCAAGCAAAGAGTGACGTTCACTTCGTATAGAGTATGGAGGGATAAGCTTTCTATCTGGGGCGCTCCAGATATAGACAATATGTTGGGTGCCGATGGAACACCTGTTATACCATGTTTGTGAACCGGAATGACACCGTTGAACATGATATCTCAAGCACATGCTGGTCGTAAAATGTTGGGTATTATCTCCTATGTAGCTATCCCGGCCACAGCCTACCAGAGATGCGCTAGAATATGAAGAGTGGGGGTGTATGAAAGATGTGAAAGATGGATCTTCACGGGATTCAATCCTGAGAGGTCCCTGAGCCGAGAAGCTCAAAGGTTGGTAACTTGCTGTAGAGTATCATCGTATGCAAGCCACAATTGCTGTCCCGCAGCGTGCAGCTTGACCATGTCGGCTGCATCATGGCGAAATGTACCTTACGACTGACGATGATACTAATAATATAAGGGCCTCAGAATTCCGACAGAACATGTGCCACTAGGGGCCACGGCCACGGCCACGACTCAGTACGAAGCATTGTGTGCGATGGTTAGACCGTTAGAGAAATGAATGTGGACCTTGGACTTGAGTAGGTACATGGTACGCTTATTCTGGTGCAAGAACCCGGCGGAAGATGAAACGAAACATATCTCCAGCTGTGATGTGCGTAAGACTCAAGTTCCTCGTACTACTGTACGTACTCAGTGCTCATTACTTCGTGCACCCGGCCACGAAGATCTTTGCGGAGCGTTTTCAACTGATCAACCCGGGAGCACGACATATTTGTACCGGCCAAGTGCCGATCGAGTGTTAATGAGACTTCCGGAGCACTTCCCCGTGCTCCGGATTCGGGGTGGCAGGTTAGTGTAGTAATCTGAGCAGCAGATGAAGCAATTTTATATCAAGCCTGGGCCTCCGCCAACGAAATCTCCATTGCCCCTATTCGAGCTCGTGCGGGCGCTTGCAGGGCCGGCCATCTCATTATCTTCGCCTGGCCACCCACATTCCCTGGCCACAATGCCACAATCAGACAATAATAATGTCCACTGAACTGAACCCGTTTGAGCTTTGAGTGAGATCGTGGGGAATTTGGGCTTGAGTGGTCGAGTCTGGGCCATATCAAGCTTTCCCGGTACCCTGCCTTCAACCGCTGAGTGTTGTGATGACTGCAGTAGTTCACCAGGCCTACTGACTGCATGGAGGTATGGGTGACACTCTATCATGCCAGCGAAGGCTGTCGAAGCCTCTTATGGAGCAGAAATCCTTGGGGTGGCAGTGGTTGGCGGCGGTGGCAGTGGAGGGAGTTGCAACAGTATTATTGCAGCAGGCCAACAAGACACAAGTTGACACAACACCTGCCACAATCTTCTTCAAACCAAGGCATCCGCTCCCCCCCCCCAAGCTTGCAAAGGCTGCAGTGCAAAAGCATTCGAAGATGTATGTACTATGTACTTCGTATTCTGATACTCTGGTATCGTCATCCCGTTTCCAGGGTCTCTTCCCAGAGCCTGCAGCCCACGCAACCAATCAGTACGGTCTGATATGGACGAGACCAACATAAACTTGATAGAGGACGCGTGCTTCACCTCGATACTCCGTATACTGTACCTGCGAACGGCGGAGTAGGGATACGTACCACCATGACCATGACCATGAACATCGAACTGCTCCCTGAGTCTCCGAGAGTACGAAGCAGTGCCGCCGTGACACCGAGCAGGGGAATTCATGAGAATTAATAATGTAACCCCCCTGTGCTCGCCGTCTCCCATCGGCCCCATATGTACTTCGTAATCCTCGAGTCTGTCTCTCGAAGCATCTGGCCGCCTGGCTGTCTCCGTCGCTGTCTCGCCGCTTACTGTACCTTGACTTGTCTTGCCCAACCTCCTCCATGAAACGGCGACCCCACTGCCTGCTCACCGTGTTCTTCAGAGCAACGCTCTAGCTCCGGTGGGTATTGCCCATCCTAATCTTCTGCAGCGACCCTCCGTGCAGCAGCGTAATAATCATAATAATCCGGTGCTAAACCACACGTTCGTTCGTCCGTCCCCGTCCGCTCGCTCGCTCGCTCTGTCGCGTTGGAAAAAGCTGCGAAAATAAAATTATCGCTAGGGCCGTTTCCGTCGTTGCACGCCTCTCGCCTCAGGCTATCGCGTCTCTCCTACCTTAATTTCCGCCTCCGTCACCAGCTTCGATCTCTCCCTTCAACATAGCGATTGCATTGTCGCAACCGAGCTGGAGAGTCGGCCAAGTCAGTTAGATGCGGAGGCGTTCGACGGGATCCGCCACAGAGGAAGAAGGCGACGATTCAATCCCGGAATCGTATGAAGTCGTGAACTTGGCCCTACCCCTAGAGCGCGCAGAGGGCCGCTCCAGAATCGACCGCTCCAACTCGAATCAGGGTCCTGGGAAGCTTGAACCCGCCGCGCGACAGTCGAATACTCAGAATACAAACACCTCCCGCGAGCCCGAGTGGCGGAACAGCATCGACAAGAGACCGTCACCAGCAAGGAGCAGACTCTTGAGCAATACCAGTTGGAAGCTAGCACCAGAATCCCGCCATGGCCAACTAGACAAAACCCGATCAGCAGAACCTCCTCTAATAAATATGCCTCCGGAGGAGGCCATGGCTGTCGACAAGATGCCCGATGTCCGACAGCATGGCCGGCGATCGAGATTTCGAAGTCCGTGGGCGATCTCTCTGCTCACGCTCCTTGTCGCCGCATTGGGCTTGTTCTCGCTGGGAAGCATAATACACTCGTTTACGAATAGACAATTGGATACCAAGGGATGTCGTATGTCATATATGCGGCCTTCATTTGCGAAGCTGTCGGACTTTGATACCGAACATACGCGTTTCGCCAGCAAGTATTCGGTGTATCTGTATCGGGAGGGGATGGTAGATGAGGATACCAAGGTATGCAACATCCTCTTCTCGAGTTCGGGCATGCTCACTAAATTTGTATTAGGTCAAGGGCGTCCCGGTTCTTTTTATACCTGGAAATGCTGGAAGCTATAAACAGGTTCGACCTATTGCCGCCGAAGGGGCAAACTACTTCCATGACGTTTTACGGCACGACTCTGCTGCAATCGAGGCTGGCGCACGGAATCTAGACTTTTTCACAGTCGACTTCAACGAGGATATAACGGCGTTTCATGGACAGACAATGTTGGATCAGGCAGAATATTTGAATGAGGCAGTCGCATACATTTTATCAATGTACCACGACCCCCGGAGATCCGAACGAGACCCAGATCTTCCAGATCCTACTTCAGTCATAATATTGGGCCACTCGATGGGAGGAATAGTCGCGCGGACAATGTTGATTATGCCAAATTACCAGGCAAACTCCATCAACACAATTGTTACCATGTCCGCACCGCACGCGCGACCGCCCGTTTCTTTCGATGCAGACATTGTTCGAACCTACAGAGAAATCAACGACTATTGGAGGCAAGCGTATTCGCAAAAATGGGCCAACAATAATCCGCTGTGGCATGTCACCTTGATATCAATTGCCGGTGGTGGTCTGGATACGGTGGTTCCATCTGATTATGCCAATTTAGAATCCCTGGTGCCAGAAACTCACGGCTTTACGGTCTTTACTTCATCCGTGCCAAATGTATGGACGAGTATGGACCATCAAGCCATTCTGTGGTGCGATCAATTCCGAAAAGTCGTAGTCCGGTCATTATACGAAGTTATTGACGTAAATCGGCCTGCACAAACGAAACCCAGAGCGGATAGGATGAGAATATTCAAGAAATGGTATTTGACGGGCATGGAGAGCATTGCCGAGAAGACTTTACCACACAAGGAGCCAACGACTCTACTCACGCTCGAAGAGAACTCATTCGCACAAGGGGAACGTCTAGTATTGAGAAACTTTGGGCAGTCTCGCAGGCCTCGGGCTCACCTCCTACCTATTCCACCACAAGGGACGCCAGGTGGGAAAAGGTTCACACTATTGACCGACCAAAAACTAGATAAACCTGGAGAGTCTGGAAAATTGGAGGTTCTGTTTTGCAGTGTTTTCCCTCTGCATCCGGGGCAGTCAGCAACACTGTTCTCCATGAACATGGATTTTTCCGGAGACAGCTTGGGGTCCACTAGGCTAGCGTGTAAGAATGCGGCTTCTGATGTCATTGCGCTGCCAGCATCTACGAGGACCACTAAAATGCCATTCTATCTGGACGAAGAAGAAGAACTGTTGCCCTTTTCTTATTTGCAATATGACTTGGAAGACATTCAGGATCACCAGTTCGTCGCACTTGTCGACAAGGCTGTCAACCCGTCATCAGGGTGGGTCGTCGCGGAATTCAGCGACAATGTCCAATCCCATCGAGTTCGTTCGTTGAGTCTTCGACGGCTTCTAGCCTTTGGAATGAAGATCAAGCTTCCTCCGAATCGGCCAATGGTGGCAGAGGTCAAGATTCCTGCGCTGCACTCCAGTTTACTGGCTTATAATCTCGAGATGGGCAACCAAGTTTGCGGGGACGAGACTGAACTCTTTACACCTTTGCTTCGACAATATATCTCGGACCCTTACGAGTCAAAATATTTTGTCAATGTCAAGCAAGCGAATATTAATCTCCACGGGGTGTCGCCATTCATGCCACCCCAATTGAAATGGAAAGCTGTTCAAGATGGCTTGAGCCTCCAGTTCTGGACGGATCCAACTTGCAACTCCAGTATCAAGATCTCTTTGAAGATTGATATTCCTGGCAGCTTAGGAAAGCTGTACATGCGGTACCGCACCGTTTTTGCCGCATTTCCCCTGCTTGTGGTTGCTCTGGTGCTCAGGAAGCAGTTCAGGATATATGACGAAACTGGAATCTTTATGTCTTTCTCAGAGAGTCTCGACTTGTGTCTTCGTCAATCTTTACCACTAGTACTTGCCGCCCTAACATGCCTCTCGGTATCATTTGCTCAAGCAAGTTCAGACCCCCCTCGACCTGCGTCAAGTGGATTTTGGGGGTGGCGCGGCAATGCTACGGAAACACAGGTCGACTTCACAAAGAATGATTTGTTGGTGGGCTCACAAGACCCATTCTTCTGGTTCATGGTCCCATTAATAGGAGTGGTATGCGTTGGAGTTTGCGTGATGGTCAATTTCGCATCTCTAGCCATCATTCACGTGTCGAGTATTGTATATGGATGGCTGAGTACCAAACCGGGATGGTTGCGATATGACGACAAGAGAAGATCGTCATCGCCAGCTTTTGCCCCCTCGAGCCCTCGAAGGCGGCTTCTGACGACGGCTATCCTGCTTTTCCTAGTCTCAACGCTCATCCCATACCAGTTTGCATATCTCGTGGCTTGCCTTGTGCAAATAGCCACTTGTACTCGCGCCCTTCGATTTGCTCGAGAAGCTCGTTCCAACGCCAACTACAATTTCTACAATTACGCACACTCGATATTCATCCTCATGTTATGGATACTGCCGATAAATCTTCCAATTCTTGTGGTTTGGGTGCATAATCTTGCCGTTCACTGGCTTACACCCTTCTCCTCCCACCACAATGTTCTTTCGATTATGCCATTCATCATTCTCGTTGAGACCTTGACCAGCGGTAAGATGGTACCACGGGTTACATCTCGTCTCCGCCACCTGACGAGCGTGTTATTCTTCTTCCTCGCTATGTATGCCGCCGTGTACGGAGTAACATACGCTTATATGCTCCACTACCTCGTTAATTTCGCCGCAGCCTGGCTGGTAGCTCTCCATTCCTCGACTTCTTCCTGGACGTTTGCTGGCATTAGCCACATTTTTGACCCCGAAACAAGCGAGAATACACGAAAGCGAGGGAAGACGCCCTGAACAAGTTGAGAATCAGCTGCAAATTCTCTTCCGGCTCCCATCGATATACACGATTTCAACGATTCTATGCATTTTCATCCATCCTCATTAATGGGCCGTCATCAACCGAACCTTCCAATACCGCTCTAGACTTTGCTTGGTTTTTTCCTTTAGCTACGATTCCTGTTCATCAAGATCCATTCTCGGCGTTTTGTTAACAGCATACATTTGGCGATATTCCGTGTAAGCGGGATTTTCTAGATCCTTTCGCCAGGTGTTGGGTGCGAACTGTACTGTACATAGGGCTTTCTTTTGCGTTCTGCATTTATGTACTGCATATCCTGATCACGCCCGGTGGCGTTGGTCCTGTTACTCGCTTCTGTATGAGCTGAGAGAGATTCGGCTTCAGTTTAATGTTTATACCACTCCACAACCCGTGGCGCGTTGATGGAGATTATTGAGGAGGGATGAGTGAAGGGATCTAATGAGATGAGAGTTCTGTATAAAGTGAAATTGGCTGCATTCCGTGGGCTGGGTCCAGTCGGATCCCTTGTCTTGCTGGCAGGAGTTGGTAGGAAGGCTTCAGCGATAGGTTTTGCCCATTGTTGGGACATTGATGCCGTTTCTATGTGGCGCGGGTGTGGCAGGCGCCCCAGGAAATAGGAAGGAGAAGGGAGAAGGGAGAAGGGAGAAAGGACTTGAATATAGAAACCGTAGAGATAACTTATACATACATTTGAAACAAATCCTTATCTATGAACGCACTAGGCGACAATAACTAACGGCAGATATAGTCACTTCATCAAGACTATATATACATGTGCAGAAAACATTGGGTATAATTATTCGCTTTCCAAGCATGGCCTAGGCATCCATCGCTCCTCCCACTGCATCAAGAGCAATAGCCCTCATCCTCCCTGACATGCCTTCGAGCCCTCTCCGTTCTCCGCTCATCCTCTCTTCTCTGGCATAGCTGTACCCAGTCAGACAGATTCCAAACTTCAATGAGGGATGTCATGCCTTACAAAGCCTTCTGATATCCTCAAGCACATGAGGGAGGAAGATCTCGTTGTATTGGCCAGTTGATGCTTTACATCGTACTATTGTGGTCCAGATATTGTGTCCGCACTCGAAAACCCCCAGGACTTGGTGACACATGATTATTATCGCTGGATGGTATGGTTTGTAGTAGATGGCTATGATTTGATCGAAGAACCGCCCTAAGCCTGAGCTTCCTAGAGGGATATGATGGGGCAGAGATGAAGTCGAAGGCATGACGTCTCTCCCATTCCACTATGGGGAAGGCCCAGCATTTAACATTCAGCCATCAACGGCATGCACAGCACTTAGCAATCCACTTGCTACCTTCAGCTTGCGGTTGTACAGCGGGGAGTGTAACCACAAACACTGAAACCGAAATGTGATATGCACCCAGGAAAATGCAGCCGGATGTATCCAGGGGCTTCATTCCCGGATAGTCTGATCTTTCCATGTGAGAATTACCTCCCGTTGACTGCGATCACCACCGGCATACTTCAACCCTACGCCAACCCCCTCCAAGCCCTCCTGCTCGGCCCTCCGGTTCCAAAGCATCTGTAATATCCTCCCATCAGGTCTACAAAGCACAAATCCCATTGGCCACCGACTCCTCCCAAGAGCTTCGCGGACCCCTTTAGTAGCGGGATTCTGCGAGACGACAAATCCCAAGACTCCAGACCCTCTCCAGCCTGCTGGCGCGCCAACAAAAGCTCCTTCCAGTTCTCGCGCGTGCGAGGGCAGGAGCTTCCCAGCTAGTGCTTTACACTGGATAAGGACTTTCAGTGGTTGAGATAATGGAGGGAGAGCCCATGTTCCGAGTAGGTCGATGCCATAGTCAGATCTGCCGCCTATGCTCTTGAGAGACATGCCCAGGCGTTCCAGGGCACTTTGGACGGTATACTCATAATGAGTACCTACGTAGACAGTGCTGGAAGTGTCCATGTCGATCCGGGAAGCATACTCCAGGAAACTGGGTAGGTCATGGTGATTCCGGGTTTGTGAGTCCGGGTATATTAGCTCTTCCGTGGGAGGTGCGTTTGTGCTGCATTTGCGGCTTATATATGTGTGTGATGGCAGAGCTGGACGGAACGACCGTAGACAGTGGCGTGCCCAGAGCATTGGAAATGGCTGCTCCAGGGGGTTTCAGTTGCAGGTTTCATGGAGAGCACATGGTTGTGGTGTATGATTGTAGATATTAAATATGCTTCTGAATCTAGCACAGAGCTCAGGTGGATTTTGTTGGTCGCTGCCAAACAAAAGGTTGATGTCGGAGATTAAATCTGGAGTTCCGCCTTGCACCACCAAACACACTCTCAGCCTCGTCAGATTCCACCCAACACCACCAACCATGGCCGATCGATTAACGCAGTTACAGGATGCTGTTGATCAGGTACGTATCAGAACTACACACATAGAGCCGCTGCTAACTATGCCCAGCTTGCCAATCAATTCGTTGCGTCCATATACTACACCCACAAACATCACGATCTCCGAACCGTGAGCGCGACTGATACGGTGCGAGCTGATAAGAAAGAGAATGAAGGGGCATCTGTAGACCAAGACGGTATGCCCTACTGCAAAATTCATTCCTGGTTCAAGCTATGAAGCTAATGACGTGCAAGTCGAGCCATATCCAACGGAGCAGTTCAAGGCAGGCCAGCGAGAATTAGCCCAGGACCTGATCCTCAAAGAACAACAAATCGAGTACCTGATATCGGTACTTCCGGGATTGGAAAATAGCGAGAAGGACCAGGAACAGACGATCAAGCAGTTGGAGGAGGACTTGAAGGTTGCGGAGGAGCAACGGAAAGAAGCTCTGCAGGCCAAGGAAGCTGTCTTGGCGAAGTTGGACGGCGTTATTCGAAGCATTAAGCGGCCATAGGTTGAAAGAAGACTGATATTATGGGATGAGTGGTTCGTTTTGGAATTAGAGAAGGCTATTGTTTTGATATTAATGGCGTTTGGCATACCCCTGGCGTTTTATGGACCGGTCTTGCAATCATGGATGGAAACTCAGTATCAATTAGGGCAATCATTGAGATTAAAAATCTATTCTAGACCTATATGGTATCAACCCAACGTATCGTTCCCTCTTATTGTACCCTCATAAATCAGAATCGGCGCCAATGACCAACGTCAACCAATGCCTGAGCCAAGCACAATAATTCATCACGAGGACTTGAAGAATTGCGGGAACAGCGTTCTCAGCTCGTTCAAATATCGGATTTGATAATTGCCGGCTGGGACGGCTGGCAATGGGTCCACCCCTTCCACGAGATGAGCGGAAGTCCATCCAATTTCCTGGGCCTTCCGACAGTTCATCGCCGAATCATCTGGATCAGTCAGTTTATCAAGTACAGATGCAATTTTTTCAAGGTGGCCCTACCAACAAAGTAGCATTTCTTCACATCTGTCACACCTGCCTCTTTCATAGCTTTTTGAAACATTTCCTCGTGGGGTTTGCAGATCAATGGCCTCTGGCCGTAATCACAGAACGTCAATCCTTCAAACAGATCATCAACTCCAAGCAAGCGCACCACTCGTTTACCATGATTAACATAAGCGTTAGTAAAGAGCCACAGCTTAACTTTGGACTTGTCCATGTCCTGAAGCATATTCCGTAGAAGTGGATCCGGGAAGATGATTGACTCGAGGGGAAGAGCGTCATCGACCTCACGGTTGTATTCCAGAGCATCAATCTCGTGATGCCGGACTAAACCCTCAATGGCCAGACCATAGTTCGTGTAGTACTCTGTATGAAGCCTGTAAGCTTCATCCCGGTCCAGATTCAGATGCCTCATGAAATAGTCGTCGATGAGTTCGGCCATGTGATCATGAACCCTTCTGCCTGTGGAATGTCAGTCATACCAGTCCAGGCGCCGTTGAAGTCCATACTGACTCTTTGGATAGAGCTATATTCATTGGTTAGACATCAAATAATATATACTTGGAGGACAGGTTGACTTACACAGTTGTCAATATCAAAGAAGAAGACGGGGCGTGTGTCCGCCATGGTTGGAATGTTGCTTGCTTGTCGTGTACTTGTAAATATAGACCTGGTCTGGCGGTAATTTGGCAAACGTATAGAGTTCCTATAGCATCTCAAGCCAAAAGGGAACCGCCACATCGACTGTAATACGAAATGACTAACAGAGATGTCGACAAACGGGTAGTAGGTGGCGATTGATATTGATAGATGGGATTGTGGGGAAATAGCGCCCGCCGAGGTGTGAGGCTATCACACCAGCGTTCCTTGAGTAATTTTAACAACATACTCCGTACATCCCTCTCGTAACATTTCGCAGTTTTCTTCTCTCGCAACACTCGCCCCGACGACACCGACCCTACAACACCTGGGGCATAGCATTAGATTTGCTTTCCTTTTCCGACATTTTATATTAGCGTACCTCTCCTTTACTTATATACTTCACTAATTTGCAGTTTGCTTGTTGCAAGATGGCCCAAGGGGCTATGGCTGTTGCTACTCCTGTGGCCGGCCATGGAGCTGTTTTGACATCAGATGAGTCTCGAATGCTTTTGGAATATGAAAAGATTGTGCAGTTTCGAGATGCTATCCTAGCTGGAACCCACCCGCGGATAAAGATACCGCCTCACCTCGTTGGAAAGCAAACAAATGCAGCTCGCAACTTTTCGTCGCCGACCACCTCCACACCTCTTGCAAATCCAAGTACTCCCCAACCACCATCACAATTCACGCGTCCAAGCCCACTCCCTCCATCCGAAACACCCTCTTCCCAATTTAGATCTTCGAATAATCAGCGTGCAGTTGCTGCGAACGCGCAGCTTCCAAAACCCGCCAGATCTGAGATAGACCCCATTTTCCTGGAGAAATCTGATGATCTCATCAAAGCGGAAATGAATTTACAACGGGTGAGGCTAGAGAGGGCGTTGAGGGAACAGATTGATCAGCAGCGAGTGACAGCAAAAGCTTTGCTTCAGACGTCTGAATCTCTGCCAAATTTTGATATTTCTGAAGTTTTGGCGAAAGCGCAAGCTCTTGTCGCGCCTTCTACTACTGCGCAAAATGAACCTGCTACGAGCGGTGATACCCCTGCCAGTGATTCTTTTGATGAGAATACTTTCTATTCTAGTCAGCATGATTCCTCAGATTGGTCAAACTCTTCACAAGGTCAGAAGGAGCCCGGTGAAATGCGGTCACAGGATATAGTGTCCGTTGACCAGCGTCCTGGGGAAGCCTCTACCAACAATCGTGATAAGGGTCAAGAAAAAGCCGTGTCTTCGCTACCTTCAAATAATCAATTAGCATCGAACACTCAACAGTCGCAGTCCCAATTACTACAAGCGGAGCTGCAGTTGCAGTCTTTAAGCACCGCTGCTTCAGAGCCTAGCACCTCGCGCGGAGCCGCTCTAGGAGACACATCAGCAAGTTCGAGCGAGCGAGAGCCGGAGAATGTCGCACACCACGGAGCTTCAATGGGAGTATCAACTGCAGAATATCGACGGGATGTTGATCAAACCACTTTACAGAAATCCGCCGATCAAATCCTGAGAACCGCATTTGAACAGGATCGTACGCCCCCTGTTGTTCGAGCTCATAACCTTTCCCCATTTGCACCCCAGCCTGCTCGAGTTTCTCCATTAGCCACGGCAAGAGAACCTCCCATACCACGAAAACATATGCTTGTTGATAAAGCGCCACCTGCTCAAGTTGCAGCATTGCAGAATCAACCGGGCATCTCAAGTACAGATAGCTCTCCTAAGGGAACGAAACCATCCGAAAAGAAGAGGGGCAAGAAGAAGAAGCGCAAAGCTAAGGACAATGCCGACACTCCAGACTCCCCGTACATCAAGCCAGAGCCTCGTTCCCCTTCGCCATTTGCAGTAGCACCTCTACCTCGTCCGCAGAAAAGGCAGCGGCAAGGTCAGTATGCCGCTGAGCTCAACTATGACGAACCCAGACACGATGCGGTAACCAATACACAAACACGTACTCCTGAGCAGCCTGCCGAGCCCCAAGAAACTCGACCATATGAACCTGTTGAGGATCGATACGAACCCGAATTCCGCAGACCAGCCCCTGCTTTTCGTCGTCTGGAGAGGGAAGATGATGGCTATCGACGGGTTCGCAGTGACTCCTATGCTAGACGACAATCTCCAGCTATGTATAGTGTCCCATATGCTGCGCCTGAAAGCCGCCCCCTTAGAGCAGCATCCCATTCTATTGTTGATCGTAGGGTTGAAGAGCCCAGATATTACAGAGAACCAATTCCGAGAGCCAGCGTACGACCAGATGCAGACCGCGAGCGATCTAGATCCCCTCTCCGTGAAAGACGATCCCCCGCCCTTATGGGTCCTCCTCGTCAGCCAGTTCGCATTGTCATTGATGAGTATGGCCGTGAGTACATTGATCCCACTCCAGTTGCTGGTCATAGACAATCAGTCGCGCCTCCCGTCAGGTACCGCGAACCGGAAGTTGTGTATGAACGAGCTCCAGCAAGGACAGTATCTAGCCGTGCTCCGGTCGAAGCCTACGATGACGAAGAGGTTATATATCGAAGACCCTCGCCATTATCCGCCGTCCCTCGGCGAGTCGTTACTCAACCAGAGTACGCGATGCCAGCCCCACCAGACTATCGATCTTACCGCGAGAGAGAGTACTCTGTCCGGCCATCTACGATTGCTCCGCCAGGAGAGAGCTACATACAAACCCGTGGCGTTCCAGAGCGCCGTGCTGAGACAGCTCAATATGAAGAGATTCCCCGAGACTACGCGCCCCGAGCCCAGATAGTGCGTGAGGAAGCGCCTCGCGAATACTCCGGTCGGGCGTCTGTCATGCCCGAAGGACCGCCCCGCGAATATGCTGCCCGTCCTATGAGCGTACGCCCCGAAGCAATCAGGTATGAGGTTCGTGACGATGGTGATCGGGGTTATCCTGCCAGGGCCCCGACCGTTCGCCCGGAGGCTGTGAGGTATGAAATCCGGGAGGAAGGTGGCCGCGAATATGATGTTCGAGCCATGAGCCGGCGCCCTGAGCCGATAAGATACGAGGTACCGAGAGAGTATGTTGGCAGACTTCAAAGCGTTCGCCCTGAACCAGCTCCACGGGAATATGCTGGGAGCGTTCACCCGGAAGCTCGCAGGGAGGTGGTGCCGCAGAGTCAGCGAGAATTTAGTGTTCGGCCGGTTGATTCTCTGGATCGAAGAGAAGCTATTCCAATACCTAGAACGGAGAGGTATTACGAGGAGGTACCTAGGGGACGACCAGCCGAAGTTGCGTTCATTGAGAGGCCAAGAGCGCGCGAATCATCAGTTCTTGTCTACGCTGATGATGTGAGGAGGGAAGTGTACAGATAGGAGCCAGACATTGGGAGGAGATGTTGGGTATGTAATCATGACGGTGATGGTTTAAACGGCGAAGGGTTGCTAGATGCTCGGAAGTAATAATATTTGCACTCGGGCTCTATCCTACGGTCACTTGGAACGGCGCAACTTTGAGGGATGTGATGTAGAGATTAGTTATATAGTCTATCGGTATTGCCTTATAGGCGCCTTAATAAAGATTATAAACCACCAAGAAATGGATCACCACGTATAGTCACGGTCACATGTAAACTTCACCGCCCACCGCCTATGGATGTTAAGGTGCCTTGATAGGGAGCTGGTGCACTCTATTAGAACCTTCTTGGTCGCCAGTATGAAGTCCACCAAGTAGTAGTTCATAGACTAACAATTAACATCTGATGAGGCAGGTGGATCTACCTAAGGTATGTATCTAAGTTTTCCCCCCTTTCCACAATTATTCCAATTCCACCGACGGCTAGTAGAGGTCCTAGACCACGACCGACCTGGCCTCCTCTCCCGGGGCCCTTGTAGGTTTGTTTCTGTCGAAAAAAGGGTTTGAAACCCTTATTTCAAGGTTTTCAGGCGGCCAGCACTACTGGGGGGGAAAGGTAAAGCTTGGGATATCCCAAAATGGGAAAATCTCCGAGTGTGTGGAGTGTTCGGTGCCTAGATAAAGTAACTAATGCGAGGGGCTAGATTCCCAGATACGGAGTCCAGTACTAAGGAGCATGGGATTGTGTATCTGGCGATGCCTTTTTCATTTTCTCACTACTAACAGTACCTTACGTAGCCGCACATGTACCTCCGTACTCGTATCGTCGTACGAAGTACGTAGTGTACCTAGGTAAAATTATTTTGTTCTTTCATGCTGGGCACTGGGCAGGAGAGGACCAGCCCCCAATAGACGTCGACGTAGGCATGGACGGGAGCTCTCCCAGGCATATCCCATGTAGGCGGTATGCTCAATGACGCGGGGGGCCCCAGGGAAGAGCAATGGCCAAAGGTCTCGCTGGCGTGGCTCTTGCAGGATATTCGATCAATTGCCGTCCCCTACTTGGCATTTCTGCAGTTCTGATGTATTCTAGCGGGCCAGCTAGGGCATGGAGGCCTGGATCGATGACAGGACTGGACGGACTGGACGCCGGCTCCGTAACGATGCGTCTGCGTCTGCGTGTCTTTGCTGCCGGGTGCTGTCAGATGAGGGAGTTTGCTGCAGGGCGCGCAGGACGCTGCAAGAACACGCAACATGGTATTCATCATTGCGACCGTGAGGTCGTGAGAGCGCGATGTGACGATTTGTGGGGGAAGGGGGAATGACGTCGGTGGGACGGCGCTGCCCTAATCGCGGTGCTGGGTGCCGCGGAGGATTCTCCATGGGGATCGATATCGATATCGATATTTGGTACTTGGAGATGTAGATGCGGTAGTGTTAGCGGGATTGCGGAAATTGTGGAATAGCGGGATCGTGGGATTGTCGGTGGGGATGGACCATGAAGAGCGTACTGAGTGTGTGGTGGAGTTGGAGTTGGAGTGGTCTAGTTGTTTATTAGCTGTTCAGCAGCTCAGCTGGCCCTATTTCCATTGCAGTCGGCTTATTCCATTTGATTTGATTTAAGACTTTGCGCCTCTCCTAGCTATTGCTTCCGTCGAAGAGCTCTAAGCGCTCTAATAATAAGCTCAAGCTCACCAAGCTGTTCCCGGCCAACCGCCATAAAGTTCACCTGAAACATATTGTGCAGAACCTGTAGTATCCCGTGGGCAGCGGTTGGTGCCCAAGTTGCCCTATCGTACAATCCGCGAGTCCTCAACTGCGCGAAGGCAATCAATCATATCGAGGTACTGTACGTGCTTCGTCGTACCCAGGTACGCAGAGCTCGCAAGAAGAGCGTAAAGCAGCGACACGTTGACGATGCCCCTCCTATCGTGCAGAGTCCCATGTTCTTGTTATTTACGTCGCAACAGCTCTGTAGATTAAATTCGATTTCTACTTAACTCGTGTCGTTCCCATCTCGTCTCTCATCCCGCTCGGGTCGATTCAAGAAAACAATCTTGAACAGGATCATTATTCATTTAATGCCCCTCGATTCTCGAAGCTCGAATCCCCCCAGTGTCTTTTTTTGGCTGGCCTTGCACACTCCTCCCCTATCTACGAAGCATCCCTTCAGCCGCCGGGCGTAGCAGCAACAAAGAGCTCCCTCCCGATTCAGTCGTTAATTCCTCTATTGCCCGTTTCCAGCTGCAAGACAATTTGAGTTCCAACTTAATAGCCTTTCCAGAAGATTCGCTGTTACACGAGGCACCCGCCAGCCAGCCCCGATCGAACCTTATCATCTATCAACAATCAGCAGCGCAACCAAAATTCCCCCACCAGCAAGCGATCCTCGATAGGCGTTTTCAGCCCCGACGACGTCCACCTGGTTCTGCCGCGGCAACTCGAGAGACAGCGGACAGCGGACAGCTGCTTGAGCTTGAACTTGAGCTTGAGCTTGAGCTTGACTTGATTATTAGCATTATTGTGTGCTCGACGATAGCGCCGGCGCGTAGTGCTTACTAGTATACCTAGTATATATCTAGCATATATCTAGCATATACTGTACCGAGGATATACCTAGGATTTCTAGCAGATCCATCTAGCACTCTATAAACGACCGCGCCGCTGCTAGGCGACTCCAACTCCCTCCGCGCTGCCCCACCAATCCATCAATCGTCCACCAAACCTATCGACCCAATCTACCCAGATCAACCACGCTCCCAACGAACAACGAACAACGAACACCCAGTACACAACCACGTCCATCCCCCCGCCCCATTCCCTCGCCCCAACGCTCCTAAAAGTAGCTGCGATCCCGCGTGTCGTCGCTACAAAGCAGCCATGGCCGAATTTGTACGCGCTCAGATCTTCGGCACGACGTTCGAAATCACATCCAGGTACGCGGGGTCCTTGGGAGAACGCCACCTGCGTTGTGCCACTGAATACTGATTCCCTGTTTTCTGTCGCAGATACTCTGATCTCCAGCCAGTGGGCATGGGCGCTTTTGGTCTGGTCTGGTAAGGACACTCTTTTGCTTCTTTCTCTCCTTCTGCGGCCGTCGTGGCATCAGAGCAGCTGGCTTGTGATGCTTGGTGCTGGTTGGTGCTGATGTGATGCATGCTAATCGTGGTGCGCGCATTGCAGCTCCGCCAAAGATAACCTCACCGGACAAAATGTCGCAGTCAAGAAGATCATGAAACCCTTCAGCACCCCGGTCTTGTCGAAAAGAACCTATCGAGAATTGAAGCTGCTCAAGCACTTGAAGCATGAGAATGTGCGCACCATCCATATGATTTCATGGCAGGGGAAAAGGGCGAAATGCTGATCTTGCATAGGTCATCTCGCTGAGTGATATCTTCATCTCGCCTCTTGAGGACATGTCTGAAACCCCCCTATTTTAATTGTCATGGCATTTGGCTGAGATTTTCGCAGATACTTTGTCACCGAGCTCCTTGGCACCGACTTGCACCGCTTGCTCACATCCCGGCCGCTTGAGAAGCAATTCATACAATACTTCCTGTACCAGATCCTCGTAAGATCTTGCAACCCCTCCCTGTCTATTTTCAATTCTAACTGATTTCCAGCGCGGACTCAAATATGTCCACTCTGCCGGCGTCGTCCATCGCGATCTCAAGCCCAGCAACATCCTCGTAAACGAGAATTGCGATCTGAAAATCTGCGACTTCGGTCTGGCACGTCTGCAGGACCCTCAAATGACTGGTTATGTCTCCACGAGATACTACCGAGCGCCGGAGATTATGCTCACATGGCAGAAATATGATGTAGAGGTTGACATTTGGAGTGCAGGGTGTATCTTTGCAGAGATGTTAGAGGGCAAGCCTCTGTTCCCAGGAAAGGATCACGTCAACCAATTCTCCATCATCACCGAGCTTCTAGGCACCCCACCAGATGATGTTATCCACACCATTGCCAGCGAGAATGTAAGATTTGGAATTGATAAGATGTCGTGTTTTGCTAACCTCCGTCTTAGACCTTGAGATTCGTCCAATCCCTCCCAAAGCGTGAAAGACAGCCTTTGAAGGACAAGTTCACAAATGCCGATCCTCTAGGTACAGTACTCAGTGCCATTCTATAGTTCTCTACTAACTCTCCCGCAGCGGTCGATCTCCTAGAGAAGATGCTTGTATTCGA
The DNA here is from genome assembly GCF_003357145.1 of Venustampulla echinocandica. Lineage (NCBI taxonomy): Eukaryota > Fungi > Ascomycota > Leotiomycetes > Helotiales > Pleuroascaceae > Venustampulla > Venustampulla echinocandica. The sequence goes on from NW_022474209.1 coordinate 118,067, forward strand.
TCCCCGAAAGCGGGTAAAGGCCTCCGACGGCCTAGCCCACGAGTACCTCGCCCCATACCACGACCCAACCGATGAGCCTGTGGCAGATGAGAAGTTTGATTGGTCATTCAACGATGCGGACCTGCCGGTGGATACATGGAAAATCATGATGTACGAGCAACTTTACGAATACCAAGAGGAGCAAGCCAACCGTTCTTGAAAAAAGCCAAATAGTTACGCAAAAAGTTTCCAAAATCTATCTCTATTTTTGCACGCTTGAAGCTTTCCAAGAACGCGCTGGTGCGAGGGCATTTTATATTTCTGGGATGTAAAAAAAATGAATAGTCTAGCTGACTGTTTTCTGTGTTCGCTTTGTAGGTATTCCGAAATCCTTGATTACCACAACGTCGGCGAGGAGGGAATGTCCGGCGTGACGGACGGAACCGATGCGTCGATGAGTCAGTTTACGAATGGCCATTGAAAAAAAAATTACAGTTGCCGAAACTATAAGGAAAGGAGGTGGCTAATATTTCGTGTGGGAGGCTTTTTCTGGCTCGGGAAAGGGGAAATGAAACATAAATGGCCCCCGGCGCGGCAAGTTGTTTCGAGGCTGAGGGGGAGAGGGAATTGCGTATTGCGTTCTGCGGAATTGAATGTGTGCAGGGTTATGCGTTGCGTGAACAACAATTGGAAAACAAAATTCAAACGGCTGGGCATTATATCTCTTTTGAAATGTCTCTTTTTGCTGCCGGAAGGCTTTCCAGGGGGGGGGACTGAAATCTAGCCTTTCTCTCGACGATTTTCCTTGATTTTGTTTTTTTGGGGGGGGGGGGGCGTAGAATAGGGTACATAAACTGCATGGAAAAACCTGAGTGCCTAGGAAAAGATCATTTGAGAATACAAAAATTGAAATGGTTTCTTTGAATTTGGAGAGATGGGTGGATTTTTGGTTGGTTCTGATTTTGGGCTGCGTGGCGATGATGACTTGCGTGGCGATGATGACTTGCGTGGGCTTGTGGGTATTAAGGTAGATTGGAAATTGAATGTTTCGCAAATCTTTAGCCCGTTTTATTGTGTGCTTTGAAGGAGGTTATAAGTTAGCTGAGCAGAGTACCTAGCTGGTTGCAAGATATTTCTTAATTTTCCCCTCCGGAGCAGCTTAGTTAGTTCTCCGTCTTCCGTCTTGGGATCTTGTAAACTAGGTAAGTATTTATCAGTGCCCAGGCTATCATGACTTATATTTCAGCTCACCTCCTGGGAAACTCTAGTACTTTATTCCCCGGATCCGTGAAGCGCGCCCGTAGATTCTCAATGTTTCAATAATATCCATGCATTTTCTTCTTAATTTACCCCTTCTTTCGTTTTATATCTAATAGATTACTCATATTGGTCAGTATATAAAAAGAACAAGGTTTGGCGGAGTAAGTATAAGGAGGGCTATATATAACCTTTTAATTTTCATCTCCTTTTCCCCCTAGTAGTAAGATCAGAACACAAGAAGCAGAAGCGAGATCCTTGGGTGGAGCTTTTGTAAATGAGCTCCTGGGGAAACTTATACTACCTTACTAGTCTCACCAACGAACGAAAGAGCCGATCTAGCAAAGAATATTGCAACCTCCACCAAGAAAGATAGAGAGGACTTTAAATAATGCAAATCTATAAATACTCTAGCAAATTCAGTTATTGTATAAAGATATAAATACTGTATAACTATAGATGTGAATTTAAATTTGACAAATATGATTTTGCTTGACAAGAGACCTATTGATTAACAGAGAACTTTTACTTGACAATGATAGAGTGTTTAGCAAACATCCATCTATTACAGATTATAAAATATATTGTACAAACACTTTGATCCTGAAGAGTAAAGGAATGACACTCACAGACAAGCTACATTAACAGCTTTCAATGTGCACAACACAAATGTAAATCTGAAGGTAGAACAAGTACCTCTTCCTGTAATTCTTATGCCACGCTAGAGTTCTGGTGTTCTTCTGTTCGTCGCCGCCTCGCCGCGGTATTTATACTCAGAAGATCTAATGATTCTAGTACCAGAATGTTATAACGCACAGGAGATTCAATGATTCCAGGACAAGAATGTCTTAACTCCACAATATAAACAATGCACGCCCGATACATATTTGCTAACATTATATGTACAAGTATTAGCCCTTCTATTGTGAATATTCACAGGTAGCGTATGAACAAAAGTTGGGCTCAAACTTCTGATAGCCCGGATGCTCCAATGCTTGGCGTGCTGTGACTCGCATTTTAGGATCCAAATTCGTTAGCCCCCCGATAAAGTCCTTGAACGCTGCATCGCCAACATCCGGCCACTCGGGAAATGGTTTGTAAGGGATTTGTTCGTCAAATCGCCCCTCCCAAAGCATACGCAAGACTTGGCAGCTGATATCATCATCGTCAATATGCTTCAAGAGCCCATTAACCCCATCCTGGTCTCCAAAATAGGAGACTTAGCGCTGCAGGCGAATATGAGTAGGCAAAACCCCATGGGTTTGATGCTTTTGGAAGTCATCATCAGGACCGAATATGATGCGTCCTAGAATGGCATAGATGCACTATCGAGGTATGTTAGCGAATAGGCTCTCTAATAGGGTGAAAGCACTTGCCATAACTCCAAAAGAAAAGATGTCGGTTGGTTTGTTAAGTTCTCCTTTGAAATATGCCTCTGGACTACGCCAATTATCATTGCCAGCTAGCATGCCCTTGATGCACCTGCCTTTGGGGAGGTAGGCTGCGTTTTCAAGGCCGGTAATCTGAACTTGTTCAACTATCATCTCTTGGCCAGTGGAGTGGCAGTTAAGCATGATATTGTCCGGTTTGATATCTAGATAGGATTAGTATTCGAGTTTGGCTCTATGGATAAGGAAGCGGCTTGGAGTAGATTACCAAGATGGACAACCTGTCGGTCATGTAATTCAGCAATCCCTCGGAGACAATCCTGGAGGATTCGCTTTCTGGCGAGCATTGGGAGTTGCTTCCTACCAAGACCAAGGAAGTCATTTGTCAGATACTTATACACGAGTATAGAATGTCCCGGTATGGTGTCCAGCGGTAGTCGTATATAGAGACTCTCATTAAGCTTGGGCCGGATATCCCCATTAAAGCTGGACAGCATGTCCTTCGGTATATCTTTTAAGACAAATTGATCTCGTCCATATCTAAGAGGGAGTTAGTCCACGAGGTCGGTAATAAGTATGAATAGGAAAATCCTGACGTTGCCAACCAGACACGACCAAGATATGCCGCTCTTGAAGCAGCTCTTTGAACCGATAGTAGCGTCCAGAAGCCCCAACAAAGTCGTTGGGGGCAGATGCCATTTTGGCAATGTTCTTCCGGAGCATGACGTTCTTTTTGCTGTTGCTGACAAGCAATAAGAGGACAAAACAGATGCAGTTTAGGGCGCGATAACCCAAAGAGAGAGAAAGTAATGTGGTAGAAAACCGAGAACGCATACGCTCGCGTGAGGTGACGCAGGTACTCGAGTACCTACCTTTAGATATGGAATTCACCACAAGAACGTGGCGCAGTTTAAGAAAGGAAATAGAAAAGGTTAAGTAATAATACTTTCAAGGCTTCTTAAATCGACAATAGCAAGAGAGAACTAGGTTACCAACGTATATATCTGCCAGATTTCTTTCTATAATTCCTTTCTCGTTCTCTTCTCTTGTCCCTTTAGAGTAGCGTTTACTGTGCCACTGCACACGCAATGGCACTGTGCTGCACATCCTGCAACACTACTCAATGCAGGCCGGGGAAGGACGGTTATTTATAACAACAATAGCCAGCTCTCAGCTCTCAGCGCAAAGCACCCGCACTCAATTCCCTCCTATCACCCCACGTTGTGTATATTACGTGCAGCGTGGCAACACTTGTTCACCAGCACTTCTGGAAGAGTTCGATCTCACGTGATGCGCTCCTCCCACGCCTATCGCGGGGCCCCTGCGCGGACACCGCTGATTGGGGGGCGCGGGCTGGGCATTCGCTGGCCTTGCAGATTGGTGCTTGAGTAGCTGCAGCGGAACAAGAGAAAACATTATGTTGAGCGGTCAGAAAGCTCCTCCACCAAAGCCCAGCAGCTTCCGACTTCGAAGACCGAGTAGTAGTTGACCGAGCCCTTCTTCTCTGCTCTGCAGCCGTCTTAGTAGGAAGACGTGTTTGTCATTTCTCATTTCCTGGTTGCCCCTGGACGCTTGTGCCAGAGGAATCGAATCGAATCGAGTTCCGAGTGGAGAGAGGCCAAGCAAACATTCGAAAGTACCGGCACCCCTCCTTTCAGACATTAGAGGCTTCCAAGGGGACACAATGCATTGAGGACGAGAGGGTTGAGATTGAGGGCATATTTTTGAGGTATATAGCTAGGGAAGAAAGTCTAGTTGCAACGCAAGGCTGCGCAACATGGAGAATAAGGAGACGGCCTCTGACGCCGCGCCGGCGGTGGACAATGGCTTCATTCCTCTTGTTACCGTTGTCGGTTTCCACCATGCGAGGTAAGTTGCCTGAATCCCAACCAATGTGGTGGTTCAAGTACGGTCACCAGCGGGCTGACGAAATTCCAATGTAGAGGTCCTGAGGTAGAGAGCTGGTTTGGGGTTGAGGAGGGGACAGATCCCGCGACCGACAACGACTGGCCACTTTTACCGTTCATGGCATTGAGCGACGGTGCACATACGTGAGTTTTCTCAACCTGTTCCTCACGGGGAAACGAACTGCGAAGAAACTGACTAGTCGCTGTGTCTAAAGCTCGTCCGAAGACTTCTCCTACTTCACGCTCCTGCGACCCGCCCAAGGCTCTCTCCCGGCAACATCTCTCTTCGGTATCTCCTGCACAAGGCAAATGGACGCGTCGGCCCTTCTCAATCGCCCTGCCGATGTAACGCGTTCCACTGTCCAGAAAGCAGTGGTGGTTATAGCCGACTCGCCCCAGTTCTTCGGCATGCTGAGAGAACGACTCGGTGTAGTAACTACGGCGTGGTTTGCACAGAAGGAATTTACCGATACGGAGATTTTGAAGCGCTTTCAGGAGAGTCTGAAAGAGGAAAAGGAGAGAGGCGTGGGATTAGCAGAGGAAGACCGAGAGGAGTACTTGGGGATGAGTTTGAGAGAATTGGTGAGGGAGTTCAGATGGCAGACATTGGTGCTGCTTAAATGTTGCCTACTCCAGCCCAAGGTATGCATGCGCCTAAGCTATGGAGCCGTTTACGGATTGGAAAATTACCGGTGAGGCTAACGGCTCGTACAGATGCTTTTCTTCGGTTCAAGGTGCGAGAGATTGTGTATGATGCAGTTCTCGCTCATATCGTTGATACCAGGCCTTATACGGAATCTCCAGGACTGTGCAGACCCGGACTTGGATAGTTATGAAAAGCAACTGGTCAAACCGACGAGTTTGAAGACTAGTGACAGGAATTCTTTGCTAGCTTACATGGGGCTACCACTTCAGATATTTGGGAAGGTATGTACAGTTTGTGTCTGAGTATAAACAACCCCACTAACTAATTATTGTGCAGGGAAGTCTCTTTGGCCCTTATACCCCCTTGCAACAGCTCGATATCCTAGCAGATTACGGCACAAAATCCTACATTGTCGGCTCGACCAACTCACTTTTGCTGCAACAGAAGGATCGCTATAGCGATATTTTGATCAATCTAGATGACACTACTATCAACATTACGTCCAGCTCTTTACGAGCAGCTCTTACGCTCTCGGTTGCTGACCGCCGCTGGATCGATTTCATTACCCAATCCGTTAACGACACCTGGGATGAGTCCAACCCCGGCCGACCAAAAACAATGGGCTATGTTGGCTCCGAAGAGTTCATCCGCTTGCAATTCGAAGAGTACCTCCTCTCCCTCATCTCGGCAGTAAAATGCCACAATTACCTAATCCACCACGCCCACAACCCGAAGGCGATGCTCCCGCAAGTTGAAGGCGATCCAGCCCATGATTTTGGCGTCGATTGGATCGAAGCCTGGTCACGGAGCGAGAACTACCGGATCTGGGAACGGAATACAGATTCACACCTCTTCGATATCGTCGAGCCTAAACATCCCTGTGCAGGGGGTCTCACGATTGACGATGTGCAGCGCCGGATCGCGGAACAAGTCAAGGAATTCCATCTCGATGAGCGATTCGCGGTGGGCAAGGAAGTGCTCGGCCGGAATTTCGCAGCGGGGAGGGAAAAGGCTTCTACGGTGTTCAACAGGCTGTATGCGGACATGGAAGCTTTGAAGGAAGCCCAGAGGAAGAAGCATGAGGAGGCCAGAAGGGAAGCGGAGAGAAATGGCACGCCTCTTCCTAGCCCGGGGTTCTCTGCCCCAGATCTTAATGGTGCGAAGCAGACGGTGCAGAGTGTGGGGAGTAAGGCTGGTGCTTATATTGGCAGTTGGGGTACATGGATGGGCGAGAAGAGAAAGGGGGGTTGGGGCGTGGGGAGGAATAACTCGACGCAGCAACGAGTGAAGGAGAAGGAGAAGACTGCCTTACCACCACAGTCAGCGAGAATCGAGAAGTCGATAGATTATAAAGTGCCAGTAACGAAAGTCGAAGAGCGACCGAACACACAAGGGAGTTTCAAGGAGAGCATTTTTGATGCTGAAACGCCTGAGCGGAATGGAGATGCGCACGAGGTTAAGAAAGTGGATGTCGTACCCGTGGTGCACGCCCCCCTACCTCCACATCCGTCGAAATTCCACGAAGAGATGGACAGTCCTCGAGAGGCTCCAAAGGAAATCACTGATGCGGTGGTGGCCGCCGAGGAATCGGAGGCACAGGAAGAGGTTATACCCAAGAAATCGGATGCGACTGAGAACTTAGATGCGGTCGCAAAGGCTGTGGACGATGCAACGGCCACCCCCATCTCACCATAACAAGACGAGCAATGGAGGAATGAAGCCGTGGGTAGATAGGTACGGGGGTGACGATGATCGAAATGTTGTTAGTATTAGGAGTAGGAGAGAGCAACGGCAGCATAGCGTCACTGCATGGGATGTCAGTCCTGGGGCGTTTCCGGTGTTGTGGAGTCAGTTGATGTCTATTATGAAGTACGATGATATGAAATATATACCTTGTTGTACGTTCATACTGGATCTAGTATTTATTGTACATGATGATGCACGTGTATCCGTAAAAGGGGGAGCAGAAGGGGTATTATCGGTTTAAACCGGTAAAGCCGGGTGTGCAATTAGAAACATATGGTCCTGCCCAAGTTGACCTTCTGGTTTGGGGAGAATGAAGCAATAGCAGCACGCTCTCGGCTAATAAACCACATTCGATCAGCGTCCCTGACGTCGTCGTCGTCGACGAAGCCGCGGGGGGAAACCGGAAATCCAGCACCGTGTTTCTGTGTTAGTCTAGCTCCGTGATCCATTCGCATCTCCGTCCTCACGATCTCCCCAAGGACGAACAAGCAATCCGTCTTCATTATTTCAGTCCATGAGATGAGTCTAAACAATACGCATTCTACCTCATTCGCCCACGCCAAGCCACCTTTCACAGCCCTACGAAGTACCGGTACAGCCTCACTCCTCACAAGCACAGAACAAACAAACACACCAAACCAGCGCCTTTCCCAGCCCAATTCTCCAGGTGGCAACTCTAGGCTCTGGGGAGCCAGTTACACACAGAAAAGCCAAGGCTTGTTCGAAGTGCAACAAAACACAATAAGGGTTTTTCGGGGGGGCCGTGGCCATTATCAGGATCAGGCTTCCCGCTCAGGCTTCGCGCTCACTCGGGCTTTTTTTTGCGCCTTTGCCAATCGGAAGATTACTGCCGGTGTCTAAACCACGAACCACCACCAACCATCACCATACTCGGCATACTCGTATTTTGCGAGGAAAGCCAGAGCTGGTACCACGCATAGGTAGGTAATGACTTCATTCGTTTTTCATTTTACCACCAGCCCCGCTAAAAGGCCGAATTTCCGAATATGTACTGTACCTATATTATATGGGATTCGCAGGATTGATTAAGGAAAAACCCCCCGGTGCTTCGTTTTGTTTGGACACGGCTATTTTGAAATGGGGTTGAGTTGCAAATAGGCAGTTTTGGCCAGAGCAAGCCTCCAGGTTTTTTCGGTATTACTTTCGGCAGCTCCTTCTTGGTTGTCCCGAGAAATACATCGACGTAGTACAAGAAGTACAAAGTAACTTAATCCTCTTTACGTCTAGTCCAGTCCATCCCCATAGAACGGTCTGGCCAAGGCTGCCCCTAAAAACCTCTCAGTCCACATTATTTGATAAAAACGAAAAATAGCACTGGTGTGTATACGGCGAATTAAACTTCACCTCGTCATAAGGCTATCAGCCACTACCAGCAGTTTGCCCGTCGCTAGAAAGGCCAAGATCGTAACAAGGCCGACGGATGCTGCCGGTGGCGAGGCCGATCGATACTTGGCCGAAGGTGCGATGTGCTACAAAAACCCGATAATGGAAATAGTGTCTTATACAAGTAACCTATAACAGAAGCTTTTGTGGGGGGGTTGCCACTTGGCAGGCGTGCGATGATATTGAGGCGCATACCTGGGGATGGGGATATGTGATATGTGAGTATGCTGCGGAACCTTAATTCAGGGATATTGTAGTATATGTTTGTAGACCTCCGTTCGTAGCGGGGTCGTATCACGTAGGAAAGACGTGGGTCTCGAATCGAACTTACCTGGAGATGAAACAGCTCGGGAGATATAAACGCACTTACAAAGTATAACAAGGCTTCTAACTGACATCCCGCCCAAACGAAAGACTCACCACATGAACAACAAACACACACTAGTTCAGGCTTCCCCCTCCGAGCGACGCGCCTTATTCATGAGTCCGCAAGTCATTCAGTTTGTCATTTTTCTAAGACAGCGATCTAGGCTCAGCAAATTGGTATGTCGTCTACATCCTCCTCGCCCCTTCGCACCATACCAGCTACCTCTCCATTAGAAAGACCTTCTATATAACATGGCCCAATAAGTACAATGCTCTCCCGCATATTCCTCGTCACAAACGGCATTTTTGCACCGTCAAGTACAGCGATCCTGTCTCCAACAGCCATACCAGCAGGCCCATTGCCCAAAAGCCCCGTCGCCGTAACGAAAATCGTCTGGTCAAATGTCATGAAATAGCGTTTCAAGCTATTAACCAATAACATGGCTGTCTCGTTTTGAAACACGTCGTATCAGACTTGGTGCTGCAACTCTGCTGCTCTGTCTTGACAGAAACACTGCAGAAACCGTTTAAGGAAACTAGGACCAGGGTGTAGACCGAGACTCTGGAGGATACCCGATGCTGACTGGCCCTGTTGGCGTTTGCCCGACAGCATGAATGCGATGAAGGCTGCAGCGAGGTGAACGTCGGAGATGTTGGCCCCGAGTGGTGCTGAGGGCCTGCAAAGGATATCGAGGACGAAATCGTCGACTTTGTCGGCAGACAGACTGCCTCTTTGTATTAGGAATTTTGTAACGGCCTGGAGCAGGGGCATGGTTTTGTTCAGCTGCAGTTGATTTGTTCCGTAAACTAACTGGAAGTCTCGAGAAGTTAATGATGTTTCGGTCTCATCCAGAGACGGATTGAAGCGGTTGATTCCGCACATCAAAACTCGGAATATGGCGTGTAAGAGAGGGATGCCGGTATTATAAAATCCCATGTTAGAGGCTGAGAGATGGGATATGCAGAGCTGTGCTACATTTTTAGCTGCGTGCGCAGCATCAATACGTTTTATTTGGACCACCTGGTCACACCAGATTCCTCTTGCGTGGAGTATCCGACTATGGGATATGCGCGGGAAGGCCTGGTTTATCTGTTCGCCGAAGGAGAAGTCCACGGGCCGGTGACGCATCTCTATAGTACCAGCAAGAGTGGCATCCCATACTGGACTGTCGGCTCTCTTTGAGCTGAGGTCTGGTATCCACGAGGGTAATTCCCAATGGCGTCTGGTACCCACAAGCCCGGAGAAGTAGAGCGGTTGGAAGTTTTGCCAGTCCTCAAGTACAGTAACGATCCACTCGAGATAAATGTCCGCAATAGGTTTTGAATAATAGTCGAGATTAACGATGGATCGATCTGGTGCAGTGTTAATTGATTTCCCCTGATTCTAAGTTACTTCATTTGGTCTTTAGCCTCCGCCTCGCAGTAAAGTCTCAGTGAGTTGTGCGGATAGCTCTCCATGACGCTCACCTTAAGACCGCCGCTTTTACTAGCTTCCATAGTGTCAGTGCCGTTGGTCCAAACAGCAACAGTACTGAATCTTCTTGTGACAACTGTGACAGCCCCTATGTCCCCCTTCCACGCAAATTGATACTTGTACTTGGGCCCTCATAGGACACCCGCCCCCGTTCGGCTATACAGCCTACTAATGTAAGCAGAACCTACTCGAAGCTTTCGTGCGAAGCAGAGCAACTACAGGACTCTACTAGATGGCCAAGCATTCCGTGGTAGAAAGTCCAATTCTTTCCAGACCTGGCTGGCTAGATATCCCAGCTCTCTCTTTGAGAACACGAAATCTTGCTCTCGTGTTCCTGGTTGGGCTCGTCTTTCAAAGAGTAATTCGAATGATATTCGAATTACTCCCGTCGCCACTGGTCTATCACCCTCGAGAGTGACTTCGACCTCTTGGTCGAGACTTGCTCTCGGTCTTTGCTCTCCGTGCTCCTCTCTCTTCCAGAGTTTAAAACACGCACGCGGAATGGAAGTCGAGATCTTGATTGTAAGAACTTGCGTGACGTGCGCGGTGGGAGCGTCAGACTCGATCCATAGTTTTGCAACACGATCGAGGTCGCGTTGCGACTGTGAGATTTCCGTCTCTAGGGCAAAAGTAATGTACCCAGCGTTGACTGGGCCAAAAGACTTGTCTGGTTGTTTTATAACAGTTGGGAAGTGCACCACCGCCACCCCGCCAGGACCTATATTCATGGCGGGACCCATCGTAAATAGTTTTCGATAGAGCTCTTTCTCGAACTCTTCGCTTGCGACTTCATGTGGTCTCTGCGGCGGCATCATGAGTATTAAAAGGTTTGTTTCTTTGAAATATAGTATGTGTCTTTTTCTTCCTAGAATTGGGGGTTCGATGTCGTCGTCTTCGCCTTCTTCTTCATCAACATCAAAGTACTCCGCTGGGAAGCCAGTGATGGCGACTAAAGTGTCGCCAAGTGAATCCTGGTGAAATGCATCTTCAAAGAAGACTCGTAACTTGTGTCGAACGTCACGATCATTTGTGTACGGGATTGCAGTTTCCACATCTAGTAGAGTTTCGGGATCTATAACGAATCCTCCGGAGGATTCCATAGCTAATTTACTGTAAGTTTATTGAAAATAGTTTGGAGGCGTATGGTATAGGGTAGAAAGAGTCTACTGATACCGAAATATTTAATACTTATCAAGGATATATATAAGAGCGAATATGTTTTTTAAAAGCTACGTCACTAGAAGTCAATTACTAGTACCTCCACCAGCAAATTGCTATACCTCCGCCAACCATACCTATTCTGGATTAATAACTCCGCACAACTCTGATACACCCAGCACAGTACATTTCACATAGTAAATGCATGTCACTTGGTTATAGCTACATGGACGGTAAGGTAACCGTAAGAGTAATCTAAATAGCACTAATATACGGCCGAAGTATGATGGAGTCGGACATGATCGCAAGGATCGAGTGTTTGGAAGCTTGGTCGATACAGATTGCATCGATCCAAAATAACCGCGGCAAGGCTTCGCTCAGCGAGCCTGATGCGAGGTGCTTGCGTATGTATGCCATGTAGCGCGACTTATCTTGCAATCTTTGTCGACTAAGAATACATGAAATAGGTTGGTCTTCCTCCGTCGAAGGCAGCAAGTATAGTAGCCTGATCTCTCCACGTTGGCCATCCAAGGGCCGGTGTTTATATTCTGATGACACCAATGAGCTCTGATGAGAACTCATGCTAAACGGTCCCGAACTGCTTCCCAGTTGGTTGCTGGTGCTGGTACTTTCGTCCAGTTGAGCATGCCAACTCGTTCTTCCAGCACTGGACTGTGGGAAGATGTTGCGGACGGTCAAATAAAATGCTGATTATCATGATTTCTGTATTTGGATTCTGACATCGTCAATGTGAATAGGGAAGGCGTCGTCGAAGACGAGGCTGTCAGGCAGCAGCGTGCTGTTGGGGCTGACGATACAGTAATAGTCACGGGTGTGGCGGTAGAAAGGCAATACCCTTTTCAAGTACTAACGGAATAAATCTAAGATCAGTACCTAAGGTAGGTAGACAGGGCACCGATTTCGCTCCTAGATATACCGATACCTAAGATATAAAGACGTCGGTCCCAAACACAACTTCTTGTAGGGTGAGGCTGTTGTGGTGTTGTCCTGCTCTATCTGTATAGGTATCGTTGGGCAGTGATCGCCTTAGTCCATTTACTTTTGCCCATATTCCAAGCAGCGCAACCCGTCGCTCGATTTGCAAACAGGCCATGGATACTCCCCTCCTTTTCTCTCTATCTTGGAGATTTTCTCTTTTAGCCGCCTGCCACCGCAGCAGGTGCTGTTCAATATCAACTCTTAAGAAACCACGGAACGCATCATATATAAGTTTCAGCCAAGGACCAATGAGGTATCTTGTCATAGGCGAAAAGAAATGATGTATAATAAAGTTCCCTCCATTCTGCTCTAAACGCAACCGAGAGCTATAGCGTGAAGGAGGCAGCTCTGCTCAGTTGTTGGATATACATCATCTGATACCACCCGTCTTCTCGCCGGCGAACCGCAGTTTTCGCAATCCGGTAAGCCGAGTCAGTCCCATTTTCTCCTCTCACAATGGCCATTCATTCTCACTGCTTATATGCTCCAATGCTATTCTCCCTAGGCAAGGCTAGGCCCCCTTTTCTCCATGATTCAGTCTTGCCGAGTAATCGAAAACTTGGTGATCTTCATTTGGGAAGTGCAATAGACTTCTTTGTATCTGACTCATTCGGGTCAAACCACAAAATCCCAGGTTCTAGAACTCCGGGATCAGCATTACCAATGCGGGAAATTCGATGCACTAAAGCATGACGGTCATTCCTCACCGCCTCCATGCTGCAGATCTGGTCAGGAAATACCATGGGTATGGAAACCGGGAAAGAAAATGCGATATGCAACAAAAATCCGGCATCCCCTTCTTGTTCTAGTTAAGAAGTAGGGAGACCAAAATTTGGAATCTGAGGTAGTAAACATCATAGCATATAGACGTCAGGCGAAGCCGGACATGTAGCAAGACATGTTATGCCTCTGCTCCACGCTGCAAGAATGACAAAAAAGTCCTCAATGCTATTCCAGAGCAGAAATGTGAAATTCAACAAATTCTTACTCCTGTCTGTGCGCTCTATATCGTCGAGGGTGAACAAACAGAGCAAAAGGCATAGCCGAGTAATCAATGACTTTCTCTCCGCAAATCACAATCGACAAGGCAAATGACGGGAAAATATCATCATTGTGCATATACACAGAATTGCGACGTGCAACAAAATCCCAATGCCCCATTTTAATTTCGAGAACGCACCTGGAAGGATAAAGGATATGAGGTGAAACCAGGAGATGCGAGGCTCTGGTCGACGTGCAACAAATCTATTGTTTCATTTTATGGTTTGCTCGAAAAGGAATGGTGTATTGACTAAAGGACGGGGTCGTGGTTTGGTGCGAACTCTCAACCGCTTCCTCCTCATTGATACATGACGTGATGGTTGAGTGGTGTGGTACCAGTAATGCATATTTACCTATACCTTGGTAGATAGATCAGTCTAGTTGCATGATATCTTATCGTCCGCCCTGCGAGTTGCTTCAAGAGGTATTCACAACCAATAGGGAAGTCCTCAAGTAGTATGCAGCTGTCTGAGATCCATAATTCGGTATCATCTGGGGCATATAGCCGAATGCCGAGGTAGACATAGTCATCCTAATGCATAGATAGGGCTGAGATCGATCTGCAACAATCTGATTGTCGCCACGCTTCCTGCCGCAGGGCTAACGAGTTCCAGAAGCATTTGCAGGGTCTTTCCCCAAAGAAGCATGGATATTTGAACGGTAGTAGACCATTGGGGTGGCTATCTAAGCCTATTTCGGCAATATCTCTCGTTTTGTTGCATGCCATACTTTCAGGTACGCGCTCAACTAGCCGGTAGTGTACCATAAACGAGCTGGAAGCAGTTCCCAAATCCGTGGGTTCATCTTAAGGTCACGCCGTCAGTGGCTCGGGTGATTAAAACGGATTGTTCCCGTCCATGGTAGAATAATCCCAGTCACCAAGATCAATCAACGGCCCTCTCGACCAATCCACACTATTCAACCAGTCAAGGTTATCCAGTCCGTATTCATCATTGCCACTATCAAAAGCCGCGGGTGGGGGTTGCGGCACCGTAGTGTCCAAAGGCCCCATAACACCACTCACTGGCAACTCAAAGTTTTGGCCAGCAGCCGCCTCAGTAAAAGCCGTCGAATCCGAAGTAAATCTTTGCGAAGCGGCTGGGATTGCGGTACTCTGCGACGAGGGCGGTGAAGGATCAAGAACCCGATCCAAAATACGCTTAATGATCAATTTCATCCGGACACAAATCTGGTAGTTCCCGGCAGGAGGACGAACCCACTCCAAGAACCCAATAACCAGACTCAAATTCTGCACAACCTCCGAGCGGGGTATTCGCAGGCCGGGGGTTCCTGGGTGTTTGAGTTGGTTCAGGAGCTCGACGCAGAGAACGCCGGCTGATGGGACGCCCCAAGACATTAGCATCCAGTCGAAGTTGTGCTGCTCTGAGGCAAAGCGGTCCCGTTGCACCCATATCATTACGGTAATTTCTAGCATTTCACGCGCGCAATCGACCATGGATTGGCCGTCCGCGAAGCCGCGTTTGTGAGCTAGTCTCTCGAGGACGAGACGGTCGTCGAGGAGGTAGAGGCGGGTGGTCATGGTTTTCCAGAAATGGCTGTCGCTGTATGTTCTTATCCGTGGGTCGGACAGCGAGAACTGGAGGAATGATGGGAAATCGGAGTAATTCTTGTCGAGGCGCTCCAGTAGACATCTGCGAGTGTGTTTAGTTGGGGAATTAACAGTTATATGGCGGCTGATCAAACCTAATCTGTTCCTCTGTGCAATCTTGTGCATGTCCAAGAACCAGCTCTAGTATCTCACCAAGAACGATGCCTAGTCTAAGGTCTGTACGTGCGACCGTAGCTCGGTAGATGTGACCGCCGGTATTCCAACCATTCGAGTCAAGCTTACTTATTGCTTCAGCAAGCTCTTCGCCCCCGCGCGTAATCACATCATCACTAAGGTCTAAGGGTTCTTGAAATCTTGTATACCGATAACTGAGAGCTGGAGGGCGGCCAGTGAGGGTAGCGGCGCCTTTGTCGAAGCAAAATACTTTTACAAATAGGCGCTTCCTCAACTCTGTAAGGAACGATATTGGCTGCTTCGCATCGGTCTGTCGATGTAGCCCAAGTGCCGTGGAAGCACTTACTAGATCCCCAAGCTGTCTCCAGACAACCAAGCCTAATCACTCGTCAGCCATAGCCACGATAGATGATTGCCCAAGCTCCCCTTGACTTACTAGTATCACCACTGATAATAGTCTGTAGAGTTACGTTCTTCGCCAACAAGGCGATCATCAGGGTATTAATAAGATCGTTATAATTGCTCAGCGTAACACAAGCTTGTACGCAATCCTTTATATCCATCGCGAACGATATCCTATCCCTTCGTCCCCCTTTCTGGGCCGTAAAGAACGCATCCCGCTCGGACATACTGAGAACGGCGCCCGCGATACAAGCAAACACGATGCCCAAACTCTCCCACCGCAGATTCTCGCCAGAGAAGGATTCTAGCCACTTGGTATAGTCATCAGGACCGCTGGGTTCCTGCAACGCTGTAGTAGAATTCTTGAACAGGATCCCAGACACGTGTTCCAGGCCTTCCCTCTTTCGCGGCTCTTTAAGCGATGAACCAAATGTCGTCCATACACTGGCCGCGCAGCTCACTGCGCTGTGCTTTAGGAAGGCAGATTCATGGCACTTTTCATAATACCGCTCGAGAAGGAAATTACAGGTATTTTTATCCGGCAACGCTCTTAACACTTTCGCTCCCAGCGCCACGCGTGCGTTCCCTCCATCTGAGCAACTGCCGCTGAGCAACAAAAAGGTCTGCGACTGTAGACTTTCCGATGGCAGAGGGGTGTTGGCATTCTCATTGGAAACGTGCATTTCGTTATCCCCAGTGGCAAAGTTCTCTCTGTTTTCCATGAAGACGGCGGAGAAGCTGGTTGGGCCGAAGAAGCTCCCGCTGCTACCAGATTTGGCTGGGGGCCGTCCAGACGACGAGGTCTCCGTCGTGTTTCCCGGCTGGGCGGGTGATTGTAATGATCCTCTAGCACTTCTTGGAGATGTTGACGAAGGTGAGGCCAAGGCCGAATTGGAAGGGAGAGGCGCTGCGGTGTTGCTAGACAATGCGGTACTCACCCTATGTCTACTTGCCGCCGTCGTGGAACTCGAGTCACGAGCCTGTGCTGAAGGCCGGGTCATAGGGGCCTCTAGATAGACACATTTCCCAGAAACCTTCCTGCGCTTGCAGCGGTCACACACAGGCAAGGCGTGGTCGCAAGCTATCTTCGCTATCCGGCATGGCTCACAGGCTTGCTGCTTGCCATTCCGACGCCGAGGAAGCCCGCTAGAGCTGTTGCGGGAGGTCATAGTATGGAATTGGGAACTGGTTGGAGATCTTTTCCCGGCTTAAAGTGAAACGATTGTGCCGAGAGGCAGTGAGCGGGGGTAAGTAAAGTGGCAGAAGCGCTGGCTTTGGGTCTTGAAGAACGGAAGGAAGTGGAAAGAAACGGCTTTTGATATCGGAGTTGAGATGCACCGACTCACCAGCTGACGGAGTAATGAAATCGAGTTGCCTCGCTCGGAGTTCAGACAGTCGGTGTTCGGCATTAAACAGGTAATATTGCATTCAGGGATAACGATAACTGCTAGTCGTCATGTGAGATTTCAAAGGGTTAGTTTACATACCTAAGTTAGGTACCGAAGATAGACAAGTATTATCCTTCCTTCATTGCGAGATTGATCGGGGCAGGTGGATTGGTATAAGCATTCCAAAGACTCGAAAATGTAATGCGCGGCAAAGAGACATGTTTGACCATGAGATCCACCACCAGCAGAACCTAAAAACCTGAAAACCAAGAGTGTCCTTTCTTACAATTCAATTGCGTATGATCTGCAGCCGGAGTATATAAGACAGCCAACTCCCACTTGGGTTCCTTAATAACGCCTTCGCCAAATGCCAATCAACCTTCAAAGCTGCATTCAATCCTCCTCGGCCTCAACCTCAACCTCCTTCCGCTTCTTCTTTTTCTTGTCTTTCTTAACTCCTTCGTCCTCGCCGTCGCCCTTATCCCGCTTCCGCTTCTTCTTCTCTTTCTCTTCCTTCGGCGCAACAAACTCCTTCTCCCTCTCCTTCAGCTTCTCCTTCTTCTTCTCCTTCTGCTTGTCCAATCGCTCTTCCCGAGCAACCCGCTCCTTAGCTTGTTTACCCAGGAAATATTCTCCAGTCTCGATCTGCAGATCCACCTTGCTCTTCTCTTGCGGTGGAGGGAAAGGCGTGTAAACCTTCTTGCTCTTGTCCGCGACCTTGTGTGGGACGCGTCTCTTGCTTAGATTCCTCTTCTTGAAATGCGGCAGGAACCGATCCCAGCTCTCGCCCGCTAGTTCAGGGTCCTTGGCCAGCTCTCTCTTGATCATAAGCTCTTTGATGTGGTAGATAGGGTGGATGTTGGCCATGCAATCTTCGATGATCCGCCGTACTTCTTTCAAGCCCTTATAGGGTCCCATTGCCGCCACAGTGTTTCCTTGGACTAATAAGTAGCATTCTGTAAGAAGCTCCAGTGCCTTTAATGTGCTACCATTGGGGCCTAATATCCTCTGCCGCCTCTTGACGAAGCGCTCTTTATTCCGCACCAGATTCCGAATCTTGACTATGTCGCAAGCAACTCCATCGTCTAATATCTTGACGGCTTGGGGTGCGGGCACACTCCTTGCGAGCAACTTAATCAGATCTCGGGCGTTGAGAATTGAAGCGGGATCATATGTCTTTCGCGTGGTTTTCACCGTCATAGAACCCTCAACCAAATCAAGTGTACAGGCGATGCCAGACTTTTCGAGCGAGCGTGTGATAAGTGGCCATGCTTCTCGCAGATAGACTTCACGGTATTTGGGGAAGAGAGTTACGAAGGAGGATTCTTCGGTGAATGTTCCGGCAGTATTGTCGGCGGGCGTAAATGCTTCAATCTGTGGGTGCGGCAGCGGTCAGATCTATATCCCTCTGAACAATGGGGATTTCGATTGTTATTTACCTTCCACTTATCGATATCATCAGTATCCCAGGGCTTCTCCCTTTTGTGTGTTGACGGCATGTTGAAGGTGAGCCAGAGTTCTGTTTCTGGCGGGGGAGGGGAGAGCGATAACGAGCAACCTTCACGATGCTAAAAAGTTTTGGGCCTGAAGATTTGCTGCTTGTTGCAACTTGCTGGCTCCCGTAGTGCGTAGTCAGCATCCGAAATATATACGGACACGTGTTCGTACTCGTACGATAATCACGTGGCACTACCCCTTTCCCGCCGAGCCCGATAAGGAAATACAATCTTACGGAATCTTAGGTGGCTTCATAAGGCTTTACGAAGTATGGATTCATGGGATTATGGAGCCCATCAATCCTGCTGAACGGGCATTAATTGGGCAGTGATTGCCGATGGAGCGATTGGCAGATCCACAGGCTCCCACACGCATCCACAACCCGGATTCGTACGATAGTGTTGTTCCAAGTATCGCTCTCGCCGGACTCGCGGGAGAGCGCCTTGATGTTATGAAGATGCACAGACTTCTGGAAAAGGAGAGCGGCCTTTTATGGATTGATTGCTTACTTGCTCGTGCAGTTGTCGCGGACCTTGATTTCTTCTATGGGACACATTCATTTGGTATATTATCCCGCCGGCTACACAGATCGGCCGCGACACAATCTAGCCGTACAATTTACCAGAAACGCGGGTGCAGATAGATAGATCGAGGCAAAAGATCAACCCTCCCACTTCGTACGGAGCGAACAGACCACAGTACATGATACAGCATTGCTCTCCCCTCGTCTCAGCTGCATTCTTGAATTTATTTGGTCTTCGTCCGAGCCGTCATAGCAAGGTCCAGCTCATCCATTCCACTCCATTCCGTGCAACCTTGGCAGTGCATTATTATTCATCGGTGTGTGGATTGTTTTGGTGCTTTGCAACTTGTACCTTGCGTCAGGCTTATTATAGCTTTTTATAGATCTGCAATCTGCAATCAAACTCTATCGAGTGGTCCGTATCGGATCTATCATTGGTAGCGCGAAGGATAAGGGGCAGCCCCCATGCCCCAGGGACACAATCCCTTCCCCGAACTCCAAACATCATCACCACACTATCATTCTTCACACACTGCTACATTCATGAGCCCCTAACCCACACGCTCGCTACAGCATATTCTTGTATCAAAGATCCCTTCGATTGTTCAGGTCCTTCGAGTCACTCGTTTGAGCGCGAATAGAGACTTCTTTTTGCTTCATTTACGCCCTTATTCCTCCGATAATACGTCCTGTCCCGACACGAACCCAACCCCAGATTACGCAACGAAACGAACGATTTCCCTTCTTCACGATATATCTTAGAAGATACAGATCCATAATAATTCCCCTAGACCATTCAATTCAGGCTATCGAACTCTTCTCGCGTTCCCCGGGACGCGAATTTAATTAATACCCCCTTCCAACCGCAACCACGGCTTCCACACTGGCTCCATACCGGGCGTCGCCCATCGAACCCCTTCGTCCCTCATCGAGAGAACAACAGTCACGCGAACTGCCATCGTTCAAAACGACACACTCCGAGGATGGCCGGCAGTCGCTGCCCGGCCTAGATCCAATATCGAGGCCGTCGTCGACTTCGACGCAGAATTCAATTCATCACAGCGCTTCGTTACCACAGTTGCCCGGCCTGTCAGCCCTCGCATCGATCGCATCCTCGTCGAGTTCTCCACAGCTAAGGTACGTTGAATTGAAGACGGGAGTTGGTGGTTTGGTTTCCTAGTGTTGGTGTTGGGGTACGGCACAGCGAAAGGGGGTTCGAGGCCTCGTGCAGAAACTATTTCAACGCCGAGTACCGCCAACATGTGCTAAGCTACCCCATGGAGACATCCCCATGGAGATATATAAGTTTTTGTTATCGGAATCCGTCATGGGCGATTGTTGCTGGTGCTAGCTGGCCAAAGACCGGGCTACCAAGGGAGAGTCCGAATCCAGGCTAACACGTCGAGTAGAGCATTCAGTGCAGGTCCGAGTCTCAACTTGCCGTTCTCGACAATGTCGCCGTCAGCAACGTCGGGAGGAGGGCAAAGCAACTCACCTGTAAGTATTACCATTCTCTAGCTGCGTCTCCACGTCTACTTCCCCATCCCCATCCCCATCACCAGCTCTGCTCTGCCTGGCTTGCTGGAGGGTCTATCAATACCCTTATCACAGCCAATATGTGGTCACGTGTCGGCCATCCATCCGCCTGTGGAACTTGGCCGACGTGCCGGGCACAAGCGATATCAGAGACTCCGGTATCAGCGCATCCGCGAACTTGAAATTTTCAACTCCCCCATCCCTTATCGCACAATCACGATAAAGATCAGGAGGACTCCCACCACCGCCCAACACACCGAACTCTTGCACTTCATGGCGACCATGGCTAACAACGATCGCGAACCCTTACAGCCCACCTGCCAGAATTGCACCACGTCCACGACGCCTCTCTGGCGACGCGATGAGATCGGCTCCGTGCTGTGCAATGCCTGTGGTCTCTTTCTCAAGCTCCACGGCCGTCCGCGCCCGATAAGCCTAAAGACAGATGTTATCAAGAGTCGCAATCGGGTCAAGAGCTCCGGCTCAGGCGCCGGCCAGGGCGCAAAGAAGAAGGCAAGTACAAGATCGCATTCATCAATTCATTGACCTTAGCGTAATCTCACCTCGGGTATCGGTGCTGACGATCTGTCATAGACGGTCTTCGATGTCAATGGCGTCGAGCAGACGCGATCGCAAGCAGGAACACCACCACCAGGCACCCTCGGGCATCGTCGAACCTCTCAAAAGTCTGCAAATGGGCATTCCGATGGCTCGAACTCTCCTATCTCTCGAACTGCGACGCCCTCAATGTTTGGCACCCATCTGCCGCCCTTCAACGGCCACCCTCTTGACGAGCACTACAATCACCATTCACCCTCGCTCGCCCCGATGCACCTCCGCCAACCATCGCCAGGTCGCTCTACCTCCCCACTGAACGGATCACAGGGTCTCGAGGTCCCCCAGACATACGAGCAGCTTATCGCACATAACTCTGCTCTCAAGACACGGGTGAGCGAGCTCGAGGTTATCAATGGGCTGTTCAAGGGAAGGGTCGCACAGCTGGAGCAGGATGAAGGGAATGCCAGGCGAGGCGAGGAGATGCATAGAGAATCCGAGGCGACCCTCCTGCAACGACTTGAGGAATCCCAGCGTCGCGAGAACCAGCTTAAGCATCGCCTAGATGACGTTGAGCGTGAGCTGGCCGACCTACGTGATGGAGCGCCGCGTGCCAAGAAGATGCGCGTGTCGGATGTTGTAGATGGCAGCGAGTCCTCGACCCCCCAATCCGTCACGTAGTCGTACGCCTCTCCGTATCGTTCTACTTATTGACGACCTCGAACCATCATGACTTGGGCTTTACCTCGGTCCTGTCCAGCTTCCCCGAAAAGAAGTGTGACTGACCAGGGCGGCTTTGTTTTCTTGTCCGCACTAATTGCGCTTCTCTGTCTATGATACCACCAATAACGATCTTTCCTTTATTCTCCGCACCACTCGGTCGTGTCTCCTGGCTAGGCGACGTACGACATACCGTGCATCCTCGCGTCACGTTTGTTCCCTAGGGCTATTGTTGTCTCCTAAGGCTTTCTATCGCATGTACCACCACCACTACCTCAAATTCACGTCACGCTTATGCCGCATTGTTTCCCTTTACCGGTCCGGTTCTCCTTATGTCTTCAACAAAAAAATTCCTCACTTTACCGGCGGAGGCGGCGTCGGCGTTATATAATGTCAGACTAATACAAAAGTCCAAAACAATCACACCTCCATGCTTTCACTTCGTCCTGCCACCATCATCCACGTCACAGTTTTGTCTCCATCTTCCTTATTATCAAGGGGGGGGACAGAAATGAGGGTTTGGAAATGGATCTGCAGAACTATATGGGAATAATCATGGACCGGCCATCCTCCCATTTTTCTAGGTATGGGAATCATCATCATTATTGGCCGAGAGTCAGGGGGGGTGTGGGTAGATATTGGGAAAAAACCTAGAGAAGAAATGAAATGAAAAAAGGCCTTTTAAGTCAATTACTATTGTTTTTTAATTTACTACGTTTTGTTGTTTTGTGAGCCAGGACGTGCGTCTGTGCACAGATGGCTTGAGGCCAGGGATGGATGGCGTGGTGGCGATAATGCGTACAGAACAGACAGCGAGGAGAAAGGAAATAGAAATACCAAAAAGTTCACTGTATACGTACCTACGCGTGTTATTTCCCATGTTGACTTCTACTGAATCTTACGACTTTAACCTCCTATTGACGTCCTCGAAAGCTATAGATACAGGTTACTCCGACACATACTAACACATAATGCTCATTCGCTGATAGAAATATAACACAAACTTATTACTCTTATACCTTAGATCATTTTAGTAGCAGGAGACTTAACCTACAATAATACCTATACGTAACCAAAACAGCCCTACTATAAGAATCCAAGAGGCTAACACTATATAACATTGCAGCACAGTCATTCCCGTACAATCACCCCAATCACCATTCAACATCCCCTTCCCTTTCCTCGCTCTCACTTACCTATTTATAAGAATAAGCGCAATATAATTCAATATCCAGGGACAGGTCTATACAACCAGGTCCTCCATAGAGTACCCATAGCTACCTACACAGCAACATATCCCCTTCGAGTGATCGATAGAGATACGCAATCCTCGATCACTTATCCTGGCTTCTACCTATCTAATAATTAGCTTATAGTGAATGGATACCTTCATATTACAAACCAAACCAACCTCTACGAATTCTTCAAAGAATGGACCATGGACAGCTAATTTTCGGGAAATGATTACTACATATTACCATAGCAGAGAACCTAAACCCTAAGACTTTCAAACCATACTTTTAAACCCTCCCCTTCCCAGCCAACCCAACTACAAGCGCCTTCATCCAAAACACCTTCCGCACCAAACATCGCATCAATCCAAGAATTCCAATCCCAACGCTCAAGCCTCACCCACACAACTGTGACAAACCACCTCAACATTAATACCACACACGGGATCCAACACAAACGCCCCATAATACCCGGGATGATACTGCGGTCTCGGACCAGGCGCGCCATTGCAAGTCCCGCCCGCCTTCAAAGCAGCGGCGTGGTATGCGCGGACTTGTTCAGCGTCTGCATAGCATAGAAATTAACGTCCTGGCCTTTTCGTGTAGGGGATAATAGCTGGAAAATGAAGGGGGGAGGAGGGAGGAAGACTAACTCTCCGCCGTAAACGCAATATGCTGCATCTTAATCAGCTTCTCCTGCGTAGTAGCCACATCCCCCTCTGCGGCTTCGGCGCCATAGAGCCAGAGGAATGGCATGGCATCGCCCATTCCGATGACGGTGGGGATGGGGCGCATACTGGGATTTTGCAGGGTTAGCATATATTATGCACCATTTATCTATCATATACCAAAACTAAAGAGAAAAGGGAAAATAGTGTGGAGGGAAGGGAAAACACGGAAAGGGGGTGAGGAAGAAAGAGGATCCTTACTGCTCCTTAAACCCCAAATGCCCCAACGAGCTAATCAGGAACTCCACCATGCCATCCAGCTTCGCAGCGGGCACGATGACGGAGAAGTGGTCGAGAGGCATGATGATGTTTAGCTCTTAACTCGTTGCAAGTCTTCGTTGATTCGAAATATATCTCAAAGTAGACAGACTACTGTTTCTTTCTTGTACTGTATCTTCCACAGATGATAGAATAATAACACTTATGAAAAAGAGATGGATGGGACGAGGACGAGGAGAGATATATATACCTGAGGTTGTCCACGGTAAACCTACCTACCTTACTTTCCCCAGATAGGCACTTTACGCGTCCATGACGGAGGCGGGAGACGGGCGCGTCGTTGATGCGGTGAGAATGAGGAGAGGACAAAGCCCCTCAGGCAGCAGTGCGGGGTAGGGAGGGGGGTGTGGCCAATTAGACGCTGCGATAAGGGACGGGATGTCAGGTGATTGCGCGTTGGGAATGTGGGAGATTGGGTGGTGAGTCATGTGATAGCGTGATTGGAGGGGAAGGGGAAACGGGTCGGGGAAGGTGATACAAGTGGCTGAGATGTAGCATGTAGGGTGAGATAATAGGGACCGTGGAACGGGATTAATGAATGGGGATAGGATGGGGATGGGAATGGGAAAGGGAAAAGGAAAGGAGGCTGTTTGGTGTTACTCGAAAGTATGTTTGTCTGCTCGTGTGCTGCTGATTATGATTACTGCTAAGAAATACTGAAGAATACTGTAGCACCCTTCCATCATTCCAATTCTAATTCCAATTGCAACCATCCATCTAAAGCTTCTTCGACTTGTCCTCCTCTGGATTCAACGGCTCCGTATTCCAAATGCTCTCCGCATACTCATTAATGCACCGATCGCTGCTGAAGAACCCCATGCGCGCCACGCTCAGAATCGTCTTCGTGATCCACTCATCCTGGTTCTTGTACGCCTCATCGACTAATGCTTGCGTCTGGATATAGCTGTTGAAGTCATCCGAGACAAGGTAGTAGTCACCGTGGTCTTCGATGGCCGAGACCAGGGCGGTGAAGGACTCGGCGTCTCCGAACGTGTTCTTGCGAATCTCCGCAAAGACCTGGAGCAGCGCTGGGTCTATGATATGCTCCCCATAGTTGTGTGTGTGGCGGAGGTCCTCGACTTCCTCAGCAAGGTTGCCGAAGAGGAAGATGTTGCTCTCGCCGATTTCGCGGGTTATTTCAATCTTTTGGCTTTCGTTAGTTTTGTGACCAAATGGGAAGGAAATGCACAAGATAGCAGTGGGAAATCAACTTACATTGGCACCATCGCAAGTACCGATGATCAGACCTCCGTTCAGCACGAACTTCATGTTGGAGGTGCCACTGGCCTCTGTACCAGCAGTCGAGATATGCTCACTGATATCACTGGCCGGGACGATGATCTCGGCCTTGGAGACATTGTAGTCTTCGACGAAGATAACCTTCAGGAGATCACCAACATCTTTATCATTGTTAACGACAGCACCCACGCTGTTGATGAGATGGATAATGGTCTTTGCCATCCAGTATCCCGGCGCTGCCTTGCCGCCGAAGATGGAAACTCGTGGAGCAAGCTTCTTTTTTTCTTCTGGTGTCATGGCTTTAATTGTCAGATATCGGTGGATAACACCGAAGATGTTCATCTGTTGACGCTTGTACTCGTGTATACGTTTGACCTGGATGTCAAATAGAGCCGCAGGGTTCACCGTGACACCTGTCGTTTCCTTGATGTGTTTCGCAAGGCGGACTTTGTTGGCGTATTTGATCTCTGCCCACTCCTTTTTAAATTCCTTATCGTCGGCATATTTCTCGAGCTCATTGAGGATGTTGAGGTCCTTCAAGTACCCAAGACCGCCCGTCTTGCTGGCAATCAACTCTGATAATCTTGGATTTGCTTGATGCAACCACCGTCTTGGGGTGATTCCATTGGTGACATTGGTGAACTTGTCCGGCCCGAAAACCTTCACAAAGTCCTTGAAGATGGTGCTCTTGATCAAGTCGGAATGGAGTTCCGCCACACCGTTGACCTTGTGCGAACCGACAATCGCTAGGAACGCCATACGAACCATCTTTGGCTGAGATTCCTCGATAATTGAGACTCTACCCAGGAGATCACGATCTTTGGGGAATTTACGTTCCACGGACTGCAGGAAATACAGATTGATTTCATAGATAATCAAAAGGTGCCTGGGCAAGAGATTTTGCATCAAAGGAACAGACCACTTCTCTAGTGCCTCCGGGAGAACAGTGTGATTTGTGTATCCAAACTATATTTCGGGTTAGCTGCCTGTCACATTCAAGATGTACTCGGTACTTACAGTCTTGGTAACAATACTCCAAGCCTCATCCCACTCGAGCTTTTCTAGGTCAATAAGAATCCGCTGTAGTTCAACAATCGCCAATGTCGGATGAGTATCATTCAATTGAATGGCAACCTGGTCAGGAAACTCATTCCAGGGGCGTTTGGACTTCTTGAAACGACGGACGATATCATACAGCGAAGCTGCAACCCAGAAGTATTGCTGCTTCAGCCTAAGCTCCTTACCACGCTCAAGATTATCATTCGGATAGAGGACCGCGCTGATGGTTTCAGCTCGCTGCGTTTCTGCCACGGCGCTCTCATAGTCACCGCTGTTGAACTTTTGGAAGTCAAACTCGCCGCTTGCCGCTTTGCTGGACCAGAGTCGCAAGTTATTGGTTGTAGCTGTCTTGAACCCAGGGATGGGGACATCGTAGGCAACGGCCTTGACGATTTCACCGCCTTCCCAAACCGAAATTGGCTTTCCATCATCATCTTCGTATTTCCTGACGTGGCCGAAAAATTGAATCTACGACCAAATCAGCTTATAACTCCGGAGGTATGGAGGGAAGGAAAGCACTCACATCCACGACGATATCATGTCTGGGAAACTCCCATGGATTGAAATCAAGCCAATAGTCCGGGACTTCAACCTGATAACCGTCCACGATTTCTTGCTTAAAGATACCATATCGATATCTCAGCCCATAGCCCCAAGCTGGGTAGTTCAGCGACGCCATTGAATCCAAAAAGCATGCAGCTAATCGACCAAGACCACCATTCCCCAGTGCAGCGTCATGTTCCTGAGAAATAATATCCTCGATACGGAACCCGAGATCCAAAAGGCCCTCTGCACAGCTATTAATCCCACAAGCCCTTACTCCACAGTTAAACCACCGAATAGGGCCACATACCTTTCGCAACCTCCTTCTTCCCCACATTCAGCATCGCATTATCCAGCGCCCTCCCCATCAAGAACTCCAAACTCAGATAATAGATCCTCTTATTATCCGCAAAAGTATGGCGCTGCTGCGTCTGATTCCACTCCATGATCAGCCGGTCCCGCAGGGCCAAACTCGTAGCGGCATACGCAGCGGTCTCATCGCAGTTGAACATGCTCCTCGCCAGCGTCGTCTCGACATGGCGCACCACCTCGCTCTCGAACTCCTCCGGGGTCGCGAACTCTTTGGGTTGGAATTTCTTCCATGCTGCTCGTTGGGCTTCTGGGATCGAGGCTGGGTGGGAGGAAGAGTTAAGTCAGCAAGTCGGTTTCTCCGTTATCCTTTTTAACTTCCATTCGAACTATGACTTCCTCTACACCTCCAAAGCAATTGCATTTCTGCAAGCTAGAACTACATACCTTCAACACTCTTGATCTCCCCCGCGCCAAACCCAGTAAATGTACGCTTATGCTTCGGTCTCGAGAACCCCGGGCCTACAGGGCCTTGTAGATCAGAAATCGGAGCTCCGGTCGACAGCCGACGCTCTCGCCGCGTGGTGGGATTCGACATGTTGTGTTTGAGAAATAGCCGTTATCCAACAAAACAACGGAGGGGGAGGAAACTCTCGTAGAATAAAGAACGAGAATGGGAAGATGCAAGCAAGAACCCGAAGCTCTCGAGGGGGAAAGCTATAAACCGTACGTTAGCTGGAGGAGCTGTAGCTGTAAGCTGCTGGAGGTGGCGGGGTAGCAAACGGTCTAGGCTTTTCCAAGCTGCGGGGCACGGGGGGCGATACTCGTATCGTATCAACAACGTGAGGATATAATAGAGCGGGGTGATGGATGATGGTTGTTTTTGTATGAATTTGTTTGATGTTGAATGTTGTTGATTGTTTACACGGTACGAGTATCCATATTGAACAATGGCATTCTCATTCATGAAAGCAGGAAACAGGAATGTTGTATCCGGGAGGGGGAGGGGAGGGGAGGGGGAGAACAACAATGGCGATTGGATATACTGGATGATACGATAGCACGGGGTATCTCCAATCACGTACGCGTACACTTAGCCCACTTGCTTTAGTAGTTGGGCCAGTTTACTTGGCTGGTGCTTGTACTTCGTACTTTGTACTGGTATAATGTACCTGCCTTGCTTCGAGTGCCGCTGCTGCACACTGATGCCAGCGGGTGCCGCATGCGGAATCCGGATACGTGCCGAAGCTATCTATTTATTACCCACCTCACCTCACCTCACCTCACCGATACATCATCACCTCACCGCTCGCTGCTGATACCGACACCGACGTACGATGTGAACCCGCAAGCAAGCACGAGCGCGTAAGTCTACATGCCTAAGATTATTGCACCATTTGATTGATTTGATTTGATTGATTGACATTAATAACTCGGCACATACATACCTAGGTACCTAGGTAGTTTAATAAGTGAGCTACGTAGCTACCCCAAAAACGCTACACCGTCTAACCGCCAAGGGGGGCGAGAGAGACTGTGCGCGCCGCCTACGCATACGCATACCGTCGGTGTTGGTGGCTATGTTCGCCACCTGGGTGGGGACGGGAGATAATATTGAATTGAAGGAAATAGCTAGCTAGTTAGGTCTGTGGAGAGCTGGGTAGGAGGGGGGTTGGGAAATTTGATAGAGTGAGTGAGTAGATAGGTAGGTAGTTAGGTGTACACCTTATATAAGGTATACTAGGTACTGTGTGTTTAGAGTGTTCTACTAAGTACAGCGGTTTAGCATGATATACATCAAGTTTGCCGCAGCACTCGAACTCAATGCGTTCCGTTTAGTTACACGGAGACGGAAAATGCAGACAATCAGACCGTTAGAATTCCATGCCGTAAGAATACTCCCGTCTCTACAAAATACCATTTTCAAGCATTGAAAGCTGGGCACGGAAATAGCGTAGGTAAGATTATGACTCCTATCACGACGTATCGATATATATACTGTATATTTGCCCTTTAATTCCCTTCCTACAGTACGCACGTACATACATACATATGTATATGGTAAACATCCCGACTTGTCGGGACTGCCAAGATGTATATGTTGAGAATAGGGGGCAGCTCCCCAAATACTAGTCCAACCGGTTTTCAGCTTCCCTCCAAGTCCAACAAGCAATATAGCGCACGCCACATCGTCCGTTCCCTCTCGGCGCGCCCAAATGTTCATATGTTTCCTCCACCGCGAGTATATCCACCAGAAATTCTCACCAAGGGAGAGTGGGTGCGGTATATGGGGGCAGCCCAAATGCAGAAAACCAACCTCGCAGGAAACGAAACAGAGGAAAACAGCTCCCCCTCCCACCACCCCCGTATATAAGAGAATTTGTGCATGCCACCAGGCGTATAGAATAGGTTTCGCCGCCAGATATAGATATAGCTGTATATCCAAGGAAGTCATTTGTAGAGCCAACCGGCCCGGAAAGAGGGAGAGAGTGAGAGAAAAAAAGTATCATTCCGCGTAGTAGCCCACCAATTTCCCCAGAGTCTTGGTTCAGACAGCCACTCCCAGAACGCCCTATGCTGCGAGCTCCAAACCAAACAGAGCCAATCGAGGTTTTTAAAAAAAAGAACGCCTGCTGACTCTCCTATGACAAGGCCGGAGTAGTATGTATTTCCAAAAGAGTAACACCGAAAAATCGAGAAGGTCGTGAAATTATATATTTGTTTGTTCGTGCCATTAGGCTCTCATAGGATTCCGGAATCCTTGAGCGCGTTTTGTAGGATGGTTTCTTTTACCGCTGCGAAGACGAGTCTGATATTGGACGTATCGGTTGCTTGGGTTAGACTATTCGGCCGTTAGCAAGGGGGACTGGAGACGGATGAGAGGGTGGGATTTTTGCAACTTACTGAGGATATAGATTTAGATGTGCTCGATTGACTTGGTTAAAACGCCAAAGAAGATATTTCGAAGCTCGGTTGATATCGTTTCCTCCCGAATAATCCGGGAAGTAATTGCTGAGAGGCGACCTTCCAAGCTTCTGCCGGAACAAATCGACCTTGTTCAAGAAGAGAATAATACTCGTCCGCATGAACCATCTCGAGTTGACCACGGAATCAAAAAGCACCAGGCTCTCCATCATACGATTCTAGGCCTTGTCAGCGTGTGCAGAAAAGCGTTTCCCTGGAATACATACTTGATTGCTCTCTTCTAAAAGCACCTGGTCGTATTCGCTCAATGCGACGCAGAAAATGATCGATGTCACGTTCTCGAAGCAATGAATCCACTTCTTCCTCTCGCTCCGTTGGCCACCCACATCAAACATGCTGTAAGTCATATTAGCACAGGTCACCCAACAATCCATCCGGTGGTCCTACTGCATGCTCAACGAGCCCATTGTAAACCTCGTCTCGTATATGCCCGTCGTCTTGGTTCGCGCTCTGAGCACATCCGCCTCGGTCGGTATATAATCGTGCGTGGCTATCCTATCCGCCTCCTCGAAAAAACTACCGCATGTCAGCACCTAGATCCCACCATCCTCGCTGAAAGACGTACTATGGTGCGGAATCCATCAAGTAGAACTCGCTTTGTCTCTCCATCACCGCAGTCATGCTTGGATCCTTCCATAACGACTGTATTGCTATCCCGACCTCTGGGTCTATTGTTGGGGGCTCCGTCACCACTTGGTAATCAACCAGATAATCGATACGTTCGTAGTTCAGAGGTATCGTTGGTTGAATGTCGAATTGCCGCATTGCCGCAATGAGAGCCTTCGCGCAATCCACGAGGTTTTTATATATGGTCATACGATACATGGACAACTCCTCCACCGAATATCCATGCTGGTGTATTATTTTCATTTGTTTCACGATGGTCGACTTCCCGCTCTCTCCGGAGCCTTAGAACACCACACCGTTAGCCACGTCTTCGCTCCATGTTCGTTCCGCAGGGGATTACCTACCCAGTAGTAGAATCTTGCATTCCCGGCGAAATTTCTTCGAGTCCTCCTCGAGGGCCTTGTCAATCATCTGGCTCCGCTTCTTCTGCTCGGACTCTTCCGCGTTGGAGCTCAAGCACGAACCCATCTTCCTGGCTTCTGGCTGCAAGCGCAGCCTCGCCGAAGGAGTGTATATTATGGTGCGAAGGAGGGTGGGTGAACACCTCCTCTAGGTGGTATGGCACGGAGGTCAGCGCACGGAGGTCAGCGCCGTTGTATCTCGAGTCGTGACGAGCGATGCGACTGCGCAATGCCCTGGGCTCGCAATAATAGGCAACGCTGCGTGAAGCGGACAGTGAGGCGGGCGGGCCATGCAAGTTTTCGCACCCAATGCAAATCGAAGTCGACGTCGAAGTCGAAGTCCCGATGGCACAGTCCCGAAGGCTATCCGAGTCTGGTTCTATTACAGACAAAAGACAAAGAGGCGCGGGTGCGCGCACTGGAGTCGAAAAGTTGTTCGATTCCGTTTCTTCCAAATCACGAGTGTACTGTGCCCGTATTCTTCCAGCGGGGGAATGTGATGGGGAACTTTCCCTCTTGGCCGGTGAACCGAGTTGACGAGTGAAGCGTGGAAGAGTGGAAGCGTGATGTCGACAAGAATGATGGCGGGAGCCGGAAGGCGGCGCGAGTCCGAGTTTCGCGACGGGGTCAGCGGGAGGATGATGTATGGCCGGTACACGATGTCTGATGTATAATGGGTGGTCGGTGTAATTGTCGTCGAGACGGAGGGTCCCAGGAAGGGAGGACAAACCAAGAGGACTGTACAGTACAACAATACGTAGCCAGAGTTGGTTGAGACTTGACGGTGATGCGGAGAGGGAAGCTAGAGGGTAGGTAGGGAAGGACTAACGGGGGGAGGAAGAGAGATGTTGGGCGCAGCGGTCGTCCTAGGGAGTTATTAGGCAGCGGAGGAGGCACTGGAGTTAGGCGTTGTAGAGTGGTAGTGTAGTGGTAGTGGTAGTGGTAGTGGTAGTGGTAGTGGTAGTGGTAGTGGTAGTGGTAGTGGTAGTGGTAGTGGTAGTGGTAGTGGTAGTGCAGTGTAGTGTCCCCTACGTAGTGGTGTAGAATAGCACTCGTATCTTCGTGTAGCGACTCTCTAGCAGTACTCGTATGGTAGGATCATCAGTATTATGTACTGTACCTGTACATGTACCTGCACCGGTAGTCTAGCCCTAAAGCCACCCAGTTTGCAACGGCTATTGTGCAGTTGGCAATAATAATTAATGCCATTGCCATTGCAATTGCAGTTGTAGTTACAGAGTTGCATTACCGTACTGACCGCAGTCTGCTGTGCAGTCTCAGACTCGATCCTCGATCCTCGATCCTCGACACGTCGTAAGCACTACGAATCCCAAGCTACGAGCCACGCCGTACGTACTCGGTTGAACTGCACTTTTTGTTTGCAACTGAGAACGGAAACAGACACCAGAGTGTGGGGTATGTGGGTATGTACGGTACGGTACGGTACTCTTCCCCATATTGCCACTATTGGAATATTGGCTATTTATGTTCTTTATTCTGATTCTTGCGCGTTCAATCCGATTGCTGTACTGATCTACCGGTACCTACTCCCGAGTCCCTCCACCGGTATGTCAACATGCCATCATCAAGGCTCCAAAGCTGACTCGAACAAGCCCAAGCCCAAACCTTCCCCGATCCCCAATCCCATCCCCATCCCAGCCCAGCACCCCGTCCACTCCGCAATGAAACCGACCGCCTCCCTCTCGACTCGAGTCCACTCAGCGGCCCCAACTCCGCCTTGTTTCGACCAGTCTGCGACTCTGCGACTCTGCGTCTCTGCGTCTGTGAGCCCGCGAGGAGTCTGTGTCCCCGGGGGCCCCGGGCTGGCCCTGGAACAGGCTGGAGGAGGCCACGTTGGGGGACGGTTAGGCACCACAAAAACAACGCCCCAGCGGGAGAAGCGAGATGGGCTCATCAGTGTCAACAGTGCAAAGAAGAACAGTGCAGACCCTGCGCGCGTGTCCGGCTGGCCATCCGCCTGCTCAGTGATCCTTTAGTGCCTGCTTGGCCTGCTCTGTGCTCCCTCTGTGCCCGCCGATGGGCTCGTGGGAAATCGTGGGAGCTGGGAAGCCGCGGCCGTGGGGAGCGGACGCCACGCCTGCGATGGTCCTGGGAGCTGCTGTTCGAAATAGCAATCAGAGCGTGGGGCGGTTCAGCTGTTGGACTTGGACTTGGACGTGCTCAATCATCACGGCTCACTGCTCACTAATAACTCACCCTTCCAGGGGCCGGCGCCGTGTGTCAATCCCGTCAAATGAAATGGACGAACGCCCTCATCGCTGATTCGCAAGAGTGGGAGAATGAACGTACTGTCCGAAGTACCGTACCGTACTCGAGTGATGATATGGGGGGGGGCATACTTGGCAGAAGATACCTGATACCACCAAGCATCCTGTACCAAGGAAACGAAGTATGAGGTATGTAGCTCTGGGCGTGACGACTGGTTCGTGTGGAGGAAAGCAGGAACCCAAAGCTCACCGACCCATCCCATCAGCTGCTCGCTCGATGCTTCAAATTGCAATGCTCATCAGCCTCGCCATGCGCATCTCATGGATCGACATCGATCAGCGTCGATCAACACCCGGCATCCAGCTGCAACACGTGCGCCGCCTCCCATCAACTCCCCGAGACACAGGCTCCTTGGGGCGGTTTTGTCGCAGAAAAAACGTGAAATCCATCCTGATTCTGACCATCGGGGTACCACGCCTCTGGGTCCGAAAGAAGCAACTGTCCTGTCGCATCGGACCACGTGGTAGACCATAGGCGTGGCCCAGGCGAAACAAGGGCGAGCAGAAACCCGTGTCGATCCCCTTTTTTTTTTTCTTCTCCCTCTGCTTGCTGCACAGCACCGAGAACCCCCCATGAACACAACATCTGGCTCTCAGACATTTATCGGCGGCCCAGAATAGCCACAAACACCACCAACACCACCATAGCTATAAACCCGCACGCGCCACGGGGAGATCCCCTTTTTTTATTAAATTTTCTGCTTGAATAATTAAACTAGCAAGCACCCTACCCTTTCCATTCTAACCTATAGCTCGGCCTACGCACGTTATATCATGGTCCGTCCCGCCCCTAACTTTTATTAGCAAAGAGCTGAATTAAATGCTGCTGCTGCTCGATATTATTAGCCAGATTATCAGTTCGGCGATCACCAGCGAAACATCGCCAGATGCTTCCTCTTCACCGAATGAAGCTTGGCACCGAAATGGCAATTACCATGGCGTTTAAATTTGACGCCTTCGAAAGGGTTCGGCGAGCGGAACATGCATCCTGACGCCGAACTGGTATGTACGATTATTATCCGAAAGAATGGGGCAATCATAATTTCACATCTCGCCCGTCCGGTCTCTTCTCGAACCTCCTGTTCCGTCTTCTGACAAGCGCCACCCGCAAGCCTAAGAAGTGGCTCAGTCCAAGCCCAAAAACAAACCATCCGCATGCGGCAAACATTCCGCGGTAAAGTACCTGCCTGGGTAGCGGCCGCTGATCAGCCCAAGATTCTGTACTTTGTACTTCGTACCCTAGGTAGCGAAACGGAAACGTTTGCATGCGGACAGAACAATACTTATCAAAACATCGACAATTAATTACCTTCTCCGCCGGCTAAGTAACTCAAGTATTGTTTCTCTCCAGAGATTCTTCTTCCATACCTGCATCTCTCCGCAAACCATCCATAGCCCCTAATAATAAAAGTGCTGTGCCAGCTCCTCCATGCGCGCCTAAGATGCGACTCCCTTGCTTTGTTTTGTTTACGTTATTTGTGTTCATAGATCCTTTTTATTAAAAAAAGGGGGGGTTTCAAGAGTTTCAAACACATGTGTTTGAATTATTATTCCAAACACTGCGCCACACCCCGTTCCCCTCGTTCCACCGAGATGACGAATTACAAAGTTGTTAAACACCATCGGCGAAAAATTGGCATTGTGTTAAACCCCCTTTGCTTTAAAGGAGGCTGAGACTTTCCTTCTTTCTTTCTTCAGTAAAGCCTGGGAACCGCCGAGGATCCCGGGGAGTCGGTCAGGGAACTATGTGGCTCCCCTGGTCGGCGAAAGTATGAAAGTAGGTTCGGGTCTAAATGGTTGTTTTGGGATTGGGTAGGTAAGCTTAGGCATATATATATATATATATTATACATATATAGGTACCTAGGTACTACATGTACAAGCACAGCCATAACCCCTATCTCATAATTCCCAACCAACTAAGACCACTTAAAAGACACACAATAAAACCACTCTAAACCAGCTAACGGAAGTTTTTATATTTTTATTTTGCTTATTTATCTGCCTGTAAAAAAAAGATTTACAGTCATCCATTCCATCCATCCATCCATCCATCTATCTATCTATTATAGGTAGGCAAACTAGGTAGGTTAGGTAGGTAACGTAATGTAATGGGCTGCGTGCTCGGTCTCCACAATATCAACAAAGGCTTTCAACTCCTCCATCCATCCATCCATCCATCCAACCTCCCTCTCCCCCTCCCCCTCCCCCGGCTCCCTTCCCTCCATTTCCGAAGCAAAATGCTTAATTTTGCGGTCTCATGAAATTGTGTGTTGTGTATGAGCGCCATCCATGAGTTTTTCCACAAAAAAAGAAAAAGCAGCTAATATCGTTCGTCCCTTCGTTGTGTTGTCGTGATGAATTTTTTGATGCCAGGGAAGAGGGAAAGGAAAACCGTATGCAATGCCCCTTTTTTCAAGAAGGGGTTTATAAAAATAAAAATAAAAAAGGACCCCTCCCGCTTTGGCTCCAATGATCTCGCTGCTGCTTTGCTACTAATCATAACATGCCACCTATATGCAGTTTGGAGAGAGAGAGTGAGAGAGAGAAAAAACAAGATGATTTGGAGTTTATTATCTTGCTTTCCCGTTTGTTTGACCCCGTCCGTCTTCCCCCCCCCCCACCTCCAGTGAAAAGCGCCTTGTAGATTATGATCTGGTTTCGACGCCTAGAAAAAAATCCCCCACTGACCTTTAAAAAGAAGAACAACCGGCATGCTCATGCAAGGTATCCAAGCTCGTCGTCATCGAGACGCTCGAGATACTCCTTCTCTAACAGGATGTCGATGCATTTCTTGATGTCGGGGATCTTGGGGACAAATCGGGATCGGATTTGGTTGATGGTTTCGCTGACCAGCTGGGTGTGCTTCATCTTCTTCCGGGCCTTCATGATACGCACAATTGCAGACTAGGACATGCGTTAGTATACCTAGATAACGGCCATTATAGAAATTCTCTGAACGTACCTGCATGAGCAACTTTCGGTCTTCCTCAATGGTCTTGTGGGTGTCCTCGACCTCCTGTTTCTGCTCTGACTTGACTGCGATATTCAAGTTGAGACGAATCTTCTTACTCTTGAAATCATAGTTCAGGTTGAACATCTTGCCAGGGCCCGGCTTATCACCTTCTGGACTGATATTGAGTACCTTGGCTTTCAGCAAAATCCCCATGGCCGGATCCAGGATATCGGGTTGCAGTTGCGTAGCCTTGACGATGTCATCATAGCTATTCTTGTCGCTTTCGTTGAACAGCAATAAAATGGCCATCTGATAAGTCGACACTTGGAATGTATAAGGGGTCTTTTGGTTTTTGCAGTAGTTTGCCTTGACTTCTCCCTTGCAGAACTGCCACAACCATGTAAGCTTACGCCCACTATGCTTCTGCCCGTAAAAGGTCTGGAAGCGCTCGTAGGCCCTCGAAATTTCCGCTGGTGGAGTGAAATCGGTATTGGGTGGGTTCAACGGCCAGAAACCAGTCCCTAAAATGGAGTAGGAAGCATCAACCTGCTTTTCATCACCAGGCTCAAGCAGACCAGCTTCAAACTCCTTGAAGCCGCTATTCAGATCCTTGGAGATCTGCATGTCTTGGAACATGCGTTGAAGCTTGTTTGTGTACTCGTAACCACATTGCTCCTTCAACTTGCTGATCATACTAGTTTCGGCGTCATCTGACGAAGAGCTGGTATGGATCAATCTGCGAGCAAGCATGCGGGAGTAGAATTTCTGGAACACATCCTTGTCCTCGATATACTTGAAGACGGTCATGATCTGGTTCAGAATATTCTCGAGGTCGCTCTCTTCTGCACCGTTTGTGCCTTTTCGGAGTACTGCATCGGCATATTTGGCAAGCAACTCGGGGGACTTGTTCGAGCCAGACTTGCACACCTGATTACGATTCACGAATTCCCTGCATGCATTATCGAGAGATCTGGTGAACTCGGGCTCGTCCTGGAAAGCTGTCTTAACAAGACCTTGATATTGGGTGTGGATTTCAAGAAGGGCATCAATGTACACCTTCGGCTCAAGCTTGTCTGCGTCGACCGCCACCTTCGTAACGGCGTTGAGACCCGCCTTGCGGACATGGGCTTCGAATTTTGCTCGTAGCGGATCAAGTCCATCAGGGATTCGTTGGAGAAGCTTGTACATGCGCTCCATATCCTCATAACGGTCATTATCTAACAGCACCTGGAACTCATCGCGGAGAATAGCAGAGTGATCTGCAATGAGGGCAGTGTTACACGTCTTCTTTAGCGGAACAATGATATCTGGGTGAAGATACATCTTCACACGCTCCTCTTCCTCATCTAGACGAGTTGCCGCCTTCTTCATGTACTCCACGATGCTATTCTCGGCGACGAATTGCTTCGACTCTGCCTGATAAAATTGCTTCGTTGCTTCTAAGAATGGTCGCTCGAAGTTAAATCGGTAAACGTCGAGTGTGGATTTTGTAGGATCGGCCTCATCCAATCCAAGCGAGACAAACGAGTCCACGATGGCCTTGATCTGGCCATGTTCAATGGTTTCCCCATTTCGCTGCTTTTCCACCATTTTCAGAACTGCGTCCATGACTTTCTCGTGGACTTCCGTGAACAAGGTAAGCCGCCATTGAACCAGATGCAACGTATATACATCGTAGATGTTCTTCTTGCCCTCATCCATCTCCCGTTTCACCCAGTGTCTATTGAGGTATCTGAAAAGATGATTGATATATTTTGCGGCGGTTGTGTATCGGTCCCATTCTCGAATATAAAAGGCGAGGAGAGCTTCATCTGAATGCTTCCTTGATTCGGCAACAAGTTCTTTCAGGTAGTTGTTTAGGTACGTGATAAGGTTTTGGTAGAGGTCCTCCCCCAGAAGATGTGCTACTATACGTTAGAGTCGCAAAGATCGAAAGAGTCGGATGGAATCCTACCACCGCGGTGTGCCCCTCCAATAACCCCTTGATGAGCATTGCTTACAGCCTTTTGTGATGTGCAGAAGTTATGGACGGCCCTGCAAAACATTAATACGTGCAGGCGTTGGATTTTAGGCGACGTACGTGTAGACTCCCATATACTATAGACAATAGTCAGTAACCAGAATCAAGTAGAAAGGTGAAGGGGTCATACAGTATTCATATCAATACCGTCTTGCAGGTTGGCCATAATCTTGGATACACCCATCTCAAGGTACCGCCATCTGGATACGAAGTCAGCGCGGGGTGACGGACCAAACGGCAGATCTACAACATATGGAGCACTCACGTTGCATCCAGATCTTCCCGGTTAGGGACCATCGGCATAGCCGTCACTGTCTTCGTCGTAGACGCCATGCTATTGGTCGAGGGATAAGGAGCTTAGGTGGCGTAGAGAGGTGAGGAAGATGAGGAAAATGTAATCTGGAAGGTGAGGCGGTAGTAGGCGGTTTTGTACTCGCAGCAAAGAGGATTATCCGGCCTCAATGCTGCCTCCTCAAGAGAGCTGGGTAATGAAGCTATGCGCCTTCCAGGCGTTTAGTATGTTGGGAGGAGGGGGGCCAGAAGCCAGGACGCGGCGAGGGCGCGGAAACTGGGAGGCACAAAGAGATTTAATTTCAACAAATCAAGGCAGTCGGAGTCTGGCCGCTATGGCAGAATTGAGGGAGGAAAGGCGACTGTTTCTGCAAGCAACCCGGACGTCGTCTTGCTAAACAGAGTTGGATGTGGTTTAGGGAGATTCCGTGATTCAGATCGCCAACTCGCGAGGTTATGCTGTAGGTCGAGCATATTGGGTGCCTGAGGCAGTTATCGGGCGCAAGCCTCCAAAGCGCCAGCCTTCTAGAAACCCTTTGGGCTACGGAGTAGCTACTAGTCATTACAACCTAAATATTTGGGCTTATGAACAATACTTGAGATTGAAATTGGTTAGGGTATATGCCTATTATGAAATATATGGGCACAATTCAATTCTTAGCAGCTCTAGCTAGGATTATTATGGTCGAAGCTCAGATGACTTTTGATATGGATATAAAATACATTATTCGTTACTATTATACATCCCTCAAGGTGACTTTTAACAGCCACAATCCAAAAGCGCCAAGTCTATAAGCTGCCCGTCCCCCCCTTTTTACGACAAAAGGAAATCCTGTAGAAGTGTGTGAGTATTCGTATTTTGCTAGTCCACCTCGTCTCTACCACCAACACGCTCTACCAACCTAGATATAAGTCAGTAACATCCCAAGAACCAGGTCAAGTATCCCTTACCTAAAAATACTAATGGTAAATGTAACACTCCAGCTAATTAACGCAATCAATAAGATCCCGGAAAGGGTTCTGACTCGTACACAGAGGACGTGGTTATAACCATTGCGAACATCTCTGCAGCTCCCATGTTCGTCGACCAGGGCCGCAAATGACAATGCCAAATTGGCAGACTCAAATATGATGAAGAAGAGGTCCAGAAGGACTAGCCGTATCTTCGCTTTTGGAGGCCGCAATCCTAGGGGCTTCCCCGTATACTCGTCCCAAGTTATGTATATAATGTATGGGATTGCAACCACATCCACAACTACAGCCATAACAGTGGAAGGGTTTTGGGGGTATGCGTAAAATCTAGAGAGTTTGTATATGGACCCAGATAGGCCAAGTGCAATAATTGATGTTGTAAAAACTATTACACGGAATATAAGTGGTATAAGAGGGTGTATAAGGATGATTTGCTGAAAATGTTAGCAACGCCTAGGCAGTTGAGGAGTGGTACGAACCTGCCACCGCTTCAGCAAAGACCGCCGTCGTTTCTTGCTGTGCAGCAGACCCAACGACTTTTCTGGATCACTTCCTCCGTCCAAGTCACCTCGCCACGGCCTATCGAACCCAGGAGTTTGTTGTTGCAGGAATTCTTCATCAACCCTCTTATTATCTTCAGACGGTGCCGGTCCATACATCGACGACTTAATATACGTCCGCCAGGGGGACGCGAATTGACCATTCGATTGCATAATTACTGGATCGCCTTCCCGTACATGGTCCCATTTCCGCCCTCTCACTGGTTCCTTGTGGCCGAAAAATCCAGACTCATGCTTCTTCTCCGTCATTTTAGGAGTCTCATCGTATATGTCCTCGTACCCATCCTGGGACATTCGTCTTGACGGTTGTGCGGGGGTATGATGATGGTGTGCAGAATGTGCTCGAGATGGTGAGGATAAGAACTTATTCGTAGATAACCCATTTGCAAGCGGGTCGTCCACATCATCATAGGAATCTATCCAGGCTACTCAAACGTTAGCACTATGTCCCAAGGTAGAGGGTGATTGGCATACACGGAAGCGTCCTAACTTCCCTCTTCGCGACCCGATTATCAACACGAGTGCTAGTAGAAGCCATTGTGTTGCGCGAGACGGATGACGAAGGGTATGGTCGATTGGTAAATTCGTCGATGGGTTTTAGGACAGCCTCGTTGGACAGAGAGGGCCTCATTTGTGCGCAAGATGAATCATGATCATGAAGGCTATAAGGCTCCAAGTGCAATCCGCGCCCACGATGCTGCAACTTTGGGGTGCTTGAATCCGCCATGATTTGGGCGCCTCGAAGGAAACGGGCTCTGCCGTGATATCGTGAGCTGGACGAGGTGCTGCTACTGGCCTACAAGGCTGCCTCAACTGGGCGGCAATGAAGTCCTAGGTCCGTGAGGCATACCTCGTAGTCGCCGAGCTACATGTAGATACCAAGCGCAAACGGTAAACACTCCGTAGTGAAAAAGGGATCACTGTTGACTGGCTAGGTAATGAGAGCTCGGCGAGTCGGAAGGAGGCTGGAGGGCTTGGGTGCGGAGAGTTTGGTCGTTTGCTGATCCACATCGGTTTAAAGCTGTCTGTAAAAGCAAGTACAGAAGTCTGCAAGGTTCTTTGGCAAGGCGCGAGGTCAGCCCAGGGACGTCATTTTAGAATTTTGTCGTCGCGTTCTCTCGTGCAACAATTTTACTGGATTAGAAGCGCATTTACCTGCACGACTTCCGACCTTATTCTTTTCGCCGATGAGAATGGGCTAATGAAAATATACTCTGTACGAATCGGACTGCCGATTCAACCGCCATATAGACAATGCGACTCTTCCTACTCCCTGTTTCCACGCGCCGAACTCTAATCTACTGCCAGCGGCTGAACGTCACCACCACCCAGCAGCAAGGTTGGATCGATAAAGGCACTGCGAAAGCTGCCAAGCTATGGGCCGGTTGGGAGAAGAAGGAAAGCGGATGGCAAAGGAAGGTGGTGGATTACGGCAATGAAGCCCTGAAACATATACCATATGAAGAATGGGGATTGAAATCGATACCTCCGCTCTCAGCGCGCAGAAAAGCTGAGGAGCTCACAGGCAAGGAGAAGGTTCAAGTCTGTTTTCCGCAGACACTACTATCGGAGAGCGATGCGGCAACCGTCCTAAGGAAATTAGGCACGGAGAGGCAGCCCTTCCACAAAAGGAGAATGTTATGGTGCTTCGTGGGAATGCCCATAACCGCCCCAGTCGCGTTAATACCGATGTAAGATACATCTCCAGAGCATGCGGCAGACTTTATTTAACATTGGAATTTAGCATCCCGAATATACCGTTTTTCTACCTTGTCTTCCGAGCCTGGTCGCATTGGAGAGCCCTCTCGGGTTCAAAGCACATTAAGGTTTTGGTCGATAACAAACTTATAATCCCTGAGCCCTCCCGAATACTCGACGAGATTTACACGGCCGCAAGGATACGACGGGATGGCTCGCCTGTATCTATGGACCAAGCTGCCGCTGGCTCGACGGAAGCGGAAGCGGACGAGAAGATGGTCCTTTACCAGTCCGATGCGAAGAGAATTGCAGACGAACTGAAGCTCCCAGAACTGGAGGTTGAAGTGAACCGAGCGATTTGGCAAGTCGAGAAGGTTTTGGCCAAGGAGAATTTGGCCAAGGAGGACGGGGGAAATATACGTCAAAAGTCTTTGCAAGCCAAGAAGGAGCGCGATGAGAAGGCGGAGAAGATCAACGAGGAGGTGTCTCAGGTGAGTCGGTCGTTGCAGCAAGTTGAGTACGAGCTCAAGGAGAATATGAAGACGCCCAAGGAGGAGCTAAAGGCGGACAGGGAATTCAAGAAGGATTTGAAGAAGTTATAGAAGGAGGAGACGGAGAAGTGGGATAAATACCTCCGAGACCCGAAGGGGAAGGGGAAGGCGTGAATTACCGTGTAACAAGAATTGCACAAACAAGCCCTGTATTTTATACATAGACGGAGGTGCCGGCGTAGACGTGGTAGACTCGACTCAGTTATTTAGAGAGCCGTCCATGAGACCCATGAAATGAACTAGGTAGCTCTTTCCCCAGAGAATAGACACTTGTCAAGAGGCCTGACAACACCAAAGGATTCGCGAGGTTTATTATGCTTGCAGGTTCTCTTACTCCGTACAGCGAGTAGCCAGTGACGATATTATTAGCTTTTGTAAGATTGGGAAATTGCCTACTTCGTTGCTGTACATTACCCTGAGGCCAACACGTAACGGTACCAGGTTCGTTTAAAAGTTAGGCGCTACTCCTGTCAAAGTACGTACGTGGAGCTATTATTAGGTCTTACGGCCCTAGGGCTTTTTCAGGGCAGGGATTTCAGGGGTAAGGATCCACTCCAAGTCTGTTTCGATAAGAGACGTATTATGCTTATCGCATGGATCTGGCGGATAAAGCTTGACGCGCATCTATTCTGGACACTCAGCTTTGCGACATCGTCGACTGTCCTTAACCCCCACATCTTGTCGACGATGCCTCCATCCGCCGAAGGAGAAGGTGAAGAAGAAGTCTATCACGGCCACGCCATCGTCGTCAAAGGCGAATACGATCTCTCCCGTCCCTCCTCACAGGACGGGACTATGTCTGGTCCCGAGCTGGAACCGCTCGTTAACCAACTACTGGCGCAAATGAACCCGCAACACCTCGAATCGCCAGAGCCTCTCGAAGACCTACCATCCACGAACTTCAATAATAGCAACAACCACCACCCATATGCCACACCGCAATCCCACCAGCCTGCGCAAAGCGAGTCGAAATCCAGGCAGCGGCCAAACGCTCCTACGATGGAGGAACGACTGCAGCAGATGCAGGAGAAGCGGCCGTTACCTTGGAGACCAGGGGTAGAGCCCGGGGCGGACAACGAGACCGGCGGAGAATCACGAAGGAAACAGATCAGGTTCGGATGTCTTCTTGCAACGCGAGGAGAAGTGCAGACTGTTCCTTGCAATAGCTGTGCGAATGGTCGTGGCAAGTTCGATGTCTGTGTTGCGTTGGAAGGGTTCTTCAAGGGCGCGTGTGCCAGTTGTCAGCTCAGTGGTCGGCCGAACAGGTGCAGTATCAAACAGATTGATGGTGTGTATCCACCCTCAAACGCATCCAAGGTGATTTTTACTAATTCGGAGTTTGTTCAGATGTCGCAGAAAGCTCACCTCATAATACCCCTGGAGGAGTTCCATTGAATAATGGTCAAGACCCAACGTTACAACGGACACCCAGCGATGGGCCCAAACCAAAGCGTAGGCGGAAGAATAATGCAGTTCCAAATATTGCGCCGAATCCGCCGAATCCACCGAATCCAGTACCTGACTGGGAGAGCCAACGTCCGCAGTGGGAGCAAGAACTCGGAAACTCGCACGTCCAACACCAGATGAAGGATATCGTGCAGAGACCTTGGGCAACTGTCAACCCCACGGCACCCGCACAAACGCCGCCGATGATGCTTAATGGGGCAAACAGCACAGGGAGTGGCGCTCCGAACAGCATCGAGCGGCCATCCCCGCTTGGCTGGGCGACTGTAAATCAGCACTCCCCACCTGCAGGCGGACAGATATTTGGAAAT
Organism: Venustampulla echinocandica; assembly: GCF_003357145.1. Taxonomy (NCBI): domain Eukaryota; kingdom Fungi; phylum Ascomycota; class Leotiomycetes; order Helotiales; family Pleuroascaceae; genus Venustampulla; species Venustampulla echinocandica. The sequence continues at coordinate 162,310 of NW_022474209.1, forward strand.
GGAGAAGGAGGTAATGGTGGAAGTTATCAGCTGAGCGCGGAGCAGAGAGAAGAAACAGTTGTGAACGACGATGGGTCAACTGCACTTATCGATACTCTACCCAAACACAAGCAGAGACAGGTCTATGGCTTAGTGAGTGGGTTGCAAGGCGGGATTGAACATTTGCAGAAGGAGTTGAATTCTTTGAAGCGAGCATTGGGTATTGACGATTAATAACAGCGATGGCGAATGGGCGAACAAAGGGCGAAACAAAGCTAAAAGTTAGTATTGTAATGTAGTATTAGATCACTTGGGTAGTCGTTGAACTTTGAATAAAGATAAAGTCTGGACGACCCGATAAGATAAGATTAAGACATTGAGTTTGGTCCGTGAGCTCTCATTTCGACCCACTTCAACAACACGGTCCACATGCCATCGTCAACCATGTCTCCGCCAGGAGAAGAAGATTTCAGAACTGGCGTTCAGCAGGACTTGTTTCAGTACCATTTTGCGGAACCTGATCCCCATCAGGGCCATCAGGATCTTGTTCCGCAAGGCGGGCCTCCTGGGTCCCAACGCGCCGCGTTCAAATCGAGTCCAAGTCACATCGAGCGGTTGCGGGCACTGCCAGAAGTGCGTCCGATCCCATGGCGAGCAGGTCAGGAGCTGCTACCGGAGAAAGCAATTGACAGCCCACGCGTGCAACAGCGCGGCGCAATCCTACTGTCCACGCGAGGAAATGTAGTGGGGACGCCATGTACACATTGCGCTGCTGGATTCGGACGCTTCTCCCAGTGCATTACCTTGGAGCCCTGGTTTCAAGGCGCGTGTTCAACATGTATCTTCACGTCCAAAGGCAATAAATGCAGCTTGCGCCACGAGGCGTCAGGTAAGTCCGCATATGCAATGGTGATAGCAATGAATACTAATGCCGAATAGGAACGGCTGATGGAAGGGCGCTCCGCTATCACTCTTCGAATCCTGAGATGCTGAAATCATACATCCTATCTAAAGCTTCCGACCCCCCAAAACCTCCCAGAAAGCGCAAGAGGCGATCCGAGGCGGACAACCCCCCACCGAATATCAATTTCTCAGCGCCACCTTCGAATATCGCAGAGTCTTTTCCCTCAGCGCCTCCGGATCTAGACAGATTACTCCAGGCCGACATTGCGGGTCGCCAAACTCCCGACGCGCGGGAACAATCATATCAACTAGAAAAGAAGCAGAAGCACCGTGAGAATGCCGCCCAGGATGATATGGCAGATACCACAAATACGCCGAAACATATACTTCCTCGGGGCAAACAGCCTTCTAATGCCATTTCATCAACACGCGGCTGGACCGCACCTAATACACCAAACCCCACTGCTGAGCCGGTAAACTATATCCGCACAGTTCAGCATGCTAATACACCAACCCCTTCAACTCAACCAGCGAACTACCTTCCGACAGTTCAGCATGCTACTACACCAAACCCTTCAACTCAATCGGCGAACTATATTGAAACGGTTCTTCACGGTAATACACCAAACTCCGCGGCGAAGCTCGACCCATCCGGCCATACCACGCAACCTTCAACTTCGGCTATTGATGCTCTCCCGAAGGAAAAACAACGACACATACACGTGCTTCTCAGTCGTATGCAGGGGAATGTCGATCATCTCCAGCAGCAGATGAATTTCCTCAAGGCGGTGTTGGGTATGGAGATTGATGAGCCTGGCGATGTGCGCTGATCCTCTGTTTCTTGAAACAGTCGTGGTGCGGATTCAATCTTAATGCAATGTTCCCCGTGGATATCAAAGTGGGCGGTAGTTAATTCCCCGGTACAATCTTCATTTGAGCAAACTTAGCGAGTGAGCGTCCTTGATATACTTCTTATCTAGGGCTTAATACCCAAAGTCATAGTTCTAATATAATAATACAACTTTAATATTAATATGATTCCCCGTATACATCTTCTGACAGCTCTCTCAGCTGGATTTGCAATGCATAATAAGACCATTCATAATCTCGTCTACTCGTTTGTAGGTGGATAATATATACCTAAAGTATGTTTTGGCCAGGGAGATATAGAGCTAATGGACTTCATCACTAAGGTTATACATCCTCATGCACATGATTAACTAGGACATATTTATATTGCACTTTTCCCTTTGCACTTTGAACACATATTCCAGATTATATAGATCGATTTGAACCTAAAATCTTAGTGATAGATCAGCTGTAGAAGGGCTCGAGGGACTCATCATACAATTCGCTTAGATTACAACAAGTACCGCATTTTTATTTCCAGTTTTGTTGCACATCGCAATCGACTTGACTGGTCGACTTGACCAGTCGAGTCGACTCGGCTACGACTTAACCACCGTCGGTGCGATCAACAAAACCCTTCAAAATGCACGTGCTTCAGATCATTCTATAAATATAGGATATAAGTACACTATTCGGTTGAGCTGGAAAGTGCCTAATGTGCTTTTAGGTTCAGCTTCCTACAATTCACAGCGCTGCGGGAAATATTGAGCAATTGAACGATATTGATTGTATTGTATATATAAGTACTACTCGAGCTAGCTATCTAAGTACAGTGTACACGCATCGATTTGAACAAACATACAAGCAGCCGCTACCTTACCGTATCTCCGGTTGTCTCTCGCAAACAACAGTATGATACCAGTACAAACACAATGTGATGGAGCGCTAGGACGGGTAGAAGGTCATGCGAGCTCCCCCGTTGGATACTAGTACTGGCCAGCAGACACCACCTACCTATCTTCATCTTCAAGGCCTCGGAGGCCCGTCGCCCGCGTCGACAGCAAGACACAAGCACGACTTGATATCTGCAAGCACCCGCAACGGGCTTCTGCGCGATCTGCAAGCCAGAAGCTTGCTCAAGCACGGCGTCGAATGGCCGAGTTGCAGAGGCCCAGAAGCGAATCAGTCCCAGTCCTCGTGAGAGATCGACTGAGTTATTCTTGTCGTAATGTGCAGATCCCAACTACCGTCTTGTCCATCTGTGCAGATCCGATCTCTCGATACAAGTATTCTCCGGCGGTCAGCGAGCGGATACATTTGGTGTCTGTTGTTCTTGTTGATTTTGACAGCCAAGAAGAGCGCCACCAGCGGCTGCACTCTGCAGGGCTGCTCGTATGCATGGGCATCGAGAATCGGAATGTCGTCAGCGCCGGGGCAAAAACCTCGTACTCAGCGGACTCAGCACGTACCCGGCGGACCTAGGTAAGGGCTGTACGTACTCCGTAGAGTACGAGTAGGGGCGTAAGACTCTTGGTAGTGGCGTGTGTTCCTAGCTGCTCCAACTCCCTACGTAGTCACTCGAATACTAATAAATGTGATCACTCCTGTTTTCAGCATTATGCCTTGGCCATGGTGGTACCCTTACTTGTGCTGGTGCTTGTGCTTGTACCGGCGGTGTCTCACTCCCAGACTCTCCGACTCTTTCAGCAGCAAGTTGGAACTGTTGGCCGCTTATTAACACAATCGTCATTTCTTGGCAGGTGCAGGGATATCTCGCGGGCCGTCCTCGGGTGTCATTTGTGGGCGGCCTCTGATTGGATATATCAGACAAGCGACCGCCACAGGGGCAGGGCTGATGCCAGGAAAGCGGCCATGTCTGTGCATGATGTACCTCCGTACCCCGTTCCAGGGAATTCATAATTACCGAGAGAGCTCGTGTTCGAACGAAGAAAAATGACAATGTTCCTCTAGTAGACTAACTTCAAGTCCCCAAAAGAGCAGGCAAGATGTGGCACGAACGTACCAAGGTACATACCCACCTGCTCCTTGTCGTATGGGAGCAGGTAGGGTACAGTACAAGGCATGTAGGTAAGGTAGGGTAGGGTAGGGTAGGTACGATCTGCCACTATACGAAAGTAGTTCTTCTGCCAGTCTCATTCCTGCTTTCTGTTCTCCTTCCCTCCGCCCATTCCTCCGCCGCATCCAACACCTCTCGCGTCTCTGTTTACCTGTCCCTTAATATTCTGTACGAGTCAAGTTGCGAAACCCCACGGTCGCTATCTACCAAAGTCTGCCATCAACGATCTGCCCCTCGCTCCACAGTCCGCGTGTCAACCGTTTCCTTTCCTTGAGCTAAACGCTGCCCATTATTGCTGGTCTACGGAGTAACCACTACGTAGTAGCTGCTCCAGTTATCTGCTAGATAAGGAACCGTCTGTGGCGCCGTCGATCCCCTTGCGTCCATTCCTTATCTGTGGGCTGAGGCATCTCAAGATTTGTTTGTTTGCGGCGACAAGTCTCCAGAGTCGGGATAAACACCGCTCACTCACTCGCGCGGCGTCGCTCGATCTAAAGCCCATAGCTGCGAACATCACTCTACTCGGACCCATCTGGCTGCAACTTTTCAAATAAAGAGCGTGGAGGGAATGGAAGGATCGATCTCCCTCGTCTGTTGGTTTCTTGATTTCAGAGGTCAGGCATAGAGACATGGCGCCCTTCTGGAAGAAACGCCCAAGCCCGGGTGGCGGCCGGGCGATGGAAGAAGCTGGATCACATTCCACGCTGGAGTCAGAAAAGGATTTCGCCGGGTTGGGAATCCTGGATAACGATAACTCAGATGCGATATCCCAAAAGAGCAATTCAAGTCCATCGCACCTCGAGAGGCCATCATCCGCTCGGAATCCGAACCAGGCATCATCCCATGCTCCCATCGCTCCGTCGCCATTATATCATACATCGTCGCAGTCGTCTATGAATGAGAGCAATGCGATTCCTACCCCACCGGAAGAAAGTTCCCAGAGGAATTCTTCTTCATCGGGCGACGAGGCACACAGCCAGCCAACTAACAGTATGCTAGGTCCGGCGAAGGGCAAGAGGAGCACCAACACCCTGTATTCTGCTCAACAGATATTAAGACAAAAGTCCGCGGTTGCTCTATCCCCAGAGGAAAGCATATCGGGAGCTGAAGCGCCAAAGCATCTACAGGATTTAGGCCGTGATTACTCACGATATCCTCCGTCAAGCTCGAGCGTGCGGCCCAACTCGAGAGCACCTAGCAATGACCTCGCTATTACGGCAGCAGAGGCCCCTCTGTTGGGCTCGGCATCCGCCAACCCCTTCAGCGATTCCAAGGCAGAGCTAGAGAAATTCGAATATCCAGATGACCGCATTGGCGCTTTCGACCCATACTACGGCGGGGAGAAGGGCTTCATTTTATATGCCAATGAGCTTGAGGCTGACGATAAGCTTCACATGCCAGCAGACGATGACGACTTGGTTTACAAGACTAAATTCTCCGACTACTTCGGCCGTCGACAAATCGTGAGCACTTTAGGGGCCATTCTCATAGTCCTTGGCATTCTCAGCCTTTTCGTAATCTTGCCGGCCCTAACTTACGCTCGCAACAGTCTTTCACCTCCAAAAGGACCAACCGAAGAGGATTTTGGTCCTGCTTGGGCCCGTGTCAACAACAACACTTATCCATTGATGAAAAATGTGCGGAGAGGGCTGATTGACCCGGACACGCCAGACAGTGTAAAGACGAGGAAGAGTGCCTATGGCGGATCGGATTTGAAATTGGTCTTTAGCGACGAATTCAGTCAGCCCAACAGGACCTTTTATCCTGGGGATGATCCGTACTGGACCGGAGCTGATATTTGGTATGGGGCAACGCAGGATTTTGAGTGGTACGATCCCGATGCGATTACAACTGGCGGTGGCACATTGCAGTTAAGACTGGACGCTTTTCCCAACCATGGGCTTCAATACCGATCGGGGATGCTGAACAGCTGGAATCAATTATGCTTCAAAGGCGGGGTTTTCGAGGTGTCAGTTTCCCTTGCGGGACCTGCAGGAGTTCCAGGATTATGGCCAGGAGTCTGGTCTATGGGAAATTTAGGGCGTCCGGGGTTCAAGGCAACTACAGAGGGTGTCTGGCCGTACACATACGATAATTGCGATGCTGGAATCACGCCTAATCAGTCCGTCTCTGACGGATTGTCCTTTCTGCCCGGCCAGAAATTATCTTCTTGTACCTGCAACGGTGAGGATCATCCAAATCCTGGAACAGGCCGAGGTGCTCCTGAATTGGATATCCTGGAAGGGTCTGTAGATCCGATCAACAAAATTGGAGTTGTCACCCAAAGTCTGCAAGTCGCGCCATTTGACGTGTACTATAGACCGAACTCAAACTTCCTAGCAATTCCGAACTATGAAACCACTCAAATGAACGGATACTGTGGAGGACCATTCCAACAAGCCGTCAGTGCGACCAGTATGCTGAACAATGCATGGTACGACGAGAAGGCATATCAAAAGTATGCGTATGAGTATTATCCTGGCACGTCGTCGACCGGCAAAATTACCTGGTTTGTGGGCGAAGACCCTACATTCCAGATGGATGGCAGGTCCATTGGCCCAAATGGCAACATTGGCGCACGCCAAATCCCTCAAGAGCCAATGTCCATGATACTTAATCTTGGGTTTAGTGCCTCGTGGACACAAATTGACCAGCCGAACTTGAAGTTCCCAACCATCATGCACATCGACTACGTCCGGATTTACCAAAAGTCTGGCGAAGAAACCATCACTTGTGATCCGCCAGGGTACCCGACCACTCAGTACATTAAGGATCATCCTGTTGCATATAGAAATCCTAATATGACTGTAAGAATACCCTTTGAGGTAGAGAATTCAAATGCTAACGAGAATGACAGGCTTGGAACGAAACAGGGTACGCATGGCCGAAGAACACGTTGACGGGATGTTGAAACACCCAACTGCACATACATAATAATGGAAAGGTTATCATAATGGGTGAATGACCATTCCACCACAATAGATTTCGACTGGTATGGGTCTGATATTTCGAGGCGTTTGGTGTTAGGCATAAACTCGGGCCCTTGGGAGAAGGGCGGGACATGAAAGCATAGAACGGCGTTAGTTTACCATGCGGGTTTCTGTATCCAGAGGCTCCCCCAATGTGGATGGCTTTTATTCTCTGGATGGAATGGATGGCTACTAGGTCTATTACGCATATGCCCCGGTGGATAAAGGGGGCTAGGCATGAATAATTATAAATTACTGTGGTATTGAGGTCTAGGGAATATTGCGAAGGGGGAGGGAGGCAATAGATAGGCCAATACAATACAATGATTACTATCGTTGTTGACTTGAAGATTGATTGTTGTAGATATGGTGTTTATATACTATAAATTCCCAATAAGGTATTTAAGAGAGATTGTTCTAGCTGTACAAAGCTATCTATCACTTCACCTACGTATCTAGCAATTCAACAGTTTGTCTTCCAACCCAATTCACCCACATATATAACACAGTACAGTAATTCCTAGCGTTTCTCAACAGACGACCATTATATAAGTGCTATGTTTTAGTCTAGATATACTATACAAACCTATACAAACCTATTACTTTAGAAGCCATAATTATTATTACTAGGCACTCAGTAGTTCATAGTCTTTCTTCCCGCCGTAGCACACTAATACATAAGGTATACGTCCACATTTCTACGCACACACGAAATGCACTCGTGCAAAATCGGAGGTCCGGAGGAAGTCGTGTTCGATGCTTTACAAGGAGTGAGTGCAGGAAGTGTGATGTGGGAGCTGGGAACTGGGTTATCTCCGGGTACACGACGGAATTCGTCGAGGTACAAGTAGGGAATTGATAAATCGTGCATACGTGGGGGGAAGGCGTGGTAAATGAAAGTACAGCTGGGAATGCAAAGGAAGAGCTATAAAGTTGTATATGCCTGCGATAATACGAGGGAGTTTGTACCCCGTGGATATAAATACTGAAAGCGTGACCGTCTAGGTTTTAGATCTCGAGACGTCATGGTTGCTGTGGCTTTTCCTAGTTTTGTTAGGGTGGAGTGAAGTGTCTTGGAGAGATGGGCTGCCTGCGCCACAGCTGCCCAGCTGCTACGCAAAGCAAGCTTTTGGGCCCCACGCACGTGGCTGGAGCTGCATCATCTGGGCTGAAGACGACGAGCTAGAGATGGAGCAATGGGAATGACGGAGAGTGAGGTTGGTAAAGTGATCATCAAACTGCAAACTTTGATTGAAAATACCATGGGTTTTTATGGATTGGCCTGGTTGACATGTGAGTAAGGTAGGGTTTATTATACATCCGGGTGGGTACGGTTTCTTTGTCCGGTTCTTGTAGTGCGGACCTTCGACAGCTACCTACCTACCTACCTACCTTACCTATCTACGAGGTACGGTCTTCGAGACGATAGCAGCGGCGAACGACGGACTGAACGTGCTTATTTATCTGAATAGAACTGCGATATATATACAGGTACGAGCCGCAGCAGCGGGCTGGCAGAAGGAAGCTGCATATGCAGAAAGACATAGGGATGGGCCCGGCAGAACAGGAGAGGACAAAATGACGATGCCGAGAAGCTATCGGCAGAGCTGACGACACGAACGATAATGGCGTCGCATTCCAATTCCAATGGGATTATGCGCTCTGATAAATTCGATGCAGCGAAGGGGAGGGGAGAGAGCAATGTCGTTAATGGTGACAGCATCAGCAAGAGCCAGTCGGATACGCTGGATACAATGCGGACGATAGGGCGGTTGAAGCTTCGTGGGAAAATGGATGATTTACCACAGTATGTTTGCTATCCTCTGATTTCCCATCTAGTTTGAAAACCGTTGTTAGGATGAGCCAGTAGCTAAGCGCCGTTCGTTCATAGGAATTGGTGGTTCGCATCCACGACAATCCCCCTCCTCGCCGCCACGATCGGACCTCTCGCAAATGTACTGTCGATTACAGCGTTAGTCATAAAATGGCGCTCAGCACTGCCGAATAATGGACAGTTGCCCGAGGGGACGGATGCTAATGGGGTTCCTATACCGGATCCGGAGTGGTGAGTCTTTTGCCTGGAGAATCCCCTCGTTTGGGGGTAGAAATCTATAGGTAAATATATATAAATGCTGAGATTATATGTGGAATTGTAGGGTGACTATTATAAACGCTTTCTCGCTGGGTTTTGGATTCTTCGGGAATTTCTGCTTGTTGTTGAATTTTACAAGGAGGGTTAGGTATATAATTGCGTTGCCTGCTACGATTATTTCGTGGTATTTTGCTACGGGTATGGTGGGTTTTGTCTCTCATTTGTCTGATAAGTTGACAAATATTGTATATTGGCTAACGCTGTGTATATAAAAACAGCTTACTGGGATTCTGGTCGCGATGAACACATACGTGCCTCCTATACAGCCCGGAGAGACGTATTCCCAGGGCTACTGGTATGCGGTGGAGGCAGCTATTCTCTACATGATCGGCTCGATGATGCTGATGATAAACATGCTTGGGTATTTTCTAGGTCACTATCCCCAGCATTTTGAATTGGATGATGATCAGCGGACGCTTATTTTGCAGAGCATGATGTTCTTCATCTGGCTTGCTGGCGGCGCTGGTGTTTTCTCCCATGTCTGTGGTTTTAACTACGCAGATGCCCTCTTCTTTTGCGACGTCACGGTCCTGACTATTGGGTTTGGCGATTTTGTTTCTCCTAATGACGTTGGCCGAGGATTGATAATTCCATATTCAGTCATTGGTATTATCTTTCTTGGTTTGATGGTCATGAGTATCCGGAGGTATGCATTGGGGTTGTCCAAGGATAAGATCATCAAGAAGCATCAACTTAATAAGAGAGAGCGGACTTTTGGTCGTACCGTGACCAGCGAGAATGAACTTCGCGATCGTCTGGGTTTACCTCCGAGAGTTGGTTCTGATCGACGACAGTCGCTCAGCAAATTGCCATCCGCGAAACCACGATTGTCACTTGATCAATATGGGCACTTCAATATCAAGGGCCGCCAAATAACCTTCCATCATAAGAAATCCCACGAAGGGAGAGGAGGCCGTGGCCATGGTCTAATCCACAGGACCGGTCTAACTCGGAAGGCAACACTAAGGCAACGAACAGCCAGTCTATCCGCCGAATCCAGACGTTTACGTCGAAATGAGAAATTACTGCTCCTCAAAGAAGAAAAGGACCGTTTCGATGCTATGCGGGAGATCCAAGCAGAGACGCACCAGTTTGAGCGGTACTGGGCACTCTGCATGTCAGTGTTAGCCTTTTCCACCCTCTGGTGTCTCGGTGCGCTCATCTTCATGCTGGCCGAATCACGGGTGCAGCACATGAGCTATTTCCACTCGCTCTATTTCTCCTTCGTCTCCCTACTTACCCTCGGGTATGGTGATCTCACTCTGAAATCAAATGGCGGGAAGCCGTTTTTCGTGGTCTGGTCATTACTAGCTATCCCGACCATGACCATCCTTATTTCTGATATGAGCGAGACGGTCGTTACCGCGATCAACCGCGGCACGTTCACGTTGGCGGACTGGACGGTGATGCCTAAGCAGGGCGTCTGGCATGATTTCCTGGAAAGCAATCCGAAGATTAGGAATTGGTTGGAGAGCAAGTCTAAGCAGCGCGAGGCGAAGGAGAGATTAGAGGAGGGGTTTACTGTGCAGGATCCGGATGAGGAGACTGCTGTTGCGGAGACGGAGGATGGAGAACCGTCGACGGCTTTGGAGCATCTTGCTGATGAAGACCCGGAAACTACGGAGCATGAAGAGGCGAGGAGGCTCGCGCAGGCTATTAAAAGGACGGCGAATGATTTGCGGACTACGCCGGCGAAGAAATATTCTTATGAGGAGTGGGTTGAGTTTACGAGACTGATTAGGTTCAGCTCGAAGAAGCCTGCCGAGGTGGAGGAGGAAGAGGAAGAGGGGGGCTTGGTGGAGTGGGATTGGATTGGGGAGGATAGTCCGATGTTGGCGGATGTTTCGGAGAGTGAGTGGGTTCTGGATAGGCTTTGTGAAAGCTTGAATAGGTATACTAGGAGGCAGGCACGGTTGGGTAGGAAGGTATGTTTGCACTTGATATCGGTGTTCTATATCGTTGTCGTGATGTGATGCTAATGGTAGAGTATAGGGAAAGAAGCGAGTGGGCGTATATGAGCAGGATGATGAGAATGGTATGAGGGTGGATCATTCGAACCCAAGGTCGCCCCATGATCACAGGGAGACTCCTCTATGCCATAGCTACTATTACCAGGGAAAAGGCAAAGAGAACGAAGGAGGTGAAGCTATGGAAGGAAGATATGCAACGGCTGTGGGTGGAAATGGAGAGGATCGGGAATCGAGCGGGGATGGTGATGAGGATGAGGATGTGATGGAAGAAAAAGAGCGATAATGGGATGGAGGAGGTATGGATAGTACTGTGATATTACGAGGTGTGCTTATTTTGAGCCTTTATGGCGGTTTTTGGGAATTTTGAATGGCCAGAGCATTGGACTTGGATTAGGGGTTACGGTCTGTACGCCTTTCGTGTAGAGTAATTAGGTGCATTGCTGGAGTTGGATCGCGGTAGGATAGTATTAATTAATGATACCCCATTGTACTTATTGTAGTAATCGATCTTTTTATATTCGTTCTTTGCACATCGATATAGGCAGGTAGGTAGTAGGCAGGCATTATTTGATAAACTGAGGAGCTACATAAATTAGAAATGGTTTTATTGAGACCGTTGTAAATATCTATTTAATGGATATCTTTAGATAGAAGATGCTATGTGTTAAGTATATAGACGTGATTTGGTATTATTCCATATCATTACGTGAAAATGAGTAGTGTATGGGTGGGTTTCTGATGCCTTTTAGGGTATTGTTTTAGTATTTTAATTTATATACGTAGTAAAGCTGTACAAGCATGGCGAGGATGAGAGTAATTGGCCGATAAGGGCATCCCGCCGGGTTGGCCCAGGTACAGGGTTAGGGCTACGAGTATTCGGACACAAAACAAAAACACAAACCATGGGAATGCGTTGCTTGTACGCTCCGTAGCTTGGAATGGTGGAGAAACCGGATATGCAGATCATAGGCCCTATTGCAACGGCCGTCAAGCGGGTCCTGGCGATCGGAGAATGATCGGCATCGATACAGCACGTTGCGCAGAGATCGGCATTTGATGAGTTTTGTGATAACTCGACATGATGTACCGCTGTTGCACCCTTTTCCGACAGATTCACGTTGGGGGCCAATTCTGGGCTGGTTTGTCATGATCTGTACTTGCTAGGTAGGTAGCTGATTCTTCTCGATAAGTACTATTTGCAGGTGTAGTTTGTCATCGGAAGGGAATTGTAAATACTTATCTATAGTACTATACATACCGGTTATCAGAGCGGGTCCTCGGGTAACAGGCCGGAATGGAGAGGACCGGACACCTTCCTAGTGGGATATTCCTAGGCGAATGGCAGAGAGAGGATCATGATGATGTATGTGGATTACGTTGGTATGTTTTCACTTGGAAGTTAGACTCCAGACATCGGCTGATTCCCTGGTGTGGTGGTGTCGTCGTGATGGGCCAATCGTCGGGGGGTTTGAACTGGTTCTGGACCGCTGCTTGTTCGGCTGTGGCTAGGAAAATGGAGTCGGGGTGAGACAGGATAGATATTGTGGTCGTCCTTGGTACTTGGCATCTGAGCTGTTGTTTGTGAACAGGAAGCAACTCCGCAGAAGTTGGAGGGAGCTCTTGGGCGATCCATGGGTAGGTATGGAATGTTATTTAGTATGTACATGTACCTACCTAGGTATGCTGCTGCGTCGTAGGCGCTTGAGAGTAGTCCACCACGGGCCGGCTTCTGCTTTATTTGGTGGCCCGTAGATTGTCTGGCTCTGGGTCTCGTGTTGAGCTGTTTGCAACATGCTGGATGCCCAAGCTAGCTGGTTGCATAGCCAGTGGACGGTGGTTTCTGCAAGCTGACTACGAGTACTGGCCTCTGTGGACTCTGTGCGAAGTATCTCAGATCGGGGCCTCCGTCTCACGGCCGGCATTCCCCATTGCACGCTCAGGCATCTCGGGGGCGTATCTGGTGTTCACCCGGGGGACGGGCGAATATGTAGGTGGTATTTTGCGCTGTCTCGCCTGCCACGCTGCACCGTTCAAAGGGCCACGACGACTTTCTCTGGTTTGATCCAAGCTGATCGACAAGCGCTCAAAGACACCGGAAACAGCTCAAGGTTGGCCGCCGAACCTTATAGGCTCGCTCATAGGGCCGAAGGTTTCGCTGGTGCTGTACTCGAGTACCTTCGCACACGGACGGACAGATTCTGGCACACTTCCAGGTTTGACCTTGGCTTGTCCCGCCGTCGTTGTCTAGCAGCTGTTGGAGCCGCTTGACTGGACTTGACTTGACTACCTGACTTGCGACGGAAACCCAAACGCAAACACACTTCGTACTCGGACTGTAGTGAACTGCACCGCTGTGGCCAGGCGGTGGTTTTGATCTCTTGGTGCTGCTGTGCTGCTGCCAGAGCAGAGACTCAGAGTTCCTCTGGATCCCGGGTCAAGGGCCAAGAAGGAAGAGTAGGAATGAGTATCAGAAACTTGACATAAGTATAATTTCTCGAGGTCTGATGTGTCGTGTGCGCGTGTGGAGTGCAGAGCTCCATAAAGGAATGGATGAATGGCCTTATCTCCACGTTTAAGTCCATGCCCATCCATGCCCATGTCCATGTCTATCTTTGCAATGGTAAACCGTTGAGGCTGCTGCTGCTTTGTAATTAAATAATGACCGAGGCCCTGCGAGTGTGCTTTTGTCGTCACAATGGTGCCGTAATGAATGGTATTGAGTAGTATTGAATGGCCACTGAATGGTATTATTATTGATCATTAGTGGTGTCTCGCCGGTGTGAACCGTTCGCCCCTCTGATGCTGGCTGCTGCGGCCCCAAGGCGTACGTAGCTGGTCTCTCGCTACGTAGGAATTGTGTCCACTACGCAGTGCTCGCTGTCCACTAATTGTGCCAGGCGTGCAGTCCAGTCCCAGTCCATGATCAGTTCAGCTCAGCCCGGCCCTGCCCAGTTCTTCTGCTCCGGGTCTGCTGTACCGCTTATCCCTCCTCCCAGGCACGACGACATTTCCACCTCGACCTCTGCCGTGACCTCTGCCTCCATCACCGTTTCTCAACCGCCAAACCCGCCAAACCCGACATCCCCAATCCTCCTCCCTCGATCCTTAATTCTCGTCTTTCTCTCGCCCTCTGCACCCACCAGGCCGCGAGAGCCTCCTCGTCCCCCCAACATGAACAAATTAGCCAACATGCGGCATTGGTCAGAGAGGATGGGCCCTGGCTTTGGCATGTCAAGGCCGAACAACATGAATATGAATATGCCCGCCGTCAACCCCCAGCACAAGACCGCACCACACGGGGCTTCACCAATCCTCTCGCCCACCTCCGAGCAGTCTCACATCCACTACTCGTTCAACGTCCCCTTCGCCTCGGACCTCGCTGGCCCCAATACGGAGGATATCCTCTACGCTACGAATGGCGCCGTCCTGCGTTGGACGCACCCCGAAGACGCGCCTGACGATGTCCCCATCTACGAGCTCCCCGTCCACGCCCAGAACGTGACGAGTCTGAGGCAGCTCTGCAAAGACATCACCAACGGTCCGCTACCGATCGAGGCCCACGTCAAGTCCTCCGAGCCGAAACGGGTGAAGGGACAGGTCACAACCGTCTGTCTGTCGGGAAGTCCGGAGCTGGTGCACAAGAGTCGGGAGACGATTTTGAATGATACCCCCTTGGCGTTGGTAAGGCTGGGAAGATCGTACCGTATGGTTTGCGTGCTAATGGTTGGTAGCGGTGCGCGGTGGTCGATATTGACGGAGAGTTGGTTATTGATTCTGCGGCGACGGCTCTGAAGTCCCATGTGGTGGAACATCTCGATCAAATTTCTTCCTTCTGCGGAGTCGACATCTTCCTTCTCGGCCCAAAATTTGCATCGTTGTCCGATGGCTTAAATAGCAATGGGGACGCAGGTCGGGATCAGCGATGGAGGGTTGCAATCTACGGAGACATGGAGAGTGCGGAGCATGCAAAGACTAGAGTCTTGATCTTCATCGACAGACTGGTAAGTATTTGTGAGGACGGATTGGCTTTAATAGGCGCTGACAGCAGGATTAGCTTGGGCGTGTTGTCGATGGAACGATGCTCGAACTCTCCCTCCACACTGTCGTCTGCGGTCGTTCTCGCAAGAATATCAAGATTATCGAATCAGCAACGAATACGGCAATCTACTTCCCACCACCATTCTCACAGGTCTACAGATACTGTCCCGCTGGAGCTCAGAGGCGTAACCCAGAAGAGATCTTCATCACTGGCGATACACCACAGAATATTGCCATGGCCAAGCAGAAGATCCACGAATTGGTCAGCCGCACGAGGGTCTTCATGAAGGATGCGGTCGTTGCTGCTGCCAAGATCGATAGCATTCTGTTAAGCAGATTGGATAAGGTCCGCAAGATCATGGAAACGAATGGCACTTTCATTCAATTTCCGGCATTAGCTTCCCAACGCAACATGATCCGAATTCAAGGCGTGGAGGGACTTCACGTTGAGCGAACGGTTAGGGATATCATGTCTCTGGTAGGAAGTCCTAGACTAAGAAGTTCGGGGAATTATGCTAACATAAATTCAAGACTGGCCAATTTTACAGTGCGTCATGGTGGATTCAACAAGCCGAGACCATGCGTCTTCCTTCCCCGGCCGATATCCGAACGATGCTCTCCGACATCTGTGCAAACTCGGATGCCGATGTATCTTTCGATAAGCTAACCTTTTCCATCACCGGCTCTGATGATGCAGTGAAGGCAGCTTTGATGGTTATCTCCGAGATCAGATTCGTTACCAGGTCCCAGTACCAAATCAGAGTCAAGATTGAGCTAGCCAACGAGCACAAAGAATTCGTCAGCGGTAAGAAAAATGGCAAGATCAACAAAATCATGGGACAAAGCAGCGTTCAAATTATTTTCGATGGGTTCAACGAGTACAACTTCAATATCGACGTCTGCGCCGGCAATTACGATGCCATGAAATCAGGTTTAATGCTCGTTGAGCAGGAAATGCCAGCGTCAATCTCGTTCCATGTCCCGGATCAGTACCACAAGCGTATCATTGGCATTGGAGGCCAGCATATCCAGCGGATCATGAAGAAGCACTCTGTCTTCGTCAAATTTTCAAACGCCATGGACCGCGGCGGTGTTGGTCGAGAAGACGATGATATCAAGGTCGATAATGTCATCTGCCGTACGCCGGCTCGAAATGCTCAGAATTTGGAACTTGTCAAATCTGAAATCCTGGATATGGTCGATCGAGTCGATTCGGAGTTCACATCTCAGACGGTTAACGTAGACCGGCTCTACCACCGACAGCTCATTGCTCGTCTCGCCCAGCTGGAAGAGCTCGAGAAGAAGTGGAACTGCAAGATTATCTTTCCAAGCACGGAGCGAGCTAGCGACGACGTAACAGTCTCGGGACCGGAATGGCAAGTGCCTCACTGCGTCGACGAGTTCCTCGGCATGGTTCCGGATAACCACGACCTTGTCGTTGCCCGCACTGATGAGTTGATGAAGTTCCTCGAGTCACCACAGTTCAAAAATGACCTTGTTCCGAAGCTCAAAGCACAATATGTCGTCGAAGTTGAGGTCAAGGAGGATGAACCCGATGCTGAGGAAGATGGCGTCCCCAGTGTCACTTTACATTGGACCTTTACCCGAAATAACGCTGGCGGGGTCCGTGATGCCGTCGACTTCTTGACCACAAGTCTTGCTTCTGCTGGTATTGAACCCACGATTATCAAGGGCGCCATTCCCCGTCCAAAGTCTGACTCCTTCGAGGAGTCTCTCCAGTACTTCGACTCCAAGCTCCTTCAGCATGCTCCCGCCCCTGTTTCAACGGACTCGCCAACGAGATCCACTTTCACTGAAGACGTTGCCCGCGAGCGCAGTACCATCTTTGACAAGCTTCGCAAGCCAGGCAGCATGTCCTCGATCTCATCCTTCCTTGACCGTAGGAAGAATAGCTCCCATTCGGCTGCTGGATCGTTCTTCAAGAACGGTTCCAACAATGTCTCCAAGTCCTCGCTCATCTCGATCGAGTCTACACGCAGTTTCAACGCCGACCGTAACCCATGGAACGACAGTGGTGTCAATCTGACAGAGGATGATAATACACCTTGGCCAACCCGCCATTTCGGCAATGGTAACGGTAACGGCAATGGCAATGGTAACGGGAGCATCCATGACCATAAGCCCATCCAACTCCAACATCCCGGTGATGCAACCCCAAAACACATCATGAGGGCCTCGACTGACAGCGGTCGACCCTCCACATCTCATTCTACCAACTCAGGATACCCAGGCCCTATTGGACCACCGCGTTCTTAAATGATCAACTCTTATTTCCTCAAAATTTCCTAGAGTCACGGACATATACCCTGGCGCGCAATACCCCCCGATACCAACTTGTGATTTTTGCTGTTTGTTTTTCTCCTGGCATTGTTTCTGCTTGTTCTTGCGTGAGTCTGTTGATTTTTGTGCTGAGCTGCCTCCCAGTTCGAGAAGAAAAGTCAGATAAATGTGCTGCTGCGGCGTCGGTCTGGATTTCCCTTCGAGAGAAACCCCCCATGATTGATACAAAATATAGATAAACTGTCTTGTCAGTTTTTTATTCAAAGAAGAAAGGCTTAAGGGAATACCAATTTGAAATTTGGAACTTTGTTTATGGTGCTTGTAAGGCGTGGGAGAGAGGGGATATCTAACGTGAGCCCTCTTGTTGTTTTTTGCTGCTGCTGTTTTTTCCCGCGAACTTTCTACTCTCTCTACTCTTGTGCGTTTTCGATTCGTTTCCGATGTGGTGGCTGGTGATGTGAGGGAGTGATGGATGGGGGACGATTAGATTACTGGAGGTGGCTTGGAGCTTTGGCTTTGGATGGGTGGATGGGCATGGCTTAGGGATGAGTGTTGAGGGGTTAAGGAGTCGTTTGGTGTGGAATGGGATGGGATGGATTGATGGATGAATGGGAAATTCAATGGTGAAAAACTGATACTGATACTGATTGATATGTGGGTGCATATTATGATACCCATGCCATCATGTCCTGGGCAATACGAAAAGCTTTCTTTGAGAATTTGATGTTGAGGGATTTGAGTGTGAACGTGCAAGTATGTGAAGAAATAATGGCATCTGCCTTGCTAACTTTTTAGTCTCCTTCCCGTTTTTGTCATAATATGTTAGCCTCCCTGCTTACAGCTACCCCTTTACGGCCAGACGCCTGGCCTGGGGCGGCCTACCGGGACCACCTCATCTCCTTAGCTAACAGGCTATTACAGTTACTTCACCCCTTTCATGAAATACTATACTGACCACCGTCGTTCCCTCCGACAATTTATTACATTCTTTTTAAAAGTCTCCAAAGGCCAGAACAGCTGACGTGGTTTCAACGCCACCCTAGAAATACTGAGTATTCTGAATAAGAACAAAGCCCAGGCACTTACTAACCATGGCACTATCTTTACCTTGCACAACAAAACTAGGAATAAATTTAATTCTACATAGTATCAATGCTCTAATTCGTAATAGCCTGTATGTTCTAAGCTACCAGCACGTTTTCTATCGCTATGAAGTAGAGTCAATGAATGCATATTGTATCCTACAAGAAGAACGAAGTAATAGGTTTCGGACGCGGGGTTGAAGAAAACTCCTCGCTTTCCGCATATGCTTCCCGGTCAGCCTCAGCCTCAACATCATCCACATGAGCAGACGCACGCATGGCTGCCCAGTTCTGGAAAATATCAGGAATCGACTTCGCTCTCAGCAACGCCTGTTTCTGAAATAGCTCACTTTTAGCAGCATCGTCGATAGGAGGTCCGTAGTATTGCGGGATACCATCACGTCGGAGCATCTCCAATGCGGCATCTTTGTCCTTCTGTCCTTGCTCCTTGAAGAGCCTTTCCATAGTCGCTTGTAAGAACTGCTTCCGCACAGAAAGAGACGGGCCTTTTTTCTTGAGAAGCGTCTTTTTCTCCTCGGCTGTTTTGGTACGATGGCAATGCCGACATTTCCTCTCGGCGTCAGGGGCATTCTTGCCGCTGCGGCATTTCCACCATCCACCCCAATCGCGAGCATGTAGTGTAGACCACTGCTCACCCTTCGCGTGAAAGTGTAAATCCCATTCCGGCCCCGTTGGGTCCTTCTGATGATTGTATCCCTTCTCAACCTCCTCCACGAGGACAATCGAATTCAATAACTGGATATATATATCCCACGGATTCTTCGTAGTATTGGCAAACTCGCGAGGGAACCAGTCCGGCAGCTGGGAGAGACATGTATCTCTATCTGCGAGCGTGATGGGTGATCCTGGAATGATGTGAAATTGGCCGCACTTAGAGCACTTCTCCATGTCCCCGCCGCCATCCTCATTGTCGTTAATGTTCGAGATGAACTCCTCACGTTGCTCTTCTGGGGGGTACACAATCCCGCTAACTCCAGGCGTACCCATGACCCAGGTCACACGGTCGAATTTGATATCGTTGGCCAGTACCTCACCTCTAGTGACTGTTTCTTGGTCATCAAATGCGTCCTGGACCATCCCAACAACAAGGTCTTCGTGTAAATTTCTATTGCCTCCTTCGCGCACCAGATCATCACGGCTAGGCTGCCAGTCATAGTGCCGTACTTTAGACTCAAGACGGTGGTGCTGCTGCCATTTGTAGTGTAGCTTTGGATCGTGACCGTCACTATCAAGTGTGTAGGCTGCATTTGCAGGAGGTGGATAGCGCATCCATGGGAATCGCCCTTCGTGGATGGAATTCATATTGTTGTACATGAGTTTGTCGGGATTCACTTCGTGTTTGAAACCACGCTGAGGTTGCATCAAAAAGTCAGGTTCGTAGACATGATCTTGCTCGTAAGGAGACGCTTCAAGAGCTGCTAGGTTAGAGATTTGCGGTATGCTATCTAGTCTGATAGTGAGGGTGGTCAAAAGTGAGGGAGCCACAGACTTAGAAGCCTCAA
The DNA here is from genome assembly GCF_003357145.1 of Venustampulla echinocandica. Classification (NCBI taxonomy): domain Eukaryota; kingdom Fungi; phylum Ascomycota; class Leotiomycetes; order Helotiales; family Pleuroascaceae; genus Venustampulla; species Venustampulla echinocandica. The sequence goes on from NW_022474209.1 coordinate 182,153, forward strand.
CAAGAAGTTCTTGGGGAGGAAGACCGCTGCCTATGGCAATGGTATCGTGTATATTGATCGGTGCGGTTCCTGGACGCAGCACCCCAATATCAATAGCAGGAGTATCTTCTTGCATGTTCAGACTAGTCTGTGGAGGCGAAAGTCCACTACCAACCGCAGTGGTGTCTTCCGACATGTTGTTCAAGGCTGTTTCCGGAAGTGGATCGCCAGTATCAATAACAATGGTACCTTCTGGGTTGTTGTCAGGAGTTGTTTCTGGAGGTGAAGCACTAATAGCAACGATCTCTTCTCGTATATTTTCCAGACTCGTTTCCAGAGGTAAAACACCACTGTCGTTATTATCTTCTTGCATGTTGTTTGGAGAGGTGTCCGCTTCGAGATAAAGGGCAGGAGATTCACATCCCTAGTACTGTAGATGAAGCTGTGAAGGTAGAAACGCGTTGAAGGTGGTATGAGCGTTAGCAGATGCTCGTTGTCGATAACGGAGACAGTCGCGTAGCAGTCTATCTTAGATGGCCAGAGAGTAGTTCAAGAAGCGTTGTTGACCTGCTTGAATGCGACGCGTTGAGGATACGAGCAAGAGAGAGCTGAGATGCTCTGTCCTGGAAGTGAATATGCTCAGGCGGTGACGCCGTAACCGGAGGTCGGTTGGAGGAAGAACAGTCCGTATTTCGCAGACATATGTGAGTTGCAGCTGCCTTACCGCAGCAGCTAGTTATTATGGAAAGAGCTATTCTTCCATTTTTAACCCCTTTTAACTATTGGGTCCTTGACTGCCCATTATTTGGGCAGCCGCCTGAAATATATCTTGGGGAGCTCTACCCCTTTAAATTGAAGCAGCCTCTAGATAATGCCCACATCTTGAAGGAATTTAAACAAATGCTACTTTTCATGGTCGTGAATATAGAACTCCGAATACTCATAAGAAACCACTTGAAATTTGAACAGATCATTGAATTGGTTGACAAATAAAGCAGAGGATAAAAAGAAATACATGGGTATCGCCAAAAAGAACCAAACACCTAATCGTACAGGATAAGATCTCGCTGGCCTTTTATTCAGCTAGAAGAGGCCCAACGCTAACCTTTTCCCTTTCCTTTAGCTCCTGTTCCTGCTCTAATTTTAGCCTCACACGATTCTGTTTCCGCCTCTTCGCTTGCATGGTTGCGAATCTCCCACGAGCACCATGCTTAATCTTTGTGATCATATCGACAGCCTGCCCCTTAGTGAGCGAGTCAGCAGTCAATTGATCTGTTTTAAGTCTTAGTTTGTTCAAAAAGTTAAGTTGTCCTTCTGTCGCTGGCTTATTACGCCAAGGCTGCATCTTTGAAATAATAGTATAGGGGTATTTCTGCGATGCATAGGTATCTGCGGCATGAAGCGCAGCGATGAACGTAGCTGCACTAGCGATCTGGCGGGGTTTCCCAAAAGGAACCTCCGCATCGGTAAGTTTGAGGCTTAGTGTTTCGTGGACGACGTATTGATCATCGCTGGAGTCGTCGTCGCTGTCACTAAGCTTATCTAGGTTCAAGAACGAGCCGTTCGAGTGCGATAGGATATATCGGTCAGGGCCAACACAGACCCATCCATGCGGTGACACAGCCCTGATGTATTTCTCTCCAGATGTGTCCTTGATCAAGTCAAATACAGAGTCATAATCAGTGAAGACTACCCTGTCTGTGAGAGGCTTTGATGAAGCTGCCGTGTCGTAATTCCCATCATCTACGCTTTCTCTTTCCTTCCTCTCTTTACGGCGCATCATATCACTAGGGCTCACCCCCTCGACGAGCTCGGACGGATCAAGGCCAAAGAGAGTAGGGGTCGTTACTATTCCACCTGCCAAACTCGCAACCATATCTATGATATGACAGTTTTTCTTCCCGGGATGCAGCCTCATCCCTCGGCCGATCATTTGGACAAGGAGATTTCGTGATCTTGTGGGACGTGCTAGTAGGACGCAGTCGATATTTGGTATGTCGGTTCCCTCGGTAAATACTCCACAATTCACAAGGACCGGAAACTCGCCCTTTTTGAAGGAGTCTAGTCGTACGCTTCGCTCGAGCTTTGGGGTCTCGCCAGTGATGAAGCGAGCATCGATGCCCTGCTTTCGAAACGCATTTGTCAACCCTTCCACATGAGCAAGATCGACACAAAATGTCAATGTTGACTTTCTTCCTTGTGCTTTAGCAAGCCAGCTGCCAACTGTAATCTTGTTGATCTCGTCGGTGTTAACTATTCCCGAAAGCTCCGATGGATGGAAGTCGCCATTCGCCCCCTTCCCGACCTTTGATAGATCCGCCTTGGAATGCACGGTGGTGAAATTAACATCCGCAAGCCATTTGTCTCCGATCATGTCAATATAATCCTTGTGGTATACAATCTGATCGATAGCAGCGCCCAATCTCAACCCGTCAAATCGTGATAGGGTGGCCGAAACGCCAACAAGAGCAGGCGAGTCTGGTTGTTTTTTCGATAGTCCAAAATATTCCATTGCCTTTAGATAACCTGCGGATACAATATGATGTGCTTCATCAACAAGGACGAGCTTGAACCGCTTCGGGTTAAATTTCAATATTCGATCACCAGACAAAATGCTTTGTATGCTAGCGACAGTGATATCGGCTGATCCGCTTGCGTGCATTGACGACATTTCGACCTCAATCTTCTTCATAGGATATGCATCTTTGCAATGTCGAGCAGCCTGTTCGACAAGCTCTTTTCGATGAGCAAGAATCAGTGTTTGGTCTGCTAGTTCGGTATGGGGCTTGACGCGATCAATAAGTTGGGTAAAGATGACCTAGGGAGTTCTTAGCAAATCGGTCTCACTCGGATTGAAGGGAATAAACATACTGTTTTCCCACTTCCAGTTGCCAATGAGATCCCCAACCGTTTATGCCCTTGATCAAGGTGAGTAAGTACCGCTTGGATGCATTCTTCTTGGTATTCGCGGAGACGAATCTTGATGGGTGGCGCTTCCTCGGGGGCGATGCCTGGAAGGCTGGTAGATGCTTTGGCATATTGCCGAAATGTTGCGGTTCGAGAACGAAGCTTCCAAGCTGACAAAGGGAACCTCCATCCTCTCGATACTGGGAGCATACTGTGTGCAATTCATGAGTTAGATGTAGTCTGGTCAAGATTGTCGTCGCCAATTCCCTTTTTCGGCTCGTTATCATAAGCGAATTTAGATTTAGACGCGCCCCTTGCGCCTGCCGAGCCTGCGAATCTGAACCTGGGATTTTTTCTCCGGCGCGTTTATCGTCCTTTAGAATGTTATATTACCTGTCAGCACTTTTGTGAAGTCTTGCATCGAGAACCCAATGTCAAAACTCCGTTATATTCACTGAAATTCTGGTTTTGTCGGACGTCCAACTTCGGGGCTCGTCAAATGCATCTTTTCAATCTGGTCCCAAGCAAGAATTATGTGCAAAGCCATACAGCTGCGGATAGGTCACAGAGTTGGTCTGAAGCGAAGGAGTAGGCAGAATGAGGGACGATGAGGACGCCGATTTTTGGGGAGAAGCTGCCCCAATTTTAGATGAAGATTCTGGATCTGCATTTGAACTGTCTGAGAGTGAACAACGCATATCCTCTGAGAGGAAAAGGGGCCTACATGCTTCCAACTCAAGAAGAGACAGGAACAACAGCTCGCCATTTGAGAGGAAAAGACGTTCTCGCGCTTCCGGCCCGAGAAGGCCCAGAAGCAACATTTCGCCTCAGTCACAAGACGTGGATGAACAGAGCAGTGAAGATATGCGGCAATGGGCAGCAGATTCTCAAGCATCCCAATCTCCCAGTGACCTAGAAAATCCAGAAAGGTCTTCCCGGAAAAGGAGACGAGTGGAGTCCGCAACTGAGATTAGAGCCAAGCGGGTAAAGAACCACATCGCTGAATACCGGGACCTCCTCAACTCTGATATCCACGACGCTGCAACAAGAATACTCCATGAAAACAAGGTTCCGCTTCCACAGAGCCAGATTGGAGCTGTGATATGGACCTCAGCGGAGAAGGAGTTATTTTTTTCTGCTTTATCGCGTTTGGGGAAGAGTGATTTGCGTGGTATTGCTGAGCGGATAGGGACCAAGTCGGAAGTTGAAGTGCATGATTATATTCGGCTTCTGGATGAAGCAGTTATAGAACGCAGGGACCAGGACACTCGAAATTTCTCGCTTGGGGATATCCCGCCGGCACTGGAGATCAGTGAAACATGCTGTTTTCTTCTGGAAAACGCTGGCGATGGCCTGGCGTCTCGTCAGGAGCAGCACGAAGAAGAGAAAGAGATGGCTAAATGGGGAGATGGGTGGCTTGTAACGGAAGCTGTCAGCCGTCGGTTGGGCAGACTCAAAGGCGACGGAGAAGGCGACGAAGCCATCGCTGAGGTTCTCCCAGCAGCCAACCTGTTCAATCTCAGCTGTTGGTTGGAATTATCAACAAAAATATTTATGAACCCGGCTGCCCCTTATGAGGATGGTAACTGGCGAAACTTGGTTCAGAATGGAGAGAGGCCAGCTGTGCGAGCTACAGCATTCGAAGACTTTCACTCTCTTGCAGTGAGTATCACGAAACGGCTTATTTCGACTGTGCTATTCTGCACAATGTCAAGGCTCCGAGCTACGTCTGCTAAGAAAACGAAACATGCACATGTCAATCCGAAGGATGTCGAAGCTGCATTGCATATTCTCGGTATGAAGACAGATAGCCAGGAGTTTTGGAGGAAATGCGCCAGGAGATGCCACTTGCGGGTTGTGGACGATGAATGGCCAGACGAAGATATATACACGCCAATGACATATGATGAGGTCGAAGAGGCGTTGGAACCTACACAGCTCTCGCGATCTCGCTCGGTCTCACAATCCGCAAACCATCCTCCGCAATCTTCGTCAAGCTCCTCAGAGTCAGAGCTCCTCGTCTCGGATAATGAATCCCTTCTCAGCGACGACGGCGATGCTGACTTAGCCGCCTCCGACCTATCGGACAGCTCCCGTACCCCCCGCATTGAAACCAGCCCAAGGCCAGAACTGGCCATAAATGCGGCGGAGCACGCCCAAGACCAGTACCTAGAGACAATAGACCTGCATGTTAGCCAGGCCGAAGAATCGCGCTTATGGGAACTATTAGGGGAAGCACCACCCTTTGACATCAAACCCGAGCCCCCCGACGAGTTGGAAAGACTTAAGATGAGTAAGAACAGAATAGATGATGAAGGGGATTGGAGACAGCATACGGAGTATTGCAGCGAATGGGAGCTTTTCGAGAGGCCTGTTCCGGAGAAGAATTTTGAGAAGGCTAAGAGGAAGATGATGAGAAGAGGGGAACGGGGAGGTACAGGTGAGAGAGTGGAGGGTGACAGTAGCGACTCAGATATTGAAGAGATTGAGGGGACTGAACACGATGACCAGAGCGAAGTAGAGGAATATGAAGAAGAATATGAGGATGAGAATGAGGACGAGGACGATATTATGGTGGAGAATGATGGTATTGAGGAGTTGCAGGACGAGGTTTTCGGCCCTGATCCGACCCGGTTCCTAGTTGGGGACGACGAGAGAACATCTCATCTTAGAGAATCCCCTCTGGTCTCTCAAACTTTAGGGGACGGAATTAAAATTGAAATGGAAGATTAATAATGACTATAGCCCGTTAGCCTACTCGCCTGAGTTCCTTAGCTCTAAATATCTCCAATTCACTGAGGGTTTTCGAGTTCCAACGGAAATTCCGGAGACATTGTTACTATAGAATTAGGAATGCCGCTTTCTTGATGAGAGTGCAGGTTCAATGATCACGCCCAGAGTTCAATAGTACAGCTTAATTCATTCTAAATGATTCGTGAATTTCTACCAATACAGAGAAATCGAGGAAGTCATTATTAGTCCCCTAGACTTCTGACCGAAATAGTGAGGCTTGCAAAATACATATATGCGAAACACCGCAATTTTCGCGTGTCCCCTGAACAATCCAGATCAACCCCCCAATACGCCTGATTACACTGACTGCTCCTTACCCATTCTCACAAACACTCAAATATCGTAACTCTTTATTTGACCCTCGGCACTGGGCGGTTGGACATTGCTAGCTGTTGGAGTGGCACCCTGGAATGTCAATTTCTCCCCTTCTTGCACGATGTCCTGAGCCATCTGGATTCCTTGTTCACCCTCGGTTGCAGCAGCAGTCTTCAAGCCTTCCTGCACATCCCGGATACGCTTCTTGAACGCTAAGCGGTCGAGGAAAAGCTGTTGCCGACCACGTTCTAGTTCCCGGCGCTCTGTATTCAAAATCTGCTCCATTTCATTGAACTGCTTGAGCTTCAATTCCATCTTCATCAGGGTAGCGTTTACGGCCGCGGAAACAAGGCGAGTCATTTCTCTTTCCTCATGTGACGCAAGGCCGCCGGATCGTGCGGCAACAGTAGCAAGCGGAACAGTGGCTAACCCGCTCAAAGTCTGGGTGGTGGTGGTCGTCGTGGTAGTAGTAGTGGTTTCGCGTCTGACGTCGATTTCCATAGAGTCCGAGTCCTGCTTCTCCTCCTTCTCCTTACCCTTGTCCGCCGATTTAGGTTTCTCCAGTTGCTCGCGCAAGCTTTGTTTCATAGCGTCGACAGTCTTGTTCGCAGCAGCCGCGGTCACGCTTGGCTCAGTGAGACCAGCGAGGAATCCAATGACGGACATGACGGGATTATCTGCTTGGCTAAAGGGAAGATGGCCCTGTTGCGAACCCAGCATACTGATTCCAGTCGACCGGTTAACAGGTTCGGCATCGAGATACTTGTCCTCAATCTCAAACTGCAGGAACTTCACAACACACTCCTCCTTGGTTCGTGTACCAACATACTCTGCAACTTCTTCCCAATTCTCATCGTATCGCTCCAAGGCTTCAAGAAGTCGAAGTACCTCCCCGTCATCCCAAGGCGCATCTCTATCAGGAATAGCTGAGTATGTCGGGTTTTCGATCTTGACATAATAAATTTGCTGATGATTTTGTGGCATTCGTCCTTCTGCGAAGCAGTTGGGGCAGAGATCATATTTGATTTTGTTGCCAGTAGTTGTTGCGGAATCAGCATGCGAGTTGTGATAATGAACACGGGTGCAGTCGATACCGCAGGAAAAGCAGTTGATTTTTGAGATGGGAGGTTTGACGATATCCTCGATAGCCTTCGGGGTCCCTTCAGATGTTCCATTGGTAGTGGGAGCATCGCCATTGGGTTGCTTCTCTGTTGGCTTGGCGTTGAGTTTGGCTTCTCTCGCAGTAGGCTCATAGATATTCCGTCCGATTTCGAGGTTCAAGTCTGATTTTGGTGCTGAAGCAGCGGTAGCCTTTTTATCAGTTTCTGCATTCTTCTTCCCCTCAATGACAACAGGATCGGACGCGGGTTGCCAGGGCTGAAGGCCACGAGGAGTATCACATATGACCTTGAAGTGACCGGTGAAGGGCGGGCCCACGTTTGAAGGTCTTTGATCGGCATCAACCTGAGAAAATAGTTAGAGAATTGGACCGGGTAGCAGTATATATATCGACTCACCTGATAGTTGATCAAGCCCCATTGTTCCAGGAAAGCATGCACCCGCATAATCGCGCAAACGTCACCCGCAAGGTTTCTCCGACAAGCTGTTACCGTAAGATATTCAATCGGATTAAGGCGGTATGTATTGATCATGAAGTCGCGGTAATCTTTGTAAACTGCGGGAGTCTTGCTTCGGTTTCTATTATTGAAGAATTCAGGTAGTGCCTTCCGCTCAATATTATGGATCTTGTGCATATCGAACCAAGTGCTGTAACTTGGAAGAATAATAGAGTGCGTTTGTGAGATGAGGTGCTCCCGGGCGGAGGATTCGATAGAAGCTTTCGTCTTCTCTACCTGTTCTTCAGCTGTGGCAGCTGTCCCATCGGCGCCCGGCTCCTGACTGTCCTTCGCTTCAGTCATCTCTTCATCTTTTGGGGCATCTCCTCCATGAGGTGCACTTGGGGCGTCGAGGGGATTGTCAGAGACAACAGCGGGGGTCGAGTCTGCTGGGTCGTTCTTGACGGCAGGCGCAGCTGCGGATTCAGCGTCTCCTTCTGCCATAGTGACATCGGCGGCTGGAAACTTTCAGCAAAGTATAATTACACACTATGGGTAGGAACCATACCTTCAGTTTCTTGCCCGGCCAGGCCAGAGCTACTGGTACCATCTTGGCCTGAAGGCGAGGCAGTCTCTCCCTGTAGCGGTGGTTGCGCAAGGATGGAATTGCTACCAGGAGTGGCAGCACCGGCCTCGGCGCCAAAGTTCAATGAATCGTCCTCCATGTCGCTCTCTATATTCTGCGATTCCAAACAATGGGTGTTGTCGCGAACTGTCCGCCCCTGTTATTCTGGACACTCTGTGTCGCCCGTGAATGCGCAAGAAAACCTCAGATTCACAAACGAGGTGCAGAATGCCTCATGCGCGTTGACTGTGGTCAAAATATCTGCATGCGCTTGTCCTGGATTGAAATGCGATGGAGCTGTTGATGATTTCGCAACCTCGGCGCGTGGGTTGGATTGACGATGGTTTTTTGTACGTCGCGACAGCTTTCAAGCGCGAATCGAGAGGACGAAACAGACCTCAGCTATGGCGAGAGTCACGTGATGAATATATGGGTGCCTGATATATTATTTATGCCCAAGGCATAAACTCCCATGGATAGCCCCGGCTTAGGTAACCCTCCGCTTTGCTCCGTACCTCGGATGCCAGTCGACGATTTACTCAACTCGAGGCTCTTAAGCTGGAGGCGTGCTTGAACTCCCCACGTAACGACCATCCGCAGCCAAGATGATTCCACGAATAAGCCATTCGGTTTTACGCCAGACGCGCGCTCAATTACGATCGAAGAATGGCCCAACTCCCGTTGCATCGCTGTCCGCTCTTGCTCGACTGCTGTCATCATTAGCTGTTCTCGAGCAGAAGGATGGCAAACTCAACCACAGTTCTCTCGGTGCAGTGACTGCAGCGCTGAAGTTGGGTGGATCGATTACTGGGTTCGTTGCCGGCGGGAATATAAAGGCGGTAGCAGAGGAAGCAGCAAAAGTTAAAGGACTTGAGAAGATAATTGCGGTAGACAATGCTGCGTATGATAAGGTATGGACTGTCTCCGAAAGTGGTTATTGGATTGTATAAACTGACATTTATTTCCAGGGACTGCCAGAGAACTATGCCCCGTTACTTGCAGAGAACATTAAGAAGGGTGGCTTCACACATGTCATTGCGGGCCATACTGCGTTTGGAAAGGGTCTCCTGCCCCGCGTTGCGGCGTTACTTGATGTCCAACAGATATCAGACATCACAGCGATTGAGGACGAGAAGACCTTTGTACGCCCTATTTATGCCGGAAATGCAATTGCCACCGTCGAATCGTCCGATGAGATCAAGGTCATTACAATTAGAGGAACCGCGTTCCCAGCAGCTGAGGCGGAAGGTGGATCCGCATCAATCGAAGATGGAGTGGACCCCAAGGCAGCATGCCCTACCGAATGGGTCTCAGAAGACCTTGCAAAGTCAGACAGACCTGATCTGGCGACAGCGGGCAAGGTTGTATCTGGTGGCCGGGGATTAAAGTCTAAGGAGGAATTCGACCGCATCATGCTGCCGTTAGCAGATGCCCTGGGAGCGGCGGTTGGTGCTTCAAGAGCAGCAGTGGACAGCGGCTATGCGGACAACAGTCTTCAAGTGGGGCAGACTGGAAAAGTGGTAGCCCCTCAATTATATCTGTGTGCGGGCATTTCAGGAGCTATCCAACATTTGGCCGGCATGAAGGACAGCAAGGTCATTGCCGCGATCAACAAGGATGCTGATGCGCCTATTTTCCAAGTTGCTGATGTTGGGCTGGTGGGAGATCTGTTTGAAAAGGTACCAGAACTTACTGAGAAGCTTAAACAGTAATCTATACATGTACCAATATATCTAAAACTTTACATCCTTCTAGTCAAGTACGGATAGCATGTCAGCTATCTTTGTGAACTTCTCTCGTTCTTTTCCAGCCTTGCGACCCCTTTCTTTTTCCACCGCATCAATCTTTTTCCAATCCTCCCAGCTAACCCGCCTACATCCCCTTTTGGCCGCTTCCTCCTTGACCCCTTCCCATCCCTGACCACTTCCATTCCCAGAATTAAGAAACGGAACTTGAGAGTACCAGTCCTCTTGGATTGAATCCGCCGTTGAGAACGCATCTTCCATGGTGCCTGCAATAACACCTGTTGGGCCCCTCTTCACCCATCCAGCACAGTACATGCCTGGTAAGTTCTTCCCAGTATTAGACTCTGACCAACCGCTATTCTCGTCCATGACACGCCCCAGATGATCGTTGGGTATTACCCCCAAACGATCATTAAAAGGTATTCCTAAACTCTCGAAACCCGGAAGAGCTTCTGACTTGTAACCTATTGATCGGAAAGCCAACGATGAAGGAATGTCAATCACTTCACCGGTGCCCACAGCTTTAGCGGTAGGCTCAAAGGGGCCGGGGCTTAAAGAAGTCTTCTCGAAGGACATGCCGCCCAACTGATCTGGGAATTCTCTGCCCGGATTGAAAGACCTTGGTGACATGCAGAAGTCTAGAGACCAGGATTTGGGAGCTGTAGAAACTGAAGCAACACCACCCTTTTTCAAAACTTCCATGATCCGCCGGGGCGGTCGTGGTAATTTAGAAATATCTTCTGGTATTAATGACATATCCACAGGGTGGAATGCCACAGAAGGTAGTTTGACTAGTTCACGTACCTCCTTGATCGTGAACGCCGCCTATATCACGTCGTTAGCATTATGGGTGTAAAAAGGGAACTTGGGGACAAACTTGTAAGGGGCCTCTTCTCCCAACGACCCTCACCCTCTTTACCTTGCTCTTCGCTAGAGTCTCAATCGCCTGCTCCGTAATATCGCTGGACCGTAGGATATCTACATCCTGCAACAGAATCCTAGCCACATCCATAGCAACATTTCCCTGTCCAATAACCACAGCCTCATCTACCTGTGTAAGGTCTGGTGCCAAGTCGGAGTATTCTGGAAGACCATTATACCATCCAACAAACGCGCGGGCGGAATATATGCCTTTCAGCGTATCTTCTCCCGGGATATTTAGAGTTCTATCTTTAGATGCTCCATATGCAAATAAAACGGCGTCGTAATGTGGCAGGAGAGCCTCTAGGGGAAGTGCGCCATCATAATGTCCAATAGGGATATTCCCTACAAAGTTAAACCTGGGAGATTCGGCAACTTCCTCGAACTTTTCCTGGCAGTTCTATGGGAAATGTGTGAGCTTTAACTCAATCCTGGCAACATTTCAAGTAGTATGACTCTTACCTTTACTTCAGGGTGATCCGGAGCGACGCCAAATCGCACCAATCCAAATGGCACAGGCAAATGCTCGTACATATCAACGACCGAACTCTCAATCTTGGACATGACCTTGTAGGAGGTGTAGAACCCGGCAGGGCCGGAGCCAATAACTGCCATTCGGAAAGGCCGCCCATCCTGAGCATGAGGTTTCGCAGTATATGCTCGCCGTTGTATTCCAAGATGTGTAGACGTAGTGCTAGGTGCCGAGTAAGCATAAGTGTATTGCCTGAGTGCTCCAGCACATTGCCTGCAAGTCCATGGTCTCGTAATCTTTAGCATTGTTCTGTTGCCCGCGTTATACAACGTCATCGAAACTTTTCGGAGGTTGTTATCGCGAATCGTGGATCCCGATAAGGTATTGCTATGGCAACGGCGCTTGTTGTTGATCCCCAGCTTGTGGTGGTGTTCCTTGTCCCCTGTCGATAGCTCTCATATTTGCAACCACAAGATACATTCCTGATCGCATCGCTTTTGGACTAAGCTCAAGATATACTGTCTCTTTCGCAAGAATGGGTGCCAGACCTCCATTTCTCTACGATCCCATTAGGGAAAAGGCATTCGACCCTAAGGCCGTCACTCGCGCGAGCCGTACTCCCAAAGCCCCACGTCCAAAGCAAGATGGACCTCTGGTCTCGTTCAACCAGCACCCAGAGTAAGCTGGTTCTTCCAATCCAAGAGATGTAACTCTGCTAATCGTGCATAGTTCGTTTCTGATCCTTCCCTATGGAAACATTAATGCGTCCCCTATGAAGAGATCCATTAAGAAATGGATCAAATGGACGAGGGTATTGCAGCTGGCCCTGCGATGCTTTGAACTACTATCTGCAGGCGGACTACTGGCCATGATGATTATGGTCAGAGGAGTTGAGGATTCTGTTGGTTGGGCTCTGCGGATTGTGGTATGCTATGCCGCTGAAGGCTGTTCCAAGTCTAAAGAAACGAACTGACACGTATTTGTCTATAGCCTGGTATCGCAATCCTCCACACTATATACGGCATATACCACTTATCTCGAAAGGCATCGGGACGGACTCCCGCATCTTCAATGTCATATATGTTATTTGCAGCATTTTTCGACGCATCCATATTACCATTTTATGCATTTGGCGCCCTTGCGGCGAGCACCCGCCAATCCTCCTGGAAGATCATATTGGACGATCAATCTTTGACGCCCACCTTCGCCAAGGTGGTATTCTACTGCTCAACTGTTGGAGCGGGTTTGCATCTGATATCTCTGATAATTTCAATATATCTTGCAGTCACCTTCCGCAGAATCACCAGTCTACCGCCCGATATGAACCCGTTGGAAGACAATCTAACATCCCGCCACAAGCGCAACAAGTCATCAATGTCAACGGTGACCACCATGTCTGAAAAGCGATTGTCTACACCACTAGAAAGCAAACGAAGCTCGGGAGCAACATATGAGGATTTGTCACGGCCGCCCTCCATGCCGTTCTTTCACACACGTACTCAGTCCACCAATTCTTCCTCGACCTACAAATCAACACCCCCACCATCTCGAGACTCCCGCAACGATCTCCCTAGTCGACAATACCAAGCAGTTTCCAACTCACCACGTTCCTCCGTAGTAGATCTCAAACGAGCCTCCGGATACGGTCCTCCCACGCCCCCAAAACGCGCCTCTTACCAGGAAATTCCCCTTTCAGAAACGGGGTCGCATCGCTCCTCACGCCCTGTGTCGGATATGGCTGGAGGATGGTACACCTCTGACTCGCTCAGTAAGCCCCGTACACGGAGCTCGTCCCCACGAAAAGGAAACTACCAGCCACTCCACCAACAATACGGCTCCGAAGACTTGGGGGTTGGTCTTCCCAACCCATTGGAAGCTAACCCACCGACTCCGCGCCACAGCTACAATATAAATCGCGACTCTCCCCTCACGGAGATCAGCAAGAACCGTGGTAGTGGAGATATTGCAGACATGTCTTCTGAGCGCGAGGTATCGCTAGAGCCACTTCGGGAGTCTGGCTTCAAGTCGAGATATTACGGGGATTTGAAACCCGCAACTCCACCTGTTATAGTAAGCGGGAATACTAGACAAGCATCTTCTGGGAATGACTTCTTGAGTAAGAAATCTGGGTTTCGGGCTAGGGATGCCAGTGGAAAGATTGCGGAAGAAGGTCTTGGTGGGAGTGCGAATGGATGGGGGACCAGGTTTAGGAAAGTGAGCGGGATTTAATGGATATATTCTGGATGGTTACTTTGGGAGTTTTTGAATTTTCGGATATATACTGTTTTGGAGTACAGGATGGGTTGCAATTGGGAACTGGAGATGATGAAAATGATTATAGTGTTGATTGGGTATCTAGGACGTAGATTATCTGTACAAATATGGAAATATATGTCAGATTTGCGTCTAATTTGACGAACATATCCTTCCAACCCTTCTCTAAGATGATTCCGGCTCTGATTCAGATGCCGAACCCTCGCGGTGTGACTTAATATACGCCGCCCAATCCGTAGTTGCCCCCTTTCCGCCATCCGGCTCATCCCCTTCCCTCCAGCCCAGTTCATCCCAAACTCCCAAGCCGCACAAATGTCTCATAGTCGGCCTTCCATGTGGGCAATTCCACGGCCTATCAATTTCACCCATATGTCTCACCACGTTCCCCATCTGCTTATGCGTAAGCGTCTTGCCAATCATAATACTACTCCTACAAGCTCTCATCGCGAACATCTTGCGGACTTTAGATGGACGGGGAACAGATCCCGAAGGGTGCTCTGTGAGTAGCGCCAGCAGCTCGTCTAGGTCTTGGAGTGAGAAAGTCGTTTCGCGACTTAGTGGTAGACTGACCAGTTGGCATCTTTGGCCAATCGGCGAATCACCCGACTGGTCGACTGTGACGATAAACCCATTTGTCTCGAGCGCTTTGGAATTCTCTATTACGATTTCTTCTTCCAGCGCTGTGAGATCTAGGGTTTTAGGGTGGACGAGGCGCTGGGATTGGACTATGGTTGTCGATTGGAGGCGTTCGAAGTTGTATTTTTCGTCGGATGCGTGTTGGTCGATGATGAATAGATCATCTGCCCTGACAGCTCCACCCTGTTGCTTCTTCTCAGAAGCTCTGGTAGCGAGTATAAAACCGAGGTTGAATTGACCAATGACCCTCATTTTAGCAAAGTCAGGCTTGGAGATTGTTAGAGATAGCTTCTCTTCGGCATTATCAGAGTCTAACGCTTCGGTTTCTGTGTTAGGGGCCGTTGACTCGTCGTACGACGAAAGGATCTGGCTCAAAGAACGAAGTTGTTGCTCAACACCTGATACAGTAATGTTCATAGGTTTCACTAGGCTGACAGTACTGTCTTTCTTCCGGGAGCCGCCTTTGAGCAGTGTTTTTGCTCGCATGGTATTGGCCTCCGATGGCATGCTTGCTGTATCTTCTGCTGCTTGAATCATTTTCTGCACCTTTGCCTCCTCGCGGGCCTTTTTCTCGCTGTCATCGATATATTCATCTTCTTCTGCATCTGAATCGAGTGGCGCAGACTCAAGCCCCTCTTCGACAAGATCACTCGCTTCCCCATCGGGTTGAGTCGTTTCCTCCATGGCATTATCTTCATTAGATCCAGGTGATGGGATTACTGGAGATTGTGGCGATTGTAGCACATCTGCACCTCCATCCTCAATTTCGTCTTCATCGGACGAAGGGGGATTTGCTGCCCCTGCCCCAGCAGCTGCAAATCGTTGAGTCAGGCGGCTGCCAAAAGTCGGGACCGACCCTTTTTTAACATGGTCGAGGTGAGCACTGTGAGACATACTTGGCCCATCGTGAATTCGAGGCCTTTTCGGGCATGGAGTTCCAATTGAACTAGTTATTGTATGGTCTCCAATAGTTATTGTTGCTTGTTGTGGTGGAGGCCTATGGGACCTCGCACTGTTCGAAAATCGGCTTGACACTGAAGAAACTGGCTTCGAAGGTGATGGAAGGGCAGGTATTGGAGACTCGGGTTCGTTTTGAATGCCTGTTCTCGCAGCAGGGCTCTCGAGTGTTTGTAACTCAACAATTCGCTGGTTGAAATCAGCTACGGCGATCGGAAGCTTATATGAAGCCGGAGTATCAGAGGATTGGCTAGCGGCAACCGAACTCTCTGGATCCTCAGAGACATCATCAGGTACATCAGCCGGTGATTGTTCGGTTTCCTTTCCGAGTTTCTCGATAAGCCTTTGCTTCCCTTTCGAGGGGCCAGCAACGGCACCTGCGGCTCTGGGTGCTTGGATCTCCACTTCCGTCCGCTCTTGTACATCCCTTTCGGCCCAGGTTGAAATTGAGGTGACAGCTTCACGGTCTTGGCCCGTCGATGTCTGGGGAGCAGCCGTGGCCCTAGACCTATGCGACTTGGGATCGCGTGTACTATCATCTTCAGAGTTTTGCCTCCGTTTTGACCCTCTTGTATCGTCCTCCGAACTCTCGCCCCCGGACGAGACTGAGGTGGCTCGTTGGATCGTTGGCGCCTTTGCTGCTGAGGCGTTCTCTCGGCTGATTGTAAGCTGCTTATATGATGGCTGCTTCTGTGTCGGCAGCTGTGAAACAGGTACGGTATAGTCTTGAGAGTCAAAAAGGGCAGTCAGGGCCTCCTTCAAACTATCCAACATCCGTGTCTGATCATGCAATAGAATCGTCCTTTTATCAGGACTGACATTAACATCATACAAATGGGTATCGAGTTCGATATTTGCAAAGATAAACGGGGATTGAGCTGCATTGTAGGACTTGTAGACCTCATTGAAGGCTTTGGCAACCTGCGGCAGTCCACAAGGCCGTCCGTTGACGAAGAACATCTGTCTGTCCGGAGTCTGTCGGCCTTCACCAGAGGCTGGACGTGAAATATGCCCTACAATTCGAATGTTCTTCTTTTCTCCATCCTCCTGCGTCAACCACCTCTGGCTTGGGGCACTTGTAGGCTCTAGCTCCAGGTTCAAGCCCAAAGGAACTAATGCGGTAAGGGTTTTGGCCCCGAAAACGTTCACAATGTTCTCTCGTGTGGTTCGGTTTCCTTTGGTAGAAAATAGGACTGTCTTCTTGCCCTTCCCAGCCTGCTGTGTGACTGTGAACTTTATGCCCGTCTGTATACATGCATACTGGCCCAAAACCCCTACCACTCGGCTCCATTCCCGCTTTATGTTTCGTTCCAACTCTCGGCGTCTGACTGGGAGGTTGTTGAAGAGGTTCTCCACAGATACCATGGTCCCCTTCTGCGCAGCCACAACGCTTGTTCCTTTCAACTTTCCCGAAACCTCGAACTCTAGCTTCGTACCTTTCGGTGCATCGGCTGCCATGCATGTTGTGATAGTGAAATTGGAGAGGGCGCAGAGCGAGGATAAAGCTTCGCCGCGAAAGCCAAATGTTTGAAGCGTCGAGAGGTCCGAGTATGTGGCGAGCTTGGAGGTGTGATGTTTGAGTGCAATTGTCTCGTAATTGTGCGGGGAGATGCCGTCGCCATTATCCTGGACCTCAATAGACTCTAGCCCTTGGTTCTTAAAGCGGACATCTAAGGTAGTTAGTTTCAATACGCGCATTCCAAGTTTGCCTTTGCCATGCTCTGCCTCGACCTACCAATACTTGTTGCGCCTGCATCAAGGCTGTTCTCCACGAGCTCCTTGACAACGGAGCATAAGTCGACGATGACTTGGCCGGACTGGATTTGGTGTACCTTTAATACAGTCTGTCAGTAAAGTAGATCTCTAAATGCAATAACAGAACCAAACTCACTGTCCGGCCCTCAATGGGTGTTATGGTGGCCATGGCATGGTTGGTTGATTGAATGTCGACGCGGTCTGACCTTGAGCCCCTCGCATACGCGACTTATAAAGGTCGCGAAGTCACACCCTCTCAACGCTAGCCGAATTGCAACCGGTAGTGCAATAAAATAAAAATAAAATAACCTCACATTAAGGGAAAAGTGCAAAAGAAATATCCTGACCCGTTAAGGCTAGGATACCGAGAAACTCAGGTCGGGATACAGAGGCTTTGACCTTGGTTATCTCTGGCAGTTCATCCGGGGGGGCTAAGCCCGCTTTACTGTTAGAGGCAGGATTCGGTGGTTGTTGTTTGCGAGACTGAACCGCAATACATTTACCACTAGACCAGTGCTCCCAACACCCTGTCGCTAGTTGTTACCCAGAATTCCTTATTCGACTATTTATACAACGATACAAAAGGTGAGGTGTAGCCCCTTAATATTAGGCGAGTGAGCCCATCACCGCAAGGTTTATATTGGAATTTATGCCATACATGCTTCGTCTAAGCCCTAAATTGTTATTATTAGTCTTTAGGGTCTCGTAGCTTATTTAAAAAAAACATTAAGGGTTAGTTGAGTTGATTACTTATTGTTTGCGCTCTTCAGTAATCGAGTACTGCGTAGGATAAGTGTCAGATTAACAATGATATGCTGGATAAACAACCCTGTAACACTCTCGCCTACGGCCAGATGCCCAACGTCGCCTCAATCGATCCATCCTAATCTTCATCATCACCTGGACAGAGTTTGTTAATCGGTTTAGATTCTCGTTCATTAAGCGATATCTTTTTAGCGGCGAATAACTAGATGCTATTATGATATGATATCCCGCTCACCTTTTGCGACTTCACTATTTCCCTCCCGTCACATCCGTACTATGAGTTCCAAGAACCTCATCCATTTCGGCCCATTCGAGGTCACTGACCAGGTAACGCAACTTTCGAGATAAACACTTGGAATCCAGGAGATAGCAAGCGCTGACAAGCTCCAAGGTCTTCTACAACACCCCTCTGTGCTATGCTCTTGTGAACATCAAGCCCATCCTGCCGGGTCACGTGCTAGTTATTCCTCATCGACCAGCCAAGCGATTGACAGATCTTAAGCCTGATGAGGTCACAGATCTTTTCACAACTGTGCAGAAAGTACAGAGAATGCTAGCTAGGGAATATTTTGGGGGTGGGAGCACAGTCGGAAAAGTGGAAGATGGCAGCTTCAACATCACGGTTCAGGACGGGAAATGGGCAGGACAAACCGTTGCACACCTTCACTGCCACATAATCCCCAGGACTAAGGACTCAACAGAGGGCGATGAGATATATGATAGGCTGCAGACTGAGGAGGGAAATGTTGGTGGCGGTTTGTGGGATCGAAGTCGGCCGGTCCAAGAAGGGATATTCCCTAGAATTGAGGATGAGCATAGGAAACCAAGATCTCCAGAGGAGATGAGGAAGGAGGCTGATTTCTTTAGAGAGCAAATGGCTTTAGTGGATAAGGAGGTATAGCCCGAAAATTGGCCAAAATCCAATGCTCTCAACATACAGGAATTGCGATCTTGGAATTTCCGATTACGTCTACCGTCCCCCAACCCGCAACTCTAAGCATATAACATTACCTTAGAAAATAGAAGATGTATCTATCTCCGCCTCATCGCTGGTATCTTCCCGACGATGTCCATAATAACCGTTGTCAGACGCTTACACACCATATTTTTTCGAGCTATGATTATCAAACTATTGGAATTTATATGCCCCTACTAATATCGCTGCGATCGACTTGGACAAGTGCATATACGAGTGCAAGGATGTCAATGGTGCTATAGTCGAGTGAAAAGGCGAGTAGTTGCTCTAGGATGGCTGGCGGTAAGGGAGGGGTGGGTGGGCCCTCTATATGCTGGGTATTATACATCGGTGACAAATCACCGTTTTCCTTTGTCTCCCCGTATCCTAACACGCCGGCAGAGAATTATTGAGTCGATTTATCAAAAATTTGAGTCGGGAGGGGTTCTTGGTACCGATATACGTTATGGTTGTAACGTCAAGCTTGAATCTCTCCCTTCACATCGCAGATGGCACAGAAAATGCCATGGCTGTAGACGGTAGGCTCTAACTGCTCAACAAACAACGCTAATATGACCTAGGCCGTCAATCAATCTAAATCTGCGCGCCTCCCATTATTCGATCGGGTATACTGTACAGGATGCAAACAGTCCTTTACAAAATACTTATTTGTTGCAACCTCAAGAATGGCAAGGCAATATTGCGGTATTGAGGTTGACTTACCATGGTTTCAACGAGTAATGGGGAATTAAGGTTAGATTCTGGAGTGCGAGGCTGGGAGACCGTATCATACTTCATTGATTACCAACTAACTGTTTTCAGCGCCCAGTCTCTGCAGAAAATTGCCAATACCGGAAAGAACTCCAAGGCACCATGGTCCTCACATTATTTCTGGGGACCCGTCTCCTTAGGCTGTGAAGGTAAAACGTTGCGGGATGAGTGAGCTTGCTGGACGTTATAGCTAATCTAATATATTGTCTCGTAGACAAGGGGTGTAAATGGCAACAATGTAGTTACTGACAACAAAGGCTGGAATGACAACAGTCGGATAATTGAAATAGCAATTTGTAATAGTTCTATCCCCGGATTGTCTGAAGGCTATGATCTCCAACTGGTGGGTCTTATCGGACTCTCTAACATCCCGCGACCAAGGCAACATGATGAAGGTTTTGTAGCGATGTTCCGCCTTCTTCCTTGAATGACCTGCTGCCGGAGGTAACTATGAAGACAAAATTCTCCTTCTTCTGGATTCCGAAACTAGTAGACAGGAACTCTAGTACAACTTTGACCTTCTTGCTGCAACAGCTTCCTTGAGAATCTCGAACTCGGGGATTTTGGAGTAGGGCATCTTGCCTTCGTCGATGAACCAGCAGATGCCCGGAAATCTTTCTCTGAGCCACAAGGAGTTTGGTGCGTAGGTTCGGGCATTGAAGACCAAGGCTGGTAACGCCTTCTCGCTACTTGTAGTCTCCAGCTCACATGTTATTGAAGGCAAATATACGTAGTCAAATGTGCCTGGGAATAGGTAGAAGACGACAGGAAGAACAATTCAGATTATGGATATAATATAGCTTCGGTGACACTGACGAGAAAATAAATTTCCACCAGTAGCTATATTGACGGTTTTGCAGGAACTTCGAGGCTCTAAATTTGGGCGCGTTATTTAGGAGGCATGGTATCCTGTGGTGGAACCTTAAACCATGAATTTAAGAGAGTACTTTGAGCCACTTGAACTCGTAGTACGGATAGAAATGCTAAAGCTGAGGGGATGGTTCTATGAGTTTGTCATAAAAAAGGAACATATACCTCCAGTAAATGACGTTGAAACGCATATAAAATATAGTCGAGGAATTGTCTCATTAGATAACTAAATATCTAGAACTTCCTCATTTCGACAACTGAAAGCAGAGTAACGCTACTACATAACCACTCGTTAAAAACCGACAAAATATAAATCAAAAATAGTCCTTCTCGTTTGATCCATTACACATCCCAAATACGTAAAAATAGCCCATAATACTCGGAAATACGAAAATTAACTCTTGAACCAGCCACGCACGGCGGATTTAGCTGATGCCACTTTCTTCTGTTGGGAAAGTTGGCTTGAATTTCCAGATCCCCCAACTGGTGTACCAGGTGTAGCGCCATATATAACCTCCTGATATGTCGTCTTCGGTGTGGTGGAATTCAGCCAGGTTTGAGGCCGCGAAGGAAGGGATTGTTGAATTCGACCAACAATGGCATTTGGTATACCATGAGAGATGTCGGTCGGCTTGAAGTGACTGCGTGGCCTGCCGCGAGAGTTCTTGACTCGGTACGGCCGTTCTCGATATGTTGCCTCATGCGCGGCTGTGATGGCCTGTTTGACTTTTCGCAGATTTTTGCCGAAATGCTTCAAGTTGTATAGTTTCCTGACTAAGGCGTCGACTTCTTGTTCGTTCAAAAGCCGAGCATTGGGATCGTATTTCATATTGTGTTCCAATATTTTGACAATTTCCACATGCTTAGCGCGATCTAGGAGTAATGCGTTGAGCTTCTTTTTGCTTCCTCCAGCGCCCACTTTGCCCTCTTCTTCTTTGATCAGAATGTCAAGATACTCAAGCGTGGCATCATTATAACCGCCTGTGATCGACCATTTCTTCAGGAATAAGCCGAACTGCGCGGCAGCTTCCTGGATTTGTGCATGCTCATTCTTGTACTCGTTGACAAGCTGGTCGGTGTTGGTAATTGCCGTTTGTCTCAGCGTGATATCATCGGCATGATCTTTCAACTGCTTTTCGATCTCGAGATCTGTCACCGTCCCCGGTTGCTCATGCAACTCGTATAGGATATGCATATGCTCCTGCCAATGATGGGAACAATGAGTGCAATAGTTTGACCCGCTGAACGCTGCGCAGTGAATCAGACCTGGGTGCGATCGTACGTCTGCAGCGACATCCGTGAGATAGCATACAGCGTGGCAATGTGACTTGTACACGGTGATCGACTTATCTTCTTGATTTCCGTCGGCTCTGTATTCAGTGCAAGAAGTGTCACAGCAGACAGTTCTTGGTTTGGAGAGCGGCTGTGGGTTGTACTGCACCTTTGATACATGAAGGCGCTTCCTAAGATCGTCGCCTTTCAGCCGGTGATCCTTCAGCTCCTGTATCTTGTCTTCAGCTATTGCTATGTTCCTGTTGATGAGTTGCGATATCTCAGTCATAGGCACTGTCAACTGCGTGATCACTTCGCGACTGCTGTTGAGGCTTATCGTGCTCTGGACCAGGTGGGGCGTTTGAGACTGAAAGTGATCCAGGAGACGATTTGCTTCTTGCCTTGAATGGCCCCAGCCTATGTCGCAGAAGAGTTAGCATATGTAAGTCTTGAAATAGCCCGCGGAGTTGCCAAAGAAGTAAATAATAGCATCCCAGTATATACAGAGAATATCATGGAGAATATAGAATTGTTTTAGGGCTAGGAGTGATATATTTGAAGAGACCAATGGTACCTACTGCGGCGAAAGTCTTCAAAGTTATCCATTGGGACATTCATTTTGTAAGCTGCTAGGTAGCGGAAACTTTCCGAGTCAAAGCAATAGGTTGTATGAATCGACAGCGACAATCCAACATCAGGGTGCTGATTAAGTAAGGTCTCAAGGGATCCAAATGTGTCGCCTGGAGTGTAGTTCGAGATGCGGGTATTTGTGAAGCCGAAGGCCATATTCCTCGCTGAGTCACGATGCAAGTGCGTTAGCAACTCTTTTACGCAAAAGCTGAACATTGTTGTCAGCCGCGCATTATTTGACTTGAGCAGAATAAGAATTCCATGCAGCTCTTCGTAGTTGCTTAGGGTGGCTAGGATGTCGGCCATATTTTTCTTGTCAAATTCAAGACCACGGGTGTCACCAATACCTATATCGAGTAATATCGTCAATTAGCGCTCTGAGAAGTAAAGGAGAAGGATGGGAACAATGGGTCTACCCACCAGGAGTATCAATCAAGCGAATAGTGGTTGTTCCAATTGTCACTGGATAAACAGTCGTCTCCTGAGTTGCGGAGGCACCCTTGCTGCCGTCTTTCTCATCGGCACGGGACCCAACCACAATTTTCTTTTGTTCGATCTTGCTATCGGGATTTGTCCTGTCCATAATCTGGGTGGAGAACGAGCATGGTATAACCCAGTTGAGCCCTTCTGACTTCATGGCTTCGTCAAGGGTCTCAAACGTGAGGTAGTTGACAAATGCATTGATGAACGTCGATTTGCCAACCCCAGTCTCTCCCAAAATCAAGATATTCAAATTGTCGCGTGCAGTGAGGCTATTCAGTAGTGCATTCAAGACTTGTTGGTCGTACTGTTCAAAACCAGGTCCATGCTGCTGACTGCTGCACTTGAACTGGTAATTGCTATACTGGCTCCGGCCGCAGTCGCAGTATATGTAAGGATCGGAAAAGCCATATTCAAGCGGCGCGTGGCACTGGAAGCAGACCCAATCTTGCTCTCCGTTCTGCTGGCAGCGCGAACTAGGACAAGCAATTTTGACGAATCTTCGCTTTAACGGTTTTTGAGTGACCTCTGTATCAAGGGTGCCCTGTGCATATCGAGCAAAGGATTTCTCGGCCAAAAACTTTCGGTGGTCAAGCAAGTCACCGACGACTTCTTTCCTGTCCCGGAAATGAGAGATGCGTGATGTCTCCAGAGTCTTTTTTCTTGCATCATAGTCAACGATGGCGACGAACTTTCTGGAGCTCCGATCAGTGAGCAGGTCGAACAACAGCTTTTTATTCCCGTCCCATGAGTTCTTGTCCTTCATGGCGGTTTGAGAAAAGGCGAAGACATAGGCATCAATCCCACGGACTTTAGCAAGCTCCCGATCCACATCTAGATCATTGTAGCCAATATAACTCGCGCCATTGGCCACCATCATCTGTATTAACTCAACCTTCTCGCGGTGGCTTTCCGTTATATCTGTAATGCTTTGAGGAGAGAACTTCTCGACGCTAGGGTCTTTAAGTAGATCCCAGACCTTCCCAGGATCATCGACTCCAGATCTGGCATTCTGTAAGACACGTGCATAACTGGACTTGAGATGTGTTTCGGCACTTTTCATAGCGCTTATGCGCTCCTCAACAGATCGGACATGATCGTCTGGAATATAGAGTTTATGCCTTCTAACAAAAGAATGATAGTCGTTCATTCTTTGTTGCCCGGCCCGAATTTGGTCGAATAGTAGAACGAATCGTTGAAGGCAATCTGCGCTAGGGGGCGTTACCGTGCTATCGACTTGAACTTGGATTGGGAGGAACATGGGAAGCATTCCAACAGGGACAAGTTTGTAGGTGACCGGCGTCCCCTTACCGCCATTCTCATGTTTGATATTTTGAGGAATAAGGCCAAGAAAGTTGTTGGCCTCTTGGAAATCGTGCATTCTGATGCCATTATCAGCGAGAATGTCACCGTATGCGGTTATTTCGAGCGGGAGATCCGCCCCCATTCCCCCGTGGTCGTTTCCATGAACGCTATGAACAGGCGCCGTGATACTTTCTTCGAATGTTTTGACTTGGGCTTGGAAGCGTTGCTCGACGATGGATCTTTCTACATTGCCTAACAGCCGATGGCGAGCGGTAATAAAACTCTGGGCGCCCCATTCAATCTCAGTCACTACGTGAGTGGCTTCTTTGGTCGAAAGAGATGTAATGCCAAGGCAAGACCTCATGCCGCTGCTCATGAGATTCAAACTCTCTTGAACAGTGGTAATTTTGTGGTGCAGGGCCGCCAGTAGGATGTAATTGCTGTCCCGCTCTTCGCTCAGGTAATGACCAGATCCACCAACAGGGACAAGGCCAGCCAAGATACTTGCGCTGAGTTCAGTACTGAGGCCCATCTCCTGAAATCTGACCTTGTAGGAGTCGACATAATTGACATTAACAGTCTTCTTGGAAATATCACCCCGAACGATAGCATCGGCCGGGAGCTGGCCAGTGAATAGGGAACGGGGTAAAAAAGTGTCATTTCTTGCATCGTAGAGGGTGCCAATTGCAGCCACATGGCCTAAGGCTGGACGATGGGTGATACTGTCCGACATCTTGAAGGTACTCCAGCTGAGTCGGTATCGTTAAATGCTGCTGTTGCAGAACCGGAGAATGGGTACCATATGCCATTTATTCCAGCTGGCGCAGTATAGGGACCATAATCGGCGAGCCCCCAATCAGTGCTGCCCCATTCTTCGTGCGCCACGCCTTCGGTGTATCGCTGGCAATGGACGTCGTGGCCCTTGCACAAGGGGCAGCAGGCCTGAAAATGGAAAGCGCCACAAGACGAGCTTCTTTCTTCAAGATAGCCATATGTTTCTATTAATAGTGGTATGGAGTTCCTTCCGGCTCTCGAAAGAGAAGCCATAAAGCACGGGGAAATCCGGTGGAGACATGGCCATGGCTAGACGCTATCTACAGCAACAGCAACTCGTGGTCGACAGGGTCCAAAATGGGGGAAGGAAAATGAGACGGGGCTGACTAGAATCACTTGAGCCTCATAATTCCCGTTCTAGGGATGCAATATTTTGAAAACAAAATTATACACCTAGCCACATCATGTGCAAGGGCGCCATGGAGCCCGATTAGGACAGATTTTGGGCTTTCTTCGACTTTTAGTGAGCAGCCACATTCATATGGGGGTGCATTTCTCCAGTTTTGGTAGCTCAGCTGAAACGGCCCCGAAAGGCCAGAATATCCCGCAGAGCCTCGAGATAAGGCGCGGGACGGGCCATGGCGTTCGAGAACCCCGTTATATGGAGGGCTGAAGGCTTAAAGTGGCGAGAGGGCGTGCATGCGACGGTGATGAGACATGGAGTGGCGAATATCATACTGCGGTAGCCCGGTAAGAGGACCCTTAGCCTGTGGCAAAACCCTGGGAAAGAATTCGAAGCTGGCGTGCAGCTATGTAAAGTAGAATGTCTAGTGAATGGATATTGATGGGAGAGTTGTTTGTTATGGATTAATTCATGATGGACGAGGAGGTTGAAGTAGAAAAGGGGTAAGCTGAGATTCGTAATCGTAAGCGAGCAACTGAGTACGTTTGCTGCAGTCAAAGCGTCTCGCCTGCGAAGCCAATGTTTGTTTACGAAGTACGTGCATTATTATTCACGGGGAGTACCCAATCCCAATTCTAAAAATGGGATCCTTAACTATTGAACGGAACCGCCCAGCCTCGAAGGACCTCTCATCTCATGGGTGGCTTAGGTTCCAGATCCCGCTCACGGCTACCGCCGTATTGATTTTCCTGGCCAACGAGGCTGAATTACGTCTTCGAGAGCCCAGGCCCAGTTCCTGAATCCTCACACTCTACCAAGGTACCTAGGCCCAGATACTCGTAAATAATACTGGTGTCCATCGCAATCCTGCACCGAGTTTAAGATTTATGTGATGCTGGGTCTGCAATTACCCTTACGCTCGCTTTGTCCGACTGCTGGTCCAAATGCAGGCACCACCATCGACAGCCAACGGCAGATCATGGTCATTTTGGAATCCTCGCGGTCCATTGTCTGATCCCGAGAAACAGCAGCAAGTTCCCGCAACTGAGTTGCCTACCAGTGCGAATTCGTTTGTAGTAGGCGGAGGATGGAGCGCAAACACTCAGGGGTAGGTTGATTTGTCTATTTGTGTCTTAACTGGACTCCTCATCAAGTCGCGAACGGGATGGCTTATTTGAATTGCGTCTGAAATGTGGAGTGGTACCAAATTCATGTCATTCTGGACTCATCTCTGTTAGAACCGCCTAACCCCCCATATCTTGATGTCAGAGCAGGCAAAGTCGCAAAAAATCATGGAGCCAAATAACATACATAATTCCGGCCTTTGGGCATTTCATACTAACTTTCAAATATTAGGTCGTCTCCATCCGCGAAATCTCTCCGGATTACTGTCGGCAGAGATAGTGTCCAGAGAGTCTTTCGCCTCCCCAAGGACAAACTCTGCGCCTGCTCCGATTACTTCAGAGAGGCCTGTGGAAAATGGGGCTCGAGCGATAACCTTGAGCTTCTCGATGATAATCCCGTTGTTTTTGATCTATTTTCCAAGTGGGTACAGAACCAACAACCCCCGACCCCTTACGACCCGGCTAGGACTTCAGCTGCTGAACCATGGGTGTCGAATGCCGCCGCCGCCTGGGTCTTGGGGAAAAAGTTGCGCTCCGCAGATTTCAAGAAATATGCGCTTTCAATGTTCATCCAAACCTGTGCCTTGGCAACTTTTGGGCCGTGGGAGTACGTCGAAAGGGAAGCCCCAGCGGATTCCCCTATACGGCGCTTCAGTGATCATTGGGTTGCATGGAATTCCTACCTAGCTGGGAAGCAGCCAAACGAGTACTCTGGTCTGAAAGGAGCCTCCCGGACATTTATGGCGAATAAAGAGACTCGAGATCCGCGGATCTATGGCATCGATCATTGGTATTTGAGTTGTGGAAAGTTGATGAATCCAAAGTGTGATCATGATCCTGAAGTTGTCCAACAAAAGGCCATGGACGATGCAAGAAGGGCCATAGTACCGCAAGCAGATTATGGGCGTGATATTGAAACTCGGACAAAGGCGAATAAACCTTCTGGGGGTGGTTTGGCGCACACCAGACCATACTACGGAAATATGTACTCTACGCCAACCACCTACTACCAAAAGCGTCGAGGTGGCTGTGCCACCACCGTTATAGCACTTCTCTGTGTAGGCTCCTCACTCTCCCATATGCCCAAACCAACATATGCTTACCTATCATGATAGTTGATATATATCGCACTCATCGGCATCTTCGTATGGCGATGTTGCAGGATACTCTTCCTCCACCAGCAATCCATCCCCATCAACCACTCAATAATGATCTACAACATGGCGACTGGCTGTATGGGCGTCCTGGCTGCACTGTTCTATCCCTTAATATTTCCATACCTCGTCTTCGCCGTTGCGGACGGGGTTGTAATGGCGTACTTCACATCCCGACTACTTTTCGTACGTAGATCAAACTACCCTCACATTTGCATTTGAGATATTCATACTGACCATATTTGTTGGCTTTAGATTTCCCAGGAATCTATTCAGTTGACGGTCCTCATTTTCTTGACTATACCGTTTGGGATCTTATATCATACTATGATGCGGAAACTGTTTGGATGATGTCTACGATAGATGGATGCATCGGAATGGCGATTGGCCTCGATGACTTGCATTTGGTTATAGGGATTGCGGAAATTTCTTAATGAGAAACCGACATTTAGATACCGGGGTAACTTGTAAAGTACCAGCAATTGTTTACTACTATTTCGTGAATAGCGTTTTTGAGATATGCAATAGATCGCTATAACAACACATCCCCCAATTATCCCTCAACCCCCAACCCCCAACCCCTAAATCCTAAAACTCCGAACCACCGTTCCCATTACTTGCCCTATATCATTTTAGCTCAAAACCCAGCTGCAGAGTAATATGGCATCCTCATCTCCCCCCCCAAGAGCCCTCACGGTCACCAAACCCCCTCGCCCTCGCCTTGAACCCCTCAATCTCCTGATCCTTACTCATCAGATCATCCTGCAATTCCCTCACCTTCGCCCCTAAGTCCTTAACCTCTCTAGACAAACCCTCGCTATTCTTCTTGAAGAAGTTTAGCATAGGCCGTGATTGTTCTAGCTCCGCGGCCTGCGATTCGATTAATCGTCTGACTTCGTTGTCTGGGTCTTGATGGGAGGGATCCTTTGGAGATGCTTTTGATGTGGTTATTTTGGAGCTTATTTGTGTGTTTCTGGCGTCTTTTGCTGCAAGTAGCTCGTTTAGCAATTGTGTTTTCTGTGCTAGAGCGTTATATTTCGATTCGAGTTCTTGGTATTGATGTCGCGTGGCTTGCATGTGCGAGATCATATCATCTTTCGCCGCAAGTGACATGCGTAATTCCTCTACCTCTTGTTGGGAAATCGTTTGCTGTGCCATCATCTGCTGGGACTCGCGTTGCTGAGTTTCCAGCTGCGAAACCGCCATTTCTTTAGACGCGAGCAATGACATCATGTGCTGCTCCTTCTCCCGCCATTCATCCTCCTTCTCCTTCATCAAAACTGCTGACGAGTTATCGGCTTCCTTTTGTGCAAGAATCAAAGTCTTCTCTTCCAGTTCCTGCTGTGTCGTCATCAAATCCATCAACATCTTATCAAGCGCATCCTGGCCATTTTCTCTTTCAGTCTGTGCTTCCACTAAGCTTCTCTTAAGTTTTTCATTATCGGCAAATAACCGTCTCTGCTCGTTTTGGAAATCATTCTTAAGCTTTGCATTTTCCTTGGAAAGATTTGACGCTGTTTGTCGGGCACTATCCAACTGACGGGTTAAATTTTCTAACTGCGCGCTATCATTTTGGGAAGGGATGTAAGGGTAGCTAGGCGTGGAAGGCTGACCTTCCAGATGAGCCTCATAGAGCGACTGTTGCTTATAGTGTTGCGGTTGTATAACTTGCGCGAAGAGTGATGGAGGCAACCCAGGGGGAACCTCTGTCCTGTTGCTAGGATGCGGCCGCATCTTGGATGTCGTAGTCCTCCTCTCACCTGCAATGGCTTACTTGAGTACAATTGTTTATAACCACGGAGAGATAGACTTGGTCACAGAACCACGGGGCGGCGTGGAACGGCGCAGCATCTGGGGGCCATATTCTTCATCCGAATACCTGAGCGGGGAACTTGCAGTTAAGTGTCCTATTTTTGGGGGCTCGAGGCGGAATCTCCTGCATCCCTTAGACTCTGTACTTCGTACACTACACGCTGTTAATCCCCAAACCCCAAACCCCGAGCACTGAAACCACATGGCAAGCAAGCACTGAAACCAATAAAATTCAACGAGGCGTAGAAATATGCTCACCTGGTCGGATTTATTTCGTTTTTCCTGCTTGCATCTGATCCTGTCGCCGCTTTTACCTACTTGACTGATAAGAAAACGGGGCGTTCAGCCTCATGCACGATATCACATTTGCCAGCGCTACGCTATTGGAGGGGTATATTCCGTGTCTTAAAGCGAGTGATTTGGGGGTTTATTGAAACAAGGGTACGACGCAAATTGGGCCAGACTTCCAGCTCAAAGCCCAAAGCCCAAAGCTTGTTCTGGACTGCGAAGAGCCTCAGACAGGTCCATTTCTCAAGGCGCCTTGCAAGGCACTTTGGTTTTTGGAGTTTGTCCATAATTCATCGGAGTGGCATGCATGCCCAATAGTAGTACTCGAGTAGTGGCCGTCGAGCCTCGTCTCCTAATTCTTGGGTGTGGCGGTCGGGTGAGTTTGAGCCTCGAAGACCACACTTCCATTCTACTGAGATCGCGTAGCAAGTACCCAACATACCAAAACTCACGTCTCTGTTGAGTACTAGGTATGTCCCAAGTAGAGAGATGTCGTCAGAGAAGCCCATCCCACTGGAAGGGTCCATAGGGCCAGACCCTGGACTTATGGCCGATGTTATGAATAGCTGCAATTGCTCACATGACAGAGCAATCAAGCTACTCCACGTAAGTTCCAAAGATATACCACAATTTTGGAATGGGATAATAATTTAAACCCCCATTGAACACAGTGGGCGAATAATGATCCCGAAAAAGCCAAGCACCATCATCGGACCTTGGCCGCATATATGAGCCGGTCCAGGACATCAACTTCTCAATCCTCCACATCAACAACTCCAAGATCTAGTACTGATATGCCTCAACAAGCAAGAGAAACCGGAGTTCTTGTGAATGCTAGAATGACGAAGGGACGAGGTTTGACTGTACCACCACCAACAGATGGACAGATCTTGAACGTCCCAATACGAAATGGACGAAGTCTTCATACTCCGTCAACGGATGACGGCTCCTCTCAAAGCTCTGAATTCATCAAGCCGCCTAGGGAAAAGCGCGATGAAAGCTCATGTGAAATTCCCCAACCTGCTGGATCCCACTTTGAAACTCGTCTCGAAGGTGGGTTACCCACTCCGGTGGAAACTCTTCAAACCACGCCGAAAGGAAATATAGAAGATTCGAGCAAAGAGCGTGCTCCACAGCCTCCTAGACAGCCCGAAGTAGTTGAAGGTGCCCAATATATGCAAGAGACACCAGTAGAACAAGAAGTATTCCAAGAACCAGAATGGGATTTCGTACTTCCAACAATCCCACACCCGCTAACTTTGACACCCGGCAACAACTTCGATATATCTGAAATAGCTGGCGCCATGCAGTACGGCGCACCTCCCGAAATGATCCAGAACTACCTAGGATACTATGACAAGCGTACTGTGCAAAAGGAAATCAACGAAGGAGTCCAGGGATTCCCAGCCATATTCTTCGCTGTAGCCACCAACAACGAGGCGACTATCCGGATATGGGTTGCCCACGGAGGAGACGTTAATAGCGTCCATGGAGCCTCAGGAGTACCTCTTCTTGCATTCGCAATACTGAATAGCGAGACGATCCAAGAGGATACAACACGCACGCTTGCCACGCTTCTTAGCCTTGGAGCTATACCTAATTGTATCCCAGCAGCGTTCTACACGCCCTTTTGTCGCGACCTGCCGGACGATGGGCCAGAAGAGCAGGAACTAGGTGATATCGGCGAGGTGGATAAAAAGTGGTGCACAGTTTCCGCAAGAGGAAGACTTGCGAAAATGGCGAATCTCACTCATAGGTATTACCTCGAGCGAGCTGCTAAAACAAAGAAACCATCTATCCGACATAGGCAGATAGCACTCCGGCGAAACGCAGAAGCTCTCCTCGGAATCCCGTATTTCCTTATCGGGCAGACCGTTGCAGCAAATATCCTCCTGCAGAAGCTATTAAGTCATATACTCATCCCCGGTAAACGGCCATTGGTTTTGGTTTTCGCCGGGCCGAGTGGCCATGGGAAAACGGAGCTGGCTAGAAGTCTTGGACATCTTCTGTCGCTGGAGCTCGAAGTGGTGGACTGTACGATATTTAGCCGGGAGCAGGAATTATTCGGACCTCGTGCTCCCTGGGCCGAATGGGAGAAGGGGTCGCCATTGAATAATTTCCTAGCGAGGAAGGCGGGGGAGAGGTGTATTGTTTTCTTGGATGAGTTTGAGAAGACGAGTAGGGATATCCATCAGACTCTATTACTTCCTTTTGATTCCGGTAAAGTGAAGAATTCCCCACTTCGCAGACTTCGATTGTTAACAAATCCGTAGGAGATTATGAGGACCGCCGAAACCGCTCGAAAATAGACTGCTCGAAAACCATATGGATCCTGGCGACAAATGCCCTCGATCCCACGATCAAAGATTTCTGTTCCCAGAATCATGATGCAGTATTCATCGATGATGATCAGGATAAGATGGCTTCACTAATGAAACAGTTGTCCAAACAGATTAAACAGGAGTTCCTCCGCATATTCGATGTAAGCTCCGTCTCCCTCCTTACACAATGAACTATAGCGCCTAACACTTCGACAAGTCTCCCCTCACAGGTCGCGTCTCTTCCTTCATTCCCTTCCTACCCTTTTCTCCAGGCGAGCAAGCTGTCGTTGTACACAAATACATTCTCGAGCTCTCCCAGAAAGTATGCACATCGGTAAACCTCTCCCCTGGACCAAACGAACAACTTCTTGGCAACATCAAATTGCGAATCCGCAGAGATGCAAGTGTATGCAAAGTAATAGCAGATGCGGAATACCATGCGGATCTGGGAGCGAGAAGTTTGATCACGGCCGTTAAGGGGTTAGTGGAGGATGTGCTTGTGGAGCGGTATTTGGAGGTCGATAGGGAAATTAAAGAGGGTGAGAAGGTGGGGATGTTGGTTGATATTAATAGTGGGGAGATAGTGGTTAGTATTGTTGACCGGTAGAGTATATGTGGAGACTAGAATGCGAAGGTGTGTTTTGGTGTACGTTGTATGTTGTTTTGCTAGATTCTCCCTTGTAGCGTAGCGTACGGTGCCGGTATTTGGTCACGAAGAGAACACGAACCGCTCCCAATTCTTCCCCAATTGCTTGACACCGTCGTCTACATCCCAACCCTTAATCTCACAAATCTTGCGTGCTATTAACTCCAGCCTCCTGTCCATCTCCTTACCGGCCATATGTAGATCACTTTCAACCAATATACGATCATCTGGAACAGCCTTGATAACCTCAACAGCCGTCGAACAGGCTGGTGTAGACATATTAATAGCATCAGAGAACGAGAAGAATATCTCGGCCGGGATAGACGGATGCAGATATTGCTTGATAGGATCTGGAGGCCCGGAGTATGAATGCAAGCATATCCTTGGGGGAAATGGTTTTGGAGAATCATCAGTGGAAACCGAGGTTTCTGGATCTTCGTCTTCCGGATGCTGTATTCCCGAAACTTTTCTTCTTTCTTTCTTGCTTAGAACTGTTTTCTCATAGCCTTTCCAAGTTTCTTGCAGGGTGGCAAACATGACTCCGTGGGCTTGGACACCGTGTAGCGATACGGCTCGTTTCATTTCGCCGGCCAGCTTGAGCTGCGCTTTTAAAACCTTCTTTTGATGATCCATGTGGACCTTATAACGAGTGAGATGTCTCCCTTCCCTTCCCCCAGGGGTAAGCGATTCATCTCTCGGCACCTCTCCTTCGGACGAGAGGTCTGTAGGAAGTCGAAATGACTTATCCAAACCTATCTCTCCAACGAGTGCCAAGGGATACCTCTCTAGATACTCCTTGGTATTTTGAAGAAACAGTCTTAAAGACCGAGGCTGAGGCAAAAACCGAAGAAACACAATGTCATCCGGCTTCGGCGTCAGAACAGATTGATAATGGCGGATCTTAAATTCTTCAGAATCAGCATCGGACTGCGAGACCTCCGTATCATCATACATCTGATGTGAAAACCACGGATGCCAGCCAAAAGCAGGCACTAGGCATTCCGTTTTGGATAGCTCGGTCATATACCCTGCCGATGCAGCTTTGAGACCATATGCATCAGCAACTTGAGCTACAAGCTCTTGATCCTCACCCCTTGTCGCCATGACAGTCAGGACACGCGCCTTCATATCAGGAATCGAAGGGACGAGACTCATTGTATCGGTGGGGTGGCAATGGGCATCGTAGACACCTAATTTCCAGGGGAAAGGGTGGAGCTGCTGTCCCCCTGAGAATGATTCTGATTCTGAGGCCATGGTGTTTTCATCTGTAGAATCAACGCACATATCAAACCGGAACTGTAGGTAGGCCTACAAAATGTTTCTGTTTTGTCTGAGGCTTTCCTATTGGTAGGTATATTGTGTTTGGTTAAGGAATAGCGAATATCTGCTAAGCCTGTTATGGCTATGCTTTAGAAGGAATTAATCCTAGCAATAATGAAGTTCGTGTTTATATTTTGATGACGTCGTTAAGTTCCGGGAGCGGCCGAGGCCTCCCGGACCATCACTCCGCAATCACATGTGTTTATTACAGCAACGGCCATTCCTTAAGCAAAGACTTCCTTTGATCTAATATATTATTGACGCGATTTGGTACGAAGTAAAGAGAACTATCTTTATAACTGCAATACCACGTACAATACCAACAGTATGAATTCATGAGCGCCAAATCCACTCCCATCCCACAAAAATGATATCTCTCCTAAACCGGATCCCGACCCTCCCTATCGTCATCCTTTTCAGCATCTCGCTCGGCATATTTGCGTGGTTCACCACAGTCATCGCCTTCAGCGTTCTCCTCTTTCGTGTTGCCCTAGTCTACATTGACCTTGCTATTGCGGTCATCCCGTATTACCTCCAAGGAGGCGCGAGACGCATCCTCGCCGACCCCGCGTCTCAGAAACACACGACCGCCTCCTCGCCCCCGCCTTCCGTCGCGCGAAGGAGGAGACGCAGAACCAGCTCAAGTAGTACCCTCTCCGCAACGGGGAGCTTAACGCCTGTCCGAAATCTAGCCTCTCGCAGTGACAGCTATGTGCTGCTTAGTTCACCGAACTCGGTGCTGGGGTTGAGTGCCAGCGTGGGACCGACGCGGGATTTCGAGGGTGTTGGGGGCTGGCGTTTGGATAACCCCTCGGATGAAGACGAAGGCTTGTGGACGAAGATCAATTCGAGATTGGAGCTGCCAGCGAACTATGGCAGGAGGCATAAGAGAAGCTTGACGAGCGGGTGTGTGCCACAGAGGGGGGAGGTGAAGTGGGGAAGGAGAGATGGAGAGGATGCCACAATTATGAATACCGGGAGGACTAGGACGCCGCCTACGGTTCCAATTATTGGAGGAGGATTTGGAGATGGGTATTTTGCATCGCCGAGGCAGAATAGTCCGAAGCATGATCGAAGGGCGCCTAGTTTAGGGGCGACAAGTAATGAAAGCCCTACCTTAGGGTTGACTATGAAGAAACGGTAATGGTGATCGCCTGGGTGATTGACGAAGGGACGACTACGATAAGTTAATGATTAAACGGCCTTGAAATATATATATTCTGCGTAAAGCGTTCTTCAGGCACTGGGGCATTGTGGTTCCAGTGATTTCGTATTTTACACCAGCAGAAAAATCCAACTCTTATATACCATCGCATGTTGTTATTCATTCATGGTATCAAACGTTCGAAGCACCAACTCCAAGACGCCCATCCCAGGACCCCGAGAACCGCCCAAAACCACCTTCACCAAGCCCATCCTATCCCTTAAACCGTATTCCAAAAATAATTCGCATAGAAGAACCTCGAAAACTTCCCATCCAAATGCACAACATGCACATCGCCCTTCTTCCCATTTCTCACAATAACCTTATTATACCCAGCACCTTCAACACTCTTATCCCTCTCAATATCAATACCCAACCCTCTAAAAACCCGCAGCTTCAGACTAATCTCGTCCTGCACCAGGCTCCTCCGCACATCATCGCCTCCCTCATTGCCTTGCAGGTCTAGCTCTTGCAAGCGCGCCTGCATGTCGGCGAGCTGCGAGGCTAGACGCTCGGATTCGATTTCTAGGTCTGAGGCGGATTTCGCGATACGGAATTTTTGCGTGTCGAGGGTGGCAATCTCGCTGGCATGGTCCCGCGCGGTGTGTGAGGTTATGGTTTCGCGGTGGTGGTTGTTGAGGCTGTTGAGGGTTCTAGAGAGCTCTGTTTGTACGTTAGAAGGGCTCACGATAGGAACTGGCTGTGGACCGGGAGGCTGTATTACTTTTTAGGGCGCTTTCTGCTTCTCGAGCTCGTAGATCTCGCGCTTGTTGGAGAGTTGAAAGCGAGTCATTTATGCGGGCGACGGCGAGCTTGTCGGGTTGTATGTTGAAGTTACTGATTGTGTGGTGGATGAGCTGTGTTTTGTTAGGCAAGGAGTGATGCGCCGGGTGTATTTGGTGACTTACCGTCGCAGGATCCTCGTCGAGAAGCATTTTGAGCTTTGTTCGTGTGCCAGAACGATCAAGTTTCTTTTAATTCTATCGGAATTTGCAATATGATGCTGTTCGGCCGTTGTCAATGTTTGCTCACGATGCGGTTTCGAGATTGATGCCCTGGTAACCTTCTGAGTTGCTTCGCTGCCAATTGTTGACGGGGCAACAGTGACGTACCATATCACAAGCCACAACGCCACATGAGCTCCTCGGCCTTTGGTGAACTACGAACTTGGAACATCGACGAACTCTAAAAGCATAATCAACCTCGCACCTACTTGCCGAAGCATAATTTGATACATTACAGATACCGTGCGATAGCTAGAGATGATGGGTTCAAATCTTCCCTGTGAGTATGGCTAACAACACCTGTCTGGATACGGAGCTGCATACTTGTTTTACGATATTCGTATACGCATTCCGCCTAGAGACCGCTTTGCTGACCACCCATTTACTTCTAGATGCTGCCGATGCTGAAAGGTCAGTTGTTTTTATTCGGGACCTTGTGGTGTATTGGAACAGAACTAGACGGTAGAGAGTACGTTGAGCTAACGCCTCCACCAGTCCGTTGAAGCCTTCGGAGCTGCAAGTTCTTCGATCACAATATGAGAAGGAAGGGGAACATGTGGGAGTACAGACCAAATTCAATTTTGCATGGGTTAGTACCGGCTTCCTTATTTTTTGTATTGTTCTCTTAATAGATGGCCTTGACTGACACTCTTCTAGGGCCTGATCAAATCCAACACTCGTCACGATCAACAAGAAGGCGTCCGCCTCCTCTCCGACATCTTCCGCACATCCCCCGAACGAAGACGAGAATGCCTATATTACCTAGCATTAGGAAACTTCAAACTCGGAAACTACGCCGAAGCAAGACGATACAACGATTTACTGCTGGAGAAGGAACCGGCCAACCTGCAAGCAAGCAGTCTGAGGAGCCTCATCGATGATAAGGTGGCGAAGGAGGGCTTAGTGGGCGTTGCTATCTTGAGCGGTGTTGCTATTGCTGCTGGTGTCGTGGGTGGAATGATATTCAAGGGTCTTGGGAATAGAAAGAGATAATGCGGGGTAATGGAAATGGAAAGAAGAGCTGAGGCGGAATGATAATGCACGATTAGCGGTTGTTCTTAATATACCAATACTCGCAGGGCATACAAGTATAAATGTGTATAAATAACGGATGAGAAAATACCTCTCTGCTTTGGATACAGGCGCACTTCAATACATGGCGATAGATAGTGATATTTGCAAGTCGTCCACCGCTAAACTGACTTGGTTTATTTACCCCTTACGAGTATGCTCTACTGACAACAGCCTTTTATTGCCTGCTCTCTTAGCAGAAATTTGTCTCCAAGTTGATAGGATCTCTTTAGGAAATCACGGCATTGATATAGCTGGCCGGAGTCACGAAATAATTGGCGCGAAATCATAGCGAACCCTGTCGAAAATGATGGAAAGAGTGGAAATTGACCACGTCAACAACATATTTGATTCACGAGCCGGCTCAATATGAGGTTTCCTACTGGACATCAGCATCTCGTTTAAATACCGGGTGTTAATATCGAGAGATATCTGGCTTTATTTGCGCGTCAACTAACTACCGCCGTTTGCCACTTGCTCGTTATCGATTAAAGACTGCAGGGGGGCTTGGAAAATGCGTCACAGCCTCGAACGCCGAGGAGGGAGCAAGCTGACTATTAGCCCGGCCCAACGATACCACGGGATTGATTTATCAACTTCAAACGTCGAACTTCAAGATACTCCAACTCCAACTCCAACTCCAACTCAAACATTCTGCCTTCTGGCCCAACTCACGGTCTCTCCTTCTCCCAACCTCAGCAGCAGCAGCAGACACATTGCTCTCTAGATCGATATTTGACCCGTTATCGCCGATACTCGCCATTCACTACCCTTTTATAATTATCCTATTCAATCCAATCGTACACGACTGGAGGCTTACTCCGAGACAACCTCTACGAAAGGGAGTTTGCATCACTCTGATTGCATCTCCTTGGACCCGCCCTAGGCTGATTGCAGCGAGCACACAACAATCAAATTCAGAAGTCGTCTCTCAAAGAAAAGAAATACAAAATTCCGAGCTGCGCCCTCGAAAGAAGGGCGCCCATCCACCACGGCTTTCAGATTACTCCGAGGTACCGGCCTGGCGGTAAGTCTCGGTTTGACTGCCCTTGCCGCCTTCCAGGGCATACGAGACGCCATGGCAGATAATCCTACTCTTGAAGGCACATATGGTCGCGGTGATAATGGACATCTGGATGCTTCAGGCCCGCGGGAGGTGGTTTATTGTCACCAATGTGATAACGAGTGGTGGCGGGACGGCGAGAGCTTGACTTGCCCACGGTGTCAGCATGAATTTACGGAGATAGTAAGTCCCGTTGGCTTCGGAATCTGGCCATTATTGACGGACGTGCTAATTTTCGTTGTAGGTTACTCCCGATAACGATCCTCGACCTATTCGAGAGGAGCCACCACCACACCCATTGCACAACCATAATCCTTGGGCAGGCAGTGATTCGGACCCAGAAGATGCAGATATAGAGGAGCATGTGACGCATGGCCCCGGGGGGTCCATATTCTTTACTCAGACTATTCGTACGTCGAGACCCCATGGTACGTCTGGGAACCAGGGCAGGAGAGATGCAGCATCGCAGGGTGATCCAGACAATGTCATGGCGGGCTTCCAAAACATGTTGGGCTCGCTGATGGGGCCAGATTTTCGTGCTGGTCAAGCTGGACGATCAGGCCCCGAAACTTTGTACCCCCAGAACACTTTTGGTGGTGGCGGTATCCGTATTGGCGGTGATTCAGGTCCTCGTATAACCGGTGGACGATTTACATTCACTACTGGGCCTTTGCGGCCAAGAAATGCAGACGAGCCGCAGCCAGCAGATGGTGCCCGGGTTGATGATCTAGCTACGTACGATTCCCTTCCCAGCAGAACTTCTCCTATGGGCCTTCCACCACTTGTCATCATCCTTAGAAACCCTCCTGACCAGGTTGCTAGGATCGTTGGGAGTATATTTGGTGCCATGGCCCCGAGCGATGAGCATCGTCCTCGCAATAATAATCCCAATAGGATGCCCCCGGGCCTTGAAGCTCTTTTTGCGTCAATACTCAATGCGGGGAGTGCCCATTCAGGGGATGCTGTGTATTCACAAGAAGCTCTCGATCAGATAATTTCGACGTTGATGGAGCAACACCCTACCTCCAATGCTCCTGGCCCCGCATCCCCCGCCGCCATAGCAGCACTTCCAAAGAAAAAATTAGACGAGAAGATGCTAGGCCCAGAAGGTAAAGGAGAATGCAGTGTATGCATGGACGATGTCGAGATTGGAGACGAGATGGCTCTCCTACCTTGCTCCCACTGGTTTCATGAAGCCTGTGCAGGCGCATGGCTTAGTGAGCACAATACCTGCCCCATCTGTAGGAAAGGCATCGAAGGCGATTCAACCTCCCCAAATGTCCGAAGATCCAGCCAAACCGGCTCGCCGGCTCATAGCGATCCCCAACCTCGCAGCGCGAGCGTATCAAGTCCACGATTAAGTCCTACTAATACCTCAAATAGTAGCGGCAGAAACGAAGCTAGGTTAGACGCCATCCGCAATATTGGAAGACCAACACCAGCTGAAGAGTATCAAGCCAATAGGAGATTGCACGTAGTTGGCCAGCCTCGACAGGACCAAACAGCCGATGAATCAAGGACGGGGGGGTATTCCACATCGATATTTTCACGGCCGAGGGATAGAGATGATCGATACGAGAGCCAACGTGATACCAGAGGTGCTAGTCATACGAGCAGCAGTGACGATTCCCGGGGTTCTCGGAGGAGCTCGCAGTCTGGGGGACAGGGTACTGGTACAGGACCCCTAGCTTGGCTACGGGATCGCTTTGGCGGGAATCCTCGGAGACATGATTAGAAATCTACCTTACCTAGGTACCGACCTACATGTTGAGAAAATGTGGGCGAAGTAGTGCGGAAGGGCTCATGAATTTCCGGAAATTCTATTCTAACGACGTGCGTTGCTTTTTTTAATGAAGCATAGAAGGCGTTATTTTTATGACCACTACCCCCCAAAAGGGCTCGGGGAAGGAAATGAAGGCTATGAAAGCGGGTCGGATGTTTATGGCTTTTCCTTAGATGGATTCCGTTCACCAAAAATGGAAAGTTAAAATTTAGAACGTGAAACGTTGTCATGGGGACGAATAGCTATGTACTGTATGGGTATTTTGTATTATTTATGATATGCTGGTGGTGAGATAGCTACACTAGTCATAAGTAGGTATTTAATACAGAAACTCGCGTTGCCGCGACGGGGGATCCGTGTTCGCCTTCGCTCATGGTTTGCATTATTCCGATCATTTGGACTAGATTTTGGGAGGGGTTGTTAGTTTGAGGATACTTCGCGTATATAAATGCGTTATGGAAACTTAGGGGGTGGGGGAGTTACAAAATAGGGGACAGGGAAAGAAAAGGGGCGAGGGGTACGAACCAATATCAGCCTTTGCCCTAACAAACACCGGATCCTTCTTCACCAGCGTCTCCCCATCCTCATCGGCGGCTTGCTGCTTCAATATCCCGCCAATACAAAGCGCTTCCAGGAACCCCCTGTGGTTAAATACCCACCACACCTTCGCCTCGCTCTCGAATAGTTTATACAGTAGGAAAAATGCATTAATCGCATCATGCGCGGCATCTAGTGCGCCCCGCACATTCACAGGCACTTCGGGGCTGCTGGAGGAGTGGAGGAGCATGACGTTGTGGAAGTAGTTCGAGGTGAGGAAGAGTGTTTGTCGGACTATGCGTTTATTAGTTTGGGCGAGAAGGGTGAGGGATTCTGCGTCCCAGGATCGGAAGACGTCTGGAAAGGATCGGTATACGGTGCGGAAATCAGAGAGGAGCTTTGCTTTTTGTCGAGGCGTGGAGGAGATGGGGAGGTCGAGGGAGCGGGGCGAGCAGATGGTTTCTTGGACTAGGTTTGCGAGTAGCCAGCACCCGCGGATGTATGCTGTGTCGGTGGGGCTGGTGTGCGAAAAGTTGGTGCAGTCATCGACTAGGTCGTCGACGTTGACGTCTGTATGTGTGGCGCTTGGTGGGAGGGAGAGCAGCACGGTTAGGAACGTATCTTGGAGGAGGACGGCTTGCCAGAGCTTGCGGCGTTGTTGTTTGTCGAAGGTACTGGCGTTCGGGACGACGATGTCTGGGTCTCGGTGGAGGCCCATGGCGTAGGCTTGCCGGATTAAGATGCCTGCGAAGGCCCATCCGTCGGAAGCATGGTTGTCGTTTATGAGGAAGTAGGTTATGAGAACCATAGCCTGGATAGAGCGGACGGAGGTTTTGTTTAGGTAGGAACTCATGCGGAGGGACTGGTGGGCTGCGGAGACGTAGAATTCGGCGGTTTGTTGCCGCTCTCGGGGTGATGTTGTTGTTACGAATTGAGTGCCCATTGCTAGCATCGAGAATATTATGGCGATAAGGGTGGCATCTGCGCGGTCCCTTTCGGGTTGGGCAAGGCTCC
The DNA here is from genome assembly GCF_003357145.1 of Venustampulla echinocandica. Classification (NCBI taxonomy): domain Eukaryota; kingdom Fungi; phylum Ascomycota; class Leotiomycetes; order Helotiales; family Pleuroascaceae; genus Venustampulla; species Venustampulla echinocandica. The sequence goes on from NW_022474209.1 coordinate 223,654, forward strand.
AGAATTGTTCATAGTCTGAGTAGAAGTTCTGGCGGTGGATCATGGGGTATACTGGGTCGACGCACTCGAAATACCTCTCCAGGAGGATATCTGCCTGTACCTTTTCTGGGAGTACGGATATCACTTCAGGGAGGCCGCCCTGGCAGGTCCAGTAATTTGCGAATGGGTGTTCAGAGCCGATTCCAAAGACGTTGGAAGCCGTGGGATGGGAATAGGGGACGTTGGAAAGGAGGCCGGTAGACGAGGAAACTGAGCCTCGGGAGGCACTCCTCTCACTTGGATTGGTGATTTGCTTTGGCCCTTCTACGCCATTTGACATGGACTGTTTCTTCTTTGGCGGTTTTGTCATGCGTCGAGCATTGCTGACGGACCGATTGGTCTCCCTAGAGGCTTAAGGTTAACAAATATCTCCTTCGATATTATGATGATTGACTTACTCTAAGATATTTGCCACGCGGGCATATTTGCACTCGGTTTGTCGTTTTATACCTGTAAGTGGGGTCAATTGGTTTCAATTACTCCAATTACTGGCATGATTCCTTACATGCAAGACAATGAGGCCGGCCTCTATCGCACTATTTCGAGTATTAGCGTGGTGTAAACTTCTTGGAGTATTTCTGGAAGTTATAAGTGCTGGAAGGGAATGCATCTTGGTATTTCTTTGTTCAATAGCGGATGCCCGGAACATGAGACAACCTTAGACAAGTGCACATGGAAGAAACAACTTTTATCCTCTGGTATCTTGAGTTGAGACTCTTAAGAGAGATATTGCCCCAGAGTAGAGCTGCATGGGCCGACTTCGGCTTAAAAAATGAAGGCCGTTGTAAAAAGTGAGATATGAGTAATCGCATTGCAGCTTGCAGTTTTTGATACTTCTCTGGGGGGAAAACAGGGGTGGGGTTACTAAGAACCAACATTATATGTTGTATTAATTGAGAGTTTACCAACCTTAGTTTTCCGTTCCACACACTCTTCACAAGACAAGGTGGGCTTATTACGTCTCTGCCTCTTCTTAGGCGGCTCCCCGATCGTTGTACTATCCTCGGGCTTAACCGCTGGGGCGGGGGACTGGGACTGGGACTGGGAGTCCGCCAAGGTGCTCTCGCCGGAGACTGGGGACGTATCTGTAACATTACACCCGGGGAATTGATCCATATTGCAGCTTAGGCCAAGGACAGGCCTGCTTGTGTCGCGCTGCAGTCGAGATATAATGAGAATCGGCGTCGTGGTTGATGGGAATAGGGGGCGGATTGCGGGAATACAGTGCTCGACTACCAACTAATAATCATAATAAAGGCGAACCGAGTTATTTGAGGGAGAGAGTCAATCGAAGGGCGGGGAGTCCGGGGTAGCATATACCTTGGGTTAGTAATATCCGTAGGGGCGCAGGTTACGGATTACGGGTTACGGGTTACCAAGGTGGGAAGTCAGCACGCCCTCCACGTGACCCATGCCGGATGTCGGATTCCGATGATGAGTTAATGAAAATGGAAGTAATGAAAGTAATGAAAGTAATGAACGTAATGAATGTAATGAAAGTGATGAAAGTGATGAAAGTGATGAAAGTGATGAAAGTGATGAAAGTCATTTATTTATACTCCTGGCAACACTTAATTTAACAATGCCAATAACATGGAAACTGAGGATGTCTATTCCATTTTTATGTCCCTTATCGACTATCGATTCTGTCCCAAGTGTTACAACTTATACTCGCCAACGGCTCCTAGCAATTCTCTGGCTCGGCATACCGCATTATGTAACCGAGTCTTGAAGTGCTTGGCTCCCTGCCCCTGCTGCAATCGCGGCGCGTCGCGAACGCGTCAAACACTTCCACTTTACGTACCTGGGTAGTAAATAGTGTTCTTTGTCAAAATACACAATTAGATGGACCAGAAATCGCCCTCACTATTAGCGGCTTACGACTCTCCTCTACAATGCCGATAATTAGCGACTGCATATACATTTGATTATTCTGTTTACGAGCAGATATTTGGTACCAGTTCGGGGTCATATCACTGTTGTGAAGCCTTCTTCGGATTGAAGGGCACCACTCTCCTCTTGACGGTAGTACTTCCCTAGATGATATACCTCGTATACATAGAGGCAATGCTAATTATTTTTGGCAAGAAATAGCCCACGTTTCCTCGTATAATTCCGCGTTCTCCTTCCTTACCGCCGACTCCCAAAATGCCATCCGCCTCATCCCCCGTTGCGTACCCTCTTAGCTCATCACCACCTGCCCCGAAGCGCTCGCGACCTTTGCTAAAAGATGGAAAAAAGGGGCCGGCCAAATCGGTGGGTGGCTTTTTGATTGAAGACGACTCGGATGGGGACAATGATTTTGCTCAGGCAGAGCCTGCACCTAAACGTAGGATGTTGGAAAATCCGAGGTTCCCCAGCCCTCCCGCCTGCCAGAATGCGAGTAAGGCGGATGCGTCGCAGCTTCAAGGAGATAAGAGAGGCCACACAACTATAAAATCAATGCTGGGTTTCATGATTGGAGGAACCAAACCCGTCGACGGCCCAACGGTTCACCAAGAGGCGCCTCCAGCACCTATATCCGAATTTGTCGACATAGATGATGTGCCTTCTATGCCTTCATTTCTGAGTAGACCGATTTTCAGAAGCACAAATGTGATAACATGCTCTGGAAAATCAGTATCTGTACCACAGAGAAGGAAATCTGCGCCAGTTTCTTTCGAGCAATTAGTTGCAGCAAGATCAACTACCAAAGCTGGACGTGCCAAAAAGAGCTACTATGGAATCGACATTCATCGTTTGATTGACGAAGCATCCAAGGAGACGGCAAAGGATAAGCCTAGTAAATCTAAAGCACCCCAGGAGGTTCTCCCGTCGGTAGAAGCTCCAGCAACAAAATCAAGACCGAGAAGGACGTTGATGTGGATGGAAAAGTACCGAGCACGGCATTTTATGGAGCTTGTAGGGGATGACCGGACCCATCGTCAAGTGTTAAGGTGGCTGAAGGCGTGGGACCCTCTGGTGTTTCCCAAATCTGGCAAATCTAAGCCCACTGTTATAAAACGACCTGGCGTCGAAGCGGAGGAGGAGAAACCCCATCGAAAAATATTACTCTTGACTGGGCCACCAGGCCTTGGGAAAACCACCCTAGCTCACGTCTGCGCGAGACAAGCTGGCTATGAGATCATGGAAATCAATGCTAGTGATGAGAGGAGTCGAGATGTGGTTAAGGGGAGGATAAGAACCAGTGCTGGCACGGAGAGCGTGAAGAACGGCGCGACAGTGACGACAAAGGCGGGACAGGTCAAATCCATTGCCCATCCGTTATGTGTTGTAGTCGATGAAGTCGACGGTGTAGTTGGCGGGTCAGGCGGCACTGGAGAAGGCGGTTTCGTCAAAGCCTTGATCGATCTCATTCAACTAGACCAGAAGAACTCTTCGGCGATAGGTACAAACTCGGGATATTCTCGGAAAACCAAGAAGGGCGATGATTTCAGATTGATGCGGCCGCTCATATTAATCTGCAACGATGTTTATCATCCGTCCCTTCGGCCTCTACGCCATTCCAACCTGGCGGAAATTATACATGTTAGAAAACCTCCGTTGGATGCTGTTATCGCTCGTATGAAGTCAGTATTCGAGAAAGAAGGGGTCTCTTGTGATGGCGATGCCGTCAGAAGATTATGTGAAGCTACCTGGGGAGTAAGTGCAACCGAGTCGCGAAAAGGAAGAGAAGGTGCTGGAGAAGGCGATCTGAGATCCATCATGGTCGTTGGCGAGTGGGCAGCAGGAAAACTAAAAGCCTCAAGTAAAGATGGCAATGCCAGATTAACAAGAAAATGGGTTGAACAAAACATGATGAGCAATTTATCGCATGGCGGAGGCGGGGCAAGAGGAATCGGAAGGGGTGGTGCCAAAGAAGTTGTCCAGAGAGTCTTCCTGGAGGGTGCTGGATTTCCCAAGTCCGACAACCTCCTTCCACCGCCTAATATTTCCGACGCTCACCCCAAGACCCAACTTGGTGTGGCTGAATTAGCCAAAAAGGCAGGCATGGAGAGACTGAGAGAGATGGTGGATACCAGTGGCGATATCGACCGGATAGTCACTGACACCTGGGCACAATATCCAAACCAGCCTTTCAATGACGATTCCATATTGTCAAAACCCGATGCAGCATACGAATGGCTCCATTTTCACGACACTTGCTCCTCCCGGGTATTTTCAAATCAAGATTTTGAATTAACACCTTACCTCAGTCAGCCAATTCTTGCTTGTCACCACCTCTTCTCCTCTCCAGCACGCCACTACTTTGGCGGCCAAGAGACAAAAAAATGGGGAGATGAAGAAGAGCCGGAGGAACCCCTTCCATTCTCTGGGCCTAGAGCAGACTATGAGGCCCATGAAGCAGAGAAAGGGAACCGGGCCACAATCACTGCCTTACAGGCTAGTCTCAATCCCACACTTCTGCGAAGCTTTAGGAGCCCTGGAGATATTGCAACAGATCTCCTCCCATATCTGGTCAGAATGTTAACACCAGACATCAAACCTATTATTGTAGGTGGAAGTGGTGATCAAAGAGGAATCGCTAGTGTGAGAAAGGAGTCCGAGAAAGCCATGGTCAAAAGGGCTGTAGATGTCATGGGCTCTCTTGATGTTATCTTTGAGCGAGGAAAGCTCGACGGCGATTTTGGAAGCAGAAATACGCAATGGGTGTATCGCATGGAACCGTAAGTGTTTTGCTCTCCCCCTTTTTATTTTTACAAGTACACTGACCCCTTCTTCAGACCTTTGGATATGCTAGTCACTTTCGAAACAATCCCAGCACCCGCTTCCGCAGCAGCTCCCATCCGCTACGCCGCCCGTCAAGTTCTCGATCAAGAATACGAAAAGAACATCCTAGTCCGCGAAAACGCAGCTCGCCAAGCTCGATACCGCGCCGGAAACCCCCATGACGATATTGACTTTTCTCTTCCCCACGGCAAAGAAAACCTTTCCGTGCTGGAGAAGATATCTGGCCCGAAGAAAGATTTCTTCGGCCGAGTGGTAGAAGAAGATGTCCACCCTTTGCAGGAGAGAGATGGTAATGCTGTACCCCAGAAGAAGGGGAAAACCGGGAAGAGTGATAACAAGATTTGGGTTAGTTACCATGAAGGCTTTTCGAATGCTGTTAGGAAACCGATTACTATTGAGGAGTTGATGAGGGGATTATAGGGGGTCTTGAGATAATGTTAGGAAATTAGGAAGCGTGTATGATGCTATGGATTATGATATTATTGCTATTTGCTGAGATGAGTCGTTGAAACATGCATGTTCTCCCCTTGGCGTATTTTGGGGCCCTTGTTTTGGCAAGTGCCTTCTACCATAACTGCAATTCCTGCCTTCTTGTTTTGATGCCTTTTTTGACGATGGTTTGGTCTCGTACTGCTCTCTGTTGGTCGTCGCTATACTGGGGTTTAAGGCGCTTGAGACACATAAGTACAATCCCCCGTATATATATCTCTGTTTACCAATACGCGTACACTTGCCATTATCCCGTTGCCATCAAACCATAGATTACTTGATATTATTCCCCGAATAATCTCATTACCGCCCTATTACTTTGCCAGCTTTGAAATGTCGTCGTTATATCCCAGTCGCATTTTGTATTATGAGCGCCGATTCTGCGGCGTCTTGAAAATGCCCTTTGGATTAATTGGTGACTTCACTGCTCTTGAGTTGCTGCAGTTATAGAGTTAAGTTGCCAAAAGCCTACTGTATCTGTGATACCTGGTTCTGCTTTTGAACTGGCTTTTTATTACATATTGTTTTAGTGGGTTTAAGCACCGTCGTTGTATTTGCCAATGACGATCTTTTCTTTTCTTCAAGGGCTCGTTACATCTTCAGCAGCCTTACCATCCCACCACGCTTGATCCAGATACCTGCTAGGTCAGCGAGGTCGAATGCCACAAAATCATGATATGACACATTTCCTCTCCTTCCCTTCCGGTCTATCCACTACCCTCGAGGGATTCACCACTAGGCGGCTGTCGATGTGCCCCTCTAATGTCGCTTCGCCCATAGATACTGGACAGCACGTCCATCCCGAACTTTTTTTCTTTTACAAAACAAAACAAATTAACTGCTTTCGATCTCCGACCTTGCTCCTTTAACTTGTTTACATCCGCGTCGCCTTTCTTGCCATCCACCGCCCTGAAGCATTCACCACCTGGCTAACGGCTTTCAATCCCCCTCGCTGTTGTCGCTTCGCCTATAAATACTCGACCAGACGTCCGCCCCGAACTTTCTTCTACAAAACAAAACACTTTCGATCTCCCAGCCTCTTCAAACTTGTCCGCACCCACTTCGGCTTTCTCGCTCTTGCCGTTCACCGCCCTCGAGGAATCCACTGCCTGGGTGGCTTTCGACCTGGCCGCTACTATCGTTCTACCTATAAATACCTAACCACACACCCGTCCCGAACTTCCTTTCTTCAACACACAACATTTTCGATCTCCAGCCTTGCTTCATCGAATTCATCCAATCCACTTGGGCTTTCTGGCTCTTACTGTCTACCGCCATTGAGGAATTCACTACCTAGGTGGATTTCGACCTGGCCGCTGCTGTCGCTTCGCCTATAAATACTCATCCATCCTGAGCTTTCTCTCTTCCACAAGACAAAACAAACCCTTCGATTCCCCCCTTCCCACCTCCGCCTCTTTGAACCTATCCACACCCGGTTCGGCTTTTTAGCTCTTGCTATCCACCACCCTTGTGGAATCCACTACCTGGGTGGCTTTCGACCTGGTCGGTGCTGTCGCTTCGCCTATAAATACTCGACCGCACCCCTCTCCCGAACTTTCTCTCTTCCACAAAACAAAACAAACACCTTCGATCTCCAACCTTGCCTCATCGAATTCATCCACATAACCATCCACTTTGGCTTTCTGGCTCTTGCCACCCATCGCCATCGAGGAATTCACTACCTGGGTGGCTTTCGATCCGCCCCCTGCTGTCGCTTCGCCTATAAATACTCGACCGCACCTCTCCCCGAACTTTCTCTCTTCCACAAAACAAAACAAACACTTCTATCTCCAACCGTACCTCGCCAACTTGACCACATCCACTTCAGCTTTCTGCCTCGTGCCATCCACTGCCTTACAACCACTTCGCTTCGTCTAGAACTCTTTGAATACGAATTCCTCCATCCACCTGCTGACATTCGGGCATCTCGATCTGTCAGCCTCTCACAGGTTGCCTTCGGGCATCTGAGTCTGTCGACTCTCCTGGTGATCTTCGAGCGTCGAAACCTCCCCTCTTATGGTGGATTGGAGCGTCCTAATTCTTCAACCCCTTCAGTTGATATTTGAGCCTCAGACTACGTGAGTACCATTAATCCGGTGTAACCCGAATCTTTACTGCCAAAATCCTTCCCTCCAACTACTTTTCAATCAACTACTTCTCATGCAACTCATTCCCTCCAACTATTTCTCATACAACTACCTGTCATACAATTACTTCTCATCCAATCACTTCTCATTCAACTATTTCTTGTACAATGATTACATACAACCCCTTTCCTCCAACTACTTTTCATACAATTACTCTCACACAACTCATTCCTTCCAACTATTTCTCATACCACTACTTCTCATACAACTGATTCCCTCCAACTATTTCCCATTCAACTTCGTGTCATACAACCACTTCTTACTCAATCACTTCTCGTACAATTATTTCAAACAACCCCTTTCCTCCAACTACTTCTCGCACCACTCCTCCCATCCAACTACTTCTCGTACAACTTCTTCCATCCAACTACTTCTCAGCCACCCTTATCATGCAACTACTTCTCATTCAGTTATCTCATATCCAACCAGCTACCATTCATCTGCTCCCTGATGTTACCTGGTATTGATATAGTCCAATTATTTCCTGCTTGTACCGAATAGTTCATTACACACGACCTTACTCTACCTAACTCTGTTCCTCGCTCACTGCTCTTCACAACACTAACACTTGCATTCTTCAGATTCATCCCTCCGTGCTACTACGCTCAGCTTTACATCGCAGGCTGTGATTGTGGCCCAACGGCTGTTGTCATTTCCGCACATCATCGCCACAAAACGGTGCTCTGTCCTTGGCTACTCTCTTCGCCATTAAATTTCTTTCCGCCAAAAAACCTTCTCTCCGCCAAAGACTTTCTTTTCGCCAAAGACTGTCTTTCCTCCATTGATTCTCTTCCCGCCAGCTCGATTCTTTCTGTCATCACCCGCTATCTTTGACCTTACAGTGAGCGACGGGTTACGTTTTGCCTCCTACTTAAAGACTCTTCCCAACTTCTCACGCCTTCTTCCGGTTTCACAATAACAACTAACAACAACAAACATTGGTATGTCTTGCAAGCCGTCACCTTCCACGTCCTAGATCGACCCTTGTATACATGGCTTACATTTAAATAGAACCTAGCTTGCAGAAACCACTGCCATTATCATCTCTGTTACAGTAAGTTTTATTATTCCATTTATTTTCCCTTTAGATCTTCCTCGTCACTTATCTCTTCCTCTTCACGTCAACTTTCCCTTCACATCAGCATCCTCTTTCAAGTTACATCCACTCCCTCTTCATATCAACTTCTTCCTTACACCAATTTCCTCTTCACATCAACGTCCTCTTTACATCATCTTCCTTAACATCTTGATTTGCTACCTGGTACGATGCCTTCATACTCTCCGACGTATTATGTCTTCGACAGATGTTTATTGCGGGGATCACGTGCCTGCCTTACCTTTCCGCGAAGTCGCGAGCTATCCCTATCCTTTTTGACAGCAGTCTGTTATTTGACACCTGTTCCACTTTACCTAGATCTGTCAAGTGGTAGTTTGCTTCCGATAGTTTATCACTTCCATCGAGTCAAAGCCGAATTTGAATCATTTGCTAACTTCCATTCAAAAGTTGCGCCTAAAACTCGAGGCAAGCACACCAACCCCCCTCTTCGACAAACAATCAAAGATCGACAGCCGTTACTCGACCTCTTAACCTTTGAACCTTCATAAAACCAAAATGACTGACCGGGACCCCTCCAACACTCCTGCCCCCGGTAGCTCTACCGCCGCTGATAATACAGAAGCTACCAAGTCTCCGGTCCGAGGTATTCCCGAGGAGCTTCTCTCAGTCAATGCGAGTGATTCAAAATCTCCACCGGCATCTGATCCTGTTGATGACGGCAATGGAAGCAATACTTGCGCTGCTGTGTACGATCCGTCTGGCTTTTATGCCCGTGGTAAGTCATTTAGTTTTATTTCTTTGTTATATCTCACTAACAGAGACATAGCCTATGAAATGGCTGCAAACGAAGGTGTTTCGCCAGCTGCTACTCCTGAGCCGCCGGCTCGGCTGGATGCGAGGGGGAAGGGTAATGCAGATCTTTCCAAGATACCTGGCCTCGGTATGATGGGAAATAGTGAAATCCGCTTTGTTGGACGTGAACCACGCAAGGTAGGCCGTGGAGATACAGGTGCTTTAATGTACCAGGATAGTCTTCCCAGTGCACCACCTCGGACAACCCCATCTCAGCCAATCTCCAAAGGTCGTGTCGTGAACGACTACAATCCCTTCCCACCTGAAGGCTATAGTGCGGATGACATGGACATTGATGACTTTTCTGATCTTGGTGGACCTAGCCGGGGCCGTTCTGAATCACGCCAGCCTGGTTTAGCTGAGGGCTCCTACTACAACCCTACGTGTTATGGATCATCCAGTACAGCTCCAGGATCTATGCATTTCCAGAGTCGCGGAGAGCCCTCGAGATCAGCTTCCGGCTTTCGTCGAACTGAGAGCACTGAAGCGGGTCCTTCTGGACAATACATGGCACATAACCCAACATACGGATATCGCGGCGATGATGACTCCTTTTATGACGAAGGTGACAATTACAGTGAGCGATCTGCTTCTGTCTATGGACGCCCGGAACAAGTCCAAGCTCAGATTGACAAATATCGCATCCCCAAGTATTCTGATCGACTGGGTGCATCTAAGAAGGGAGCTCAAAAGTCTAGTTTTCCTTCAAAGCGTCCCCGCGCAAACGACGACGATGACGACGAATATGACCCCGCCAATCTGGACGCTATTAACTACTCCGAGAGCGAGTTTGGCTTTGGATCTGAGCAATATGATGATGATGATGACGATGATGTGTTTGTTGAGCAGATGGGACCACCACGGGGGAAAAACAAAAAGATGAGTCGCCGGGAGGAGAAAGGGAAAGGCAAGGCATATGAGCCCTTTACGACGGGCACCTATACAACCCTTCGTGTCCCTTCTAAAGCATCAGGCGGCAAGGATTTCATCAACCATGGCGAAAATCTCAAGCCATCGCGTTACAGTGGTGCAACCATGCCATGGGGTGTCAATAAAGCCCCTGATATGGTCGAACAAAAAGACGTGTCTGATGCTGCACTCTTGAAGCGTGGGATTAAGCGTCCTCGAACCGGCAAAATCTGTCCCCGTGGCTATGGAGCAAATGACCCGGAAAACATTGAAATCGTCAACCTGAAGGAGAACAAAGGCATTGGATTTGCCCGCATTTCGCAGATCCTCAACGAGAGGCGCCTGCAAACCGGAAAGTCGCCAACTCTGAGTGCCACTGGTGTTGCGAATAGATATAATCGAACTGCTCCCCTTCTCTTTGCGGCTGAAGGCAAACAGTTTATTCCACTCTCGCAACGCAAGAGAGGTACTATGGATGAAGCAAAGATTCAGTGGACTAGTGAATGGGACACTGCTCTTGTCGCAGCTGTTAAAAAGTACGAAGCGAGCAAATGGAAGACTGTGGCCACCCTGTTCAACGAGATGACGGGCCTGAACGCAGATGATCGCTCGGTTGCTATTCGCTATAGCGTCCTTTAATCCTTTTCCTACAAAGGATTTTGCGGGGGGGTTCTATACACAAGGTATAGAGGGTTTCGTTCGAGAGCACTTACAGGGCAGTTTCATGGGTTTGGGGGATGTTTCGGCGTGTCGCCGGGTTACTTTTAGCTACATTGCGCCAATGCAACTACATAGATTGCGATTAGCTTTGCGTTGAGCCATTACATACACTTTGCAATAAAATGGCCAATTCACAATACTACAAGTTTCTTTATACATTTTAAACGGAATTAACAGCAAATAACATTAATCGATATTAAGTTGACAGAAACTAACAAACCTAGGTAACATAGAAGAATTGAGCTTATAGCCAGAGACTAGAGCGTTATGTAGAATGCAGCCCGGTCCGACGAAATGTTTCTTCTCACTTGAGAAAAGGGGGGAGGGCGATGGTTAGAAGTAACCCCTCCTAGTCTAAATAAGGCTAGCCGGCGCCTTTGCTCTACGCCCTTTTAGTGACCTCATGACTTCGCGTCGCGTCGGCTTCTGATTTCCACTTTACGCGTCCCCTCACAAAGATTATTTATTACCTCGCGAACAGGCGTCATACGCTCGTGCTCTATGAGCAAGTGGGAATGTGGATTTATTTATAACCTTTGTTGCGCATTTCACTTTTATCTGGAGAGCGGTTATTCAATGGTTCTTTGACCTGCATGCCAATCTCCAAGTTGGCATTTATGCGCCCTAGCCTTTGAGCCTTCGCGACTTCCATACAACACGATCTCTGTATTCGATAATCGCAATGGCATTACCCTCTTCTGATGTCGAATCTGGCTCCCAGTCGCCCGGCTCGAGGCTCGACACCAGCACACCCTCGTCTCCCCCCGAACAACCCCTTGACGATGGCTTTGATCCGGAATTTGCAACCAAGGAGGAGAAGTTGATGTACGAGGAAGAGAAGAAGGCACATATTGAGAATGAGAAAGCTGAGCAGAAGAGAAGGGCAGCTGTGCAAAGAAGGAAGAACCAGCGGCAGGATACGAAGGCCGAGCGAGAAACGAAGGCCAGACAACTTGAGGAACTATTGAAGAAGAGTGAGGCTTTTAGTAATCGACTTACTGGGAAAACACAAGTTCTTGGACGAGTTGGGAGTTCGCTGGATGGACAAACTCTTGGTGAACATGACTTGACAATGGCAGAGCAGCCAAAATGTATGATTGGAGGGAAGATGCGCGATTACCAGCTTGAAGGGCTGACGTGGATGCTTGAAATTTGTACCCAGGGCATGTCCGGTATCCTCGCAGACGAGATGGGTCTTGGAAAAACCATCCAAACGATCTCTCTTATTGCGCATCTGCGGGAGAAGGAAGAGTACCTCGGCCCGCACTTGATCATTGCGCCCCTCAGTACCCTTTCTAACTGGATCGAGGAATTTCAGAAGTGGGTGCCCAGTGCTCCAGTGCTTTTGTACCACGGCACTAAGCCACATCGGAGAGAATTGTTCAAGAATGATATGATGAAGCACATTGTCAAGGGGCGGGTCACTAAAAAGTTCCCGGTTGTCTGTACCAGTCCCGAGATGGTGCTCAGGGATGAAGCGGATTTGACGAAAATTAATTGGGAATTCATTATTATTGTGAGCCTTTTGCTTCTCGCGCTATTCACGTTGTACTAATGCCCCTATGCCAGGATGAAGGCCACCGAATGAAGAATTCGGAGTCCAAGTTGTTCCAAGTTTTAAAGACGTTTACATCTGCGACTCGGCTCTTGATTACCGGCACACCGTTGCAAAATAACCTCAAAGAGCTTTGGTCGCTGTTAAATTTCCTCCTCCCGAACATCTTCACAAATTGGGAGCAATTCGAGAGTTGGTTTGACTTCTCCGATTTACAAGACGAAGAGGGCACAGAGGAGTTTATTCAAGATAAGATGAAGCAGGAATTGGTGAAGAAAATGCACGTTATCCTGCAACCACTGCTTCTTCGCCGTGTGAAGGCAGATGTTGAGCACATGCTGCCGAGAAAGCGCGAGTATATCCTGTATGCGCCGATGACGAAGGACCAAACGGATCTATACAATGCCATCACGGACAAGACAATCGACACGCGGAAGTTCCTTGAGGATAGAGTCGTGGAACGATTAACTGGAGCAAGCAATAGCCCAGCGGTATCTCGCAAAGTCAGCCCCAAAGTCATCGAAATCGACCAACGGAAAGATACTCAGGAAGAGCAAAGCGATGATGATGACAAACCTCTGGCCCTGAGACCTCGTCGAAAAGAACTGTCAGATGTAAAAGTCCCTCTTAAGAACGCGTTCCAACAGATGATGAAAGGCAAGGCACCTCCGAAGACCGGAAAGACTGCAAAGCCATCCCTTAAACGCAAGTCCCACGACCAGCTTGTTACGCCTGTCGTAAAATCGGCGAAGTCAAGCAGACAATCAACCCCAGCCACCAGTGTCCGCTCCAGAAGGTCACGGCCTAGGAAATCCTACACTAATTCCTACCCCTCTGATGAAGATGCTCTTAGTGACGATGAATTTGAGAAGCGGCTTGCCGAGGAGATAGCCAAGAAGGAACAGAAACATGACGTCGATAGTGAAGGTAGTCAGGAGGATATTGAGCGAGCCAGGACCCTGGAGCTAGCGAGTACGTTTCAGAGGAAATCCTATCAGAGGAAATCCTATCCGCGATTTTATACTGACACTTCATAGAAAAAGAAATATCCGTCAAGAAACTGGGCAATCCCATCATGCAGCTTCGGCTGACTTGCAACTCGCCGCATAACTTCTATAACCCCTGGTCCTCGGGATTACCAGTGGACGAAACTCTGGTTACGTCTTCGGGGAAAATGCTTCTACTTGACCGACTCTTGAAGGCTTTGTTTGACCGGGGCCATAAGGTCCTCGTATTCTCACAATTTAAAACTCAACTTGACCTGCTGGAGGACTATGCCCGTGAGCTGCGCAGCTGGAATGTATGTCGTATCGATGGCTCTGTAGCTCAAGATGATCGTCGCCAGCAGATCAAGGACTTCAACACGAAACCCGAATTTAAACTATTCCTTCTCTCCACACGTGCTGGTGGCCAAGGAATCAATCTTGCCAGCGCAGACACTGTCATCCTCTTCGACAGCGACTGGAACCCACAACAAGATCTCCAAGCGCAAGACCGAGCGCACCGCATCGGACAAACCAACCCTGTCGTCGTATTCCGCCTTGCCACCAAAGGCACCGTCGAGGAATCCTTGCTCAAAAGTGCAGATGCAAAGCGCAGGTTAGAGAAAACAGTCATCAAAAAAGGGAATTTTAAGAATATGGGGCAAAAGTTAGAGAAGGAGGAGGAAGGCTTGAGTGAAAATGACTTGAAGCAGCTATTGTGGAAGGACGGATTGGTGTATAAATACTCCGGTGATGAGCAGATTCTGAGCGATCAGGATTTGGATGTTTTGTGTGATAGGAGTGATGAGGCTTATGATCGTGCGGCTGATGGCCTGGGGAATGCCGAGGGCTATCAAGTTGTGGAGACCAAGGTGGGGGGGTTAATGACAACGATGGACAAGGCTCAAGACAGCGTACCTGAGTAACGGAGTTCGGGTTCCTGCGGCTTTTAGATGTTTGTGTTTGGGTTGGAGTTTTGGGGGGTGGGCGGAAGGAGGGGGAGGCTATGCTACTCCAATTACTGAATGTGAAGATCGACAATATATAGATAAGGTAGGTCTAGGAGACTTGTTATAAGGCTCAACTTTAGATATGGTTGATCGATCACACGCTGACAATCTATATAGCTGCGCTTTACCGCAAATATAGATTTATTTATTCGGATTTGTGTAGGCAAATACGAGATGCTAAGTTTAATGTAGCAATTATAATATTATTTATCCGTCAATCTCCGGCAAAAATGGGTCGTGATAACATCCTTGGTTTATATATTTTACAGCGTCTTATCCTATTATCGTCCAACAAGGGAAGGTGGCCAACCAATTAAGCGGTCAAGCGTGCTTGGCTCCAAGACTCCAAGACTTTCTCATTCTTATCCGCGTTCGATCCCCGGATTATTAACACCTTTCTAGAAGGTAACAAGAAATGTCGAGCTTTGCACGCCATTACCATCATGGCAGGTATAAGCTTTCTCACAGACCAAGGTATTTCCCCTCTTCAGTTCTCCTCTCATATTTAACTCAAGATTCGCGGTTTTATGCTGTGCAATTGTCAATCCAAACACTGACAAGATGAAGGTCTTTCAATCCCTTTTATTGGGCACATCTTTGCTCTCTGCCTACGCAACTGCAACCCCTCCCCTTAATGAAGCTCACGCCGGGTCAAAGTTCGTGACCTCCAAGAAGCTCCAAAATGACATCACAAGTAAAAAGTAAATCGCCGCTTCAACTCCTCCCAAATGCCTACTAACACCACACAGGCTGATGAAGAACCTCAAGGATCTTGATACAATCGCCAATAACAATGGTGGCAACCGTGCCTTCGGCTTCCCAGGCTACGCTGAGTCCGTCAAGTACATCACTGCCCGCCTTGCCAAGGAATCAAAGACTTCCACGTTCTACGTGCAAGACTTTCCTGCCCTATTCAATCGTGTAGATTCAATCTCGTTCGTCGTCGACGAAGTAAGCTACTACGTCTACGGATTGACGTACTCCCCTTCCACCTCAGCGGAGGGCTTGACTTTGCCACTTGTGCTGGGCCCCACAGGTGATGCAGGATGTACAGTGGATGGGTACGCCAACTTCGATGTCAAGGACAAGATCGTCCTCGTCGAGCGCGGTACCTGTCCCACGGGCGGCACCCTGGCCGGGCGCATCCGTCCTGCGGCTGCAGCCGGCGCCGCAGCAGTTATCATTTACAACAATGAGAATGCTCATGTTACAGGCGGGACGCTGTCAGCACCTGATCCTGACAAACTAGTGCCTGGTGGTTTTATTGATCGTGTTGATGGGCTGCCACTCAGAGATAGACTTGCGGCAGGCGAGGAAATTGAGGCGCTGTTCCAGCAGACTCAGATTATCGAGACGAAGATCACGCAGAATATTATTGCGGAGACTAAAGGGGGCGATCCCAATAATGTTCTTGTTGTAGGTGTTCAAGTTTTGTGACCCAATCCCATATAATATACTGACTCTGGATTCTAGCTTGGTGCGCATCTCGACAGCGTGCAAGCAGGTCCGGGAATCAATGATGATGGTACGTCGGGTTGACGGTATACTATCAAAAATAGAGGATTCTAACTCAGCATCAGGCTCTGGAACCAGCCTAATCCTCGAACTCTTCACTGCCCTCAACTCCTACAAAACTAACCTCAAAGTCCGCTTTGCCTGGTGGGGGGCTGAAGAAAACGGCCTCCTCGGCTCGAGATACTACACCTCATCCCTCACCAGCGGCAATGCCAGCTCAATCCTCGCCTATCTCAATTTTGACATGGTATCCAAGGGGTTCTTCGGTGTTTTCGACGGGGATGGCTCAACCTACGGCTTGGTGGCTCCGCCTGGCTCGGAGACGATCGAGAAGCTGTTTGTTGACGATCTAACTAGTAAGGGGCTGAATGTTACACCCGCCGCGCTAAGTGGCGGGAGCGACTATGTGAGCTTTATGGAGGACCTGGGGAAGCCAATCGGGGGATTATTTACTGGTACAGGAGAGGCGCAGGACCCATGTTATCATCAGGCTTGTGATACTTATGCGAATCCGAATGCCACCGTTTTGACCATTAATGCCAAGGTATGCTTTAAATTTCTTTGTCCTTGTACGTATTTATGGGATAGGCTAATGAAGAGATAGACCGCAGCGCATGTCCTAGCAACGTTAGCAATTGATGGTACAAAACTAATACCTAAGACTCCGGTTGCGAGACGGGGGAATATTGGGGAGATGGAGATTAGGGATATCCAGTGGACTGTTGCAGAGGGGCAGGAGAAACATTCAGATAGCTGTGGACATTTTGTTTGAGTGCGAGCTGCTCTATCTGGTTGATTTGTATACGAGTTGGATATTTGCTAGGGAGTCTAAATAAAGGCCTTTCGAGGTTTATTTTAATCTAGAGACTGTGCAGCTGAAAGAGCTTCCGTGGTAATATTCAAGTCCCGCCCTCATATCAGTCGCTTCTACAATAAAGGCTTTTGCGTGTACTATCGGCGGTTGCCCAAGCGACAACCTGCGGCCGTATCCAACCACATTCACTTCAAAGCACAGTGGCACATTCGTTAAAACACAGCTACATTGAGCCAAAAGTCAAACAACTACGAAACACGAATTATTCGCTGTCCTTGGCTTCGCTCGCCATACTATTTCACGGAGAAAAAAAAAAGAAAAACCCAAACAACGCCTCCACGTTCCACCAACCCCCCCCATACAAAAGCCAAGATGGTGAGAATACCATACTTTCGGGAAATCGCTCCGTTTAGCTTAATCGTACTTATGATTCTGAACCTTCTCCTAAACGGCATTCAACCATCTACAAAGCGATCAACTGAAAGTCTACGCTTGAATTGCATTGCCTGTCCCTGGAATAATACCAGAGGAAAGGGGACCAAACCAGCGTGGGTGTGGCCAAAAACGGATACCATCCCACAGGTTTGCATATGGCCGATTATTCCGCCAAATAGCTCTGATCCTCGCATCGGTCGCCTGATTGCCTTCTGTGAGAAGCTCAAGGACCGGAAGAACAACTGCTGTCAAGATTCTGGCGGCCAGGGAAAGGGCGACACTGAGATAGATAATCAGAAGAGCTTACTGGCGCCGAGTAATCAAATGGAGAGGAAGCTCGAGGTCCGAAAAAGAGTTGAGAATGTTGGGATGTTTGTTGGATGTATGGTTATGGGTGTCGGAGGCTGGTGGTGGGTTCATAATGTATTGGGAGTCGGTTTGAGGGTGGCTATTTTCTGAGATGCTTGTAAGCTTGGTTTCATGTGGAAGATAGGAGAGGCTATGACGGATCTAAGAGGGAAGGGAATTGAAGCGGTGGCTGTCTTATGTTCTGTTCTATCTAGGCTGGCACATCCTTCGTCAGCAGGTTGTGGGAGGCGGAGAGATTCTGCCCAAGACAAGAAATAACAGTTCTGCCAGAGCTGACCGACTCCCATGAGATTTACCTCTTCAACGATGAGCCAAAATTGGGCCACTTGCAATCCCTTATGCAAAAGCCAACGATGCGTAATAGAAAATTAATGAAGATGCTGGTAAAATAGATAGCCAACTGTGCTATGTTTCTTAAGAGTCTTTCGCTAATAATAACCTGGCTCGCTCGCGCAACCAACCCGGACCCGAGATTAAGATATAATAAACAATAGGCAATAGTATGTTAAATAAAACAGGCCGGATGGCCGAGTGGGAAACTGGGGGATAGAGCCACGCAACGTTTGGGGCTGGAACTTCGGTTACCCACCGGTTCCTAGAACCAAACGTCACGTTGGGGGGTTGGGTCCTGATAGCCGTCAGGTCCTAAGCGAGAACCAACGTGAGGTGTCGGCTCAAAGGCAACCCCGAAATTGACGGGGAAAGAGTGGAAATCTGGGGGATAGAGCCAAGTGACGTTTGGAACTGGGAACTTCGGTACCCACCGCTTCCTAGAACCAAACCAAACGCAACGTTTATGGCTGGAACTCGGTATCCACCAGTTCCTAGAAGCCAAATAAACGCCATGTTTGGGGCTAGGACCTGATAGCCGTCAGGTCCTAAGCAGAACAAACATAAGCGCTGTCCGCTCAAGGCAACCCGAAATTGACGGTGGAAGAGCGGGATCTGGGGGATAGTGCCAAGCAACGTTTGGGGCTAGGACCTGATAGCCTTCTGGAGTCGGGTCCTATGCAGGACAAACCGTGAGCTGTCCGCTCAAGGAAACCCCGAAATTGACGGTATAGACAGGTACTTGTACCAGTGATCCAGTCACAACCCATTTTTTTTCTTCTTTTTCCCCACGGGGGTCTTTATTCTTGATCAATATCTAGTATATCATTCACCGACGCGCGTAACCAAAATGTTTGTTTTTCTTTTTTACTAATTCAATGATATTATTCACCTACCTACGGGTTGAAAGTTGCAAACTCTATCTGGATTACAACCTCACACTCAACTCATTACAACTTCAACACTCAAATTCTTTACAACTTAAACACAACTTCCTCAAAGCACCAACTCCACACAGATACAGCACCCAACTTGTTGACCGAACAACAAACCATTACAATGAAGACCATCAGCTTTGTTGCGGCCCTTATCCTCGCTGTCACCTTGGCAGCTGCAGCTCCTGCGTCCCCTCCCAAGACCGCCAATACTATCACCCTTCGCTTCACTGTCCTCCAGCGTGACAACATTTTGGCTTCCAAGACTGTCCCGGCCGACAACAATATCCAGGTCCAGGCTCGCGAGGCCCAAGGCTGCGTAGGATGCTTCCTCGAGAAGCCTCCCCCAGAGCAGGGTAACGGCGGGGACATGGGCCGGTCCCCAGGCGGCAAATAAGCAAGAGTCCTTCGCCACTCTGCTTCGAGTTCATCAAAGTTGATTCAAATTACTGGGCGGACATGGCCGTTGTGAGTAACACCATGCTGGCAGAAGAATATTTGAACTGATATATTGCATAGTCTTGCGTTTTGCCTGGTAGCGATGGACTTCGTGGATATTGATACATAACGTTTGGTGATGGAAGCACGTTTCATCGGTTGGTCATAGGAAGGCAAATGACTACACGAAAACAATAAAATAAACCATAAACCAAATCCAGCTGTGCCTTTTGCAAGAGCTTCCATTGTGAACTTGAAATCTATAATTGTAGACTGATTCACTATGCCATTCCAAAGTACGCTAGAAAGAAGAGATATTATCCCGGAGCAAATCTAAGATAAATGGCATTCTTGCGGAACTCAGAGATGTAGTGGATCCTTAAGCTAGTGTATAAATCCGTTCGAATTTCACGGTAAGGTTTTGCGACCTCGGTGTCATCAAGCACGGTTTAACCAACTACGATGAATCCAGGACTTCAAATTTTCATTGCCCAGACTTTAGATATTCCGCTAATAGAGTTATGCAGACTGCAGATTCAGCTCTCGCTCGCGCTACGGGACCGCGAATATTTGCAATCTTGAAACCTTGAATGGAGGCTATATCATACGTTGGTAAACATGGCAGCGGGGATTGGCCAATAGCTTGAATCACTTCCAACTTATCAGTGTATTACGAGGGGCGTGGTTCAGCCTCCAGATGCCCTTCATGCCACGATGGCATTCCATGTCCAAGAGCAACAGTGCGCGCAAGGTGGAATTCGCATCATTCCCAGCGTATGAAATCTATCGAATGGGCGTCTGAGCTTTGTCAGAAGGCTTCCCAGTCCGCCACGGGTAGGTCATGTGGTGACTTGTGAAGTCCAAACTTAGCGACCAAATATCTCCAGTATCAGAATGCCCACAATAAAGGTTTTCAAATCATTTGGACACTGCATCATTTCCTATGTGTTAGTTTAAAGGGGGAGGGTCGATTCGCTAAGTGCCAAGTGGTCGCCGAGGATTAGCCGAATCTCCCCCCTTTCTCAGCATCAGCCATTACCAGGTTAACTCACAGTTTTCGATATATCGTAATCCGCACATTAGAAAGTATTAAGATTTTGTAGAGGATCGATCGGGACAAAAAGCGACAAAAACGACACAACACGAAAAATAACAAAAAGCGACAAGAGATGTAGGCAATCGCCCGGACCGAACTCTTTTGCTTCCAGGGTATATAATAATACTTTTACTTGAAACTTTGCCTCTTTTTCCTGCCTTTGCAATAGATTTATTTCATTTCGCTTATCATGGATATGTTTGGCAAAATAGTGATCAAGGAAGTCGAACGCGTGGGACGCGACTCGATTAGGGACCACTTCGACATGTTTCTCGCTTGCGATTGCAGTATATAATAGATTAAGACTCCAAGAGCTAGGAGCACAAGGAGACCTAGATAAGATACTGCATCTGCGTTTTCGTACACATCAAATGATAGGGTGCTGCGATTTGATCAAAATAATACCTTCCGAAAACTCAGATGTAGTCGGCTCATTATAGATTCTCCTTCCATGTAACCTAGCTGGTTTAAATTTTAAAATCAAATTTAAGGAGTAGAGAACTCAAAATAGAATAGACAGAAAATGAAAATAGAAGGAATAAGAAGCGGAAAAAAAGGAACGAAATTGGTAGAATAAAAAAATAAAATAAAGTCGTAATAGGCAAAAGAGTTCATTGCCCACAGCCAATTAATCTCTGCCGTTTCGATTGTGTCGCTTGACCTAGTTATATTTCTCTTCGATATGAGGATCGCGTGGCACTTGTGGGGAGTGTCTTAAAGAGCTAGGTTGTCGTTATGTTCGCTTTTCTTATTTAAATATATATGCTTGCTCAAATAATAGCGAAGATATCCTGGCCACCCGGCGATATACCGAAAAGAGGGAGATGGTGACAGGTGCGATGTCAAAATCGGCTCACGTGCTGGAAATGCAGTAGTCTGCTGTAAGACTTGACCGTGGCATCTGGGATAGCTATCAATATACTTTTAAAATCTTGATCTATATAATTATCTTATGATAAATATATACTAGTGCAAATAGTTAATTTTGTCCACTTATATGTGAAAACATGTGGGTTCAGATGTGAAGATGTGGATGTTACTAAATATACATAAGGAAATGAATAAATCCACACCTGCCAAGCTGCAACCAAGATAAGCGAACGTATTATCACGGAGCGGGCCGCGAAAACGCAAGACCCTTCGCGTACCTTCGGTGATATTCTGCCGCATTCCACTGACCGCCTTCCGCTTTCTAAGCTGCATCGAGCCGGTTCACGACATTTCCAGAAGCTGCGACTTGCCACCAGCCAGCCCACGATGTGTCTAGAAACTCCTGGTAACGCTTTCGTAGTCCCGTAAGCAACTGCTTTCTCAGCAGTAAGTGTTACGTCTTAATCGCTGCCTGTGTTCGAAATGTAGGTATATAAGGATCTCTTTAGTCGGTTGTCATTGTTTTCTCCATCATTCAGAATCAAACCATCAGAGCTCCAGCATCCTCTTCAAAGCTTAAGCTTCCCATCTCCAAACAAATCATCACTTCGATACTTCTCTCACAAGGCTTTTTACCTCAAAACACCATCAAAATGCCTTTCTTCCCTCAAGTCTACCTCTCCCCAGAGGCCAACTTCCTCCAAATCCTCTCCGAGCTAGACCAGCCTCGAGAAAAACAAGCAAAGTCCTGCGTCGCTCGTCAACAACAACCCGCCAAACGCCAGCCAACCTTCATCCCAAGATTTGATGTTACCGAGACGGAACAAGCTTATGAGCTGTACGGCGAGGTCCCAGGCCTCGAGCAAAAAGATCTCAGCATCGAATTCTCCGATGCCCAGACGCTTCTTGTCCAGGGCAAGACTGAGCGCACATCTTCCACCACCCAGACTGAGAAGACCAACGACGCCGAGATGAAGGATGCCGAGACATCTTCTGACGCCTCATCTGTGAAGTCCCACAACCCAACTGTGGAAGATGATTACGACGAGGCGGATGCACCAATCACTCGCACCACTCCCGCCACCGAAACCACGACCCCAACCGAACAACCACAACAGAAACAGACCGAAACCCCCAAGCCTAAATTCTGGGTCTCGGAACGCAAGGTCGGGTCTTTTGCCAGAAGCTTCTCCTTCACTCAGCGCCTTGAACACGACAAAGTGGACGCCAGTTTGAAGAATGGTGTCTTGCATGTGGTGGTTCCAAAGAGTGTTAAGAGGTCGAGGGTCTCGATCAATGTCTATTAAATCTCCTGTCGAGTATCAGTTATCATCTGTTGTAACAACATCATAACTGTATAACACAATGGCATGCAGGATGGAGTTTGGGATCTGGGTAGCTAGCTAATAAATGAAATTTTCCTGTTTTCAAAGATGACCAATTGTCCCTTTTCGTGATCGTGATAAAAGTGCTTATTGATTGTGATATACGCGGTCTCAAAATTCTCGGGTTTTCAAAATGAGCATAAGCTGTGTATAGTGTTTCTCTGCCTGCTGAGTGACGGTGACGCGTGCGGCAGAAAAAACCGACAACAAAGGATATAACCCCAAATAACTTTTTTGCCCGTTAAATAAGCTCCGATGGCCCAGGAGGCAAGAGGAGGCTCCGCAATGAGCTTAAACTACGCGGGTGACAGACCGGTCAACAGCTGAATAAACAGAGGGCATGAATTATGTGGGCATTGGGGTGTAAAGATCCATCTAGAGGCAGCCAAAAATAGAAAACCGTGGGATATTACAATTGATAAAATCAATTCGAACGCGCTACAAAGAGCGCATAATAAATTGTAACAAATTACAAAAACTGGCTTGAAAACTAGCAATGAGGGCAGAGGGTAGAGTCCATCTAAGGGATGCTGTAACAACCCTAGCAGCAGTTGGAATATTCCAAATGATTAAAATCAGTTCGCCTGGTTTCTCTTAGCCCGACGGGGCTTTGTCTTTTGCCATTTTAATCCATTTTCTTTTAATTACGTCTGTTGTAGTGTTTTTTCTTTTTGGCCGCAATTTGCAGCTTTTTTTTTTAGGACGCGGCATCACTTTCAGTTCGTTCTCCTCGTATTTCGACCCGACGCCCATCAAATCAACACAATCTCGGCAACGGAACCCTCCGATAGGAAATCGCCTTCCGTCTCAGTTATCGTCATGTCGAAAAACCCAACTCGCTCATAGAGCTGATGGTCTCCAGTTTGTAATATTATTTTTTTGCATCTGTCAGACGAGATATCACAAACAGGGCGGATTACGAGGCCAGAGAGTTCCGCCTTATTGCCGAAATATTGTTTTGTTTTCCAAGTCCCCGGAGCATGCGTGAGGAATAAAACCCACAAAGGGTCTTTGTTTTCCTCCTGGGTGTCGAACCGTATCCGAAGCCTATCTTCGCCCTTTTCAGTCCCCGGAATCTCGAACGACGTTCCAGATGTTGTCGAAGTTCCACTGGTGGATTGTAAAGGAATAATAGGGGCATCGAGTCTTATCCAGCCGTTTTTTATCTCGCCATGCTCGTTACGCCCTTGGTGCTCTATAATACAATCGTGAAAAGTGACTAAATCTAACGGTTGAGGTGGGACGTAGGATATATTCCATCGCCTATCGGAAAATGTTACTGGGCCGACGACTGATGCCCAGGACCATGACGGGGCAATAAAACAGTCTGGCTTTCTGGAGGCTGCTTTATCTACTTCCCAGGATATGCCGTACCATATATCTTCCCACCAAATTCCGGCACAGTACCTCGCGCCATCTTCATTTGCCAGTATGCTTGCGAGGCCAGACACCCCAGGTAATTTATCTGAATCAAAGCGTAATTGGCGACGGCTGTAATCCTCAATCATATCGTACCACTTGTGGTAAGAATATGTCCTGCCGATACGATCTGGGAAAAGGAGATCAATAGACTGGTTGACGATAACCTGATACTTCAAGTTGTATTGATCGGTGTACGCCTCGTCATAGCAGCAGGTTTGACAGTCCCAGAGAATTTTATTTTTATGGAATTTCAGCTGCCTGCAGGATAGATAAGCCTCCTGCAGAGTCCAGCCGCGAGAATCCAGGGGAACGGTGATAGGGGTAGCTGTAAGTCCTGGGGGCCGGAGGTGAATTTGTGTTCGGTTCCCTGATGGAGAAACAACTTCCAAGGTAGAATACACGGGGGACCGTGGCGTCAGAAACCCTTCTACATCATCTGACGCGCTTGACGCAGATATTGTCAAGTATGCGTTGCGGTAAACTTGTCCCATCTGTGAAGATTGAATCTGCCAGTCGCTCGTGTCCCCTTGGATAATACACAGTGAGTCAATCCACAAATATCGGATCCCGAGATGCCGGGCAATGATAATTGCATCACGAAAAGTGGCAGTTGCAAGCTCTGGCAGGAAGCCTGCTTTCATATCAGGCAGGGTAGCCTGAGTTGTCATGAACTGGTTTGCCGTTCCCCAGCAGTGACTGAGAGCAATATATTGACCCCGCTGGCCATCTGTCACAATCAGTTTGGCGACTTGAGATGCTGATGTGCCAATGCCGACATCTAGGATTCGGGTCGGCAGGAGCGGATTTCTGTCTCTCTGACATCGTTCATGGCTGCTATCACATATGTCAATCCATCTCCTTATGCGGGCCAGAGTCGCGGGACTAAGAGGATCAGGATCCACAACTTCCCCGGAGCTGCCTTCAATCCCAAATATCTAGAACTTATTAGAAGTGGGATCTCGATATAACGAGCATACGGTAGCGTGTGATACCGGGATTAGGTACTTACCCGGAGAGACTGTGGTGCACATGTGAAAATATACTCCGACTCCTTGGGTGTATTTTTGCCTGACCACGAAAGGTATAGGTCTCTAATTAATCGCCAGAGACAGCACTTTTTCGGTGCGCTATCCAATTCAAACTCGGGTTCATATTGGCCGAAATGGTGTTCCAGTCTCGGGAGATCGATTGCCGGGGGCTTCGAGTCCAGCTGAAGGCGCTGGCAAACGCGACATTCGAGTGGCTCTTGATCCATAATTTATCTTCAGTTTTTAACTAACGAGATCATAGACCTGTCATGTACGCTAGGAAGTATCTATAGTCTGAGGGTGGCCGACAATTTCAACTAAGGAAAGTTGTTGTCAGTGTCTCATATACTCTGGATATATTCGCTCGCTCTAGAACGACTAGTTCGCATGGAGAATTGCATATTTGCTGAGTAACAATGTATAACGCAAATGCCTTGAAAATGGGCGAACTGAGCAGCCAAGAGAAACACTAAAGGAAGGGAAGAAAAGACAGAGCGAGCGACAGAAGGGTCAAGTTCTTGTAAGCCTCGTTCCAATAATTACCCCGCACTAGCAGCTGCACCTCGTGTCCGTAATAATTCCTTTTCGTCGCCAACTGATATTCTAGTCACACACCTTATCTACCTCTCTCGCCATGTTCACTAAGATCTATAGAGGGAACTAAACCTAGGAGGACGAATACTACGCCTATAGTTATAATCTATATATAAGAGGTTATTTAGTATAATATGGGTAGGTTGTATTAAGAGGGACCATTATAAAACCAATAGAAAGTACCTGTGTATTAGCCTAATTAACATTATCAATCGTGACTCGGACTTACCTTTCTTACCAGGTTTGAGAAAATATGGGCTTTTAAATGAGTGTGGATGTGCAAATTCAATACAGATTCTAAACGAGTGTGTATATGGCCAAGTAGTTATGACCACTGAGAGACTCCGTAACAGCAGCCAAACTAGGGGAACTATTATAGACACCCTGTCCTCTTCACACGGCCACCATAAGCATGAGGGTCTAGTTGGGTTCCTTATTCGCGATTAATGAGGCCGGTAGATTAGGGCTGCTCTCGAAATTTTGCTTTCGATCATGTCGAACAATTTAGCGAAGAAGCGTGTGTTCAATTTCCCATTAAATAACTTCCACTATTTTCAGTTCAGAGAGAACGAAAGGCTTAGGCAACTCCCTCTCAGAAAGTTTCGAGTAATCCCCTCGAATAAACAATCAGTCGTCAATTCAGAATGAGCTTGGAGGAGCGTGGAACAGGACAACAAACCCGGTCAAGAATCAAACTGACGACACAGTTGCGGCGGCCATGGCCATATGGAAAGGACACTATGGGAGTAAAAATTGTTGAGGCTCATGAGACAGCGCAAGGTAAAATGTACACATTAGGATATTCCAATTGGCTATGTGCCGACGAGAAATCCTCGACGTGTAATAAGCATGCTGAGAAATAAATGAATATATGTAAGATACAGAGTTCGTAGAGCGTGCGGAAGTGCTATTAAACTAGTCTAGTACATAAGGGAACACGTTGGAACGTCTGAGCATTTCTATTGTCACAAAAAAGGGATTTTATATCACCACGAGAAACCGTTAAGAAGGCGGGGGTTTTAGCTTTGCGCTACGTTGCTATATTACCAGCCGTATAACCATATCGAATGAAAGATCAGTCTTTCTCATTACCAAGGCTAAACTCCCTTAAATCCCAGGGATTCGGCATGGTCTTTCCTCGGTTTCCTCATCTCTAGAGAAAGCACCGTCAACTCATGTTCCTCTGACTTGTGCTTCTGATATTCGGCCTCCTCTTCAGGCGTATTATCGGGATCAATCCAAAACAAAGCATCCATAGTTGCTAAGCTATAGCTTTCCCAGATAGGCTTGAAATACGGAGTGAAGAACAGGTCTCCCTTCTCCAGATCGGCTCGAGGTACCTTCTTCCATGCCATTCCGTCAGCCGGAACCCACCCCATTGGCTTTGGTGGCTTGACGGTCGTCCAGTACTTGATGCATCGATTCTTCTGCAGGTTAAGCAATTCGAGCTGTCGTTGTGCTTCAGCTGCTCGGGTTTCGCCCAAGTCTAGCTTCCATCCCGCTGGTTTGTCGTCAGGGAGTTCCGTCTTGACTGGTGCAACAAGGCGATCGGTTAATATCTCCTCTGGGGTACTTTTCGAAATCAATAGCTCGATGTTGCTCCAGTGCTTCTCTAGAGCTGTTGCGCGTGACTTGAAGTCGTATCTGGTGTCGTCTTTCAATAAGATTCTTGATACGACACCGATTTTCGATCTCGCGGTAGTTTGTTGAAGTACGTGTGCTGTCAAGTCATCCCTGGTTTCCAGGGACAAAAGGTAGTCAGACATGAGTTGCAGATCATCATCGGGCAATGGCGTTGGAGTTAAAACGCGTTGAAGATAACCAAGGATGCATTCAACTGTCAATTATCAGCACTAGAAGCTCATAATCAAGTGATATCCATGCCTTCTTTCACGGCATTTTCGATTTCAGGAGAAGGCGGGCGATATTCCAGAGGGATCGCGGGCCAGACGCGCTCGCGTGGAGTGCTGCTCTCCGGAGCTCCAGGGCCAACAACAGCATCATACGAGGCGGTGCCGCAAAAGAGGCGATCAATGACATACTTCGGCGCGTCCTGCTCGCTCATTGTGAGAATAGAAATTGAGAAAGGTTTGGATGAAGGAATACCGAAGGACGTCTGCGGCGAGGTCTGATACTTGTACTGCGGCAACGCACAGGGTTCGCGTAGGCAACTCCTGATGCTGATAGCGCTCACGATCCCCAAAAGCATAAAAATTGACAAGATCAGGCTGAAGCTCTAGGCAGGATACCGCGATCCAATGATGGCTGTCAAAAACTGGAGAAGAAGACGAAAAGATGACCATTTAGGGACGAGAAGTTCAGGCAACATACCCCGTACGAATACCAGTAAAATGCCAGGAGCGTACACCCCTGTCAGGGGGAAGTTCAAGAAGAATCACGGGATCTAAAGCTGTATTACTAAAAATATATTATAACCGAGGTTAGCTGACGGAATCGGTTAGGGACCGGGGCCCTCTGACTCCTCAAATACTCCGTAGAAGGCCCCTCCTCTTAGATTAAGAAGCTAGAGATTAGCGTATATAATAAAATTCCTAAGATTTATTATAAAGTTTAATAGGATTTATATAAATTTATTATAGTTGGTAAATTTAGTTATTATATTATATACCTTCAACTATTTATTAAACTCTACTTATTGTGGTGGGGATCCAAGGGACCACCAATTACTTACTTTGTTTTTGCACCTTTACCTGTATTAGAATTAGCACGTTGATAAGTGGAGCCACCTGGGCATATAAGCTCCTGGCACTCATTTTCTCTTTTACATCATCATCAGCGACCACACATGTACGCAGGACAATACACACGATTCACCAGAATACAGCTGGACCAGGGAGAAGCTGGCCAGTTAGAATAATTACGAATACAAACTCAATTTGCTATACTTATATTAATGACCGGATCTTGTGACTATTAGTCGTCCTGAAATGCCACCACCTGGGTGCGCCCCCGAATATTCACTCCCTCTAAAGAACATTAATCCATGGATTAGTCTTCTTTAGCCAGATGACTATACGACGATAATCTGACACCGAGCCTACCGCTCAATTGACGCCTATTACCTTGACTGCAGTCTTTTGGTTGTTTTATCCACGGTCCCTCCTGACAATCCTAAGGGTCCTCTCTGCACCTCGACATTATGATATATATATTTCGGTTTATATAAAGTCTTTCTTAAAAATTATTAGTTACTATCTTTAATTATTCTAACCATCTAAGTTTTTAGTCACGACTTCGTCTTATTATGTCCTACTGAGACCGGCCATTGAACGAACCGCATGTATCGACAAAAGTTGGAGAAGTAATTTCGTAGCTTTTCTTCCGAAAACTGAGCAAGGAGCCATTATTTCTTGTCAAATCGCACACTAATTCCCTGCACGGCTCTAGGGTGTAGCTAACCTGGAAGTAAAGAGTTTCTGGCTATTCCAATTCTCTTGTATAGTATTTCTACAAATGATACAACTTAAAATATATATTGAATAACATAGTTGATTGATTGTCCTAATTTGAGTAGAATCATTGAAGAATATACAGGTAATGACCGAAATAAGGTTCCCCAAGTAGCAATAGAGCCTGAAAGAAGTAGTTGCAGAGGTAATTGCAAAGTGACAAAGGGTGCTCGCAAGTGCCTCTTAATTAGATAGGAAATAATTGAAGAGAGAAGTAAAGCTAATAAACCAGGTCCAGCTGCCTACAACATCCTCCCCGAGCAAATAGGCTCTTCTCCAAATCTCAAATGCCCAAGGCTGTGTAGATTTAGCTAGGATCAATTTTCTTCAACAACAGCTTCAACAACGCCTTCATTATCAGTAGCTGCCTCCTTGAACCATACTTTAACAAGTTTGAGCCCAGCTTTGTCAAGCAATTGACCCCAGTGTTTTGGTGTTCGTAGGGTCCCGCTGTTAAACAACATCACAGCCATGTCAAATTGTGTTTGTACAGTCGATGCCCCCTTCTCAGGAAGAATGTGTTCGTGCAAGAGCAACTTAGAATAACCTGGTATCATAGCCCGTTTGGCTTGTTGTAAAATAACAAGGCATTTGCTATCAGGCCACTAGAAATCAAGGCATTAGCTTTACTCATCCTATAAAAATCTAGGACTATGGAAATGGGCAAGGAATTCATAAGTACAGGGATTCTTGAAGTATAAAAAGAAATTAGATTATTCATTGAAGATCGGCTAATATAACGATACAAAATTAGGGAACTCTCCAATCGCTTACATCATGGAGGATATGGTGATAGAAGTATACTCGAGCACCTAAGCAACTTTAGCGCAGTCACTAATCAATATCATTACAAATCACTTACCTTGGATTGGCTGGCTGGTAAAAAAGTCGTGTTTGACGTACTCAATTGCTGGATGCAAGTCCTTGATTCCGTCGATTACTGGAGGTCGATCCTGTAGAACTAGTCTCCCTTGCTGTGGATATTTCATATTGAAGGCTTGCAGATCATGGCCTTTCCCACCACCCACATCGACCACAAGCGCAGAGTTATCTCTTGCACCATGGATTACTTGTTCTTGGATAGGGTACCAATCAACCCAGGATTCGTTTGCACCCATTAGACGTACCATAAAATCGTCGAAATCACGCTGCATCTGGGGCATCGTGCTCATTAACTCGAAGATTGTCAGTTTGGTTTGATGACCGTATTGTAGGAGACCATCTCGACTATTGGTGGGATTCTGATATCCCGTCTCCTCGAGAAATTTTGGCGCTTTTCCAGCTGCCACAACAAGCATATCCCACCTAGAATCGTGCTGTCAGATCATCTTATATGAATCTCAGGGGGGATATACTCACATAAATATATGAGCCTCGGCTATTCCCTGAATTGTCATTGCCTTAGTAACGGCTGTGGCCGCCCAGGCCTGGTCATCAACCTCCTTGACAAATCCGGCCGCCGATAATGTCCGCAGTATACGGGCTATTACAAGATCAGCAGTTATCCCAGAACTAGATTTCAGGTTATTGCACTTATGAGCAAATCATCTCCACCCGATACAGATGCCAATTCCACCGTGGTGATGGGTCCGCGAGAAACTATGTGTTGAAAGAGCTTCAGACCGACCGCAATTCGAACACTCATCGGTGTGAAAGCCTAAGCAGATTGGAGTGAGAATGCATGAGTGAAATAGATGTGGAGAGGCACGTACGGCAAAGGACATATTTACTGCGATATCTTCCGGCGCTTGAAGTGCTGCAGTTAGAGCTTGACTCAAGCGTAGAGCCTCTCTCTTGACGTTTTGATTGTCCTCACTCGACAACGTGAGAGAAAGCTGGCTCAAGGCTTTTATGAGCGCAACCGGTTCATTTGGCTCTTTGTACACAGACATGTTTGATGATATTGCAGTCTATGGCTTTTTAGAGGCAATTTAAACTGTATAACAGTCCAGAGGATAGGCAGTCTGAGGTGCTGTAAATTGTGTTCCGTATTCTAATGATTTGGAATTCCGTGACGACAAAGGATAACAGCTGCGATGGGATGCTACTAAGGGGGTGGTAAGTAAACTATATAACAGTCTAGATGACAGGAAGTCTGAGGTACTGCATAATTTGGAATTCTGTAATAACAAAGGATGACAGCTGCGATAGGCCGGTACGAAGGGGGTGGTGATGTAACATCACTTTTGGTTAAACTCAAAAATGGAGACACATGTTTGCATGTGGTTAATTTAAAACTTGATGTAGTAGTCAATGCTCAACGACACATTTGAGGTCCACAGGATATCGTTCAAACTGGGCATAAATGGCATAGTATATTAGTGTGTGTCATGAGACCCTAGCGCAGCGTTGACTAGTTTATCTATAGAAGATGAAGCTTGCATGTGCTCTAGCATTTTCTACGAGAACCATATCAGATATATGATAACTCCTTGAACATGCAAGCTGACCGATTCATAGTGTGTCCTCCCTTGTAAGAGCTTGTACTCAGGACCCTCGCTTTTGCCACCACCACACCAACTTTAATTTTATATTAGTATGCAATTAAAGTGGGTGTGGTGGTGGCAAGCTATACAATTAAAGTGTGTGTGGTGGTGGGAAAATCGAGGGTCGAGGATGTACTACGAGTCGTGGCACAATATCTTATATGTACAAACACATACTAATAGAGAAATTGCGCTGCAGGATTTTCCTCAAATCAGAATCCTAGAACAGCACGCAATTAATGAGTATAACAATAAACAGTGCCAATAGGTCACAGGACAAGAAATGAGCCGTAGACCTTATTATTAGAGGACCTAGTTTGACAAGACTCAAGACAAGGAGGAGAAGCATTCGCCACTAAATTCATACACTTATCTGATATGTGCAGGATTGAATCTAGGCTTTGCTGAGTTCAAATTAAAATTTTAGCTTATAACCAAATTGAGAAAGGGAGCGGAGTATTCTAGGATGGGCAAAGAAGGTATTTGTGCCACAGAGAATCTCGGAGCAGTTATTATACATCTAGTGGCATGTTTCCAGAACTAGGTAGTAGATTAAAGGGTTGCAACCCATCAGTGGATATCCTTTCTTCACGGCATGTACCTCTATCCAACTTCTTTACAAACGACATGTCAGTTCTCTGTAATCACATTGCATTATTAAATAGAATGTCTCTAAGCTGGAGCATGTAGCAAACTTGTTATTAATGCAGATCTATTCTGCCTTTGTCAGAAGGGTTGCCTGTAACGTTACCAGTCAATTTTGATGAGAAACCGTAGAACCCATTCTAGATCAGATCAACAAAGAAGACTTGGATCTGTTCAAGGAATCGTCACAAGAATGATTACAAGGTATCCGGGTAATCTACAGAGTATTATTATGTTAGTAGCGATTACCTTGGTAGTGAATATCTTCTAATGTACCCAAGGCCCGTTCAGGAAATCATCCCGACAGGTTGAAGATGCCGACCCTACCAGGCAGAGGGTTGGAGGGATTTTCACAAAACCAGACCTGGGGGGTCATAAAACTATGCTCATCCCATCTGCCGCTGCCACCCTACATGTGTAGGAGGATTTGGAGACATGTGAATTGTATCAAAAGACTGTAGAACCATTATTATATCTCCCTATATCTAGCTTTGGTATCACATTCATCTTACCAACTCAACCAGTATCGCCCCATTATCCCGCAATGTCGCAGACAATCCTCATCTCCGGAGCATCTGGGTTCATTGCTTCCCATGTCATCCGCCTGTTCCTCGAATCTGGCTTCAAGGTCCGCGGCACTGTCCGCTCTGAAGTATCTGCAAAGATAGTCAGAGAGACGCATGCCGAGTATGCCGATGCTCTGTCGTTTGCCTTTGTAAAGGACATCTCGGCACCCGGAGCGTTCGACGAAGCAGTCAAGGGTGTCGATGGAGTGAGACTCTTGCTAGCAGTAATTTGTCGGATACTGATAGTTCACCAGGTAATTCATACTGCGTCTCCATTCATTCTCGACGCCGAAGACTACGATAAAGAACTCTTTAACCCCGCCGTCAATGGCACTGTCTCGATTCTCAAAGCCGTCAAGGAGCACAATCCATCTGTCAAGCGCATCGTTGTCACATCTTCCTTTGGCGCCATCCTGGATTACACTGCCGGCCATCAGCCCGGCTACATCTATACCGAAGCCGATTGGAATCCCATGACGGCCAATGAGGCGCACGGGGCGGATCCTGTTGCTGCTTATCTCGTGTCGAAGACACTGGCTGAGAAGGCCGCGTTTGAGTTTGTAGAAACGCAGAAACCGAGCTTCAGCATCGTAACAGTGGCGCCGCCATTGGTGTATGGCCCGTTGTTGCACGGCTATGAGAGCATGAGCAAGCTGAATACATCGTCAGCTGATATCTATCGCCTGTTTAATGGATCATCTAAGGAGGTTCCTGATACCGTTTTCTGGGCCTGTGTTGATGTTCGTGACGGTAAGTTTGCCCATCGCCTAAATTACAGGACTCGTCGTCGTGTTGCATGCTAACCATGTCTCACCAACAAGTTGCCAAAGCCCACCTCCTCGCTTACCAAACTCCAACTGCTGCAAACCAACGATACATCATCTCTGCGGGTAGCTTTAGCTACCAAATATTCTGTAACATCATCCGAGCACGTTTCCCTGAGTTAGTGGCGACGACGCCGGAGGACAAGAGCAGCTTGCCCTTTCCGGACGTGTACAAGCTGGACACAACCAAGGCAAAGAATGAATTGGGAATCGCATTCCGCCCCATTAAGGAGACCCTTATGGATACAGTTACGAGCTTGAAGGAGTTGGAGAAAATCACAGCATAGAGAGAGAAGGTGCTATTGAATAATATTATCGTTTAGCATCAGGCTTTAGACTACCATTAAATATGGACTTTATGAAAGTGAGCTAAGTGACCTTGTTCGTCGGAATGTACATGGATGAGCTCGGAAGGTGAAATAGACGACATCAGAGCGGCATATAAATTCTGCAGAAAGTAGGAAAGGGCAACCAGTAACATCTATATCCATTGAGTGCGACTGTGTTGCATGTGCGAACTTGCCACGTATTGAGGACATTACTCGCGATTCAAAGAAAGTAGCCTTTAAGAAAAGCCAAAACTTCTCAGTAATTGCTATGGTATATTATTAGCAACACTATCTCCGTGGGCCAAAATTCATCAGCGGTTCAGTGGCACCTTTCTAGGGCAGTCTCGTTGGAGCCTCCATGTAAATAGTTATACTACTCCACAAAGCTAAAGGGCCGCGCATGGCATGCTGTTGACCGAACAGTACAGGGCTCGGCATTCACTCGGCGTAGTGGATGAGAAGGCGATGTTGCGCCATAGGAGGGCTTAAGCTGGCTGGTTCAAATGTACTTGCTATTAGCCCGAATCAAACCGGTCATGACAACATACCTCACCCATCCCACCACCCATTGCACGACACCAATCATGAAACGCCGATCATGTGACTACCCCAAGTCTCGCCCCTTGGTCTTCCCATTCAGACTCATTCACATGCTTTACAGTTATCAAGGAGGTTACCCTACATTGCAGCCTTGTTGAGACGGGCTTTTCCTAACATCTATATTATCATCATCACCAAGGCATGGCCAGGTTCCCCTCTCAAGTTCGGTTCGTGATGGAGGGTCCGTGGATGCGAAGCAACCCATACGGCTACTCCAAAGTGATAAGGCAGGCATGAACGACCGGAACGGCCCGAACGACCCCAGGACGCCTACGAGTGCGTTCCGAGCCGCATCCTTTAATTTGAGCCACAGAATATGATAATGGGACACAGCATCTAGGCCATGCAAGGAGGCGCAGACGGCCCCTGCATGACACCATCGCCATAATATTGGCCCTTGGTTAAGCAATTTGAATGCAGTAGGGGTGGCCTTGGTTTTGGTTGGCATCCAGTATCAAGCCACGCTGTGTGTTATTAGACCGAGTAACTACGGTTGAGTAGATCAGCTCGGTGGCGGAGAGGACAAGGTATAGTGTTGCTGATGAATTCATTTCTGCCTGCCAGCTACCGGCACAACAGATATGCAACGTAATCTATGTCTTTAATTTTGAGGCCACCCATTGTTCTCAAACCGATAAGAGTAGAGGCACAGGCAGGTTTTTTGGCTGCATGGATGGATCCGTCATTCCACTCATTAGTCACCAATCAACTTTCTCAGCTACACCCTTCTCACAGTCCCCTCATTAAAGCTTCGTTTCGGGCCATACTGTATAGCGCAGTGTCTTTTGCCTTCGCGGCCTGACCATACAAAGTAACCAGGATGTTATCAAGGTTATTGTGAAATAAGAAGCGGTGGGATGGTTCTCTCGCTGAGTCTGGAAGAAATATGGAGCAGGAGGATAAATCCCCCCTGGTCTTAAATGCTATCAATGCTCACCACAACTCCAGCAACTTGTTGCGTTCGTAGATGGCCTTTTGTTGAAGCTCGGTGATGAGTTTCCTGTAACCAACTCTCCAATACTTGGTACATGGGATATTGACTAGAGATAACAATGAATAGGACTTGAACAGGTGGAACCCTTCAATACTGGACACCGAAACGCCAATTCTCATAATCTCGAACGCCCAAGATCACCTACCCTTGATTAAAATTACTCTTGCGGCACAGAGCGAACCATGAGCATGGGCGAGGGAGACGAAGTCCTTCATCCTCTCATTGGGAGATGCTTTCCTGCTACAGAGCAATACCTATATTCTAACTGTTCTTCATTACCAA
Organism: Venustampulla echinocandica; assembly: GCF_003357145.1. Taxonomy (NCBI): domain Eukaryota; kingdom Fungi; phylum Ascomycota; class Leotiomycetes; order Helotiales; family Pleuroascaceae; genus Venustampulla; species Venustampulla echinocandica. Next base: position 259,573 of record NW_022474209.1, read on the forward strand.
TCAAGGGTCAAAATATCGAACAAGAAGAGGAAGGTGCATGAAACATACCACAGTTTCCTTGTTCCGGTTAAATATACTGTTCCGGATGCACTGGGGCTCATTCGTAATAGCCACATCAACGGCATATGCCACGAACCTCACAAGGCCAATTTGCTATTCGACGGTCGGGCAGTGAGCGACCTGGGCTGGACACCGGCATTTTGTTGAGACTAATATAAATAAAGTGGGTGTAGTGGTGAGACACTCGAGGCTTGACAATGTGTAAGAGGAATGGTATATGCTCTAGCATATACAGAAGCATAAGCACATGCTAAATAGCAACTAAAGTGTAGGGTATTAATCAAATCAGAATCATAGAAAATGAGGCAATCGATAGTACCGATATGCCGAACGGAGCTTATGAACCAAGCACCTAGTTTGCAATAACTCGCGACGAAGAGAAACCTCTGCTATTAAAAGAATACGCTAATCTGATTGAATTTTGGGCCGAATTTAGGTATTACATTTAACATTAACCCTTGTAGCTTGCAATAGTAATTAAGGAAGGGAGTGGAATAGATTAAGGATGTGTAAAGGAGACATGTGTGGCACAGAGAGAACCTCGGAGTCTTTGTTCCTAGAAGACAGACAAGTGGTAGAGGTACGGGCCAGTTCAAATGAACAGGTCACAAAGACTAAATTCCAAAACTTCTATTAGTAACTAAACGTTTTTTTATATTCCATTAAGCTGCTTAACTTCCCAGAAACAAATTCTCATTCGCACACTCCGAATTTATCAGAAAACATAGGCTACTACAATGACGCATATCAGAACCTCAGCCCTCAAAATACCAGTCGATATCGCACAGTATATTTTCACTAGATTGCATCAAATGGGTATTCGGTCAATCCATGGAGTTCCGGGTGACTCTAATTTGGCGTCGTTGGACTACCTCCCTAATGCGGGTCTTAAATGGGTGGGTAATGTGAATGAACTGAATGCAGGTTTGTCCTACCCAATCTTAGTTTTTCAACATCCTTAAATTAGTGTCTCTCTAACATTCTCTTTCTAGGATATGCTGCAGATGGGTATGCCAGAGTCAAGGGCATCTCTGCACTAATCACAACTTTTGGAGTCGGGGAACTTTCAGCAGTCAATGCCATCGCAGGTGCTTACGCCGAGAATGTTCCTATCGTTCATATTGTTGGAACACCGTCAAGAATATCACAACAAGAGGGACTAATCCTCCACGCCACACTGGGCAATGGCAAGTATAATATCTTCTCGGATATGTATAGGCAGATTTCATGTGCCATTGGAGAACTCCGCGACCCATCTGTTGCAGCAACCGTAATTGATCATACCTTACAACAATGCTGGCTTAAAAGTCAACCTGTCTACATCTCTTTACCTACCGATATGGTCAAGCAGAAGATTGAGGGAGAGAATTTAAACACCCCTATTGATCTGAAGCACGGTGTCAATGATGCCGCAGAAGAGGACGATGTTGTCGGAGTTATCTTGAACAGACTTGTCGCAGCGAAAACCCCAATTATCCTCGTGGATGGTGGTGCCCGTCGTTCCCAGATGCTCGAAACCGTTCATTTGCTCATCAACAAGACAAGATTGCCGGTCTTCGTCACCCCTATGGGCAAAGGAGCTGTAGATGAGACGGATGAGAACTATGGGGGACTCTACGCCGGGGATGGCAGCCAGCCCGAGGTTCAAAAGCGTGTCGAGTCCTCTGATCTGGTTTTAATGATCGGACCAGTTAAGGTAGGCAAACTAAAGATAAAACTTTAGAGTGGGGCAATATTAATCGCTGGTATTCTAGAGCGATATAAACACTGCAGGCTTTTCATCTAAGATAACCCAGCAAAAGGTTATCGAGTTCTACGGCACACATATTAGAGTGGGATATTCAAGCTATATAGGAATTAAAATGAGAGACGTTCTCCGGAGAATCTCTAACCAGGTCGACCTATCCAAACTCCCAGTCCATACAAATCCGGCACCCAAGATAGTTAAAGAGCACAATGACGGATCGCCTAATATCACTCATACCTGGTTCTGGTCTAAAGTAAGCAGCTTCTTGAAGGCAAACGATATTGTTATCACAGAGACTGGGTCTCCGAGTTTCGGTATACTAGACACCAAGTTTCCCAAGGGTGTTTGTACTCTTAGCCAAATTCTCTGGGGCAGTATTGGATATTCTGTTGGCGCTTGCCAGGGAGCTGCTCTTGCTGCACGTGACTCTGGAGATGAGGACCGGCGAATTCTCCTCTTTGTCGGGGATGGGTCGTTCCAACTTACTTGCCAGGAGATCTCGACTATAATTCGTCTGGGGCTAAAGCCCATCATGTAAGTTCACCTATGTAATGCATATTTACTACTTATCAACGTATGTAGTTTCATCATCTGCAACGAAGGGTATACAACAGAGCGCTTTATCCATGGCATGCATGCTAGTTACAATAACATCCAACCTTGGTTGTTTAAGAATATTATCAAGGCATTTGGTGCTAAGGAGGGCTTCTACAAATCCTACCAAGTAAAAAGCAAAGACGGGGTCACTAAACTCTTTGAAGATAAGGAATTCAATGAGTGCAATGTCTTGCAATTGGTCGAGTTACATATGCCTAAAGATGATGCTCCACGAGCCTTGAGAGTAATAGCTCAAGCGTTGGGAAAGTGAACCTCCTAGTCTTAGTATGGCAGGCCCCAAGGCCGTGGAGCGGGCTATATAGGCTTAATGGACGTATACTGGATATACAGATGAAAATAAGTAGGATATTCTTGCTTCTAGAGCATCACTTTGATGTCGAAAACCGACTCAACTGGCGCGTGATCATTTATCTACCTGCCAAATACTGCGCTCGATCTGTGTATTAAATTTACTGATAGGGTGGTAATATATCCGATACATCAATATTGGGTAATGGGGTGGCCCTCAAGTCAATATATATTGACTTGAGGTATGGGGTGGTATATTGACTTCCGTAATTCGAGGGCCCATTGACTAATAGGCGAAATTGACCAACCGGCTTAGCAACTCCCATCGTACACTGCAGTTGCCTGCCTGCATAGCCCGCAAGTAGCCAACCGAGCAACATCCGTCCGGTCACATTAATGCTAACGATACGACGTTGTATTACGCTATAGACACATCCGTGGTTGTGGCAGCATTCGGTTTCCACTACTATCGATCACTCGAGAAAGGTGGAAACCTTGGGAATGGCGGGTAGTTGGCACTATAGGGTTGCAAATTGCATGCAGGTTGGAATGAAAATGTAGATATTTACGCTCGTCGTATTTACCAACGAAATAGCACGGAGTAACTCCCTTATCCCCAAATTTGATTGGCTGACTAAATAAGTGACCTGAGTATCGATAGTACCGGCTGAAGCGTAGACGGTGTTTCCGAGCAACTAGCGCCGACGAGCCTTGGATGAATTATATATATCGCTGATACGCTCCGCAGGTCCTACGCTAGTGACTGAGTCCTCCATTGACCATACTGGGGCTGCCAACTAGCCATTGCTTCAATAGAATGGATTTCTTCTCAAGACAGGTTGTGTTCGTTACGGGCTCCACCGGGGGCCTGGGTGCCTGTCTCTTGTACAAGCTCACTGTGGTGCTACAAGTTCCGAAAATCTACGTTCTCATTCGAAAGACACCTGACGAGGCCTTCAAAACGTGGCAAAAAACGATCCCAAACCAAGTTGATGAGATCTTGCGGAATGGACAAGTTCACCTTGTTCAAGGTGATTTGACAATGCCGCAGTTTGGCATCGACGAAACTCTCCTCGGCGAGATGGAGCAGGAGGTCACGGTTGTGATCAACTCCGCGGCAAGTATCAGCCTACGAATGAATCTCCGAGATATAGTTATGGTCAATTGCCTCCCAGCGTTGGAACTGGCTGGCATGGCCCTCAAATTCGCCAAACTTCAGTGCTTTCTCCAGGTGTCTACCGCCTATGCTCTGACCGATAAGTCGGGAGGGACGGTAGAAGAAAGAATCTACCCAATGTCAAGCAGCGCGCACCAGGTTCTTGAAGATGTTATTTCGGGGCGGTCCGATGACTCGAGCGAGTTTCTCTGGCCATATGGAAAGTCGAAACGCCTCATGGAAGTCCTTCTGACGGAGCGATTCTCTCGCCGTTTGCCGCTTCTCATTGTTCGGCCCAGCCAAATTGGGCCGGCCATCAAAGAACCATACGCACTCTACATGCCGATGTCAGCCTGCCCTATGAGTAGCTGGAGTTCACGGTTGATGTATCCGGTAGGCGGCACCGTTCTGTTCGGAGTCGAAGATGCCTCCTTATTTGGACAGAATGTTGTCGACGAGATTCCAGTGGACCTTGTATCCAACGTCATCCTCCAGCACATCCAGCGCGGCACGATCGGGGTAGTCAACGCTTCGGCGCAACTCTTTGTGCCCAGAACATTCAATCAATTCCTTCAAGACATTCACTGTGCGGTACCCGACCGCTGGAGGCGCAGGCTTCCGGTTGTTGCCTGTACGACCAATCCCTCCGCCGAGCAGAGTGAATTAGCCGACTTATACCGTATTCACACCCGCGACTATCTCATTCTCACAGAGAGATCACGCGGTCTCGATCTCGACGGCCCCATCGGACTGGATCTTCGTGGCTTTGACATCGAAGACTACGCGGCAAGGAGAATGCAACATATATACGCTGAAACGGTCAAGGTCCTAGAACGGAAAGGCAAGGAGAAGCAGAACAAGGAACCGACACCATCTAAGTTCTAGATCAGCGCTGTTATATTCAACATGTTGATGCGCCGCAGACTCTCCTAGCGACCGCACGGGCTTTGCGCAAAGCTTAATCAAGGCTTACGGAGGCTTTTACAGTCTGTCCCGGGTGTGGTAGGGGGGTCCCATGATTATGCAGCAGGAGCCGAATGTTACGATTGCAAGACTTATCATTGGGACCTTAGGCTCAGACAACTACTGGTTGACAGGAGATCAAGACCAAGAGTCACGGGACGGTCGGTCAGTGATAGATCTAGGAGTGTAAAGGTTCTATATAAGCCACCGTATTTCCTTACTAGAGAGGAGCTTTGTGCTCAACTTGATTAATGAACTTGATTACAACTTTGACTTACTCACCTACTTCATCTTTGTGATCATTATAGTGATCACTGCATTACTTTGATACGCAATCGAAACCTTACGCACACCAGTTACCCTCTTGTAGAAGAGATAATCGGCAGACCGTTGCACTACCTTTGTTTGATATAAGTATTATAGTAAAGCTTATTCCTAGTATCGAGATAGTTTGGGTTCTAGCTTAACTAATTAAATTTTCTAATATAATATTTATTTATTATTATTAAAGCGACAAGATCAATCGGAAGTTAGGTAATCTCAAGTAGTTGTAAATAGAGCGAATAACTAATAGCTTTGGATAGTATTCGTAGTAGATATAACAGATGGAGAGGTAAGCATAATACAACCATCTAAACTTCGGCAGCCCGAACTCGAAGAAGTACAGTGGAGGAACTATTGAGAGCGGCGCATCGAGTCGCCCCTTACATTGCATCTTCTGAGGGATTAGGAGGCGAAATACTCCCGGTGAACCAAAGGCTGTGGCTTCCAGAAACCCGCGCCCTTGACGTCGAAATAATTTACGATGCTTCCTGTCCCTGGGTTTGCCAGTATCGTGATCACTTTCAGCCGGGGCACATTGAACTTTGTGCCTAGATCTCAGAGCCGAAATATAACGCATGGAACTGGAAGAACCGATATCAGATTTATTAAAGAGGGTGTAAGCTAAGGATAAGAGTACTGCACGAGGTAGGACATAAACGCAAGAACCGCCACAATGTTATTCTCCAAGAGGTTCAAATGTTATTGCTAATGTTCGATCCGCCTTTGGACTTTTAATGCGAGGCAATAACATTGGCGAGGCTATAACGACAGCCGTTTAATCGCTAAACCATGCCTTTGTAAGCTTAGTTAAATATAGAGGAAGGTATTGCAACTTACATGTATTCTCTAACATTCTCTAACGCCTTGACATCCCTTCTTCTCGCACTCCGATAGGAATTTTCTTCGATCGACGTCCTCACAATAATATTTCATGTTACCCCAGCAATAGCAGTCGTTCTTGCCCATGCTATCACAAACTTCTTTGGTGTACTTCCAGTTGAGATCGTTGCTTCCACAATGGCACCTGAAAGAGTTGTCTCCGCATGCAGCAACGACTGCTATTAAGGCCGATAACACAACGACAGCTTTCATGATGATAGTTAAGATGATACTGGAAGCGCTAAAAGAGGTTGATATATCTCGCTTTATAAAATGGGTAGGAAATGAGGGCTTCCACCCTTTATATACCTTTTTACTATTATGAAATGTCTTGTCTTTACCATTCTAACTGCCCGGGCTGGGGAGGGTATGGTAGTAGTTAGGTCTTGGAGTAGGCGGAAAAGCAGTACCGAAATTAACAGCAGTACAGCGAGACCCGGCACAGCGAGACACGGCATAGTGAGGCATGGCACAGCGAGACAACGGGACTATGGCAATGATGCACTGGGTTAGTTTCTCACATTGACCCACCATCATCAGGCGTAAATGTAGTCCTATGTTAGCTATCTATCTACCTGTCTACCTATAGATGTCTTGTCTTATAGTAATTATCCAGCTATTATTTAGAAGTCGGAAGAGTACTTTTGGAACTCTTCTGACCTCACCTTACAATATCTATATAGGTCTATTATCCATCGGGGATAACGGAACATTGACACTATTGTCTTACAGTGTCCTACAGACTGTCGACCACGTCAGATGAAATCAACACACAGCGGTTTCACCCGGAAATTCTAGTATTTCTGTCTGTCTAATAAGTCAAAAGTTTGGGCTCAAAAATGTTCTAGCTACAGCTTGTCTCTAAAGAAACGAGATCAGAGTCCGATATTTGTCGGTATGTCGCTCAGCGAAAGGCCGAGTTAAAACCGGCGATACGGGTCTCAGTACAGCGCAGGGTACGGCAGCCACAGTCTTGCTACGTGAAGAGATTGGTGATGTCTCAGGGGTTCAGCAGCAACGGCAACACCAGATCAACACGAAATTTCCCATTATAAGTCCCTACAGTGGATTGTGCAAATCTTCCTGAGATTCCCTGCCAACATCACACAACACCTCTTGCACGTTTCCGCGCTGTTCAGGGCAAACCGTCGTTCGGCAAAGACGAATTAGGATGGGTAATTTTTCCAAGCAGTTGGCTGACTCTATTGGGTAACCGGCCGGACTATGAGCAGGTTTCACAACCGTAGTTTTCTTAGCTGATTTTCCAAATCTACCACCGCCTGTTGCTGTCTCAGAAGTTATGTCGAAAAGTTTCGCCGATTATGTTACATTGCAAAGTGCCACTGGCCGGCATGTAATAATGGCCCGAGTACTAAGGGTGCAGCCGAATCAAAAATGCATTTTGTGAATTGTAATACTAGCGCAGTCCGCTGAGCTCTTAAAATAAGGCGTGACTAACCAACCTCTCATCGCGGCTATTATTACATGCCGGCCAGTGGCATTTTGTAGTGTAACATAGTCGGTGAGACTTTTCAACATAACTGCCGAGACAATAACGGCCGGTGATGGATTTGGGAAGATCAGCTAAGAAAACTATGCTCGAGAGCTGCTGAAGGAACAGGGTCGATAAATGCTGAGACAACAATGGTCGACTTTGTCTCGGGCCTCAGTCTACCTGCAAACAGTAAGCTGAGGCAAAACAGCACATAACTGAATGAATTCACTAGTTATAATACCAGTATACTTCCCGTTGGATTTTTACTCTTCAACAGCACTCTTCAACCTACCTTCAAAACAACCTTACCCAAAAATGCTTTTTTCCAAGGTTCTCCCACTTTCTGTCTTTGCTTCCTTAGCTGCTGCTCAAGGCCCACATATTCTGGTAAGACCCTGTATAGCTTCTCACAGAAAGAAATAAAGACAGCTAATAGTGATTTAATGCAGGCGACATTTTCAACCCATAGTGGGGAAATATTCGATGTCAAGACGCATATCTGCATCAATTTTCAGCAATGGCAGTAAGCCTACATCAATCCAAATATCTACAAAGCTCTAAGATACTGACAAATAATAGGCCAATCTACAATACTCTACAGGTGACTGATCCCTTTGAATGCGAATTATATTAGTGCGTCGCGACTCCTATGCTATAGACATTTGTAGTAACTTGCTAATATCGTATAGTGGTCGAGGCTGCAATGATGAAGTTGATAGATTCTATCCGGGAGACTACGAAATTACTCATGTGTATTTCAAGTCAGTTCGTTGCCATCTCTTGGATGATTAAATGGCGATAATAGAGGAATTGCGCTGAGGCTACAGTGTCTACGTGCCTAGCCAAAGGATAGCGACAGGGGTATTTGACGCGTCAAAGGTGGCTTATGTTGGCTAGTTTGACTAAATACGGATCCTGAAATTTTGTTATTTGTTTGATAAGATCTAGGTGCTCAAACAACTCTTGGGACCAAAACTAGACTCGTCACGTGAAAGACAGTTTTAGTGCTAGATAAGTAATTTATGCTACTTTGTAGCGCTTGGCTTCTGCTTACTACTTCTTTAACTTCCTACAAACTTCCTCACTTCATTGTCGACTATCTTAGCTACATTGTTATCATATGTACCCCAGGCAAAACTACTATACTAGTTGATACAACCAACCGCGAATACGCCGCCTCCCGCGGTATCGTAATACGTAATATCGCTTCTACCCCGGTTCCACAGCGTACCCAGGGTATTCACCATCGGGAACATCTGCTCATTGAAAAGCCCATAGCTATCATCATGCTGCTCGCTACTCGACAGCAGCGCTGTATTTAGTCGGTGTCCCGAGATCAAAATCCAGGAGATCAATTTCATCACCGCAGCACCGCCACCGACGCCATTCGCACCAAGGGCTTCATCAGACTTGATAACATTGAAACCCCAAGCAAATCGACGTTGGCGACTCAGTAAAAACCGTTTCCGCCCAAGTACATCAGGTTGCCGCGTGACTTTGCGAAGCCGCTGAAGGCATCTGGGGTGTGGAGAGAGTGATATTCGGCGTGGCAGTTGAATAGACATGATAGAGTTAGCGTTATCTTTTAAAGTAAGTTGATTTAATCCTCAGGTGTTTCAACCCTTTGAATGAACGAGGGCTTTGTTCATCCGCACGTTGGCCAAGACATAGTGGGGTTGTGGCCCCTGTTTCTGGGGTATGGCTTACAGCAGGGACGAGCCGCCAGGGGTGCTTTAGGGCTGGAAAGAAGCCCCCCACTTTCGACCACGCCTTTATCTGCTACAAAGTTGGGTATCTCACACCTGTGTCGCGTATTTTCGTCATCCCATGGGTTATCAGTGGAGGCCGGGAATCTCACCCACTACACTACACTACACTACTAGCACAGCATCTGTCACAGCCTAAACGGGTCAAAGTTCCTGGGTGGGCACATGTGTTTTGTTTTGTCACGGGCAGCGTGCTGACCCAACTGTGCTGGCACGCGGGTGTTCTGGAGCGGGGGGCGTGCTACAAACCGCGGGCTGCCACAAATACTTCCCTAGCACAATTGGATCCAGCCCAGTCGTGTGCCAGCGATGGTGAACGCTACGGCTCGTCCACAAGTTCATTGTATCCGTGTCGTTCCTTGGCTTCGTTGTTGGTCCGTCGATTTAAAGGCAAACCAATGAAGGGAAGTTTCGAAAGTTACAATATTGTTGTGGTTGGCGGGGCCGGTGTTGGCAAAGCAACATTCATCCACCAGGTATGTATTGTAGTGTTCAGTCTACACTGCTCCTGCTGCTTAAACTGTAGTGGGATAATCACACCTGCGTCACCACTCCAATACTAAATGCCGATTAGTTTGAACTGAATAGTTTTATTGAGCATATTGAGCCGACCGCCTGCAGCGAAAAAGTCAGGAAACAAGTCATTGTAGACGACCGAGCCTGTTTAATACAATCGTTAGACCCCATCTCGACGACGGATGCCGCTGACCGGGAATGGGCAAAGAAGTATTGGAAGCAGCAAGTTCTCGAGGCCGATGCCGCAATCCTAATGTATTCTGTCACATCACGCGAGACCCTCATGCAGGTTGCCAGGCTTCACAGCGCGATATTGGACGTCCTGGCCGCAGCTTCTAATCTAGGCGGAGGACATAAGTATGCGAGCATCTTGCCACAGAGCCCACACAGAATAACGATCCCCATTTGCCTAGTGGGGAATAAAATAGACCAACATGCAGCGCGAGAGATCTCCTACGCTGAGGGCGTCCAGCTCGCAAAGAGCCTCGGATGCTGTTTCTTTGAGGCGTCCGCGAAGAGGGAGCATACGGTCAGGAAGGTCTATGATAGTCTCATCCGCGCTATTCGTCGGGGGGATGAAGTCGGGCAACAATGTCTAGGAAGCGGCACAGGCCAAGATGCATTGCGAGAAGCCTCTGCTGTGGATGGGGGTGGGGTGTTAGGTTGCTTTGTGCGATTATATAGGTTTGTTAAACGGTGATGTGTTTTGTGGGCAAATATAGCATGAGCTTTGTATAGAATACGCCATTGAAGATGTTTTGCTTATTTAAGTACAAATTCTGTGTCGTGAGATTGTACTTTTCAATCTAAGAGTTTAAGGGGCAGTGAATGATAGTACGTGCTTCTTCATTCGCTGATCTGTATGTGGGAGATTCTAAATAGCACCATCATACACTCACCCCGAAGAAGTCCTTGCTACCCCCTCGTCCTGACTGTTCTGTCCTACTCACTCAAATCTTCGACCCATCCAGCGTCTTCAGCTTCTTCTAGAAGTTCTTAATCATCTGCCGAATTGACAGGTCCAGCATTACATCCTCCGAGCCACCTGGGATCCTCACACCAGGAATCTCCCAATAAATACCTACAAAAATAGGCTAAATAAAATAGCTTGAATTATTATAAGAAAGAGAATATTAAAGAAAGAAACAGAATATTAAAAAAAAAAGGGGAATTACTCTTTAATAAAGAACCTTAAAAAACCGACTAAAAACAGCAAAGCCAATAAAGGCGTCTCCAGACTTGCACTCGTCTATCTTAGGCTCGTAGGCATAGGGCTAGACTAGAAAACCCTCGAACATCGATACCTCTACTCCGGGTAGTCGTATAATTCTTGTGCCGGATTCAACGAAGCCCGAAGAGCACATCCTTCTTAGGGGCTTTGAGTACTGGACCAAAAGATCCTGTGGAATTTGAAAAGCTTCTTTTGTTGAGCCCACAAGAACAGTCATACGGTCGCTTTATAATGCTCTAGTCTAGCCAGAAATAGAACTAACTATCTCAGGAATAAACTAGCCTTATATATAAGCGCTTTCGCATATCATCGGGGGTGGTAACAGGTGGGATAGGCGGACGTTCAGCATACTTTTCTGCCTTCTTTTCCTTTTCCCCCATCTTTCAAAATTACTATAGCAGATAGTGTACTGTATGGGCAGCGTAAAAGAGAAGGAGGATTCGATAGATGTTCATGAATTTTGCATTAGTGAGAGTGATTTAGGGATTAGTGCAACGAGTGTATCATAGGCTGTACCTCCGTATACTATCATTACACAAGTATGACCTCAGACTGGACCGCTTCTTCGACCTTAAAAAAGCCCTCCCACTCCGTATGAGAACAGCAACCTAAGCGAGAGAAGGAATTCTCCACACTACTTAAATGGTCTTGCTTTAAAAGAAGAAATCCCTTCTCGATCCGAAAACACACTGTATTCTGTAGGTCCGGCATAGGCATCCTGTCTATCTTTATAATAGCCCACTGTCTTTTCCCCGCAGACACCATGACAGTGCCTTTTACCGCATCCACGGAATACGTGAGTCGAGAGAGGAAAAGACTCGGGTAGATTTCTTTGTTACCATCTTCTACTGCCTCCGGCCAGGGGATCTGCTCGACGCCGGGGAGTAACAGTGGTCTAGTGACGTTCTTGAGAGTTATTGAAGCACTCTTGATAGGTCCTATCGGGTCGGTACCATGTAGGACAACTTTCATCCGTACTGGAGGATCAGGTGTCCGTGAATATACCTCTGGGAATTTGATTTGCATGCCGGGTGGAATCGATGCCCAAGACCATGAAGGCGCGATATACTGCTCCGTCGATAAACAATCAGTTTGCTGTATAGGTTTAGTAACAGTCCATAGAAGGCTTGGTGGCAGACTCTTTAGCCAATGCCCTGCTACATATCTATCCGTCAAGTCCGACTGAGCATGACGGGAGGCAACTCCAGAGAGTGCCGTCAGTCGGTCCTCGGCCTTTGTCAGATCTCGAGCGGCGTAATCTTCTACTATGGTCTTCCAAGTAGGGTCCGATCGCCAAGTTTCCTTTCTAGAAGGGTCGTTTTCTGAATCTTGTTCCGTCCAGCATGCCCAGAAGATACCTTGATTGGACCTGAGAGTACTCGATGTTAATTGAAGCCCATAAAAGAAGCGGAATATCGCACTTACAGTCTGGCCCCAGCTTCTTAAGGCCACGAGCTTAACAAATTGCGCGAGAAGAAATGTGAGGTGGTCAGAATGCTACATACCAATACAGCACCCTCGGAGAGAGCAACTCCTCTTGAAAAGTCCAACCACGACTCATCAAAGGACAGCCAGCACGGATCTGCTTGATTGTCTTTCCCGGAAGCGATATCTTATAACCAAGAAGCGAGCAGCGCCTGGTCTTCATCCCTTCCGACTCGCGAGCGACGAGAAAGTTCGTCTCCGAGCTATCGCTCGAGCAGATTGACACCGTCACAAGAGCATTCCCATATACCTTGTGCATCCTGACAGATTCTCTCGCGAAGTCTTTGCCGCCGTCACCTGCCTGGATGATGCACAAAGCATCGATCCACAGATATCTGATTTCGAGCTGTCTCGTGAGCACGATGGCATCGTGCAAAGTGCCCCCAAACCTCGCTAGATCAACACCATTCCTATATTCGTCAATGCTATCCATTGTCGTTTTGTTGTTTTCGAACTTGCCCCAACAGTAACTCAGAGCTGCGTAGGGCTCTAAGCGGTTGGTGGGAGAGGTGACCAGTTTGACCCGAGACGATGAGTGGATTCCGAGATCGAGCAATCGCGCTGGATTGTTCCCATAATGCTCTATTTCCATTCGTTCCGTGCACCTATGATGGTGTTCGGTGCATCGGTGAATCCATTGCTTGGCGAGTGTGAATACAGCTTTGTCTCTTGCATTTAAGGCTATTTGCCGGACATTGGGAGTGCGGCCCAGAAAAATCCGAGCTACCAATTCCAGTCGAGGTTGTTCTGTGACTTTAACATCGATATGGAATCGTGGGTCCCAGCGGAGTGTATTATTTTCGTTCAAAGGAGTTGGACGGCTTAATTCAACGGGAGCTTTGCATTTGTCGAGTTGCGTGAGGCTCTCCTTGGATAAACACCCTTGGAGGAGAGCTTTTCGCAAGACGATACACAAAGCACATCCTTTCCGAGCACACTTTTGCAGGTCCGTGAAATTGTCATGGACCTTGAAGTACCAGTCTGGGGTTTTGTGGACGTTCTCCGGAGACCTCGATGTCAAGTAAATGTTACATTCCCTCTCGAACTTCGCACAGACGTTGCAAATAACCTCGAGTCGTGGGTTAAGACTGAGCTTTGAATGATTCATTTCGTAAGATATAACGTCGATACCGACAACGCAATAAAATCCGAGCTGAATGTTGCCGCGGAGAAGACATCAACAATGTATCTTTGTGCAAGGCGAACTAATAAAGCCTTCTCTATAGGGCCACCTGGAAAGTCGCAACATGAGCAGATCCAAGCTATGATAGCGTTTCGACTATAGCCCTATACGATTGTAATCTCTACTTCATGTAGCTGATCGAATAATGGTAACGTTATATTGGAAAAGATTCCAACTCTTTTATATGAATCTTCAACTGTCGGTACAAGCAACAGTCCGCTCACAATCCCATCGCGGTTCGTCATAAGTGGCATACCCCAAACCTCTGTAGGAAGGTCAAGGCCGTCGTAATTATCGAGATGGAAGCCTTCCGTCGTTAAAAGGGTTCTTTGATCCTTAGATGCCCGCTCGCCTTCATCTACCCATGCCAGTCTCAGAACCATTTTATCATGGATGCTCTCCTGCGGAGACCTTTGTAAACACGCTCGTCGCAATTGACCTCTCAATTCAATTGAAGCTGAGAAAATTTCACCAAAGGGCGATGTGTTGACCCTCAGATTCATCGAGACTCGAACAATGCTGCATATCTCAATATCGATTTCAGCTAGTCGTGATGCCACTATGTTCATGTGCACTCCACCGTCGCGCGAAGCCCAGGACCACGATGGAGCGCGGTACGCGAGCGGTTGTGGAGGATTGGTATAGCTGGACCACAGAAGCTGCGAGAGTAGAGATTTCCCCCAAATCCCGGCGTAATAGTGCGGACCTAGCATTGGTGCAAAGTCTTGTGCGACTGCAGCGATACCGTTTAATTTGTCGCTCAAAAGAGCCATGGAACGTCTAGAGTAGTTTTGGACAATTTCCGCCCAGCACTCGAGGTTGCTCTGGAAGGGGTATAATGCTCCATACTTCATATCTTGTATGGATTTCTCTAGCCATCTGGTGAGGTGCAATGATCCGCCCAAATTTTGCACTCCTCGTGAACATCGCCACTGAAGAGTGTGTGAAGCAAAGTAGAGGGATCGAGTTGATAAGATTTGCTCCTGTAAGGTCCAACCGCGGTCTACATATGCCAATAGAGCAAGTTAGTGAGTGTTTCGCATTTTGACTTGTATAACGGATCACTGACCATTTATAGGCTCGAGGGACTCTTCGTGGTGTATCTCCTCCATGGCTGAGAACGAGACGGTTCCAAATAAGTTTGATGATACCCTGAACGGGATGGTATAAGCGGTCCACAGTTGATGGCATGGTTGAAGAAAGCCATTTGTCACATCGTTAGACCGAGCGACGACTATAGTAATAAGAGCATTTTTATAAATCCATTGCATAGTAGCCATTTCGTGTTGCTTGTCGGTATCCGAGTCTTGGATAATACATAGCGCATCGATCCACAGGTAGGGAATTCCGAGGTCTTTTACAACCTTGATCGCTTCTCGAAGGGTTTGGGGCAGAGCTAAAACATCCAGACGACTTGTATACTTATCCAGGTTCGAGTTTTGAAGATGTCCGTATGGCCTTTTTCCCCAGCAGTATGACAGAGCTGCATATTGACCTTGGCAGCCATTCGTGACCAGTATTCGTGGAGAATCCGGGGAAGCAGCAGGTGAGATTTCTATTACCCGTGTTGGTAAGACCACATCATTGTCCAAGGGACAGCAGTCATGAAGGCGACATTCTGCGAGCCAGGTTCTCATCTCTTGCACAGCTGCGGGCGTGTCTAGTATGGCCTGACGGGGTCGTGCCGTGACAAGCGACGCTGTGATGGTACTATGACTAGTGAAAGCAAACAGATGACGACAGGCCGAGTCCGACGCAAGGTTTCTGTGACGTAGAGAGAGTCGATAGCTATTGTGGCCTGTTGGCGTGGGTTCGTACAAAGAATCTCGACTTAGGCTAATAGTACAACCGTCGTCTGGGTCTATAAATCCTTCGATTGTGGCGTGGTCTAACATGTATGCTTTTTGAATACATTTACACCAATTGCATCCCTTATCCGCTGACTCGTTAATGTGACGTACGGTCTTCTGGCAGTAGACGACATCGCGGTCGAGGTCTATCTCTTCCTCCTTGGCAGTACATACGCGAAGGAAGTCGCTAGTGTTGAAAAAGCTGTTTCAGCAATCATGGCAGACCAAAAGCGAAGGGTATCTCTCAAAGAGGTCTATCACATCTCGTTCCGTTGTAAGCCATAACTTGCCAATAAAATCTACACACCGTCAATGAAGTGCCCTGTCAATGAATGTATAGATGGTGTAGTAACGATGGAGTAAGTCAGGCTTGGGAGGAAGCACAAGCAGAAGATGCTATTCAGAAACTATGTTGTTAGAATGTTCTAACATTATCTCGTCAATCCTCAGGCAGAAGTCCTTTCCTCTCATGTGAAAACGATATTCAGCGGGCGATGTCAGCAAATCCCGACGTGGAATTATAAATTCACGTGCAAAATCTCCGGATACATTTTCACGTGACATTTATATAATGCGTAATAAAATACGACTAGCGTGGCTGTGAATACAATATTAGGTTATGGCGATAAATCCTTCCTCGCTTATTAAGACGCGGCATTTTGTGCAACTCCTGCCTTTGTCCGGATAAACCCGGCAGGTAGGTCTCCTTATGCTTTGTGTCTTCAAAATTTGGAGCTGCATTTAAATATAACAGAAGCTCTATATCACAACCCCGAATTCCGTGGACAAGTAAATAACGTCCATCCCTGCGTGCCGAAAAACCCTGTGTGCCGAAAAAACTTTATGGTTTGGGGGTCCTAAATCTCCACCACGTAAATATAGAAAGTTATATTTAGTTTGCTATTGTTCTTTAGCTATTTCTCTACAAGGGCTTGACCTGTAGTCGGAATATCATTACAGTTTGGCTATACTGTCGAAAAATTGTTAAAAGCGTTAAAAGCTGCAATAGCTATTACCCCCTACTCTGTTATGACTATCGACCTATCCCCGGATTTCGGGGCCGTGGTATAGAGCTTTTATCAAGTGCAAATATAACTTTAAGGATTGAAGAAATGGAGTATAAAGAAACCTGCCAGCCGGATTTATCCGGACAAAAGTGGGACGTACACAAAATGTTAAGCATCTTAATAAGCCAGGAAGATCGCTCTTACCTCATATTATATTCATAGCCACGCCAGTCGTATTTTATAAGACGTATTTTATATGTCACGTAAAAGTGTGGCGCAGTGTGGCTTTCTTTTTAGAAGTTTCCATAGGCAGCCACGTGTCTAGTTTTGCACAGAATTGCTACTTAGTCGTTCCAATCCCTATCCCCCGTCTCTATATAAGGTACGGAGGTACTGCCTTATGAGCAACCGCGCCAGTAAAGCCCTTTCAGAGGCCTCCCTACTGGGAGAGCCTCGAACATACAATGCTACATCAAATCGAACCGGCTGGTGTAACGAACCCTGGACAAATACCGAAGCATATCGGCCGGCATTGAACCGACTAAATGCACCGACCTGCTTGCCCTATTAAACTCTCTGGCATGGAAGAGATCCGCAAGAGCTGTGACCACCACTTGATCGCCTACTACGTCTTTCAAAGGTACGTACTCTACAGTCCATCTCACATTCTTGAATGAGTGTACGTTAACCTCTCCGCTGGATGTTTTGAGACGTTTCCTTGCATCATGGTTGAAGTCGGATTTCCGCTTTCCTGGTCTTACTTTGTTACTGTGCTGGCTGATACTGTCTGAGAGATCTTGAAAAATCCTTCGCTTCTTGCTCGACTTATCGAAAAAAACTTTACATTCACAGCTGCATCGAATTTCAATTTAAACCTCTCTCTAACTTCACTGAGCATGGAACGAACTTACCAGATCTGGCCACCTCCTGGGGCGGCGGTTGTTCGATTGGATTTACACCGTGACATAGGGCATTCCTGGTCAGACAGCCCCGTTCTCCCGACAAGGATAGCCATAGTGATACTAGTTCCTGGCAATAGTCTTACTTGGGCAGAAATGACTTGGCTGCTGTCCCTGGCGTAAAACAGTTCGTAATTTCCCAGGTTGACATCCAACGAGCCAGGACCTTCTAGAAATCTATGCTTAATAATGGTGTCAAGCAAGCCGTAGTCGTATTCCGAAGGGACAGGAAATTTGAATCCCAGGGCATCCTCTACGATCAGAGGTGCTTGAAAGTAAGTCCATCTCATATCTCCAGGATCGATGGCGCTTTTAATCTCAAGGACAACTTTGTATATTTGCTGAGTAGAAATACTAATTCAAGTAAGAGTCAGCCAGTTGTGCAATAATAGAGACGATGATGCAACATAGACACAAGAACCTACCACACTTTCGATACTATACCAGCAAGCGACTTTAAAGATGTTATGACCTCGCCGCTGACCGTCTGAAAAAGCTTCCCTAACATAGAGTTGGCTACCGCCACAGCCTGAGCCTGAGCTTGAGCGCTACTATGGATCCGCTCGATAACCTTTTGAGTATTTTCAAGCCTATCCCGTATTTGCAGCTGGTCCCTCTCACTCCTCTCAGACGCAATATCCATCCTCTCTAATCCATGCTCAGCTAGCAAAATATTGATCGTCCCAACATGAATATTCAAATAGATCTGAAGCTTCCTTGTCTCGTCTTTTTGCGTGTATGCCCATTTCAATTTGTCTGCGGCGCTCCTGATCGTCCCTGCCTTGCTCCATACACCAAGTGCACTGTCATATTTCTTGATCTTGTTGAGGAATTGTTCAAGTGGCCTTCTGCAGCTCAGAGCTGCGTATTTGATCGAGGCGATGCTCGTAGAACATGCGTCGCCAGACTGAAGCTTGTCTAGGTGGGAGAGGGCATGTTCGAGTCCCTCGAGCTCACGAAGAATCTCTTGGTATTCGGATTTCGAACCACCTGCTTCTCGAAGACTGCTGGCGATATCTGCGATTAGTGACCCCAATGCAATGAAGTCGCCGACTGAGAATCCAAAAGACATGGCTATTATATATAAGTCTGGGAAACGAGGCTGCGGGGTAAATACGAGTAAAGGCGGCGTTATGATTTCTTAAGCCGGCGGTAGGTCACCTGGTGAGGCTGTGCAGAACCTCAAAGTCCACGATCTTCACCAGTGCTCCCGCGATGCACATTATAACTTCAACTGAGATTCCCTTCTAACCGCCCGACCTCACAGGAACTGATAGAATTCTGTGGAGAATCCATATACCATATATACTTGGCTCTGGCGCATAGCGTACGATTCCGGGATGTTGTGACGGAATATATATCTTGGACAAGTCGGAACCGTTCAGTGGCTATTCTGTGCACTCCTTTCTCGTCTCCAGCTACTAAGAATCTTGCGAGATCCAAGGCGGCCATGGGCTTTTCGTCGCGCCCCTGGGCCTGGGTACTATGGCTGTTGCCACATGTACTCCTCTGGTTGATTTCGGTTGTCTTGACGGCTCTCTGTGGCATCTCTATCATCCCATCAGCCGCAGTCAACGAGGCAGATCTTACATTGTCTGTTTACTGTTGGACATTGAGGATCGTAAGTCTACACCGAAGTAATTTTCAGCAGTAATCAATGAAGTTGATCTTGTAACTTATGATCGCAACTAGTCCATCAGTACCTTGGTTGTGTATTGTTTATTCTTAACACTCTTCATCAAATGGATGCGTCTAAACGGTAATATCGGAGGCCGCAAATTGATCAATCACCCCCGCTACAATCAACTCGTCCCAGGAATGGCATTTCTGAGTTCCATTGTGGACGCGGCCGTCTTCGCCTTCGGGCTTTGGATAACGATCTGCGCGCCACAAACAGTATCTTTTGACAGACTTGAGCCCTCTCAAAATGAGCAGGAGGTGAGGAATCAACACCATTGGATCAAAATATACCATCCATATCGGGTGACACTGTATATATACGTGTAAGAAGAACTGGACTTTGATATTACAAGCTGGAGTCTGACTAAACTTTTATTGGTTTGGAATAGATCGTTTGCTGGGTTTGCATTACTGTCGGATATCTTCTGGATTCGGAATATTATATGTTACCGAGAAGGAGAACGGACTCTGAGGGATGTCGAGATGCCGGACCAGCTAAGCAGGCCGAATGATGGAAGTGCTGTGAAGGACATCTATAGACGGCGAGCTTAAGGGCGGATGGTAAGGATTGTTTGCCCTGATAGGTTTGCTTATAGAGGTTTTAGTACCGCTTTCCCCTACGCTGCGATGAGCGACGGGATTTTGGTTTTTAATACTAGAAGCAATTCTAATTCTTATACTATTATACTAGTAAGTAAAGAATTATCTATTAAGTTTTAGTAATACTGAAATTAGAGTTTTTAGAGTATATCCTGTCGAGGAGCAAGGAGGACCCTTAGGAATACTAGGAGAAACCGTGGATTAAACAACCAAAAGACTGTAGCCAAGGCATAGGGATCAATTGAGCGGTGGCCGCGGTCGTAGGATTATTATTATATAATCATCTAGCTGAAGAAGACTAAACTACTAGTTTAGTATTCTTTTGGGGTGACTATTTAGGGCGTACCTAGGTAGTAGTATTCGGGATGACTAATAGTCACAAGATCTAGTATTCAAATATAAGTATAGCAAATTCAGTTGTATCATATCAGTCTAGCTGGGCCACTGCCAACTCCCCAGAACTCAGGTCCTGCTTCTTGTGTTTAGGAGAGTGAGATCCAGGAGCTTATATGCCCAGGTGGGTCCACTTATCCACGTGCTAAATTCTAATATAAATAAGAATACTCAGTTCAACACTAGAACTAGAGGTTTTATTTCAGGCATACAATAGGATCCCCTATTATTTCATCACAAGTGTAATGTTCAGAAAATTAATCCCAACGACAAAAAATATAAAGAAAGGGCTGTCTGAATAGGTAGCTAAAGTATTGATAAGGTTTACTTAATTTGGATCTTCCAAGAGAGTCTTTCCATCTAAATCACACGAGAGCAACAAATCCGAAGTCAACTTTCCAGTTCGATCATAATCCTTTACGAACTTGTCACCCCATTCACCTACAGTATTATCAAGCGTAGTTGCCGGCTTGGTCTCGCACAAGAAACACATTACTCCCTTCAGACCCTTCATCAAGTTGAGACGAGGGAGCTCTGCAACCACAGCGTTATACTCGTCCCAAGTCAATAAGTTGCCATCAATGCGGTCTGGACCTTGGAAATCCGCCCAGATGCCGTATGCAACAGCTTGGACTTCGGCCTCCTTGTGGAATACAATGGTTCCAATTGTGTGGAGCGCGATGGCATCCCAAACTAGCCTGGAAGGACACGCGGTCAGCATTCGCTCTACAAACCCCTATCTTCCTACCCCACCATTCCTCGGGATCGAAGATAAATCGGGTCAAATAACGAAATAAATGTTCTTGGGAATATCGCAAAGGATTCCAACATGAGAGTACCAAATACTGGAGTATGCTTACTGCAGCCTATGTTTATCCCAGTCAGGCGCTTCCTTGCGCAAAAAATTACGAGCGGCATCTGCTCCGTCCACCTCGAATCTTTTATCCTTGGAGACCAATTCCCCAGTAGGATCCCAACCAATGTCATGCATAATAGCCGCAACGGCATGGACTTCCAGATCCCGATCCGCGAGGGCGGGAATCTTCGATGCAATTATGAAACCGAGCAGCATAGACCGCTGCACATGGTTGAACGCGAAATCGGTCGAATGCGCGCGGGTATATTCGAGAGCTTTGGCGATGAGTGGAGTATCTGGGATGGTGACGCCGGCAAAGACGCGAGTTTTCAGGGAAGACATGTTGGAAAGTACTGTTTTGTTGGTTGGGTTGTTGGTTGGGTTGTTGGTTGGAGATTTGACGTGAAGCGATTCAGCGAAACAACTCCCGAGCAACCTTGCTTTTGTTGGATTCCGGGCGGTGTGGCGTGGTGTGACTACCTACCTAGGGAGTAATGAACGGGTTTATAGCTCGATGCACTGTTCGCATGCGCCAAGCTGGCGTGTTGCAAGGGCGGTGCACATGTTCTTCAACGTTCTAAAAGTAAATGGCCCCTTGCAAATATCCCATGTGGCCTGTTGATTTAATGGATATATTTATGACGACGTTTAGAACTAGTTTAGATTGAGGGTCAAAAGCCGTTCCAAAACACCCCCAAAAACAGATAAAGAGTATATAATTAATTCAGTTCCAGATCCCTAATGAAGGCTCTCACCGCCCCTCTCCCCCCAACCCCCAGACTACCACTCACTCGCACCGGGACCACTTCCGTGCTTGGTGTCCGTCTTGAAGTTCGACAGACTATTAAGTTCGGGAATCACGTGTATCGCCTATTGCGCTTCCTCGCCGACTCGCAATAGAGTCGCAGGGGGCTCGAGTCGGCGATGGGGATTGTTGGACGGGCCACACCAATTAGACGTCTGTTAAATCCACCACGGAAGTCGCCCCGGTGGGAGGTGAGGGGTGGCTCGTGGCTCGCCAACCGGTAGTCCTAGCCGTCAGCCATTTCTCCGTCGCGTGAGGCCTACGTGGGTGCTTCCCAGAGGATTATTTGTTGGACTTTCTCGAGTCCCCTTGCCACAGGCTGGCTTGGCACGTGCAACAGGTCATCGGAGCTTTCAATAGTGGTGATTAACGTGCATAAATGCATAGCACTTGCATGGATTCCAATACTTTGCACGTGCACGCACGACTGAAGGATATATTATTGGTAGTAGTATCGCGGGGCTTTTGCCCGCGGGAGAGTGGGGAGCGGGGAGCGGTATGATGGTCCGGCCGAGGAGCTATGCCAATCCGTCGCGCAAATACGAAGCACAGCCTGTAATACCCGTATTACTATATTGGGATAAGTGAGATGTGCCAAGGAGTCCCCTTTGTTAATATTATGTACCTTCGTAGACAACAAGCCTTTAGTCCGTATATGAACGACATCCCCCCACCAATGCGTGCGAACTACGATACAAAGGCAGTAGTCATATTACCGGCTCTCTCGCTTCAACATCCGGGGTAAGAAAAACTTTCTTTATCTGCTTATTTATGCTTGCAACAGAATCATGGAGGGAACTGGTAAAGAGCAATCTCTTGGCGTAAAACCTACCGGTCAGGAGGAATCCTCTGCTTCGGCAGCAATTCTCAAGACAAGCACTGCAGAGCCGACAACACAACCGACACAACCACAACCAGGGGAAGCCAGGAGATCTATAACTCCTCCCAAGACAGCTACTGCAGAGTCACCACAAGCTATCAGTCCTCCTCGTGAGCCATCAGGTAGTCCAGCTGGCCTTACCATTACAGTTGTGAGTGTTAAAGGCTTCGGCATCCACCTTTACATAGTTCAATGACTAATTCAAAATTTTGTAGGACGATGATTTTGATGATGACTCGGCATTCGGAGATGACACGCAATCGTATGTCAAAATCCAAGAGGAGCTCCCGATGCAGCGTCTAAGCGTTTTAACATGCGACAGTGATACAACATCTCTCGCTTCTGAAATTACCAGAGGATATGTAGAAAATGGAAGAAAGTTAGTGCCAATGGCAATGCCCTTAAAATTGTTTCTGACTGCTTAGATATCAATCGATGAAAGAGCACGAGTATTGGTAGGTGCATCTATTTCGCGGGAGTCCTGGACTCAACGCTGATATGCTAAAAGGGGTCCATCTGATGACAAGCAATTCGAGACCTTTGAACTCGGGTACGGTGTCCCGTGAAATAGTAGGTACCCCATTGTTAACAGCTCCAGGCATCTTCTGTACCTTATTCTAGACAGTGGACAACCAGAATACCTTTTCCATTCGCCTGTTGGCGACAACCCTCAGGTGCAAAATCTTCCCTTGTTAGCAAAACCTCAAATCTGATATCAGCTCCACAGAACATCCTGGATATCGGGACTGGCAGCGGTGAATGGGCTATGTATATTTCCCACTCCCGCACCTCTCAGCACTACTGACTCTCAACAAGTGAAACAGCCGATAAATACCAATCAGGCATATACCAATGGTCGCTTCTTTTCCAGCAGAACTATGATACTGACAAGTCCTCCAGCAACCGTATATGGAATAGACCTCTATCCCCCACCCGCACCCTGGTGTCCACCAAACTGTGTATTCCAGGTTGACGACGTAACTCGAGAATGGACATGGCACAAAAAGTTCGACCTTATACACCTGCGCCTTCTACTTGGCGCCTTCACACCTGACGAGCGAGATGGCGTATACCAAGCATGTTATGAGTGCGCTCACCTTCATCTTCCCAAACAGCATTTCACTAATCCAAGTTTCAATTACAGGAATTTACTGCCAGGAGGTTGGATCGAGGAAGTGGAGCTTGATGTCCGCATCATGTCAGACGACGACTCCCTAAACCCAGAAGGCTACCTCGCGGGCTGGGGTCCCAATTTCCTCGGCTGTGCTGAACGAGCAGGCCGCCCCCTCAACACCCAACTAACCATGAAAGCCTCCATTGAAAAAGCCGGCTTCACGAACGTGCAAGAAAAGCTCTACAAATGCCCCATTGGCGCCTGGCCCAGGGACAAGATGTACAAGGATGCGGGGAAAGTGAATATGGAGCATTGGAAGACGGGGTTGGAGGGTTGGGCTATGTATTTATTGACAAAGTATGGGGAGCCTACTCCTTGGTTGGCGGATGAGGTGCAGGTTTACCTGGCGCGTATAAGGAAGGAGATTTCCCAACCGGGATTGCATGTCTATCATTATACGTAAGCTTGCCATGTTCTTGGAGTGCGAGGAAGCGCTAACTGTAAATAGGAGACGAGTTTGGGGTCAAAAGCCCTTGGAATAACTTGCGAGGCAGCTTTTCTGAAATTTTCCAAGATCTGGCATAAATATAGTCTCATGGCATGGAAAGGGTGACTAAGAATACGGCTAGACTGAGACTAGGGGGTCTGTGGCTAAGAATCTACCTTTGTACGGATGGGTAGTATTCATATCATCACTTAATATATTCTTGAGTTACTTAGAATCAGCTCATATCGTGTGGGCCAGCTTTTACTTTGCATATCTTGTTTCGGTCACCTAACTTTCCTTACTTTCCCTCCCTTCCCAACCAGTATAGGCCTATGTACAAGCTGTAGTATTGTACGGACATTCTACCACGCCTAGCATAATTTTAGGCGCCGGCTTATACGGCGATAGAGCGCGTGTGAGCCGAATTGGGTCCCAAGGCACTGGCGCGAAGAATGTAATTTTACGGGGGGCATATTTGGGCTTCTTAGGAGCCGACTTGACCCCCGAACACAGTTGTGTTGAGTTGACAGCTTTTATAGTAATAGTAACTTAAACTCTATAATTGATACTGGAAAACGCCGCTTATATGATGCCTGAGTAGTCCTAACGAAATCCCAATCACATGACCTACGTAAATTATACTTGACTACTAGAAAGGAGTGCAGGAATGTGACTGAGCAGAGCGGCGATGCTGATTAGCTGTATCGGAAGCGAATCTAGAGAATTTGTAGTCTAAGATTACCAACACTCGAGTATAGTCTCAACCAGCCAAAAGACACCTTAACATCCGAATCTGTCCCGGAATCAGTGGGATAGCGCAGGGAATATACAATGCACCCTGCTGACGACGCACATACATACGATGGACTTGCCTGAAGGCCGCGCGCTGGGATCCCCCTCTCCTACACCGGACTCCCCAATGCCCTTTGTTTCTTTCGGGGGTTCATTTGTCGAACGAGTATTTAAACCTACAATCTACGACGATGTGGAAGACCCCGAACAATACACGGCCGGCGGGCTTCACCCAGTCCATCTTGGAGATCTACTTGGAAACAACAATCAATATAAAGTTATTCACAAGCTGGGAAGTGGCGGATTTGCTACAGTATGGCTCTGTCGAGACCTGGAGAAAGATGTGTACACAGCTTTAAAAATTATGATTGCAGATGTATCTAAAGATGACTGCGCCGAACTGAAATTGCTCAGGAAGACCTGGGACATGGAGGAAGTTGGCGGCAAACATATTGCCATACCTCTCGATTATTTCTGGATTGACGGCCCAAACGGACACCATCTTTGTTTGGTACTGCCTGTTCTAGGCCCGCGAGTGTCTGAAATATGGGATACTTTCAAAGATCCCAGCACACTTTCTAGAAAGATTGCTCCACAAGTGGTACATGGCCTGCAATTTTTGCACAACCATGGTATCTGTCATGGTGGTAAGATTTCACCTACGACGACCCAGGTTTATAAGTAGCTAGGCTAAGCAAAATTTCAGACTTGCGCCCCTCAAATATCCTTCTTCGAGTGTCAGATATCAGTAGTCTTAGTGAGGAAGAGATCATCGAGGAGTTTGGAGTGCCCCAAAAGGACCCAGTTCTCACGGCGTTAGGCGAGAGCTATGAGCTACCTTCTGCACCAAAATACCTGGTACGACCAATAGACACTGCATCAATCAATCCGCAGTACCTAACAGACCAAATCTGTATTATCGACTTCGGTGAGTCGTATGATTCTTCGGCTCCTCCTCAAGAACTAGGCATTCCGCTGTCGTACTGTGCACCAGAAATAATATTTCATAATCCAGCTGGGCCTGCAAGTGACATATGGGCACTTGCTTGTACACTTTACGAAATACGGAGCTGCAAACAAGTTTTGTATGCAGGATTTGGAGAAGAGGATGATGTTTTACTGCAGATGGTCCAGCTATTTGGGAAACTCCCAGAACCCTGGTGGTCGTCATGGGAGAAACGGCACCTTTGGTTCAACGAAGAAGGTATACCAGATAAGCTTCTCGACAATGGGATGCCTGCTGCTAACCGGCATACACTCGAGGAATTCCTCGCCGAGGGTCATCATTATACCTATTTTGCTGATGGTCTCTTTTCAGGAGGGGACGGTGAGAAGAAAAGTTTCACCCTTCCTACAGATGAGATCAAGGATTTCGTAGATCTTTTGGGTCAAATGTTCAAGTACCGGCCGAATGAGCGCATTACTGCGGAGGTCGCCGCAACCCATCCATGGTTACAAGTTTCGAGAACGTCGAGTACCTTGAGAGGGGAGCAAGAACGGATACCTCCACCGACTACCACCTCGATAGGTTAAAAGAAGTGGCTGTGCTTGTAGACAATAGACAGTGTAAATTTTACATTTGCCCAACATGAAAACGATAACCGTTTCGCGAGGGGCCCAGAAGAGGATCCTCCCGAGATTTTACTCCGCTAGATTCTGAGAAGTGACACTATTAAGGAGGTGTAGCTCACTGATTCGCAGCACGGCTTATAGCGCACCAACCCACGCAATAGAAGTCGATGGCGCGGGAAGCAAAAAGTTCGTCTCGTAGTACTTTTGGTATGAGCCATAGGCGCTTAGTAGACCCCTAGTAAAGACGATGTTCAGCTTATACCAAGTCTTTATCCTGCGGGCTTCACGGAATCAACGTACTAGGTAGCAGTGTAGACGAAAAAGGCGCCTAATGCCCGCAGCAGGCACCTAAGCCTTCACGAAGCTCCGCTTCAACCTTTTTTTCGCTTTCTACATCTTTGCGAGGGACAGTATGGCGCTCTTCGGGCGTATCGTTGGTGGGGGCGTCTATTGTCATCGAAGCAAGCATCAAATGCTCAAATATGAATAGCGTAGGCTACCAGAGCCTTTGTCGCGTACTGTAAGCAGGTCTATCAAACAAGGTCCAACGTAAATAATTTGGCAGCTGTGAGATACAGTGAAGGGAGAGAGAAGTAGTGAGACGGAGCCCGGAATCGTTTATCCTCGCGGGTAGGGATGACTCCTTCAGTTCTGATTTTCGTTCCAACTCGGCCATCCCTGTCGTCGACCATCCAGAGCATCATGCAGGGAAAACGTCTCTCATCATCTAAATGGCCTGAAGTTATGGAAACCTTGCGATGCATTAGGTGGATTGATCCCTCTCTTCTCCCACTCTTGGATATCCAACCCCGCCTCGCACCTGCGCCTCGTGTCCGTAATAATCGGTTTTTTGTCCCCCCTGATATTCTAGTCACACACTTCTATCGCCATATTCACTAGGATACATGTGGCAGTATAGAAATTAGGGAATGTGTAGTTTTCTCGGCAGATATGAACATGGCTTCCATTTCCATTTCCGCAGCTCTCCCTTTAACTCTCAGCTAAAAGTCTCTTGTCCAAACAAGTCTGGAAAAATGGCCTCGTGTAGAATAATGATGCTCGTTTACGAAGACTAACATACTCGATATCTACAGAGGAAGCCAAACTTGCTAGCTCTGCTTGCCATTGTGGGATCGAGCAATCTGTTGTGCTACCTTTCCACAAGCTGGTCTCGGACGGAGCATTCGAAGACAACCCAGGCTCTGCTAGTTGAAAGTTGTCGTATCGGATCTCGATTTTGTTCAAATTCGGTAGTTTCTCGTCTTTGTCTATAGCGACCTCGGAGAAAAGACAGGCTAAGTCGCGGAGCGAGCTAGGGGAGTCGTTGTAGATTCTGAGGCACATCCATTCAATAGTTGGAGGAAGCAGATCACCTAGTCGTGGTACCTTGGACCCACCCTCGTCCTCCCCCGAATCATCCGGCTCACCACCTTCACGACTCAACAGTAGCTCCATATCCAATTCCAACTCAGTCAATTTAGTAAATCCCTTCATGGACTGGACGCCCCTCTTTATCTTACCATCAAAATTGTATGCGGTGAACGAAAGAAGTTCAAGAGTCCCTCCAGCTGCATCCTCAACAGCTTCCATGATAGCCCGAGCATCCATAACATGGCCAGTGTCATACCATTCCGTCATATAGCTGAGTCCGAGGCTTCGCAATTTTGGGAGTCTGGACAGGAATTTTTGCAGTTTGCCGCCATCAAAATAAGCACCAAATAGCCCAGCGACTTCGAGACCCGCCCCAAAGCTTTCCCATCGAGGGTCGGGGAATGGGATGCCAGTATAGTTATCATCGATGACCATGCAACCTCCGGAAAAGAAATTCTCTACGGTTTTTATAAAAAGAAAGGGGGTATATATGGAGAGTGCCCAGTTGTTCTCATTGTGGTCGTGGTAGCGTGAGGAAGGAAGTAGAGTGGTGAGCCTTGAAAGACCTGCTGACGAGTCACACGGATCGTTCGCCCTTGTGACAATATCATTAAGCCACGAGGATATCGGACATGGAATGTTGTCTGGGAGGTTTTGATTAAAGGAATTCCAGCCAGCGGGAAGACTGAGCTCGATGACGTTAGGAAGCAAGGTAAGCAAAAGAGTTGGTGCTAATCCCGAATCAACTTCATCCGCCACGTACTCGGATATCAAATATTCCAAAACGGACCTAGGATCGATGCCGGTACTCCGCAGGTATGGTGATCTCTCAAGCAAAGACAATAAGTTCGACGAATCCTTGATATGATTGATATGGGCTTGGATGGTGTTACCGGAGGGAATCCGGTCTAACGTGAAATTCGCCGATACGATGTATCTCGCAATCAATGGTTCATCCGCGATCTTAGAGAGCAGATGGAGCGATGATAGGATATGCCAGGAAAAATCCTGGTGGTGTTCAAAGGTGTAATTAAAGTCCCTGTAGTGTCGACTCAATCTATTGTGCTTCTCGCGCAGATTTCCACTTGCATGGTAGACCGTCTTGCAAGTCGAAATAATACCCACAAAGCCTTCCGGCATCGTTTCTTCGATAATCTGAGTGAGGACCTCGAGGGGAAGAAGTAGGAGCGCCATAATACCGATAGAAATGGGTTGCTCGCGCGAAAAAGCGGTGGTAAGAAATATCGTGATATACAATTTGTCGCGGCGACGTCTTGAAGAGGCCTATGAAGGAGGCCTGCGACCAGGCATCAACAATACAACCTTGCACCTCCGTTGCCCGGTTAGATATATAGATCCTTACTAGTGAAGTTGCCAAAAATGACGCCCCAGAATTGTAGGCAATATGTATCTTTCATATAAAAGATAGAGAAGATTCATTTACGAGGTAGCATCGCATTGATTGCTATCATTAATTAGCTGGTCGATCGGGGTGCGAAGCGTGGATTGCTCGAGCCCTTCGCCTGCCTATACAAATACTCGTAGATTACGAGCAAACATGTAATATTTGTTTGGATTTTCGCTACTCTGGGATAAACTTAAGAGAAGGCATTCGTCCCTCCCATTCAACAGGCCATTTCTCCTCAAATTTTAGGAATTCCAGGACCCATTGGTCTTCTGTTCTCTTTACCCACTCATCTGGTAGCATCTTCCTGTCCGGAGGTCTCAAGAAGATCACCTCCCTCAACCCTCGCATTTGAACTAAGAATCTCGTCGGAACCCACCAGCTATCCGCCCCCCAATCCCTCCAATACTGGAAGCAGCGGGCAGACCGACGCTTATATTGACCAATCCGGAGGTCCACGATGATTTTGCTGATGTCTGGTACCTGCAGAGCTGCAATAGCAGCGAAATGATGCAGTTCTTCGACGCGTGACCGGATGTTGATGTTGGCCCGTACAAGTATTGTATCAATGAAGGGATTGAGCACCAGGCCTGTTTCAGCGAGGGGGTCTGTGAAGAACTGCCAGGGTCGACCCGAGACATCAACACCACGGGTGTCATATTCGCCATCGAGGCGTCTCGAATACATCGGGATCGCAACATCTCTACTCTCATGACGGGCGAAAAGGACTGCAGGTAGTGGCACGGTGTGAGGAGACTTTGGTCGAAAAAATATACAAAAGCATTGGGTGCCGTTGCAGGGGGTAATGTTCATACGAGTTCGGAATGTGCTTGGATAGTCTCTATAGATCTTCCTACCATCTTCTACCGTTTGTTCGTCCTGCAAATATGATGCAACGTGGGCATGGAGGTGGACACGAAGCACCCGGGCTTCAACAGCGAAACTCCATACTTTCCGGCGCAATTCCAGGGAAGTCTCGTGAATTGGGGGAAGGAAGCTCGAGATGGAGATGGCCATGCTCGGGGCTGAGAGGTGTGAGTGGCTCGAGAGGTCCGAGAGATGCAAACAAGGTCTTTCAAGGCGGAGCAGGCGCCGTTGAGCAGGTCCATCGTGATCGAAATGATGTTTTGTTCATGATAGATGTGTTTTTGATATCGGCCCTAGCTAGAGAGCGTGTGGATACGCTCTTGTGTCATCCAAGGTGCCACATACTTGGTAGAGGGGAAGCGATTCTATTTTATTTGTTCTCTCCGGAAGATACATCGTAGGCTGACAGCGTGTCACATTTTTGTCGGCTGCAGGCTCGCAGCAGAGCCCGGTTATTCGTGCAGTAGCCGAAGGTCAGCGAACATCAGATATCCTATCACAAACCAAGTACAAGAGCTCTTGATTGTTGGAAAGGGAGTGGTCATTGTAAAACAAGACAGGTTCAAGCTCAAGCTGTATGTTTACCAACCGTCGACATCTGGTGTGTTCGTGAAGAATATCCGAATTTCGCAACGGGGAATTGGGCTACTGGGGCTGGGGAAGAAAAGGTGAGAAGAGGCATGGAACAGGAACATCTGGAGAGCCCATAAGTATGCCTAGTACATATCACATAGTATAATGCATCGTGTTGTTGCAAAAGTCAACATTAATGCAATGTATCGTCTTGTTTACGTCCTCCAAAGTACAGTACACAGGAAGAGCGGCTAAACATCGGGGGTTGTAGATCGGACATATCACATGCACCTGCTTATCAGCTTATCAGATCCCTGCGGCAACCAAAAAACCCCACGCAGCTGATTTATTTACTGCTGCCTCAGGCAAGACACGTGTGGGTGTCTTGGCCGATCAGATCGCGTACTTTGGAACTCGAGTACGAACAAAACCACAACCACCACAACACAGCAGAGCGACGATTCCACAAACCAGCTCGATATTGCCGCGCATTTCCCACAACCCCATCTTCTTTCTCGTTAAGAATAGTTTCATTGCAACTTCAAGATCTCACTTGAAAGAAAACGGAAAGTCTCTTTGTGCAGAGCTCCTTGTTCGACCCTACCAGGAGGTTGCTTTCCACCCTACCACCAGGCTTGCGCTCTCCAACGCTCGTTACTCTACACGCCGCAACGCAAGCAAACTCAAAATTTTGAGATATATCACCATTTCAACCACTAGAGAGTTATAAATTGAATGCTAGCTGGCCGATCGACATCATTAAGCAATACCTCGGCCCTAAATGCGCCTCGATAACCAAGACCAACTTCCATGAGGACTGTCTGCCACACCACCTTCAATACGCTGTGTGGCCTAACCAGCATCTAAGGCCTGCAAGATGGTCAAGGCCGATCTCACTCGAGATTACTATGGCGATTTAGAGCTGCTGCCAGGGGCCGATATTCAGGAAATCAAAAAGCAATTCAAGAAGCTTGGTATGGCATTCTTAGATTGCAAGATATCTTGGGCTATTTAGCTAACTCCTGCCAAAAAGCCCTCACGTACCATCCAGACCGCAACCCTGGCCGCGAAACCGAAGTCACTGCTAAATTCCAGAAGATACAGTCGGCACATGAGGTTCTTATTGATGCTACAGAGCGGGCCAGATATGATGCAAATAGGGTCAGAGTGACATCTTCACATTATAAATCGGCGTATGGTGGCCCAACATCTTCCGGTGTGCGGGGGAACCCTTGGTCTTCAGCAGGCTCCCAATGGGCCCCTCCTCCAAAGCCTCCAACCGCTCGCAGAGCTCCACCGCCTTCCACGGGTGCTCGACGCTACGAAAAATTCGACACGCCAAAGAACTCGTCGCACTGGTCTTCCCAGGAAGGCCCAGAAGCAAGGGCAAGGACGTACGAGGCATGGGAGCATATGAGAAGTCATAACAGTGCGAAGCCAAGCCCTGGCCGGACAGGAGGACCTCCAAAGCCCCCGCCCAGAGAAACACCACAGCCGGCCCGAGGAGATGGTGAAGCAAGGAGATATGGTGCTGCCTCCAAGCCACGAGCCGCCTACGATGACACCCGAAACGGCCATATGCCCAATGAGACTCCTCGTCGCAGAAGTCAAAGTACAAACACATCGCCGAGAAAGGGCTTTATGCCAAACACCCCAGGAGGCGACGAACCTGCGGCACCGAGAGGGGCATATTTCACAACGCAGCGGGCACCTCCCGATCCTCCACCACGGAAACCTTCCCCGTCAGTGTCCAATGTTGCGCCCGATCCCCTTAAACAATTCAGAGATAAAGCTTCGAACTTCGAGCCGCGCGTCAGCACTCCCTATGCTACGCATGGGGGAGAGAAGTTCAATCCCTTTGAGACTGCTAATATCAGTAGATCCAAGAGCACACGTGAGCCTTCCAGCTCGAAGCATGTGCCTAGAACTGGCTCAGATCCCAATTTAGCTTCGCCCCGTCGCACAACCACATTTGCCGATCAATATCCGTCAAAGCCTTCGAACTCGTATGCTGCTCCACAAGTCGAGGTCGATAGCTCTAGCTCCGAAGATGAGCCCAGAACAAACGGACACGCGTTTGGAAAGCCTAGATACTCCACAAAAGCCAGCAACGGTACTAGCGCGCCACCACGTGCTCCACAGGTGCCAAATGCCGGTAAGGCTTCATCCAATCCACGTGCAGCTACTACCAATATTGGAAAATTCCGACAATGGATGAGAGAGAATCCGGGTGTAGAGCCACCGCTAAACGGTTTTCCTCCAGATGGGCCTCCTCTTCGCTCTGACCCCCCCAAGAACGATACACCTGACGGAACCAAAATGTATGCTACATTCACTCATTCCTCTATCTACTCCGACAGAAAGCGAAGTTCCAGTTATTCCGTCAAAGTCCCGACAGTTTCAGAAGATATGTCATCACAAAATCCCAAGATTGCTTCAAACTCTACTCCAAAGTATTTATTTTCGAAAGGCACAGAGCCTAAAACACCTCCCAGTGGAGTCACGCCTGATTCGCAAACTTTGAATGCTTTCGAGGGCTTGCAGCGTACTGTTATCGACCAGCTCCTCTCCAGCAAAGGAAAGAACAGTTGTTCAAATCCTCACCATAACGCAACTCCGTTGAAAAGAGCCTCAGAGAACAATGGTCAGACTAGTCGTTCAAGTAACTGCCGTATTCCAAGCCGGGCTAGTCACTGGTTGGACTACAGGGATTCTGCGAATGCCGGAAGCCCGTCCAAAAAACTCAAACCCCTTAAGCACCTACATGCAGTTCATTTACATTCGGCTAAAAAGGCAAATGGTTTTTGGCAGGATTATGGAGAGTTGAAGGCCAATGCTAATCAGTCGGGATATTCTAGATTCTCCTTCAATGTCGATAATGACACCTTCAAGCAGACAAATCCTCCCCCAAGAACTTTCGCTAGTAGCAGTACGGAAAATATCAGCACCACATTTTCACCGGAAGATTGGACGGGAACATTCGAAGCCGGAGCAGAGTACTTCAAGCCTAATCAAAAGACTACGGGAGTTTCCTCTGGCCCTCATCGCGGCCAGTCTGGGAGTAGATCGAGGGGACGTTCGCCTACCAAAGTCCCACCTGTTGATCCTAAATTTCCACAGCCCAGTGCGGTACCAGAAACTCCAATTGAGTCCCCAGGAGGCACCAAATTCTCCCCCGATCAGTGGGCACAAATCTTCAAACCTCAGACTTTTGCGCCACCAAACATTCCTCCTCGACCGAATAGGCCTCGGCCGACTCCCACCCGCCCAGCTATGGCTACACCACCCGTGGCTGGTGGATCTGGCGTGGGAGCTGATAAGGCCGGGTTCGGTACAAATCCCGCTACTCCATCAGCCCCTACAACCCCAAACCCAGATGCCATGGACGTGGATACTCCGCCTGTTACAAATACCGTTCCTCAGTTTGCGAATAAGCTGAATATTAACACTGAATCCGTCAAACGACCAGCGCCCACCTCGCATTCACAGTCTCCTACGGATGCAGAGGCATTAAAGGTCAACTTCGATGATCTCAATATCCAAGACTTGATATCGTCGCTCAACCTGCCGTTGCCACCAAGTGGTCCCGTAGTTCCACAGCCACCTAGCCGACCCAATAGCCCTCTAGGCCCAGCTTATGAAACTTTCAAGAAGAAATTCGAGATCTACATGGGAGAGTGGGATTTGTTCAACAGCAAGAATATGCTACATCTTGTTGCAAGGAAGAACCAGGTTGATACCCTTGGGGCGGAGAGATGGCAGGACAACGCAGGCATCGAGCTTTACAGACGGGGTTTGAGGGAAGATGCAGTAGTAATAAAGCATTGGCAGGATGCGAGGGAGGCGCATGAGAAGGTGATGAAAGAGTATGTTGTTGTCAGAGAGAGGATGAAGAGCCAAAGCGAGATGAAGAAGGCGGGTGTGGCGGCGGGCGAGGACCAGAGACCCCGGAAGAAGACGCATTAATATATTATCCGCGGAGCTAGAGATTTGGATGGTAGCTCAATTCGCGGGTGTTCCGGGCGAGATGGGAAAGAAAGCGTACTTAACAATTTTTTTTCTATCGTTGGTTGATTAGTTGATAGATACCCTGGGTCTATGATGCATGCATGGCGAGGCGCGAATGGATAAGCGAGGACGGGTTTTCTTGTATGATATGAGAGCGAAGCGTGGGCGTTTGGGCATATATGGCTGCATTACATCCCACTCTAGTGGCGGAAGCAGACGGATGTGTCTGTTTAATAGATGCGAAATGGATACTCTGCTGAACTTATGGGGACTGTATCTTGAGATACCAAAATTATCATTTCTCTACCAATTCTGGAGATGCTTGCTTGAGAACTGAGCAAATCTGACCCGACTGGAAGACCTAAGCCGATGCGCCGCATTTGCCTTGTGATGTGATGCAGAGCTTTACCGTCTCTACCTATGATACAATAAGCTTTAGCTAGTTCTGTCTTAATTTCAGGTTTCTTTAATAGCTCAAAACAAGTAAGTGATTCAAATCAAGCAAATATTTCAAGTCAAGTCAATAATACTGTCACTTAACAAAAGATACTCGAGGTCTATCAGAACGCGCATTATTTAACATTAATATTAGCTACTTCTAATCCGCATAAGCCAGCTATAACAATAACCTCGAAAGACAGAGCGTAGTCCTCAGTCACGTTTCTTAATGAAATTGGTAACCAGACTCTGAACCCTCTCAGGGTTTTCAACGCAATACCAATGCCCAACATTTGCAAGAACGTCGATGGACTTGTTATTGTTCTGCGTCCCATAAGCTCCCATAATAGTCTCCGAGATTTCCCGAGGTGCAGTTTTATCGTGTTCGCCGACAAGAATTTCCAGTGGGACTTTGATCAAATCATATCTTGGCGGTTTGGCTTCCGCAATAACCCGACATAGCGAAATATATCCTTCGGGAGAGGTGCCAATTATCAAGGCGCGAATAAAAGCATGCTGAAGAGATGTGGTGTTAGGTCCTGTGGCGCTCGTGGGAATGGTGTTTGCGAAATATTCGATGCCATCTGCTGCAGTCAATATCTGCCATTCAACTTTTACATATACTTAGGCTTTTTCGGGACGAGCAGACAAAACACACCATTTTGAACAACGTTAATCCTCTGCTCAAACACCTCTGTCAGTGCCGGTGATGGATTTACCGGCCCCATCAACACAACCCCTTTCACGCGATCTGGAAACGTAGCCGCGATATAACTCGCCACGATGCACCCCATCGAATGCCCCACCACCACCACCTTATCCTTTACCTCCAGAAAATCAAGCAGCGCGACCGCATCTTCAGCAATGGTACCCACGCTCTGGGGCGAAGATCCGAGATGGGAGAGCCCGGATCCGGGAGTATCAAGCGCAATGCATCTCGTGATTTGCGTGAGATGAGGCGTCACGGGTTTATAGATGCAGGACGATGATCCGAGGCCGTGGATAAAAAGAGTGGCGGTTTGCTTCGCGGCTCCTCCCTCGAGTTGCGGGTCGTCGAAATAGAAGATGGATTTTCCGTTGATGAGTAAGCGGGGCATCTTTTTTTTTCGTGCAGGTAATTTCTTAGAAGTTATGAGAGATGATGAGGTAGTAAAATAATCGGACTCAGTGTGAGTTACCGCTCAACGTCAACTCATACATAACGAGTGACGTCTGTGCGCAGATTCCGAAGTATGGCTCCCCTTTTACCCATTGCTATTCCTACACCGCGGCAATCACTAGCGGGGGGCTTGTAGCCGATTAGTGCAGCGATTAATGTCAACGACAAACTCTCCCCCGATATAACCTACTCTCATCGACCCTGGGATTGAGTTGCCTATATCTTCCGGCAAACTCGCTCCCTATCCTCTTTCGCCCTCCTTTTAGTATTATTTCGTGTCCACATTAGAATCTCCAGTATCTTTGTGTATTCTTCTAGAAACTCATGCTTGGGTAGTATTTAACCGTCTAGGGTCGCCCGCGTTGAAGCTTCTCAAGTACCGGCATTCTTCACTTTTATATTATAACCTGGGAACCTTTTTAAAACAGAATTCGGAAAGCCAAACAAACTTTCGGTTTCCACACACGCCTAGTAGATAGCAGCGCGGCCATTCGGACTATATTTTCTTTTGTTGAAAATATACCCCCGACTATGATAGTTATGACAATGTAAAAAGCGCTTATGCAAGTATGTAAAATAATTTACATTAACTATGACCGAGTTTTCGGGATGTTTTAATAGATTACTTACATTTTATCTATACTAGATATTAGAAGTTAGAGGTAAGTCCTAGTTAATAGCTATAGCCCTGTCGCACTTTTTGTTAATTTACTGTCAAAGCAGAGCATCTTTATATATATATACTTCCCTTGTTCTCTCGTATCCGTGACATAGTCTCCTATAAAACGATCCTATGGTATTTTCCTATTATACACGCTCGAACTGAAATTTCGAAGTCCTTCATCTCTTAACTTTTTAATCAGATTCGAGTCCGAACTTAAAAGTCAAACCCCGGGAATATTAACTCGTAACCCTTCAAGTAATATCACGATCTCCGTGTGCCCTTCAGCACGCGCCGCCTATAGCGCCCTTCTCGAGCAGCAGCCTCGCGATGTCCGTGTGCCCTCTAGCACAGGCTGCCTGTAGCGCAGTGCCGTTGTAGAAGCCACCGATTAGATTCACCTCGGCGCCCTTCTCGAGTAAGAGCTTCGCGATGTCCGCGTGCCCTCCATTACAGGCTGCCTGTAGCGCGGTCCCGTAGTAGAGGCCACCGATTATATTCACCTCGGCGCCCTTCTCGAGTAAGAGCTTCGCGATGTCCGCGTGCCCTCTACTACAGGCTGCTTGTAGCGCGGTGCCGTCGCTGTTACTACCGATTATATTCACCTCGGCGCCCTTCTCGAGTAAGAGCTTCGCGATGTCCGCGTGCCCTCTACCACAGGCTGCTTGTAGCGCGGTGCCGTAGCCGCTGCTACTGATTATATTCACCTCGGCGCCCTTCTCGAGTAAGAGCCTCGCGATGTCCGCGTGCCCTCCATTACAGGCTGCCTGTAGCGCGGTCCCGTAGTAGAGGCCACCGATTATATTCACCTCGGCGCCATACTTGAGTAGTTTTTGGACGACCACCTTATTACCATTTCTAGCAGCAGCCTGAAGAGCATTACCATAGGCCCCAGTGCTCTCATTAACATTTACACCGCAATTAAACAACAGCTCTAAGACTTCTTCATGTCCATTTGCAGCTGCGTGTTCGAAAGCTGTACCTCCGTCAAAATTCTTTGCTCCTATGTCTGCCCCTGCATTGAGGAGTATTTCAACCAGCTCTAAGTGGCCCCATCGAGCAGCAAAATGAAGTGCTCTATTCCCAGCGCTGTCTTGTGCACGGAGACTTTCGTTGTCGCTTAGGAGAAGCTGGACAGCACTTCGAAGATTTGAGCCCGAGGCGATGTGTATCATCGTTGCGCCTGGTTTTGGGCACCTTGGGTTATGTCTACTATATTCATCGAGTGCGCGGAATATATTTATCCAGGCCTGGAAGGCTGGTCCTGGAGGAGATCCAAACTGCTGTACAAGATTACTCTGCACTATCCCGAGATTTTCAGCTTTTTCTGCGTGCAAGAACCAAGACTCTGTAGCGTATAACACGAAGGGAAGTGCTGTTTTTAAAGAGAGGGACTTTTCTTCATAGCTTGTGGTATTGAATCTGTCTTCATCAAGGATAGATTCGGTGTCTGGGGTGGCAAGTAGAACCTCGGGCAGTCCTAGATAGTTGACGCACGACTTGCAAAGTCGGCTGTGGCCCTGTCCAAGAACGCCGTCAGTTGGCAACATGCCAATATCTTTACGATCGTGAGGCAGATCATCATTCGCAAGTGAACTAAGGTACTTCAGGCCATCTGATCGTAGAAAATCATTGACAGTTTGGTGGATGGATTGTACAATGGTGTAATCCTCATGACGCTGGACCTCGACGAGGCCACCTGACCAAGTGGTTACAAGTCTCTCCATACGCAAATCATTCTCCACGAAGTCTATGGCATCTTTGCAGGACTGGAGTGACGGCTGATGAATATAATGGTCGTCCGAGGCAATTGCATACCGCAGTTCTGTCACTGAAAGTGGTCTTTCAGCTAGGCAGACCCATTGTACCAGATGCAATGCTTTGCTCCAATTTCGAGGCTCAATGACATTCTTGAGAATATGCTCGTAAACTTTACCGAGATCTGCGGGCACTTTGCTTATCTCTCCCTTGATTTGCTCCACTGACTCTCCCTCCAGTATAAACTTAATGATGAGCGGGATACTGAGGCGCGCCCACATGAATATCCCTCCAGTTCTCGCCGTGACGGTCTCCTCGAGCGTTTGCCTTTCTTCAAGTGGAAGTAAAAGCTCTGCCATTTTGTCCCTTCGAAGCTCGGTTTCAAACGTTTGCTTGACGTACCGTGCAATGTCATTGTGATTCTCATCCTCAACGCAAACATGTAAGGGAGTATTGGCTGCTAGTATTGGATAGTGACGACACGAGATGCAGATTTTTCCAGCCCGGTTTCCATCTGCAAGCGTGTCGTTCAAGCGGTGGAAGTAGCCCGCAAGTTCATTTGCAGTGTCAGAGCCGGCCTCATCTAACGCATCCACAAATATGGTTATTGCCCTCGATTTTGGAGTACGAATAATGGCGTTAGTGAAAAGGTCTTCTAACTCTTTACGATGCCACTCCCAGTCCGTTCCAGTTTGGCCGAAAGCGCTTTTCTCTTTGAAGGCCTTTCGTACCAGCAATCGTATGCAAGGCACGTTGGCGTATAGCTGATGTAAAAGAGACCGAAACATGCCGACCGGAGTCTTCTGCAATGGAGTGCCCCGCCCATGAAAGAAGAATTCTAGAGTAATTCCCGAGGGGGGCTTTTCCTGTAACGACTGGTAGATGAACGCCATCATGGTTGATTTCCCAGCGCCAGGCTTCCCCTTTATCCAAAGTAGTTCGCGTTCGGTTTCGATCCATGACTTGTAGGACTCGTGCTCTAGTATCCACTCACAGGTATGTGAGAAAGGTTTGTCGATATCTTGTCGACGGTTGGCCAACTCTGGAAACGAGAGGGATCGGAGACATTCTTCTTCAAGTCAGCATTACGATTGTTGGGGTGGGATGTAGATTTATTAATTCTGTACCAAGATCTTCGGACGTCTTTTCGTCGGCATGCACTAGATAGAAGGAAGAATCAGAGTTGTCCTACACTGCTTTGGGCTCACAATATTGTATAAGAAGATATTGAATAGCTATCAACTAACGCTGATTGAGCTCGTCAACCCAATTCCGGAGTTCATTCAAAACGGTTTTGTAAGCCCCACTAGTTTCACCTGCGAATTTACAGATGCTCGTGTGATCACAGCCAGCCATAGGAAAAATTGTCTCTGTATGAATGCCCATGATAGCACTGGCCTTATCAACAATCTATTTAGAAATCATTAGAATTAAGCAGGAGCAATTAAATCATCAGAAAGAGTATATACCAATGACTTTGCAGGCGGGGTTACGCTTTGCTCAGTGAAAGATGCAATTTTGAGGTTCTTCGTCTGATTTCTGAAATTTGTCGAGATGTCTAGAAGGATATTTGAATCTTTCTCAATGGCTTCGATGAGGTCTGGCCTCGTAGATACAATAAATGGCGCTATGCCAGTCATATTCGTTGCCACATTAGCTATTCTAGCCAACAGCTTTGGAAATTGTGTTTCAGAGGTTCCGCGGTGGGGTGTGGCGAGAAACATAATACCTTTTACAAACTTCCGGATGTTTTCGTATGGCTCATCGTCAATTTTGGCAATGATGAGGGCCTATTAAAGAGTAAGCTAACAATCTAAGTGGCGGAAGCCTACCTTACGTTCTTGACGACAATTCCTCCCATACTATGACAAATGAATATGATCGGACGGTTTTGATACTATTACGGTGTTAGGAAATACGTGTAGACAAATACAATAAATAGAACGATAGAATGCAAAGCTGCTATGCAGTGGAGTGTTCCTGTGGCATATGCGGCACGAACCTCCTTTTCCCTCCTCTCTCCTCTTAAATCATTTAAGAGGGACCTAGAAAAGTCTTCAAGATTCCCTTTCTGACGCGTAAAAAAGACGTCTGCAGGGTATCCATACGAAAATACCCGCACGCCTGGTAATTTCTTCGGTATGAGATCTCGGAGCCACAATGTTCCATTCTCGTGTGTCCATGTGTTGTAAGCATTTCCAGCTATCCCATGCACCGCAACAATGTCCACTGCGTTAGTCAGCCCATCCTC
This sequence comes from Venustampulla echinocandica, assembly GCF_003357145.1. Classification (NCBI taxonomy): domain Eukaryota; kingdom Fungi; phylum Ascomycota; class Leotiomycetes; order Helotiales; family Pleuroascaceae; genus Venustampulla; species Venustampulla echinocandica. The sequence goes on from NW_022474209.1 coordinate 300,770, forward strand.
ATCACCATCCGTGGCGACCGGTGTGTGGAGCGGTTTGAGGCCGTATTTATCGTCGGGGTGATTGGTGGTGTCGAGAATAGGAGGAGCGGATTGCTGCGCATCGATAGAGGGGGTTATTTCGGATGCTCCCTCAACTGGGGCTGTAGCCGCAGAGGAATTGGCGTCGGGAGGAGAAGGCTGTGCGCGAGGGCCAGTGAAGCTACTTTTCGATCGCTTCCACCATGACTTCTTCATGCCCGGCATGCCTACGGGTTGGCTCTGGCTTATCGATAAGTGATCGTGTATGTGAATGCGCCCACCGCGTGCTCCAAGTTGGTGATGGGTTGGAATACTACAGTAGACTAGGGCTACCTCAAGCAATGGATTTGGAACCAAGATGGCACTAGCAACCCCCAAGCTGCAGATCCCGTTTTAGGCAGCTCCCGCTCTTGCCGCGCTCTGACACCTCGAAAATAAGCACCAGCCCGGTAAGTAGCTTTGTTCTACTACCACTGGTGATCTTCACTCGGGCAAATCAGAAGTGAACTCAACCCTTGATGTCGGCAGTCTCCGGTCGGGGAACCAAGCTGGGCAGGCTGGGCAGGCTGAGCTACTCGAGTACCCCTCATGCCACCCCACAGGCAATTTTTTGCACAGGCCCGTTCATAGCGACGCCACCAAGCTACAGCTACAAGATCTGGGGAAGAGACCTGAGGGTAACGAACGACATTCAACCCGCCACAGGCAAAAAGAACAAGGGTGGCCTCAGCTAAGGTTAGGGCAGTTCAGGAGGGCAGCGCAGGAGCCTAATTGTATGTCAAATTGACTAATCGGGTTGTAATATATCCGATACCCCTTTATACAGTTGAGCCACGGCTATCAACAATGTATAGACATTGAGCGATGGCTACTATTCCGGCGCAATGGCCCTTCTCCGCTGAGGGACTGGAGAAATAATGAGTAATGAGTTCTTCAGAGGGGCTTCCCACCCACCTCATCTAAGTTGCAGATCATAGAGAGAAGTCATTAGGAGTGGCATACATATGAAGCTTGAGGCTGCAGTAATTATGTATGTATATAAAGATGCTCCCAGCCAGTTTCAACTCTGCTACATGGTATGGCCAACAACTCTGACTTTTTATATATTTAGTTGAGTTCCCGTGGTTTATACAACTCTCAAATACTGTACAATCTATTTAGAAAATATCTTCCGGTCCTTCCTGGGTGTAAGATCTGGTCATTGACGCGGAATCCACCAAGATAAAAGAACGCGCGCAGTCGATCAGGGTGATTTCAGTGACGAGCTGAGCTCCAGTAACGGACAGTCGAAGGGGAGGTATACTTTCTGGCTCCGCCGGGGAACAGTCTTCCTGTCATGTTTCTATTTGGTGCAATAAATGTTACCATAATATCACAAATCGCATCGTTTTGCGGCACGGGGACTGTGACCAGCAAAGCTTGATCTGTGTTTGTGATCAAGGTTTTGATATCGACCTGCCCAACCGCAGAATACTGCCTTTGATTATTCCCTGACGCCAACTGTGGAAGTATTGCATATCTCTCTATGTATACCGAGGAATATCGTTGAGCGGTCTGGTGATTGTGCTTGATCTGTAAAGATCCTCTTCAGGCTTGCATGCATTATGTCTCACAATGGAAGAGGCCTGTGTTGGGCCTTTCACAACAGAAGTAGCGGTGACCATCTGCAAAACCCCTCTTTAAGATTTGCTGTTGAAGGCAGCATGCAATTTACCATTCATCGTTTCAATCATTCTGCTATACAAATTCATTTTTATTTTGGCATAATCTGCCCGATGTGCCATTGTTCCATCATGTTCTAGAGGCATTCATGTTCTGGAGGCATTCACGGCCAACCCTGGTCATATTTTGCTTTATGATTGGGTAAAAGACACCGAGGCCAGTTGTACGCAATTGCTGACTGATATGCTCTACATGCGGTGCCAAATTGTCCAAGCATTGCCTGCTTTAATGTTTGAAGAATTGTCCCGGAAAGGCCATTCATTCTGGTCGTTACGCCAGGGAACTACGACTTCACTGTAGCAGCGTTCGGTACTCTATGCTGTGGAGCGGCTTTTTCACCAATACGTAAGCGTAGCTCCGAATTTCCAAACTCAGAAGCAGGCCGTGCCTGACGACACCTGTAATACAGCAAGTACCTTGAGTCCAGAAGAATCCAATTCTGGTCAGTGGCCTGGAAAGCTACTGAGAGTGGTGTAAGAGGGCCTGGACATCTCACTAGACAGAAGAGTCGAGGATCAATATCCACATATAGTTATTCCAAGTTGCCTCTCGATAAGTATATCAAAGTTATACATGGCGGTTCACTGGCTCCGAAAAAAGAACTAAAAAATCAAAAAAACCAGACACGTCATGGATTCTCGGTGATCTACACAAGGGGTCCGGATTTTGGGTCTCGGGCGGCAGCCACCTTGCGAACCGAAATTGATTATCATGCCTGGTGCATTCTGCTTGGAAATTTTTCTCAGCCTAGACTTATTACTCGCTGAAGTACCTTTTGCGCAGCGTGGAAAGGTTGAGTCAGCAGGGCTACTTGGTTTAGGCTACGCATTAAGACATAATTAGCTTCAAATCCAGTGCTAAGACAACTCCCTCATAGTGTATAATCGGTCAACTAAGAAACATAGATCCTTAGGGGGCTGAGCGGTGAGACACCGCTAAAATCTGTAATATGTCACAATGGATACTCAGTACGGAGTATATCTTACACATGTCTCACAGTTGTATTACTTCCAAGGGAATGTAGACACGCCATATGACAGAATTGATTAGGTGGTTTCCTGCGAGATTTCCCAACACAGGTATGTAATCTTACGAGCACGTAATGGTAACTTAACCAGTACACTGGGGTCTCTGCGGTGTGAAAAGCTACGGACAGTCAAAACACAGCATCTCGCCGACCGATCTCGTCTAGTCTTCACCACTCTTTCAAATCGACCACTATCTCCTATCTGCAGGAATAGTAGGAATTCCATCAAATTGCGGGGCGGTCTGACATTGCAAGGAATTGGCCATGACGGCGGGAGAAATTCGCAAATTTCCCCATGATCCAGTTCTGGTTAAGCTGCTAAATGCAGCACGGCAGACGCCATATACTGAAGAGATCATTCACGATGCCCTTGGTTTCGAAAAGAGCTACCCTGACCTGCTCAGTGACATCCTAGCGACGCGAGAGCTTTTATGGGCGCGGTTACCCCCTTCTGCAATAAATGGTCGAGGTCTCTTACTTGAGAAGAACCAGTACATTGCCATCCTTACAAAGAGCGGTTATGAGTTTCTTGTTGCTTTCTTCTCAATCCGGACGCTGGGTGGAGTATGCATGCCATTAGGTGAGCGACTCCGTACGGGCTGAGGCGTAACTAAAATGCTAACCACTTGCAGGTTCTGGTGTTCTCCCTGAAGAGGCGCAGTACTTTCTCTCAGCGGCAAACGCGATGTGCATGCTCGCTGGTAGCAGCAGCATGGAGAGGGCTGTCAGTATCGGCACCTATATCCATGAGCACGGGAAGCTAGGAACGCTGCTAGTCTTGCCCATATCGTGCGATGCACAGCGTTCAAAGAATCCCGAAATTGTGATTGACGACACCTGTCTAATGGACCCGAATGGGCCAGGTTTAGTAGTATTTTCGTCAGGTACTACTCGACACCCGAAAGGAGCGGTATTACCGCGACGATGTTTTTCTGGGGCACAACCAATGGAACCTGGCGCGGCAGCTCTCAACTACCGCCCGGGCCATTGGATTGGCGGTGCAGGAAGTCTAATACGACCCGTACTGTCGGGTAAGAAGCTATACATCCTCAAAGTAAAATCTAGGAATGCTCGTGCAGGGGTTGTACTGGAAGCTTTTCGTAACTATCAGATTACCCACGCTGCCTTTTCCCCAGACGTGTTGCGGCGGATGATGGACTTAATGACCGGCCACAGTGGCCAGCTTTCCCAAGAGCAGAGGGACAAATGGTTCAACAGCTTCAAAGATCTATCCGCACTCAGGTGTTCCGCTGGGATGCTTGAGTCGTCAACGAGGAAGTTCTGGACAGATCTAACAGACCTACCATTTGAAAATATTTACTCCACTACCGAGCTTGGAGGAGCCGCGATCAGGGGGCGATCTGGGATACAAGTAAGCATCATCACGGAGTCAAACACGCAATAAATTGACCACATAAGTATAGGGCTCAATTGGGACTCCTCTACCAGCAGTTAAAGTTAAACTCTCAGAAGGAGACCGAGGCGAGCTCTGCGTCAAGAGCCCAAATATGTTGATACAGTACGTGTTATATCGGTTCAAATATCTCCCAGCATACTATACTGACTAGCCTAGTTATATCGGTGACAAAGACGCCACTCAGAACGCGTTCGATAACGAAGGATACCTCAAGACAGGAGATCTCGCCAATCTTAAGGATGGTCAATACGTGTTTGCCGGCCGAGCGAACGCTGATTGTAAGTTTTATCGACGCATTCGATGATACAAAAATGCTAAAAGCGCTGTGCAGATGTGCAATACGGCATCTTCAGAATCCCAGCCCTGCTTGTTGAGAGCAGCTTAATGGACCTTTCGTACATATCCGAAGCATGTATCGTCGCCGTGCCCGACAAGAACCTCAAACACTTGTGTGGAGCTGTCGTTCGGCTTAAGCCTGTTGGCACACCTCCTACGGGGCAAATTAATCTGGCCCTAATTAGGTCCGATCTAGAGGGTAACTTGGCAACGTGTATGTTGCCCGCTCTTCTCCGAATCCTGAGGGACGAAGAGGAACTACCATGTACGGCAACTGGGAAGCCAATAAAGAAAGAAATTCTCAAAATCTACTTTGGGAGTACAGACGGAGCGCAAGTCGACAATTACCCTCCAGGAGTAGAGCGATGCGAGTTGCCAAAGCCAGGTGAGGAGATCACCAAACCATGGGATTGGGGTGGACTACAATGTGAGGATTAATCTTCTGCTGTTTTTCTACCTCATCATTATTCAAGAATTAATATATGGCACATCAAAACGAATGTGCACTAATATGCATGCTGTTCCGGAGTATTGAAAACTTTCCAAGATGCTGCTCGACGTGGTTTTTTCTGTTAGGTGTAGGTCTTGCCAACATGGAAAGAGTCAATAGAACTAGGTAGGGCAGATGATCGCCATGTTGCGGCGGGTTGTGATCTAGACTTTCTGTTAGAAACCTGTGCTACGGATGTCTGGTGCTATATAGCTGGTCCCAACCTTTGACAGTACCAGACTGTTTCCCCTGAAATCCCTTGATTTGTAGGGTTACTGGAATAGTATTCAATAATTTGAAGATGTACTATGAATTTCAGAACCACAAGAGGATAAATCTTAAACATTTATATTTATGCGCTCAATGACAATGTATGAGCTCGAACCCGAGCAAGTAACCCGTCCGTGTCCGAGAACTTCCTTCCTCCGGCAGTGATTGCTCCATAGCTCAATTGCATAGAGTCGTCATGCGCCCAGCCAGTAATAACGAGACTACCGTCTTGAATTTCGCGGCAAAAAGCCTTTTCAAAGGTTGTTCTGGGATACGGGAAATACCCGGCCATCAACTTAGCCGTCTCCAATCCTCGCTGCACGAAGTGTTCCGAAAGGAGGCCTAATTGATATGTTCCCGTGATGCGAGCATTGAGGTCCACAACATAATGCTTGCCTAAGCTGTCCGTAATGACATCCACGCCTGCAGCGCCGTAGTAGCCCTTTTTATGTAAGAACTGAGCCACCTTCTCTATGGTCTTTGCGTACGTCTGGTGCAGAGATGACTGTTGTGCATATGAAATGGAGCCACCGACCCAATGACCTTGTTCGTCAAAGCGCTGCTTACAGCAACTGATGAATATAGGGCGCCCCATGCGTGTCACAAACAGCGACAAAGCCATCTCTGGGCCCTGAATATAGTCCTGAAGGACTACAGATGATGGATGTAGATGATAGTTCGAGGCATTAATACCCTCGAGCATCTTTCGTATTCTGGCGCCAAATACCGCCTTCACTTGCTTCCGCTCGGCTTCAGATAGCACCGTGAAAGTGCCGTGTCCGGATAGAGACTGAGGGAGTTTCACCACAAATGGTATGCGGTGTATGTCAAGATGGTTTGTTATGCGTTCAATTTCATGTTGGAGCCCAGCGGGATCCCTTAAATGGTCGACTAGGAGTAGCGGATCAATCACGAGAGATGGAGGTGTTGGTAATCCCGACCGTGCTAACCCACGCTTCGAAAGAAGCTCATAGTGCATTTCTGGTTCGACAACAGACGGCAGATGCGATACGTAGTCGGTCGGCCGTGCCACAACGAGAGGAGTCTTTTGGTGTAGAGCAATATGGTCTGCGTTCTCAGCAAAGCTCGCAGTGGGTTGTTGATCAAGTCGTAGCTGTGCAAAGTTCCTATACATATCAAGCTGATCCTGGTAGACACTCTTATCCGGTCGTTTCTGCTCGGAAGTGATGTTGAGGATGATCACGGGCATGCTGCCAGACAAGAATGCTCGCCGTTGCACAAGGCACTTGAAAAACAACGCTTTCGACGCGTCTGTGGTGGTTTCTCCCGACTGTAAGCAAGTGTGATAAGTGAATTTGCCTGATGAAGTCTTTCCACAGTTCTCTGTTGGCTGGGTATCATAGATTAGGGTCGGGATGGGTTCGCCCTCATTGTCGATAGCGTACAGATCACGCAGCGTATAGTCGAGAGTAATCAGAGTGGTGGAAGTCATGCTAACGGCCATACCAAATCGGGCAGAGTGTTACGGGCGCCAGTAGCACTTCATTAAGCAGCTCGTGGTCGCAGACAGAATGAGATGGTTGATATCACCAGGGAGAATTGTAAGTCAGTCGTGGAATGATTCAGTATCGATTGGAGATATGGTAAAAGTTACTAGTGCAGTTAGAAGCTACTGTATGTTCTCTAGACATGTAATATTTGACTAATAACTCCCCCTAATGATCAAATCTTAACGCGCATAACGTGGCTTAGCTCAGTAAAAGAATTGCCGTCGAGAATGAAGCATGATCACCGACAGGTACACAAATTTGCCATAGGCTGCGACTATTTTTTTGTTGCTATGATGTTTCTTCCACTGTCAGCTTGCTGCAGACGGCCTTTGTCTCGGAACGTTGCTTTTTCTCGTCGTTTGCAGGTTGCCAGCGAGACATGGTATCATACCCTTGCCAAACCTGTGTCCCTTGTCACTTGTGAAATTGAGACCTGCATATAGATCTTCAGAGAACACACTTGCTACTGATTTGAGCAAATTCTTTTTGACATCAAAAGCACACACACTGTCCAGTTGCAGATCCATCTTACGCCATGTCTGACGATATCAAAAAGTCACTGCTTCATGGCACAGTACGAGGCATCTCGCCCCCTTTTTCTAATCGCCAGCTTCAGTAATACGGCCAACGGATTTGTCCAAGAAACATCCAAACTCACCGCCCCCAAAATGCCGATTCCCAACATCCCATATAGAAAGCATAAATCTTCATTGACTGCCCTTTAACATCTTCTGCAATTCTGTTGACTCCCCACTGTGGAGCACCATATTGTGGAATTGGCCACCAGCATCGTACAAGCCTTGAGGCGAGCCGCATCTGACAATCCATGAGTTAGTACATATTACAGCTAATTATGGCCCTCATTAAATGTTAGAGCACGGGATGATAGACTTACTCGATGACTTTGCCTGCATCCATGACCACAATGGTATCGTAGTCCACTATCGTCCGTAGTCGATGCGCAACGGTCACAAGTGTGGTATCCCCCATCATTTTGAGCTCCCGGCTAAGAATCTTTTGGACTCCCTGATCTGCCTGATGGTCCATGCTTGCCGTAGCCTCATCCAGCAGCATAAGTTTATTCTTTCTTAGTATTGCACGGCAGAGAGATAATACCTGACGTTGGCCATGAGAGAAATTTTCTCCCCCTGAAGTCACCTCCGTTGACAGGGAAAGTCCTTGACAACGCATGTGGCTGTGGTCAACCAATAATTGGCCAGATGATTCATGGAGCGGCAAAACCCCAAGATCTTTAAAGCTGTCAAGAGCGTTCTCGATGTTGTCTCTAGAAACAGAGCTTGTTGGATCAAGATTTGATCGTACTGATCCGCTGAAGAGTGTGGGTTCCTGAGGAACGACTGTGACGCTCTCGCGCAATCTGCGTCTCGAAATATTTGTAATATCTATTCCATCGTAGAGGATATGCCCAGAAATGATATTAGTGAAGCGGAGAAGAGACATAAGAACCTGTTCCACAGCGCGTCAGCAAAACTATCGACTATCCTACAATTTTGTTCAACGTACCGTAGTCTTGCCAGAGCCAGTCCGTCCAACAATCGCAACCCGCGTACCGGCTTTAAACCTCAAGTTTATATCCGTGAGAACGTTGGGGCTGTCTGGTTCGTATCTAATAGTTACATTGCGAAACTCGATCTCACCAGATTGTGGCCAGCTCTCAGGGATCCCTTCTCTTCTATTAACAAGGCGATGCCCTTCGCCGAAATCCATTTCATCTTCGCAGGACTCATCACCCTTGCTTTCTTGTTCAAGTTCAATATATTCTTTTACCCGATGAAACTGAAAACTTATTAATATCCAAAAGCTGTGTACATCGATAGGAAGACTTACACTTTGCATTTCAATTTCCAGGTCGTTCATGGCTCTTACTAACACCATTACGCCTTGGCTCAGTCCGACGGCGTTTTGGAGCGAAAAGCCGACGAGTCCTGCACTAATTACGTCAAGATCAGAAATAGCAATAAAGCCAGCCAGCATAGAAATAAGAGCAGTCATAAGGGTAACCCTCAAGGCCACCCAACGATTGCAATTATAATTCGCCTCGGCTGCCACAGCCCATACTCTGAGTTTCGTCGCCAGGTCTTCAGTAAGAGCTTCGCGGACTCCGTCCTGTGCTCTAATAACCTGTAGCCCGGCCAGTGTACTGATAAAATGGGAGAAAAGAGGTGAGTGAGCAGCGGACATCAGACGTCTGAGAATAACGGCCGTTCTAGCGTACATTTCGCCCACAGTGACGGCGATGGCAGATGCACACACTACAGGGAGTATAAAAATTGGCAGCAGCGAACTGACTCCCGTAATGCGAAATAGCAAGACAAGGATGGCGCTAAGAGTGGACCTAAAATTGGAGCTCAAGGATTTGTCAATGGACGATATATCGCGAGAGAACCTGTTGGTGATTCGTCCCAGTGGCACAACTTTGTGCCACGATAGAGGTGCACTCATAACGGCGCGAATAAAGGCATTGTGAAGATTCAGGGAAGCGCGCCATCCACCCCATTCAAAAGCGACGATAGTAGTACCGATAGTCACAGTTCCCAGAAAAATGAGGAATGCGTAACAGCCCATGTAGTATGCGGTATCAACATGAGGCTCGCGCTCATATGCTTGGACCCAAATAGACATCCAGTAGCTCGATAAGAAGAACGAGCCGTGAGATAAGAGTGATAAAATCATGCAGGCTGCAATTAAAATTGGATTATCGAAGTATCTCATATATTGAAAGACTGTCAGATATGGTGAGCTCAATGAATAGAATCTGTATAATTTGGAGTATTTCTTACGCGCTAGACGACCAGGTTTTCTTGACGCTCTCATTTCTTGATGTACAGTTTCTTTGGCGAAATCATCTGCAACTGGTGACGGGCGGTTTTGGGGTCCTCTGTGCGATTTGAAGTTTGATTCCGGCGTCACCACCTGCTGCTTCTCCGACGACCTCGCAGTCTCAATTCGCTCATAGATGGTTATCGGCCGACGGATCGCGGTGATATCAGTGTCAACGCTCTTGACTCGACCTTTTTCAAGCTTAATGGCTAGATTTGCCTGTGAAATAATCCACGGAACCTGAGTAACCAAAATTGTTGTTCTGTTATCCAGAAGCGTGCTACAAAAGCAATACTTCCATACCTCTGCTGAGGTCCTTGTGTCAAGAGCAGAAAAGATATCGTCAAGGAGTAGAAGCGATGAGTTTGAATATAACGCTCTTGCAAGGGCAACTCGCGCCACTTGCCCTCCAGATAATGGCGTGCCATTTTGGCCGATCATAGTCATGTCGCCATTTGACATCTTCTTGAGGTCTATATCCAAGCAACAGGCTGCAAGAACACGGTCATAGCGCACCTTGTCCTTAACATTATGGAAAAGAACGTTTTCCTGAATAGTACCACTTTGTAGCCATGGAAACTGGGGTGCGAACGAGATATCCCTTGGCGCTAGCACAGCTCCGCTTTCCATATGGGTTTCGCCCAGCATCGATAGTAAGAGGGTGGTCTTCCCACTACCGCTCTGACCGGTAATGACATTTAGGCCCCCGTTAGCGAAATTAAGGGATATGTCCTTGAGTCGGAATGTACTGGTTGCTTTCCGACGAAATGAAGCATTTTGGATTTTCAAATGTCCAATAGAATGTCGCGTAAGCGGAGTAGTACTCCCAAAATATACGTCTAATCTTTTAAATGCCATAATTGCGCCGGTAAATTTTCGCGAGTTTTCCGTAGCCGATTTTGCATTCTTCCGAATATTCTTCACTAGAATTATGGATGTAAAGGCTGTCGAGGCATAAAGGTGGTTCTGCTCTAATCCCACGTAAAGCCCAAACATAAACATCATGCCAATATAGGGCAAAGCTTCGGTCATGAGGTTAATAATAGCTTGCAGCAGAGTAACTCTCCATAAGCCGCTCTGTTCTATTGCCCTAGTAGTATCAACTTTGTTTATCATAGCATCTTCCAAAGCCAACAACTTGATAGCTCGGATAGAAGATATATACTCTGTAATTAACGATATCCGGCCATCTTGAGCTTGTCTAACTCTTTTTTGAAGCGCGTACATGATTTTGCCCAAGAGTATAGACAGTGGTGTTACAAGCAGGATGACTATAACCCCAATTATGGACACCCAACCCATCATTGTGTAAAGACCAGCAAGACAGATAGCTGTTCCTATTGGGACCCCGACAATAGCTATAATAATATCACGGGCTGCGGATATGGCATCAATATCTGTCGCCATTAAGTTCGCCAGGCGGCCAGTCGATGTTGACTGTTGAGCTGCCTGAGGCTGTTTCGCGCTGGTTTTGTTTGCGTTGTTGGTGTTTCCACTCACACTGAACGGATCTTCATCCGGCTCCATGGAATCGAAAGCCTTGTGATATATTTCCTGTGTCATAGCTGACTTGATGCGAACGACGAGTCTTGTAGAGATAAATAGGTATTGCTGGAATGATACTGAGTGAGCTATGGGGCCGAAACTTAAGAGAACCAACCAGATCTGAGGGTGGTAAGTCGCCGCCGTTGGCTCTGCAATATGCTGAAGAAGTTTAAACATTGCAAAGGGTGCAATGTATTCTAGGCAGGAACTAGCCCCGATCCAAAGCGACATTGACATGAGTTCATTCCGCTGGAAGCGTATGACTGTACCGAAGGTCGTCTTAGAGATGGCACGCGCCTTTTGTATCTTACCCAGCAGGTGCTGTGGCTCATCATACCAGGCTAGTGCCGGCAGACTATTCATGTCTAGCTTTTTCGTCACGCCCTTCCAGATCAATGGAGTAAACCATCCATAAGTACAATAGTAAGTGAACCAACTGCAAGATTCTTCCGGAGCTGGAGCTTGTTGTGTCGTATGGGTTCCAACCCTGGGGTCGACTTTAAACGGTACCCATTCTCTTGGCGTAATTGAAGCAACGAAGACCGCGGCGGCAAGTGAAGATATGCCTCCGAGAATTCCAACGTCCGGTGTGCATTGTGACGTACTGATTTGGATGCAAGGTAGGAGGTGTGCTGCCGTGAGGACAAGTAACATGGAGGTGGTAACAAAGTTTACAGGATGAAGAACTCCATGGTGCCAGTGAATGTCATCAACCAGCCGGAACAAACCGAGAATCTGGGCGTAGGTTATGGCGGCGAAGCTGAGGAGATGAACATGTCCCTCAACATAAGATACAGTAAGGAATAACAGTGCGGCTGCCCGAGTCACTTGTGACGAGAGTTCGTAACTCCATCCATTATAGGATAACCTGGTCCTGGGGTCGAGTGTAATGATTGGAAGTTTGCCAATCCGATATGGCAACCAGCCTATAGAAGCGAGGAGGATAATGCCTTGAAGACAACCAGACCGCGAGAATTCTACAACATTAAGGATCCAGGCAACTTCCGCAGGATCACTATCAAGACTATAATAGGCATATTAGCGTCCGTAAATTGAGAGGAAAGAGACGAATGCAAGGGTAGATCAACAATGCCGTCTAGGTTCCGGGACCTGCCCCTTATGCCAACTCGTCAAATTCTTGATTAAATTGTATCAGCTCACCTTTTAGAGTAAACTTGTCGGTTCTGTTGCAGCTGAGTGTTGTCGTATGGCCATGGCTGCCGACATGTTGAAGAGCTGAGCTCATATTGACAGCAACTGTTCATCCTCACCCAGGGTGTCAGAGATGAAGTACGGAGTTCTGAGAACTTCGTAGAGTTTTCGCAAGCAAAATTTTGTCTTGTTGTGTGGCTCGGAAGCAGTACTGTCAACGGATAAAGGCACCAATATTTGCTACAGTAGTGGAATCTTCTTGTGCTAGTCCATGTGGCCTAATGGTGATCTTGACAAGTACTCTGTACAAACAGCGTTACAGGTCATTAGCGGGCCACCGTGGCTTGATAAGATTAGAATGTCTCAGCAGTGGTCTGCAATGGAACCTAAATATTAAGCTACCGTGCTAGCTGTCTCTGGTAAATGATGAAATATCAAGGTACAACTAGCAATTGGTCAGCAAATGTCGATCCCGTCAGGCTACAACGGTAAGTACACTTGGGCTCGACTTGTTTCATATGGGAGAAACCCCAGTAAGACACCCTAATTATGCCAATGATCCACGGAGTACTTTGTAGCGGTAGTCGCGTGGCTCGAACACTCACCGAGACTCAATGCAAGATGCTTCGCCTCCGCCCATGTTTGGGATAGTGAGTACTGCGATGGCGTAGCCGTGGCAGCCAAGGGGGGATCGCAAGCTGTCAAGCCGGCCCTATTTAGGACTTCAGGGCCCCTATATCTGATCTCTGAAATTACTCCGTCCAATTTGCCTGCACGATTACATCTTCGTAGGCAAACCGAATGAGAAAGATTAGGCGCCGCCATGACCATTGACATAATGTATCATTTCCCAAACGACCCTGTCCTGGCGAGGTTGCTCATTGCAGCAAATCGGACTCCAGGATCAAAAATCGTCGTCCACGATGCATACGGCTATGAGAAAACTTACCTACATTTGCTTGGAGATATTATACACATGCGTAGTGTCCTCACACAGCGTCTAGCACCATCCCCTGTCGCTCCCAACTGGCTCTTAAAGAATGACTCTCGATATGTAGGCATTCTGTCAAAGAGTGCCTATGAGTTTCTAGTCTCCTTTTTTGCCATCCGTTCTATTGGTGGCACCCCAATACTCTTGAGTAAGTATTCACGGCAGCGATGGCCAATGAACTGGGTTCAGTCTTCGTATGCTAACCAATATGTCTTTAGGCTCTGGTATCCTCCCAGAGGAGGCACATTATCTCCTCTCAAAGGCAGATTCGCGATGTATTTGCGCAAGTAGAGGCTGCTTGGGAAAGGTAGCTGAAATTGCCGCCTATATGAACGCACAAAGCACCACTGAGTTCTTGACCATGCAAACATCTTGCGATGCGGAGGCTATCAGGAGCATAGATAGTATCAGGATCCATGACACAACTCAATTGGCTACCGATGGCCCTGGTGTGGTGCTGTTCACCTCCGGTACCACTGGGCGTCCGAAGATGGTCGTGCTTCCCAGACGATGCTTTGCATACCCCGAGCTCGCTCCATTGGGCAGTGCAACTATTAACTACCGGCCTATCCACTGGATTGGTGGTGCGAGATGTCTTCTAGAAGCCATTGTAACTGGAGTGGAGTTATTCACCTTGGAAGAGAAATCTATTTCCGCCTCAATTCTAGAGATGTTTCAGAACCATAAGATTACTCATATGTCCTTCAGTCCCATGACATTACGCCGATTAAAATCAGAACTTATTGCCAGGATGGAAGAAGAACCAGAGACCAATTATGCTAGCTGGTTTAGTGGCCTATCTAAGATAAAATGTGGTGGGAGCATGGTTGAATCGTCAGCAATAGAATTCTGGACGACTTTGACAGGGCGGCCTATAGAAATTTTCTACAGTGCAACAGAGCTGGGGGGGCCTTCAATTAAAGGAATCCCAATCATGCCTGTAAGTAGTGAGCACAAAATGACAAGTACCAGATATCTTGGACAGCTAACAGTATGGGAAGAATGCGATAGGCACCCCACTAGCAGACGTTAAGGTGAAGCTTTCGCAAGGTGATCGTGGCGAAATTCTCATCAAAAGCCCAAGAATGTTTACCCAGTATGTTGTCACATCTAGTTTCAGCCGATTGGACTCAGAAGCTAACAAGCGTTGTTAACCGATTAGCTACCTGGGTGATGAAGAGATAACCAAGCAGTCATTTGATGACGAGGGATATTACAGGACAGGAGATCTTGCTGAGCTTAAAGACGGCCAGTTCGTATTTGGTGGCCGGGCGAACGCAGACTGTAAGCGCGCGTTTCATATTGGCGTCATCCTGCGGCAGAACAAGAGAAGGAACAACATGCTAAACCCGGCTTCTAGTTATCATTTACCGGTTCTCCAAGATCCCAGCACTACTAGTTGAAAACAGTTTGCTCGACCTGCCTTACATCTCGCAGGCTTGCGTCCTCGGCATCCCACACACGGTAGCAAAGGAGCTTTGTGCTGCTATTATTCGCTTGCACCAAGATGCTAATACAGTGCTGGATCAAATCACGTTTGACCAAATCCGTTCAGACCTGGCGAAAACGTTGCCGGCGTACATGCTTCCCACCCTTCTTCGTATCCTGAGGGAGGACGAGGCTCTGCCACTAACGTCCATTGGGAAGCCTATCAAAAGGGAGATTCGTACAGTCTTCTTCAAAACCACAGACTGGTGGTCAATCGAGAACCCGCCGTTGGATGTTGAATATTGGAATAACAAGGCAGTCGCGTCAATAGGCGAGAAGGACTTGCGGAGGCCGTGGGATTGGTGCGCCCAGCAAATTGCTGATTGAGCTGACTATGTCCCGAGAAGTTGACTGATTTTGGACTAGAATCTCAACTTCCCGCCTATAATTAACAAACATGCATTAAATTGGAACGTGAATATCTGTGACGGAGCGGTAGAGTGCTCAGCTAAATAGGTGACAATATTAATTGCGTTGCTAATATGTGAAGAATCGAGCCTTGTATCGATTAGAATACCCGTAAACTCTAGCAGAGAGTTCATGTTCAGGATAAAGGGCCTCCCCAACGCACTATGCTGTCATGCCTCGCAAGCCGAGAAAGGAATTGATGGAGAAGCAAGAAAGTCTGTTGACCAAGATGGTACGCGGCGATAAGACCTGGGCTGAGATAGAAAGCCAAACCCTGTAGTCATTGAAGGAGAACTTCACGAAGCAGGGTGACAACCTCGGGGGCGGGGGCGAAACCTAGTGTGAAGGTTAGGGTGCGTAAATAGGGACGTAACAAGCTTCCCACAATGAGTAAACATACTTCTCCGTGCACCCAGATGACGTCACAGAATCTAGCGCCTAGATGTAATACGGTGCAAATTCATTCAGGATTAACGATAGACCAAATTCTCTGGACAACAGCCACTATGGTTTCCCCTTTCTATCACGTTTACCAGATCCCTCTCCCAAGTCCTAGGGAAAGAGGCGATGATGCTCTTGCTTGAGTAGTAAAGGGCATTTATATTCAAGGTAGCCTGTTGCGATGATGCAGGCCATGATGGCAGAACTCAGCGGGCTGCCCATGAAGATGTCAAAGCTCTCGTAGAGATCTGTATGGCGAGCGACCTGTATCACCACCCAGAGAATTATCTCGGTATTAAGATCTAAGGCCCCTCGCCACATGATAGATCCTCGGGCCACCAGCGATTCCTGGACGACCTATATCCGACTAAACCAGGGGTAGCTAAGGATAGCGAACAGTATAGCCCAATCCAGATTACCAAGAGATCTAGGGACTCCTTTGGATTCGCAGTCGAAATCCTCGAATTCGTATATAGTAGCATATATATTGTAGCTCGCCCCGTCGTATTTCTTATACAGGTTTTCCGCAAGCTCAAATCCCCTCCCGTCGCCAGCCTGTTCTTTTCCGAGCCAGATAATCGCAGACTTAGTGTTGAGCTAGGAATAGGAGTTGGAGTGGTAAGTGCGACTTATATATTCGACCAACTCCACTCTATGCCGTCTCCCTAGCCTCCAACACCTTCGACTATCCAGTTTTACTAGTAATTAGTATAGGATAGAGGATAGAGGATACTGAGCTGTGTCTGAAATATAACAAAAGTACAGATCTGATATAAAGTTTTCAACAAACCTTTTTATTTTAATATATAAATAAAAGCTACTTAGTTAGTACTGTATTTATAATATAAAATAACTCTTGTAATCTAAGTTTTATAGAAATTCTTAAACTTTTAGAATTATTAAAACCCCTTTTTTTATAAATATTAAATTTAAAGCAAACCTTAGGTTGAATATATTCCGCTGGCAGAGATTGTTCTACCGACAATTGCCACTAAACGGGTCGCATTCATGAAATATCTTGTTCCACGAGCCAATGAAGCGAGGCTCTTGCAATGCCTCAGTCGCTTTTCAGTGTTGCTCATTCAACGTGCGCATTCGGTTTGTAGTGAGTAGTAGTCAGATTCAGATGTGAGTTGTCGCTCGACGTCGGAGTTCAAACTGGGCTTCAATCGGTTTCGATTTAGCACAGCTCTAGGATTTCAAGTTGGTGTACAGTACTTCGTATATAATTTTGTAAATTAACAGACAACCACCCAACCAGAATGGAATCAGCAAAGCGCCCAGCGCAGCTTAAGATTCCAAGGCTTCATTCAATGCACTGAGTCTAGCCCTCAATAACCCTACAGTCCTTGAATGCTCGCTTTGGAGCCATACTCCTAAGTGCGAGTATAGACTGGCCACGCCATTGGCAGATGATTCGCCGGAGCCCTGGCATATAAAGAGGTCAATCAAGTTGGCTGTCTTTTTGAGCTCGCTCAACACCAGCTGATTTCGAAAAGCGGCCTGCAAATCCTGGTCCTCAACGTTGAAGGTTCCCATCGAAACAGGCACCTGTGCAACGGCAAAACCGGTGGATTGAGCCAGAGAAGGAGGACATGCTATACTGTTGTCGGTTATCGGCCCAGATGGCGGCGGCGAAGGAGAAGACACACCACTCGATGGTGATAAGGAGGCCAATCCAGAGGGCTGAACCCCCCAGGAACTGCTTCCAGTCCAACCAGCCGCCTGCTGGTACCAAATGAGAATACGGGAAACAATTGATGCATGGACCATGACCCGATGCCCTGATTTGGCACATGGACACTTCAGAAGCCGGCTGAGACGATCCATGGCATTCCTGTTGAAATGGAGCACCAGATCTAGTCGCGCCGAGACCATATCTGAATTTGCTTCCGGCGCGTGAAGGGAAGGGCTAGGACAGATCAAGTCTCGGAAAAGCTCGTATGAACCCCGAGGGCAGCTATGAGAGTCAGAGCTATCAGAGCTCGTATTCAAATTGCTGGTAGGCGAAAATCCGGAAGCTGAGGGCCGACTACCTACGCCGGAGTCCTCTACTGTGGATGGAAACTCTAGACCGGGCTCCCAATCGTCAAATTGAGGCCATTCACCGAGCGAAAATGGAGTGACAAAAGGTGATCCAAGCTGACCGTATTCGTAGATGCTCGGAGTAGGGTTGAAGCTGGAAGACACTGGGAGGTTGTCAATCAATTGGCCCAGGGGGTTCAGCTGTGCAGATTTGTTGGCATTGTGGGATTCTCTTACACCCATGGTGCTACGACTATCGAGACTCTCAGTGCTTCCAGCATCGTTGGAAGGCCTTGAAAGGATGTTGGTCGCTGGATCAGAGGAATCGAGCTGTGCTGATTTGTTGACACCTTCCAAGGGCTCGGATCCCGTGGTTGTAAAAATCTCGCGGCTTTTGGCAGTCAATGTTGCACGTTTCTTGTGCGAGAAGCTGTTGGCTGTGTCAGGGTGGGCACCAGAACCAAGTCTCTTTCGCGGTGCTTTTCCAAATTTCCGCGATATCCCATAGACACAGGTCAGACCGAGTGCAATGCAGCGACCGCACTCAGGCTGACTACGATCACACCTGACCTTGGCGCCGCCACAGCCCTCACAAGAGGATCGTAGTTTCGGGACTTTAGGTATTGAGAATAGATCCGCGCTGGGGATTGGGGCTGCAGACATTGCTTGCAGTGACAAGGACTGTTTGCAACAGAGTGCAGCCGGCACTTTGGATCAGCAGCACCGCGATTCGCCAAAGGTTGATCTGACAAAAGCCGAGAGCTGATAATAGTTATTTTGGACTTGCACAGAATCGTTGCGTCTGATACTTCATGGATCAGTGTCGTTGCTGGATGTTTGTCTATGGCTGACTAATCACTCCACTTCGAACGTTCGGGAGCCGAAAGTCAATCCCTATTGGCCAAAGAGTAGATAGGGGACCTCCGAAAGGTCTACATAACGTGGAAGTATCCCCATATCATGGATTCATGGCAATTAGTTGAGCTCATCAATTTAGTATCTGGCATCCATACTTCCCTCCAATTTTCTTCAGACATTATTCCACCCCAAAATGGTTAGGATCGCAGTGGCCGGTGGCTCAGGGCGTACGGAACTCCAGACTATATCACAATAATCAATCACGCTGACCGTTACCTACAGAAGTTGGCCGAGAAGTCATCGATGCTTTAGTGGCTACTAAAAAGCACGAGATAACCATTTTCACTAGGAATGTGAGTAGTAATTCCAATATCCTGTGTTTTCAATTAGTATGTTGCTAAAATTGATTAGAAGTCTACACTTGGCGACAAAACACCAGGAGTCACATGGCTTGCTGTCGACTATGACAACAAGAGGGAGCTAATTGATGCCCTGCAAGGAATTCACACTGTTTTATCCTTCACCCAACTCATGGCGGATCCGGGAAATACAGCGCAGAAGAATTTGATAGATGCTGCGATTGTCGCGGGCGTGAAACGCTTTGCACCAAGCCAATGGGGAAGGTGAGTCGATACCAATGTATATCACGAACATGGTACCTAACAAGTCCAAAGTGCATCGACAGTGGGTATGCCTTGGTGGGCAGGAAAAGACGAGGTCAATGAATACCTGAAGAAGGTGAATGAGGGTGGAAAAGTAAGTCAACGATGATTTTGTACCCATTTCATACTCGCACTAGTTCTAACCTAAGCTTCTTTTAGGTCCTCGAGTATACTCTGTTCCAACCAGGCTTATTCCTGGAATATCTGGCTACTCCGCATAAAACGGCCAAACATCTGGAGCCGCTGAACACGATGATTGACTTCCAAAATCGACGTGCAATAGTTGTTGATGGTCATGACGCTATCATGACCTATACCACAATCGGAGATCTTGCCGCAGTCGTCGCCAGAGCAGTCGACCTCGATGGGGAGTGGCCAGTGATCGGTGGTATTAGCGGTAACAGGGTGCCAATCTCAAAGGTTCTCGAAATTGGCGAGGAAGTTCGAGGTAGGCCTATTTCCCCCAGCCTAAAATTGTGCTATTGACATGAAATTTTAGGTGGTAGTTTCGCCATTGACAAGGTCAAACTCGAAGATCTTGAAAACGGAATTCTCACGGCATCGTGGACGTTGGAAGCGAGGCACCCAAGCGTTACTAGAGAACAGGCCGAAAAGATGCTAAAGACTGTTCTTATTGGCACTCTTATAAGCAGTGTAAAGGGTGCTTGGGATGTATCGGACGAATTTAACCAGCTGCTGCCAGATTTCAAGTTCACTCAGATAGAGGACTTCCTTGCCACGGTCTGGAAAGGCAAGCCATAGTACTAGATATTTCTTATCTATTACGGAATGGCTACTAGCACCATTCTACTTCCCTTAAAGCTTATTGTGTAGTAAATTTAGCGCCGTTTATAGAGAAATCGGTCATATGGGGAACTATTATTGTGAACGCGTTTTATTACAGCCCAAGCCTAACTTAGCAACTCTCAGAGCTTCACTGTCGTTCCCCTTTGGGCTTGGCTCCCCAAACTGTATGTAGCCTTTCGATCCCTGGAGAGGTTGCCTCTGAGAGACCTCTCAATACATCCACCTCCTCTCTCCTCCTTGCTCTCCCCATTCCTTGACCTCCGGTAGCAACACTAGGAAATATACATTGATTCTGACTTCTCATGGCCCGTCAATATCATGGCCCGTCAATATCATGGTCCCAAGCCAGCCACTCTGCACCATCGCCAACATAGCCAGCCCACTCGTCACAATATTATCCCTCTCCTCATCGGTAACGCCCCAAAACTCAAAATCGCCCAGTTCCCTCGCCGAAAATAATTTATTCTTGAATTTAGCCACAACACTACCATCCACTCTCACCAACTTAAAATTGCCGCCGAGCAGGTCCTCCGCTTTCCACGATAGCGTCTCCCCTTGCACACCCTTAAAGTAGTAGGTCCTGTTAAATATCTTCTCGTGGCATAGTGGGACGAGGCGGTTGTTGATGATCAGCTCGACTCTAGTGCTGACAGAAAATGAAGCAACGGCGAAAGGGGTCTCAGGAGAGGCTGGATCATGTGCGTGAGTTAAAGACATTTTGAACCCTTTTGAAGGGAAATTGACGGTGTATAGCGGTGTCTGATCAGCGGCATCGAAGATGGATAAGACCCTGCCTTTGTAGTGGACACGGGCGATTTGGGTGGGGTGCGTCATTTCGATGTCGACTCTCGAGTAAGTAATTCTTTTTTGGGATGGGTTTCAGTGAACAAGATGCTGGAATTCGGCCGATAATATTCACGTCCTTATATATGTGTCCCCCCTCATAACAATGCGATATTTTCGGACATTCTAGTCTGATTACAGCGGTTGTTGGTTGATAAGTGGCACAGTGCTGGGCCTGCTGGCACTGCTGGATGCTGATCTTGGCAGATGGCTGAGGTGATACCGTGCGAATTGATTCGCGAGTGATCCAATGAGCAAGGCGCATCGTGGTACTTGAGGCGAAGCGGCGGGGGAGCATGTTGGAAATGACGAAGCCTTATTGCAGATCACACATCGTGCCGTACTTAGCATGCAGCAATTGGTCCTCTGCCATTCAGCTGGTGGGGAATGGCTTATGTTAGTAAAGTACCAAGGTAAGGGGAGGTAAGTAAGGGACCCTTTTTTACATGTAGAGCGCAGCATCGGGCCCTATAAGGCGATCCGATCCCCATAGGATGGCGCCGCAAAAAGGCTTAATCCACCCAGGCATACATAGAGCGTAGCACATTGCAGCCACATGGCTACATCAACCCAGCGAAGTTGTATTCCAACCATTATAACTATTTTCTACTATGTAATTAAGGCAAGCTATTCTTTTTTAAATTATCGCAGTAGTGGCCAACCTAGTATATAGGAATATAGGCAATTTAGGTGTATAGGCACAACCGCACAGGCATCCACAGTGGTCTAAGTCTAAGCCACCCGAATAGGTTACCCGTGGGCGGGGCGTAAAAGCACGCCACACCCCTATTTGGTTCCATGTTGCGCCCTACGGGTTAATTGAAACAGCAAGGAATATATACATATCCCGTATGGCAGAACCTTGGTTTCTCACGGATATCGCGAGAGCTCTTTTTGCTGACATTTGCCCTGTCTCCTCGACGTCACTGCTCTCCACAGCTTGAGCTATCGATGACCCTTCCCACATACCCTCCTAATATAACACATGGTAAAGTAGTCAAATACCTTCTTTTCTTGTCTGTCGAACCTATGTATAATTTCATGACTATGAAATCTGGGAACAGTGATACTCCGGATTTTAGAGCAAATAATAGTGGGATGTGGGTGGTATCACGAGGACTTGACTTTCCTGGGCCGCCGATGTAGAATACGCGAGGAACTAGTCGCTTGAAGACGGGTTCTCGCTATTGGTATATCACATAACTTGGTCTTAGTTGTCTCACATGTATATATTAGATAGTAGGTGTAAAGGTGCTAGGTCTCAGGCAGGGCACTCCGACTTGATTGAAAGTCATTCCGTTTATCAATGCGCATTCTCAGGAATTGAATCTCTTGGATATACTGTCTCAGTCCAAATAAAAATTTGACAAGGACCTCGAGAATATACCACTTGATGTGTTACACTGCGTTCGGTCTGACGTGATACACTACGTTCCATTTGCAGCCGTGAGCGCAGCCTACATTAATAGCAGCTAGTAGGATCGGAGATTTTTAATAGCTCATCTGCAGGACAAATCTCTCCCTGGACTTGAGCTAAAACAGCCCTAGATTTCTGTTACGCGGCTTTCGCCCATCTTGGCTGGCAGGGGAAATGGCCGTTGAGTTTACTGTTGTTTTTGGCTTCATTCTACAAGTTCAATCACAATATTCGCTCTTATTTGCATCTTGGATCAGCTTTTTACAGGGTAATATACATTTATTTCTACATTGTTTTTGTGTTTTTGTGTTTTCCTAGTGTTTTTCTTCTTTTCTCCCCCTATACATCTTCCCCAGGATCTATAATCCACTGAATAGGGGCGAACTATTCTTACATGTTGAATACACAGCCTCAGCTACCTTAAACAGCTCTCTTTCCACACCTCTCTCTCATAACTGATCAATGAAACACTCCCTCATTAATCGTGCATCTCCTGATCATCATGCTGCTGCTGTGGACACATATTCATCTCGAAAACATTGTCAGCTACTGCTTCAGAAGTCTTCAAAACACCTCGGTGGTCGCTGTCATTATGTTCCAGCTTGCCGACGAGTTTAGTACCCACAGCACCTCCATCCTCCATCTTCTGTTTCTTCTGCTGATTTTCGTCCTTGTCTTCAGGAATATTTTCTAGGCCGCTCTTTCTCTTTTTCTTCACAGTAGTGGCAACCATTGCGTTTCCACTCATATCACTAGCGGGACCACCATTATTTCCATTGTCATTCAAACTCTGGATCTCCGAAGGTGTGGCACTGGATTTTCTCGAAGTATCACGGCTTCTCCTAGCGGCTAATCTCGTCTTGTGTTCCAGAATTTGAGGGGCGGCGCCGAGAGTCTGCTGTGGGTCAACCTGAGCTTCATTAGCAACTTCCATAACCCAGCCATTTCCTGCCATGGGTGCCTTGGTATCTGCGATAGAAGGCTTTGCCTTTTGGATGGGGACAAATTGACCCATGGTGGTTGCGCCTGGAGATGGAGTTGACATTTCTGTGGTCACATGCGGAGGTTGGGCTGTTGCCTTTGAGGATGTAGAAGCTGTTCCTGCAGGCGCTTTTTGCGGCTTTGAAGATGACCTAGCTAGCGGCTTTGCCTTGGTTGGAGCAGGGCTTTCAGAATAAGATAACCATTTACCGCTCTTTGGTGGGGATGCGGGAGGAGCATCTTGACTAGCCATATCCGCTACAGATTGTGTAGATCGGTCGAGTTTGTTCCGTGGAGCAGGTTTCTTCGCAGATGCCTTGGCATTCACTTTCTCCTTGACAGTAGAAGCCTTTCGTGAAGCTGGGGTAGGAGTGGCTGGAGTCTTCGCAGGTAGAGGTGAATTCTGATCGAGCTCCTGCGGAGTGAACTCGGTCGCTGCGGAGCTGTTCAGGTGGGGAATCGATTGAACTTCTGGCGCACATTGGAGGTACGCGGTTGCGGGGTGATCGAAAGACCTCCGGAAGGTGGATGAATACTGCGCAGCACGGATTTGAACCTCGGGAGCTATGTGGCTCATGATTTCCGTGCTGTGCAGAAGTCCTGGCACACCTGGCAAAACGGCCACTCTACCATTCTCAGGTTTGGCGGGTAGACTGAGATCGGGCATCGGAGCGCTCTGGGAAGGTGGAACAACGTCAGTATTATCGGACTTGAGATACATATCAAGTAAGTCTGATAGTTCGCATAGACGGTCGAATTCACTGTCTGTAATGCTCGAACGTCGGTTTTGAGGAGGATGCTCATCCGGTAACGTCGTTAGCAGAGTAGAGGGCTGCGGGTTGACCTGTTGGATTGTCTGTTGCTGTTCGTTGTGTTTGTCGTCAGTGCCATGCCCTCCTGGGCTAGGTTGATAAGGGAGATCGGTTTGTTTCTGATGAGAAATACCATTCACTCCGGACGTATCGAGCGGGTTGGCTTCAGGATAAACATGAGCTGGAACGAGAGTTTGTGGGGGTTGCGTATTGCCTAGCGGCGAATTTGATGTTCCTGCAACTGTTCCACCTGCAGCCGCTCCTGGAGAAACAATCATATCGACTATTTTCTGCTCCATTTCGGTAAAGTCTGACGTGGCTCCCAGCATGTTGAAAGGTTCACAGTTCAATCGAGTCGTTGCCTGAGTAACGTTGCCTAGGCCAGTCGGTGTCTTGGGCGGTGCATTTGTTCGAAACGGATTTGGAAGGGGCTCCCCTTGGACAAAGTTCGAAGACTTCTCAAGGTCTGTAAGATTAGGATTGAGGCCAGGAGGTGTGGAGGTTACTTGAAATAGCTTCCTCTTAGTTGGACGTGCCTTTGCTGGTAAGCCGCTCAAGTGGATATCACTGATGATATCACTTGAAGGGCAGTAGGCTTGATCCGAAGGAGTAGTTGGCCAACCCCTAACCAAGGTAGGTTGCTGGTCACTGCCGCAATGCATATTTCCAAGGTCTTGTGATGAGGTTGTTGGCAATGCATAACATCCGCTGCTACCAGAGGATACATCATACCCTTCTGGATATATTGAAGTAGCTGGCAGCGAAGGCTTATCGCGAGCTGCTGCAGTCTGCATACCTCCAAATCTGCGTTGAAGCAAGTCCAAAATCTTAGGGTTGACCTTCAGCTTAACTATTAAACTGGGCTTGGCTGCAATTGGAATACCTTCAGATCTCTGTTGAGGCAAGTCAGAGAGCTTAGGGTTGGCCTTCAGCTTAACTATTAAACTACGTCGTTTTGAAAGCTGTTGCTCATTGTGAACTGGTCCAGGGTCATTCCTAATTCTATCGATATAGGTTGATTGTCCGAGCACAACAGGGGCCGCGACCGTAGATCCAAAACCAGGTGGATACTGTTCTTGTCGAGAAACTATGCAAGGTGCCCTATGATTGATATAAGCCCTAGTTCCAGCTATTTCGGCCCGCATCGGATGGTCATGGCGCTTGTCACAGCGAACATTCAGCTTAATCAATGGTCTTCGAGGACCTTTTTGAGCGGTACCAGAAGCCTTGGCATTGTCTCCAGTACCAACTGGTGCCGAAGACGCATTCATATCACCAGAGGATTCTGGGAGCTTGCTAGGAGGTGCTGTTGTCCTGGATTTGGACTTGGACAGACGCTCGTCGGGTTTGTTGTCAGATTCTGTGGCGAGAATTGGCTTTGTTGCGGCCTGGCCCTGAGATGATGCCTTCCCATTTAGATGCTCATGAGGCACCTTTCTCTTGTAGAAAACAAAGGGGTCCAAATCGTCGATGTCCGGGTAATCCTCCAACTCATCATCGCTCTCCTCAGCCTGCACATGAAATTTCAATTCCCGCCAACATTTGTTCGTCCCCTCGTATTTCTTGATCCGCTCAATGGCTCTCTTGACATAACCACATTCGCCGCATCGGTATCTTGAAAGAAACTTCTCGGCATTTTCGATATCCTCTGATGTAAATGAGAAGATCGTAGGTTTGTAGACTTGCTCGAATGTCTCCTCCCAAATATCTTGAAACTCATCCGATGTACCAAAGCCACCATTCAGGATGTTGCGAGTGCTAGTCTTGGTGAATTGATCGATGCATGAACCTTCTTCCGACTGGTCGATACGTGATTCTCGGTCGTGAAGCTTGTCGAAGTGATTGCGGTCTGCCTGGTTAAGGCCAAGGAACTTCCAAGCTTGCTCTATGGACCCATCTCGGGTTAACTCGTGGATGATAACGAGTTGAAGGCCTTCGGATAGAGCTCCCCATTTAAGTTTAAGTAGTTCATCCTGACACTACAAAACCCACCGCAGTTAGCATTTGATTTTGTTTTCTTTTGGATACACGGGCTTCTCTGACCTTTATAAAATACCTGACCCCTCGGACTCCCTTTGGATTCAACACTTCCCTTGCCTTAAAGCCATCATATTCTTGTGCGGTTTTAATGAATAGTTCATCAGCCGAATAGCCGCCCATAAATGACGCGCTTTGCACCTTCATATCGTAAAACTTTCCTATGATGTTGTTCCAGGCCTTCCATTTAAACGGAAGAGCCACAGGGTTGGGTCTCGCGTCTTCTGGAACCTCGGCGAATTGGGGGAGTTGAGAGGCACCTTCTTGTTGTGCATTCTGGTCGTTGCTTAGGTGCTTGGAATAGGCATTGCTCTGAATAACTTCTTGTGTATTGCCATCTCCGATCTCCTCCGTCTCAATGCTTGGTAGGAGTCGAAAACCGTCGTGTTCTTGTACATGTTGATGATCATTCGACTCCACAGGTGGATTGTTTCGAATCGCTGCTTCAACATTTCCATGATCGATCTCATCGTCGGTTCCCTCAGGCTGTCTTCCAGGAGCCCATGTCCCCAAAGGAACGGTGGGAAAGGCAGCCTCGGGCAAGGTCGGGTCGAAGTCCACCGTATGAGCTAGGAATAGCGGCTTCTCCAAACCATGTTCATCATAGCTTGACTCACGATAGCATCCAGGAGCATTCGGCCTCTTCCTGAGCCTCATCCTGGCGGTGAAGCGAGGGATAGGGGAGTGATTCACGTGACCTCGCGTAAAGTCGATGGCAAGGTTGGTGATGTTAAGCTAGGCAGCTGATGCTGTGAAGGGGTAAAACAGATAGGAACAAGGTCCTGTAAGGTAAGGTGGGCAGGGTGATAATGTGAGCAGAAGGGTGAAGGGTGAAGGGGAACACAAAATGTGATGCTGTGCAGATGCTTTGCAAGAAGAGGAAGAGTGTGTGGGGGGGTTTTGAGAAGAGCCACCATATACAACTTCCTAGAGAGGATTTCCACAACGCAAGAGGGGTTGTTGTTTTGGAGAAAGGTTGGGACGTGTAAAGAAAGGCTTTGTTTAGATCTATGGAAAACGCGTGTTTCTAATCTCCTAACCTGAATAGGCGGGCGACTGGGCGACAGAACGAGGATCATCGTCAGGTCGACCAACTGTGGACGAACCAGGGTGTCGCCAGTGATGATAACTGGTGGTGATAGCTGATGGGGATAGCAGGCGGTGGTGGTGTCGCTAGAGTCACTTAGGGGCTCAGCTTGAGCCAGACCAGACCCAAATTCGAACTGAATGATAGATGATTTCTTTATTTGCTACTAGCAAAACCTATGAACCTCAATGGATTTATCTCTTTAGTAAAGACACCTACCTATGCCCTGGGGTATTTGATAACAACGACTCCGAGCCCAATGCAAGTTCCACTTCTCCAAACTCCAGCAGCATGATAACTCCTCCTTCCCAATGTACTGATACACACCTGAAGGCACAGCTTTCCACCCAGGATACTGACTCGATCTCATTGAGAAGGGCCATCCCGGAATGGAACAAAGCCGGCACGATTATCAAACCTCTCTATGTCGTCAAGGGTCATCGTATCCATATCGTCAACGTTATTGTCGTCCACCTCATCCCTACCTCGCTTTGAAGCTGGCTTATTTCCTCGACCGAAGTCTAGCCATGGGGCTGCAGCACCAGCAACGGCCTTTCGAGCTTGCAGGAGGTCGTGGTAACTTAACAGGAGATTCTTCAAACCGTCATCAAGAGCAATACAGAACCGGTGGGATTGTATGTACTGGATTGTAGTAACCAGGTCCATGTAGTACATGTTCATGAGATATGCAGCGATGACAGCGGTAGATCGTTCATTGCCTGTCTCGCAGAAGACTAGGACCTTTCCCTGGATGGGGCGAATATGGTCGTGTCGGTTCTGTGCCTTGAACATGTTCTGTCGGTAGATCGAAATCAGATGGTCATTGATGATCTTAATAGCCGCAGGAAAAGCAGCAATGAGCTGAGGGTTTCCCTCAACATCAACAGCTGCTGCCTGTATGCCCAGTTGGTTGGCAACCTTCTCTCCACCCAGGAGCCTAGCTTGTGCGGTTGTAGTATTTCTGATCACAAGCAGCATCGTGATGCCTTCTGATCGGAGGTAGTCGATGTCTCTAGCGGCGGAGGACGGGCCCAGGTAGAGGAAGGAGAGTATGCATTGTGCGTTGCGTCGCCATTCGTACTGCCAATCGCCGGTCATTCCAGAAGCAACTTGTTCTTGGCCTCCATGAGTGATGATTTTCAGAATCTCGCGTTCATCCGCGTCAACTTCGAAACCGTCATATTCGGGAATCACAAATACATTG
Source organism: Venustampulla echinocandica (assembly GCF_003357145.1). Classification (NCBI taxonomy): domain Eukaryota; kingdom Fungi; phylum Ascomycota; class Leotiomycetes; order Helotiales; family Pleuroascaceae; genus Venustampulla; species Venustampulla echinocandica. The sequence goes on from NW_022474209.1 coordinate 329,160, forward strand.
TCCTCCGCAGGTTGGGGAATGGCAATATGAGGAGGGGAAGGCGGCTGAAGTAAAACGTTAGCTCGAGTGCATTTATGTATGTATCCGTCTGTTGCGGTGGGGGAAGAAACTCACGCGCCATGCGAACTCTCCTGCGGCCGTAGCTCCGATTCGTTGGGACACAGTTACCATGCTGGCTTCAGCACGGGTATCGACAAAATGCCCCATAGGACCAGTATCCTCGGCGCGTGGTGGGGTGTCGAGATAGGGCATTTGGAATAGTACGGGCGATGGTGCAGGGGAGCATTCCTCATAAGTCGACATCGCCGCAACTTTGACACCAGCCTGGTCAAGCCAGTCCAGTGCAGTGTTGCAAGGCGAAGTTGGATGGTTATTGCGGAACCCTGAGAGGTGAGTTGAGAAGTTGTCTTTATTCTATCTGAGGACCATTATATTCACGCAAAGAGTCACGGAGACGGAGTTTCTAATATCCGTGAATGCTAAGCTTTGGTTGATACCGATAACGATAAGGTTGCCACCGCGATAAGAAACTAGCAATGTTTCACATGCATCAGGATCACAGTATCCAGCCATGTTAGTTACATACTAAATGGAAGGGTTAGGTGAGAATGAGCCTGGGAGAAGATCAATAGAGAGGGATGAAAGGAAACAAGGCCATATCAAAGCACCCACATACTTAAAGTCCCCGTAGGTCAGCAAGTACAGTACATTAGGTGTAGGTACCTTCACTATTCAGGTACCATTTTAGCCACATGAGATACTGCAGCTTGATACTTGAAATAAAGTACGAAAATCAACCATTAAGTACTTAGGCACCAGAAAAGCATTTTTAACTTAATCCCATAATCTAAGTCTATTTAGGAGGTTTAACTGAGCTAGCCCTCCGTGCCACGGAACCAGCGGATCTGGCAGCAGCCGATTCATCAGCTGGAGCCTCCTTATCCGCAGACGAGACACTCGAAAAGCTGCTCTCATTTACCAGAGGAGAAGGCACTTCGGGAGATGCAGCCCGGGATCCAGGAGTAAGCTTCTGTATTCTGGGCCCAGCAGTACCACCGGCGGTACTCTTCTTTCTCCGTCTCTCAGACGCACTCGATGCATTGCTCCCACGGCGCACATGTCCCCTTAGAGCACCCTCCTCTAAGTCAACGGTAGGTGTAGTACTTCGAGAAGAGTTGCGAGAGTGAGAGCCCGAGCGTATACTTCCGCTTCGAGTCCGCTTGTGATCCTTCTCGAGATGGCTATGCCGGTGATGGGCAGGATGTTGAGTCTTCTCGGGATCAGGAGTCTTCCCACGACCGAAGCCACGGTAGCCTGTCCACCACAACCACCCTCCCTGATCCTTTGCAATCTTCCTATCATGCTCCTTGAGCTTCTGCCGTAAAAGGCTGCGTCGTTCATTCTCCTTCTCCCAGTATTCCGTCCGATATATATCCCAGTTCTCTCGGAAATTTGGAGAAAAGGGCTTCGGAAGCAGCAACAGCTTGATGTAGTCCCCGCCAGGGGCCAGATCTTCCTCAAGGCCCATCTCGTCATCCTCATGTATATTTGGTAGGGCAGGATGCCCGCCACTTCGCTGCCCTTTCTCTGACTCTCTCAGTAACGTAGGGTTGACGTATCGATATGAACTTCCAATGTTGCCGGATAATAATCCGTAGGAAAAGATGAATGACAGGGTGGACAGTATCTCTCTCCACAATGATTGCTTTATCACAACCAGCTTGCAATTGAACCCCCTTAGTCCCCTGTTTGTAGTATAGACCCACCGCCGTGGCCATCGAATCCCTCGCTCCCATTGTCCAGTGCCCCAGATCAACAAACCAGTCACAATACCACCCATGAAGCAAACCTTTTCCGTAACCTCCACCACCCAGTATACCGAACCTCCAACGCCGCTGCCATCTTCTCGGGGTTTCAGGAACAACGCGTATCCGAAGTATAATATCCATAAACCGAGGAGCGTCAGGAAAAATGTATGGTGCCGCCTTCTTGTTCGCAGTTCAAGCCATTGCGCCCGCAGGGATGCTTCAAGAATCAGGAGATTGAGGTAGATCTGGGGAGGAGACGAGGGAAGAGAAGCCAATGGGTCTGCCACAGTTGAGGCGTTCGGATTTAGAGTGTCGGGCGATATGATGGGCGTTGTCGTTGGTATGGGGTACTGCTTCCCAGGAGGCGGCGCGCCCTTCACCAACTGGTCTAAATTCGACATTGCGATCGGGGTCCGATTCAACACTCCACGTTACTGTACTTCAACTTGAATATCATTATGGTATGGGATGGGAGAATCGGTGGACGAGGTGAAATTTCGGGAGCAGAGGGAGCTTGCAGCTATAGAACTATAAACGAAAAATAGGTTCAAGGGTTCGCGATCAGCCCAGAAAATATTTGCATTAGCCTGCGGTATTCATAGACGTTGGAACAAGCTAATAAAAAGCTTGTTGTTGGTGTTTTGCGGTTTGTTGTTCAGCAGAAGCCGCGGCTTTCCGTCGGAAGCTTTCTTGCGCATCGACACTTTATCCCTTGACCGGTGCTCAGTTGCCCCGTGCCGATCGGAATCCCACGTCCCCAAGTCCCCTACGTACCACGTATCAAGTCCAACAAGAACAACTTTATTTCCGTTCAAAGCCACTGCGGAAGCTCGAACAAGTCTTATGAGCCTGACTGGTCAACTCGTCCAATCTCAACTGATTCCTAGCTTCAATTGGCTTTGAACTGCCCGGGGTGCGGAGCAAAAACTGTGTCGTCGTCGTCATCACCAGTACGCCCCCGGAGACGGAGGAAAGACTATGTACGAATATTGGTAGACGCACTTAGGGAGTTGCCTAAGTCCGATGCCCCAGACAGACAAAAGACATAAGCAACAGAATTTCCCCTGAGTTTCGAGAGGCATCCTTTTTGCCTCTCACCCATCCTCTCAAGTTGTATCAACCACCGAGCCTGCTGTCGCTGCTCTTGCGATCGATTTCCCCCGATTCAATAGGAGCGCGGACGGCGATACCCCATTTGCGACAATTACAACTACAACTGTCACATCCGCGAATCCGGCCAGAAGGACATAATTACTCCACCATGTCCGCCTCTGAACGCGCCGAATCGCCCTCCGCTCGAGGCCAACAGCCAATGCTTGCCTCGCAGCGAGCAAAGCAGGACGCACAAACTCCCAAGCCGAACCCATATTTTCCCCTAGGATACAAGGCCGGCTTCAGCCAGTGGTGGGCCAATGTATCACCGGCAATCGCGGAGCATAATGTTTTGTCCTACATTCCATACCTCCAAAAACCTCCTACGCATACACAAACGGGGTCTGTCCCGGTATCCGCCCGAGGATCTACTACAGATGTCAACATCGACCCGTCCCGGGAATCCTCACCAGTGAGGACCAGTTCCCTAAAGGATCCCTACGGGCCGCGGACATGGAGTTCGAACCTGGTGCCGTTGAGTGGCAAGAACCGAGCGCTGAATGAGTTCTCGGTGGAGCGAGTGGGAGAAAATGTGGAGGAAAATCTCGTCATGCTGCATGGGTACGGAGCTGGGTTGGGGTTCTTCTACAAGAATTTTGAGGGACTGAGCCGCGTCAGGGGCTGGAAGTTATATGCTCTGGATATGATGGGAATGGGGAGAAGCAGTAGACCACCATTCAAGGTACATGCCAAGGACCAACAGGGCAAGATTACAGAAGCGGAGAATTGGTTTATCGATGCCCTAGAAGAGTGGCGGATACTGAGAAAAATCGACAAATTCACATTGATGGGACATAGTATGGGTGGCTACATGGCTGTGGCATACGCGCTGAAATACCCTGGCCGTCTAAACAAGCTTATTCTAGCATCACCTGTTGGGATTCCAGAGGATCCCTACGCGATGCAGGCCGATATGCCAGAACCACAAGAGTCGACGATGAACAACGAGTTCTCGCAAGACCAAGAAAAAGATATCGTCAATCCAAACGGCAAACTCAAGACCAATGGCGACAACAACAATTTTCTCAATGCTCGCTCAAAAGCGGAAGCCAACAATACGACATCCAGCACACCTCCACGCCGACCGATAGCCAAGTGGATCACATATCTATGGGATGCCAACATCTCGCCCTTTAGTTTCGTCCGCTGGTCTGGACCGCTGGGTCCACGGCTGGTATCGGGATGGACATCAAGGCGTTTCTCCCACCTACCTCAAACCGAATCAGATGCCCTACATGATTATGCCTATTCCCTATTCAAACAACGAGGTAGTGGCGAATACGCTCTAGCATATATTCTAGCTCCTGGGGCATTCGCGCGCAGTCCACTCATCAGACGAATCCACGGCGTCGGTCGCCAACCATTACCTCCGCAGCAATTCACCTCCCCTTCCTTGACAAAAGAGACTGGCATCCCCGTGATAATGATGTATGGCGAACACGACTGGATGGACGTTGCAGGCGGCTTCGCCTCAGAGCAGAGACTTAAAGAAGAGAAAGAAAAGGCTCTCATGGCTGCGAGTGCAGAGGAGAAGAAGATGGAAAACGGACAGACAAAGGTGGTGATTATCAAGAAGGCGGGACATCATGTGTATCTCGATGGATGGGAGGAGTTTAATCAGGTGATGAGGGAGGAGATGGAGGAGACTTCGAAACGGACGAAGAGCCTAGAAGCTGCTAGTTGATGAGTGGATGAATTGAGAAGTGTTTGATGCTGCTGTGGAGTTTACGGGTGTTGCATGATTCGAAATGCAGAAGTAGAATCAGGGGGGTTGGCGTTTTCATGGAAGGAGGCCTTCCATGATGTATTATAACTAGACACATAGATACTCACTGACCGAATTGAAGAATTTCGGTCTTACATACACGAGGAATAATTACTTTCCACCTCATAATGCATTCCACTTGTGCTTGAACAATAAAACCTGCCGCCATCGAGCATCTAATTGTCCTCCTTAGACAATGTATATAGTGCTTATGTAGCTAGTTAAATCTAATTCCCTAATTCCATTATACTTATTCCTCCTATAGTTCCTATCCTTCAAGTTCCCCCTTACCACCCTCAATAAACCTCATCTCCTTTCCCGTCTCGGCATCAAAAATCCTAACCATCGGACATTCCCACTCCGGATCAGCCGCCCGTGTCTGCTCAAAGTCCTTTACTAACAAAGCGAAATGGTGATCCCCCTCATTCCACCAAGCAGCTATTTCTCCCCTCTCCGCATATATCTCCAAATCCCTCAGCGTCTTTATACTCTTAATAGTCTCCATATTATTCAACCCGAAATAAGCACAATCCTTGGTATGTATAACCAGTTTCTGGATCTCGAGACGATAGGCGGGAGGGATAAATTGGAGGTCGCTGTCGATAAATCGCACGAAGTCTTGATAGAAGGAGAGATAAATAGAGCGTGCGGAGGAGGGGGTTGTAAAATAGGGCGTGTATATCTTAAGGGCTTCGTAGCGCGATTCGCGGTTCAAGAGGAGGAGAGGTGGGGTTGGGGAGTCGGTGGACCAAGACTTGGCGGTACGGGGCTGGCGGGGTATAATGGGTGCTCTATTACATGATATAGTAACGGTTCGAGGAGTTGACAGGTACAAAGACCAGATTTTAAGGCGGACCTCGATTGGGAGGGCGGGGAAGGGGTGGAAGGTGGTTAATGTTGACATTGTTTATGTTGATGCGGCGCGCGGCACAGCGGAGAACGGAGAATCTTATAAGGGGTCAACATGTTGGATTGTTACAATTTGCTACATTTGTAAGTTGACTTACGACTATAATAGATGCAAATCGCTGTAAAGAATGTTCTGGTTCGAGAGCGTCGATGTTGTAAAAGTGGAAATGAATTGCAGTTCAACTAACCTCAATGCAACTGGTAGCCAGCAGCAACCAGAATCCAATCAATCTCCATACTTCGTACTGACAGCGCCGCACCGTAAGCAAAACCTGGGCGCTGAACCCTTGTATTGTTATTACTTTTTGCCATGACCTCTGTAATAGCTACCTGGTAGGTTGTATAGGTGGAGATAAATGAATTCTATATATTTTCATACATCGCAATCGATCCTTCTATTATAATCGCCAAACCTCCAGCCACTAGCTATCCAGCTTCCTTAGAAATACTCCCGGTGGAGAAGGGGAACATAAGAAAGTCTCCAAGAAAGCTCACAATGCACCGGAGCCGTTATACACCATCCCTAAAAGTATTGTCGTTTCTCTAGCAATCCTTCTGCGCTCTCCTCAGTTTGCCTCGTCGTACTCATTAATCGCCCGAACCTTCTCCGCGGAAGCCGAGTTCTAATAGCGGGATCGAATTAGTCTCCAGTGTCTTAAATCCCCAGTCTCTTTTCTTCCAACTTCCTCCGTTCTAATATCAAGAAGCTCCAAAAGGAGAAAAAGAAAAAGAGGTTAACTTACGGGATCAAATCTTAACCCAACCCACTGCTTCACAAGCGTCTTTGCCAATTCCACCCCAATAACCCTCTGTCCCAGACACAGCACCTGGGCATCGTTGCTCAGCACCGAGCGCTCCACGCTAAACGGATCGTGAGCAGTGACGGCGCGCACGCCGGTTACTTTGTTGGCAGCGATGGCGACGCCTAGGCCGGTGCCGCAGATTAGGAGGGCGCGGTCGCATTCGCCACTTGCTATTAGCTTTGCCTAGGATTTGTTAGACGTGTTTTGTCCGGGGAGTTATTCAAGATGTACATACAGCGTCAACGGCGAAATGGGGATATGCCTTCTTGTCGCTTGCAGAAAGGGGTCCGACATCGAAAACTGTCTCGACTCCTGGGTGCTCGTTGAGCAGTTTTGTAAGGGCAGCTTTGTACTCGAATCCAGCTATTCATAGCAATAAAGTTAGCAAATAAATATAAATATATGGTTACTAAATCACTAGCTAAGTCAGTCACATACCATCATCACCACCAACCACGATCTTCAACTTCTTCTGCTCAGTAACTGCCATCGTATCCTTCTTTCCTATAAATCCAAAAGCCGGGAAAATAAATAATGATATTGCACGAGGTGGAATTGCAAGGACGCGTAAAGGGTTAATAATAAATGATTATATTTATCTAAAGGAGAGGAAAGGAAACCGAACAAGAAGAACCCACTCCCACCTACAAGTATTTGTATCGCAGCGATTTATTGCTCCGGATGATTATTGTCCTGGTGGCGGGTTGATCACATTTACCCCGCCGACAGGGGCGGATGGTGCAAATGCGGTAATCCGGTGCGCTGGGCGCCCCCCCTCCCACCATACAAAAATGGGGGTCCAAAAAGGGAAGGGTATCCGGGAAGTTTAATAAATAAATAAGTAAATAAAGAACGAATAAAATAAATAGATATTTGGAAGGGTGGAACATATTATTATATTTTTGCTACTCTTGTTGATTCCCATCTGCATTGCACTTGTGGTTTTAAGGTTCTGTACTACACAATCTAAGCTTTGGCTGCAAGGACTTCCTCGGGATTTTGGACAGCAGTTAGTCAATTAGCAGTTAGTGAATACTTCTCTTTCCGGTCCTCAAGGCACTTACTCTTTACACTCCGGCTCCTCGTCACTTGCTAGTAGAAGTGCCCAAGTTGCAAATCCACACAACTTACTTACTCTGTACTTACCACCCACAGTCTCAAACCAGCACATATAACAAACCTTTAATAAAGCAACAATGTCGACCTCTTCACCAGCCCTCCCGCGGCCAAAACGCACAATCGGTATCTCCCTCAAACTCTACTTCGACCATCCCAAGACCGTATCCTACCTCGCGGCCCTGCAACCCCTCAACGCACTCGCGCAATCCCACGACATATCCTTATTCCTCATCCCATCCATGATCTCCCTCCCTCTCCTGCTCGCCCAACAATCAACCGCATCTTCAAATCCAACCTCAAGCCCCCAGATTCTTCTGGGCGCCCAAAACTCATTCTACGAAGACGACGGCGCGTACACAGGCGAAGTCTCCCCCCTCGGACTAGCACAACTGGGCTGTTCCCTCGTGGAACTCGGCCACGCCGAGCGACGCCGATTATTCGGCGAAGACGATGCGGTTGTCGCATTGAAGGCGCGCGCTTCGCTGAGGAATGGGATGGTGCCGCTGGTGTGTATTGGAGAGAAGCACGAGGGCAGCGTCGAGGAGGCAGTTGCGGAGTGTAGGTCGCAGGTAGAATCGATTCTCGACGTGCTGGATGAGTCGGAGAAGACGAATAAGGGAGCGAGGAAGGAGATTATCTTCGCGTACGAACCCGTCTGGGCAATTGGACAGCCTACACCTGCGCCTGCGGAATATGTCGTCAATGTCGTGAAGGCTTTAAGGGATATTTGTGTGCAGAGGGGACGGGGAGGACATGGCGAGATTCGGTTCTTGTATGGGGGGAGTGCGGGACCGGGCACGTTTGAGAAAATGAGTGAGGGTGTCGATGGGTTGTTTTTGGGCCGGTTTGGGCATGATCCTAAGAGGGTGAGGGAGGTGATTGAGGAGGTTGCGAGGGCGTGAAATGGATGTTCCGGGGTGTATAGTAGTGTATTCGTATGGGGGAGCGAGAAGAAGATGTTGGACAACCGAATGGGATAATAGGCAGTTGCAAATGTAATCACATACCTATGAAGTCCATCGGCTAACGCTCGGCCGAACCTCCACCGCCTCGAAGATACATAAGGGGGGGAGGGAGATATTAGCTAGATGCGACAGCCTTAGTACACCCGACACGAAGAACTCGAGCCGCTATAAGGCAAAACATCTCCTTGTTTGAAAAGTGCAGAATTCGTCGCTCTGTCGACCAAGTAGGATTATTCCGCAACGATGTTCGCAGTGCAGGCGAAGGAGCGTTTCACTCACGGGGAGGAAGCGCCTTTGGTTTCCGTTTTGGAGCCATGTACTCGTACTTCCTCTATATTTTATTAACTTGAAGACTTTTAAAAAGACAAAGTTTTCTAAAGGGTAGGTTTAAGCATTTACTCAGTAGCGTTATTTGTGACCTCAACGATCAATAGTGGCTCAAGACGTTGCCGCAGCGGATTCCTGCAAGCCCTTAATACGCCTGTGTTTATACCGATCCATCTTCAGTGCTCTCTGCCACATTACCGACACACCCCACACGAAACAACAAAGAAGAACTTAACAATCACCACATCTTCTCTTCTCTCCTCATAGCGAACAAATTAATAAGGGTTTCGCATCACAGCCTCATGCTTGACGTCATCTCACCATCTCACCGGCAATACATAGCATAATCCTCCTGTATGTATTGTACACATTATTCAGTAGTACTTGGCACTTCCAACACCAGAATAATCCTTTCACCGGAGGTCCGCTAATCTCAAAAGTCCGGCACCCGCGCCACCAATCAGCCACCATCGGTACCTGCACTGGTTTCATCCTATTACCTTAGTAAGCCCAGCCAATTTGTCATATTGGTAATACCCGTTCACAATTTGCTTTGCAACGATTCGTAAGGTACATAGGTACGTAGTATTTCCTTTCAAAACTGCGTGCTGTTGTCCGAATTAGACCTAGTGTCAATTAATAAACAGGCATAGTGTTGCAATACGGTGTGAGATCGACAATTAACATCAAGTAGATAAAGGTTCACGTTTATCTCGATCTATATTTCGATATCATTCAATACCCTATCTCCAGTCCAATCCTGCCTGCTATTTACCTTTACAAGTCCCCCCCCCCCCCCACATTCAGCCACTTATCTTGTGATCGTTCTGAAACTCCAACAAATCAAATAAACACATTTTCACGCAGCAGCTACCATGACGAAAACAGTCATCATCCTCGGCGCCTCGTATACGGGTGTGGGAATCGCTCATAGGTCAGTGGGTTCGGTATGCGCGATTCGATTGGAGCTTTCTAACATGCGGTTGTAGTTTATTGAAGCGTACCCAAAAAGAGGTCACCGATTTGAAAGTGGTTCTTGTTTCCACGACAACTCATATGTACTGGAATTTGGCATCTGTTCGAGGTAGGCCAATTAGTGCCCTAATCTAGGCTTAGGATAGGTTTCTGACTCGGGGTTTTATAGCGATTGTTCCTGGGCAATTGAGTGATGACAAGGTAAATTCCATCCCTTGGAAAAAGCGAATCGTGGGAATAGCTGCTAAATATTTACAGATTTTCCAAGATATTCAATCCGGGTTTAAACAGTACCCCTCAGGGTCCTTCGAATTCGTCCACGGTCGAGCCACAGGAATAAACCCCGATGCCAACACCGTTACTATATCGACCGAATCTGGGGAATCCACGAAAGACTACGATCACCTTGTCATTTCAACAGGGAGCCGCACAGTTGGCGACGTGCCATGGAAGGCCTCATTGGAAGGTTACGAGAAGACGAAGAGCCTATTACACGAATACCAGAATAAAGTGAAAGAGGCGAAATCTATTGTGATTGCGGGCGCGGGGCCAACGGGTGTTGAAACCTCTGGTGAAATTGCCTTCGAGTTTGGCAAGGGCAAGGAGGTCACTCTGGTATGCGCCGCTTCTTGGATGACCGATGATTCGGGTGCTGACGATAATAGATCACTTCTGGAAAATCCGTCCTCGCCGACCTTCCAGCAAGTGTCGTGAAAGTCGCCACGAACGAGCTGCAGAATTTGGGGGTCAAAATCGTGGCCGAAACAAAGGTCCAGGGTTCCGTGACGAAGCCTGATGGCAAGACCGAGCTCACATTATCCACGGGCGAGAAACTCGTCACAGATTTATATCTGCCCACTGTCGGTGTGATACCGAATACCGAATATGTCCCCAGCAAGCTCCTAAACGACCACGGGGACGTCGTTGTTGATGAATATCTACATGCCAAGAATACTTCAAATATTTGGGCCGCGGGCGATGTTGTCGACATCCAGCCTTCCCAGATGAAGTACGCAACCGACCAATCCAAAGCTCTTTCCAAGAATCTCGATCTTGTGTTGAAGGGCAAAGCTCCGGAAATCTATAAGTTTGATGGTGCTCGTAAGTCACTACTCATCCTGGCACTCCCCCTTCTCACAGATGGTGCGCTAACACAATAATAGCAATAATCGCAGTCACAATCGGCAGGAGTAAAGCCACTGGCCGCTCAGGAAACATGAAACTCCCAAGTCTCCTCATTTGTAAGTTTTCCCTGATAGGTACCTCTTCATTAAACATTTGCTAACATTCGTCTCTACTTAGGGTGGATCAGTAAGTACTTCCGCTCACAGTATCGCGCGCGATTCAGCACACTAACATTCAATCTCAGAGGGCCGTACTTTGTTCACCGAGAAGTTGCCTAAGTACATCAGTGGCGCAGAATTCTAGGCTTGCCATTCGGCAACTTGGCGGTATTGATTTCTATGCAATTTCATGGTAGGTGTTGGGGCTATACCCAGGTTTGGTTCAAGCGCATCACCGAGCGGGTTCTTCTTGATACGGGAGCGTATGGCATGTCGATTGAACTAGGCTATCATAGTTAATAGATGTTTGTTTTCTTGTTCACATTGTTCCTGAAAGCAAATCAAAGTGCCATAGTGACTTCTATCGGTTGGAGATGTGAGACTTTGCCTTGTTTGATTCCCAAGCGTCCTTGGGCTGGTCGTTAGACAGATACCCGAGTTACTGCCTCAAATCTAGTGGGATAGCCCAAGATGACCAGCTGCTAAGAGCATCCGTGAGTGGAAAGGCACCGTTGCTTGCCAACAACAAAGGAAGTTGGAGAATGATAAGCATATCGAAGTCAATAGGAGAGTCCAGTTTTGCAAGAGTGGTAGTTTCGGAGGAGAGATAAGATAGCAAGGTTGTGTTGGATTCCGAGAATAGTAGCGACTAGGGGTTCCGGGCGCGCGGGACCCATCCACAAGCAGTTCGTTGGACATGATGCTAGGCTGAGGATGTATCATGTGGGTAATCAATCCATTATTGAAGCTTAGTCTTCCACGTTCTCCACCCTAGCTTGAGCACCTTCCGCTTGTATAGTACCAAACTACCGGCACTACCATGCCATGCTACATTGCAAGGCAAAAACTAGCACCATGCATAAATGAAATAAAAGTCGAGAAGTGCTCCAAGTCAAGCTAGGTAAAACATATTCTGCTCAAGCCTCAAGCCTCAACATCGAGCTTTGATCCCTTTGCCCGCTTGCTATCTTTTTCATTGGTCTAGGCACTCCATGGCACGGTTGTTCTATCTATGCTCATGGCACCTGTGATCCCGTAGTGATCTTATTGTTAATGGTCGAGCCTCAAACCCGATCGAAAAGTCACATACTCTGCATGTGGCACGGCGTACTTGGCAGCCATAGGCGCGCAATGGTGCAGCATGTAACCATAGCACGAGGCACCCCATGGTATGAGGTCAGCGATTGACCCGTTAATCGGGGGGACGGGAGCAGGCCGCTGGCCCGTACTTCGTATTATCACGAGGCCGCGGGGTCTCGAAAATCGAATGCTGTGTTATTTCGAGGCTAGAGGTGGTGTATGTAACCTTGCTGTCGCGAGATCTACAGGCTTTAGGTTTCAGGGGCGCTTTGGCGATGTAATGGCCAAATCCACTGGTAATCGATTGCCACGCTTATGTAATTAGAAGATGCTCTTGGTCAAGTGCTTCACACTTAGGACAGATCCGCGTACGAAGTCCGGAAGAGAGGGTTCTGCGTACTACGTATCACGTAGTATTGTGGCTCCACGGTTCTTCGTACCTACATACTCCAGTCGGAGGTGTTACTGTATTCTGTCGTTCAAAGAAACCCTTGCCCGGACGGGGTTCGAGGCTGGCGTCCGCGGTGCAGGCGCCGCGACTGCCAGAAGCCAACTTCACTAGAGTCAATACTGGAGTCCTGGCATTGGTGCCGTGGCGACTTGAATCTTGCGGAGAGACGCCACAACCACATGTATGCTGGTGCCTCGGCCGATTTTGGCTCTATGGCCCAATAACAACAACAGATATGTTCAAGGGGGAAGGCCCGTTTAAAATCTCCGTTGCATCATGGATGATGGGAGGCGGCCCCCCGCAACGATTTCAGCCAGTCAAGTCGTTTTGTGGTGTTTGGTTTTCCCTCCCCCTGATTATGGCTACTCCGTAGAGCCTTGGGATCTTGACGTGTTGCCATTTCGAGATGATAGATGCTCCTGTCCTTCTGGATGGACCCTGCTCTGGACGGGTTCCAGATCGTGATATGTGTGGGTGGATGAGACTTTTCCTGATTCCATGCTGTCAACTAATATCGGTAATCCTCCCCATCCCATCCATAATCCCACGATGTGGCTATCTTACGCTCCAAATTCCCCATCACGCATTTGGATCACCGTGAACTCCTTTGCGCAGAGGAAGGAATTGTGATGGACTGGCGCAGACGGATACGGGACTCCGCAGGTCCTCCTCCGTCGAATGCGCTGGCTGTCTTTCGCCGCACGCTTCGCTGCGGGAGAGCAACATGTGCATCGATAACAGTGTAACACTGCGGCCTCGTTGTAATGTTGTAGGCAGCTCAACGGCACAGTATATGAGGAGGCTCACGGGACTTGGGAGCCCAGCCCGGTTGCACAGGATGGTACTTCGTAAAGCCCTGAGCCTTGCCGCATTGCTGGTGTTGGGGGATTTCAAAATTGAGCACTCGGCGGATCCGATGGATTCGCGAAGGCGCCCCCAGGAGGAAAACCACCAACAAACTCACCTCACGCGGGCTCGAGGAGGATCCACACGGGCCTTGGTAGGGGATTGCGGAGCATCAATTGTTCGGGAATCGGGATGCGGGTTGAAAGTCTGGAGTAAAACAGAGCCAGCCACAGTAGCACAGTACTGTACGAAATAGCAGCGTCGTTAAGGAACAGCCAGCCCGCGTGCTCTCCTTCGTATCAAGATATACCAGATCACACGTTACATGAGAAGAGAGCCGTTCTGGTGGTGGCCGGATAACCTTTTGATTTGAGACGAGGATCAGAAGCCCTCGGCCATTGGCAAACACAGAGAGCCACTCACCAGGCAGTATTCAGGATTAGCTATCGCTCCACCGCTGGGGATCCTGGGGATGCTGGATTGATGGGCGCCCCAGGGCGCAAGGAAGGCGGCCGGGTCGTAGTCGCCTCCCCACAAGTCGTTCGGTGCAGAAGCCATCGACCGCCAATGATGTCCGCCCTCCACGGCCGTCCTAAAGGGGCCGGTTTAACGTTATCTCGAAGCACGAACTCGACCAGCATATGGGTAGCTGGGTAGCATGCCACCAGCCAGTGCGCCGCTGAGTAACATCATAGCATCTCACTCCATACTCGTACTCCATACTGCTCGTCGTGCTAACATGGAAGCGCGCAGGGCCAGGGTCGGCTTAAGTGCGAATCTCGAAGGCATGGAGCCAGGGACGCCAGGGAGCAGGCGGAGGATTCAGATTCATATATAGCTGCAGCCAGCCTGTCGCAGTGTCGTCTTCTGCCGTGAAGATAATCCAAGTCGCCGCACCGCATCGCATTGCCAAAGGGTCTGTGTCTCGAGAGCTTGCTAGAGCTGAACTCGTGGTCTATTGTGTTCTGGTTTACGTGCTTGCGGTTGTGATTGTGACTGCTCGCTGCTCGTCGCCCGCCTCCCGACAGCACTCGCTCCCTCACCTTCCCACTCAGCGTAAGTGGTGCTTCCGAGTCCTCGACCGCGGCTCCTTATTAATTCTACGCGCAGTCACCTTTATCCTTCTCGATCTCCAAACACCAAAACTCCAAACACCAGAAACCGAATCCTGAAAGCCCAAACACCAAGCACCAAACGCAGCTATGGCGACCGCGGACAACAACTCCAACCCCGTGGCAGCCGACGCGCCGGTGGATGTGAAGCAGTCGGTCCCCATCCATAACGAGATGGACGTAGTCGACGGAGGAGCAGGAGCACCGCTGCCGGATGGCTGGAAGTACAGAGTCCGCCGCGTTGCAGGTCACCGAATCCCGTGGTATGCTTCGCCTAGAGTCCAGCTTATCATGGTCTCCTTTGTGTGCTTCTTGTGCCCGGGCATGTTCAACGCACTCGGTGGCCTCGGAGGGGGTGGACGAAAGGACGCGACCCTGGCCGATGACATGGTTCGTATATCTTCTCTCCCCGCGTAGATCTATTTCTAATGGCTCTCCTACGCAGAATACCGCTTTGTATAGCACCTTCGCCGTTTTCGGCTTCTTTGGCGGTACCTTCGTCAACAAGCTCGGTATCAAGCTCACCTTGGCTTTCGGAGGAATTGGCTACTGCATCTATGCTGTCAGCTTGCTCGTTTCGCTCCACACAACCAAGCTTGGCTTCCCGATCTTTGCCGGCGCCCTTCTCGGTATCTGCGCAGGTTTGCTGTGGACCGCTCAAGGAACCATTATGATTTCGTATCCTCATGAGAGTTCTAAGGGCAAGTACTTTGGCTGGTTCTGGGCTATTTTCAACTTGGGAGCAGTTATTGGCAGCTTGGTAAGTCATCCCACCGCTGCCCTGCTGAATGGGCAGCCGAATTCGTAGTCCTCGGGGCTTAATGAGCCCAGTTTCCTAAACCTATCGCTTACTGAGCTAACCTGATGTACAGATTCCTCTCGCCCAGACATACAACACCACTGCTAATGTGGACGTCACGACTGGCACTTATATTGCCTTCATCGTTCTCATGTTCTGCGGAGCTTGCCTTGCCCTTTGCCTCTGCAATGCTGGTGACGTAGTCCGATCAGATGGAAGCAAGGTCGTATTGATGAAGCACCCTAGCTGGCAGTCCGAATTTGTCGGTCTGTGGGAGACGCTTAGATATGAGCCTATGGTTGTCCTTCTCTTCCCCATGTTCTGGTCTTCGAACTGGTTCGTCACCTACCAAACCAATGCCGTCAACAGTGCTCGCTTCAGCACTCGCACCAAGGCCCTCAACACCCTTCTTTACTATCTCGCCCAGATTATCGGTGCCTTGATCTTCGGCTATGCTATGGATATCGATAAAGTTCGCCGTTCCGTGCGTGCTAAGATTTCCCTTGGCTTCCTTTTCGGGCTGACCATGGCGGTCTGGGGTGGTGGATTTGCCTACGCCAAGCTCTATGATCGCGACGACGTAAACACCGATATCCACCCAGAATATGTCCCCACCGACTGGAAGACCAAAGGATACGTGGGGCCCATGTTCCTGTACATTTTCTACGGGTTCTATGATTCGGTTTGGCAAGCCGCTGTCTACTGGTATGCAACCAATTTCCTACATCACTTAAAACTTACTAACAGTTAAAATAGGTATATGGGTGCACTCTCCAACTCTGGCCGCCGCTCAGCAAACTATGTCGGCTTCTACAAGGGTATCCAATCCGCTGGTGCCGCCGTGATGTGGGCTCTGGATAGTCGCAAGATCTCCTTCATGGCCGAGTTCGCCTCCAACTGGGCTCTCCTCAGCTTCTCTCTTCTCTGCGCCGCCCCAGTCATCTTCTTGAAGGTCAAGGATCACGTCAGCGTTGAGGAAGATCTTGCTGGCACGGACGAGACTCTTGCGGATGTCTTGCCTGAAAACCATGCTGAGAAGCCTATTGCTTAAATCGTACCATGTGTTTTCGGATTCCTTTGCTCCCATCATGTGATATCCGTTGCATCATTGCGGCTCCAAGATGAAGGTTGAAGGAAATGGATCGTTTGCAGGGCTAAGG
This sequence comes from Venustampulla echinocandica, assembly GCF_003357145.1. Classification (NCBI taxonomy): domain Eukaryota; kingdom Fungi; phylum Ascomycota; class Leotiomycetes; order Helotiales; family Pleuroascaceae; genus Venustampulla; species Venustampulla echinocandica. Next base: position 345,714 of record NW_022474209.1, read on the forward strand.
CTCGACATAACTTGCTTTGCATGGGGACACGGAGTAGTTCAAGCGTTGCTATAGCTTAATATGAAAGACATCACTCTATTGATGATACTGCTGCTGGTGATAATAAATATGTATGGAAATTTCGCATATGGGATTTCGTCTGGAGCCTCATTGGGGGAGGGGGAAAAGGGTTCGTTCAGTTAGTACCACGTTGTCAAACCACGTAACCGTGCCAAATAGAGAATAGCACGCGTGAATAGTAGTGGTTTTATGTATGAGTTATTGTTGTGATTGAGTTTTGAATACAGAAATGCTAATGGACATGTCCAGTGACATGAAATATTAGACTTAGATGTTAAACATCAGCTTTCACAAAAGCGTAGGTAGCTATATGATAAAAGTTTCTTCGAGTTATTTGTACACCAACTAGTTCCAAATACGCGCAGGTCACTAGAGGAGTTTGCCAATGTTATTAATTTTATATCGATCCTACCTAGTAGTACCCCTTTTGGGGCTTAGTTTTAAGGGGGGAGGGATCAAGAGTAACCCCGAAGTTTAGCCTTGGTCCTAACCACAGTTTCCAGCTGTCTTGCAACTATCTATCCTGTATCAAGCTGTGAAGCATACCCCGTCCATACCAACGACCATTGACCATATCACGGAATTGCACGATAGCCAACGATCCGAGCTATCCAATCCCCCAAAACCCCGTCCTCTTTCTGCGGCCGATCTCAGCGTGAACATCCCCGCGCGAGCCCAGCCTTCCGGGCTTACGTCGTCGTCAGCGACATGTCGAACAAACGGATCGACCAAGCGGAAATCGAAAAGTACTGGGAGATCTTCGCATCCCTCTCGAATGGCGGCACACATCTAACAGGCGCGCAAGCGGCGCCTGTGTTGAAGAACAGCCAATTGCGCGATGACCAGCTGGAGCGGATATGGGATCTCGCGGATGTGGATAATGACGGGAATCTGGATTTCGAGGAGTTCTGCGTGGCGATGCGGCTGATTTTTGATCTGGTCAATGGGGTATGTATAGACAAGATAGCTTGCCGGAACTTGTGAAGGGAGGATAATGTGCTGACGGATCTTTTGTGGGTAGGAGTATGCGGACGTTCCACCACAGGTGCCAGACTGGCTGGTGCCGGAGAGCAAGGCGCATTTGGTGCAGGCGAATAGGGCGCTTACGGGGAGGCAGGTGCAGTTTGAGAGAATTGAAGACGACGATGATTCTCCCGGGCTGAAGGATGGCTTTGATTGGTATATGAGTCCATCGGACAAGGCGAAGTACGAGGAGATCTATGATGCGAATCGGGATGGGAGGGGAGAAATTACCTGTGAGTGTGCCTACCTACCCTCCCCAAGCACAAAAGCTATAAAACAGCTACTGATATTATACTTGCACAGTTGAATCCCTAGATACCCTCTACTCCTCCCTCGACGTCCCAGACACGGACGTCCGCTCCGCCTGGAACCTCATAAACCCCTCCGCCTCCCCCGCAATCTCCAAAGACGCCTGTCTCGCCTTCCTCCACATCCTAAACAACCGGCACGAAGGTTACCGCATCCCACGAACAGTGCCAGCCTCGCTGCGCTCCAGCTTCGAACGCAATCAAATCGACTACCAAATCGACAACCAACGCACCTCGTCCCCGGCGCAAAGATGGGGCGCTACAGGCGGCGAGGAAACCAGCACAGGCCGTAAAGCCAAGTTTGGGGAAACATATCTTAGCCGCATCGGCGTAGGAGGGAAAAGCAGTTACCGGCCCGCCGGAACCGATTTCTCGACCACGAAAACTACAGAGGACTGGGAGGAAGTACGGCTCAAGAAACAGCTCGCGGAGCTAGAAGCTAAGGTCGAGAAAGTGGAAGCGAAATCGACCAAGAGACATGGCGGGAGACGGGATACCACGCCTGCTCTGGTGAAGCGGGAACTAGAGCAGTTGTTGGATTACAAGAGGAAGGAATTGAGGGATATGGAGGTGGGTGATGGGAAGAGCAAGGTGGGAGCTAGTTTGAAGGGTGTCGCGGATGAGATTCAGACTGTTAGGGAGCAGGTGGAGGGCTTGGAACAGCATTTGAGGAGTAGGCAGCAGGTGCTTGCTGAGGTGCAGGCGGAGATTGATAATGAGAAGGCGAGCAGGTAGGGCGGAGGTGTTGTTGGGTAGTGGGCTAGGCCTAGGCTTGAAAGAGTAATTACATCAGTTGATCCTGTGGCCAGAAATTATATACTCATGGCTACAACGATAATAGGCATCTATTGTTTCTCCATATGAACCGCCCCAATATCCGTACTTGTATCCAATAGACCCATTGAAATCAATAGCTCGCAGTAATCTCTATGCCTTGGTTTTAATCCATCATAGGACTGGTCACCTCACGTGGTAATAACCCTTAAGTTAGCACATAAATAAGAACCTCCTCAAGGGTTCAGTTGCCATAATTTCTCATATTAATATTCATCCTGCTCTTGCATGAAAACTACCTCCCTAATACTAAACTTTGGATCGCCATAAACACGCAAACAATGCCCCCCTTGCATGGATATTTGAAACTGAAGTTAACCGCACAACGCCCTGCGAAAACAAGCCCACCAGTAAACCATATTTATCATATTTATCATATACCACTTTACAACAAAACCCCCAAAACTTACTTGCCTCCCACCACGCGCTCAATAATCGCCTGGCACTCATCAGGAGTCTCAAACAGCTGCCACGCCTCGCTCGGCACCCCCTTAAATGCTTTCTCGAACCGCTTCGGCTCGTTCTTATCTTCGATGCCGATAGCTGCGATATCAGTGACTTTGCGGATGAGGATTAGACGGACCCAGCCTGGGAACTTTCTGAATCTGTAGGTACGAGTTAGCTCGGTAAGTCGTTACCGTTTATTGGGGGGGGGGGGGGGGGGGGGGGGGGTACATGTCGGCATTAATCACAGGGTCTGACTGTATATAGTCACCAACTCAAATCATCTTGCGCTTTGGAACCCAGGAGTGGATTTTATTCATGCGGCCAACTTTATACTCTTCAGTTCCAACAGTAAGATTCGAGAGTAGACCGGAGAGGTTTCTCCAGCTTGCTTCTCGAAGGATCATGGTTCCCTGGGGGTAGAACTTTTGCCGGAACTCGTGCAGGAAGAAATATAGGTTGTAAGGAGATGCGGAAAGGTAAAAGAATGGCGAAGACGGCGTGATAAGGGATTGGATGTAGGAGTACAGCTCGGGCATTCCTGGGACGGGCTCAGCTTCCGAGACGAAGGTGGAGCGCAGGATGCCTATTGGATCGCTGGTTTGGGTGATTTTGATGGTATCGTCAATATCTGTCCTACTGTCAGTACACAATCTGTGGAATATACGTATTCCTCTGCTTACCAGATATAACAGCCCATCCTTCCGGTTCAGCATAAAACGTCTTCATCTCCAAGATCCCGTTCACCCCCTTGGGAACTTTTGCAACACTATCAATAACCTCCCCACCATTATGCGGCGGTAGGGTTTTGAGATCGCTACTGATCCCACTTCTCCCACCCGGACCTAATCTCAACACATCCTTTCCCCCAAACTCTGTATCTATAACCTTCGACGGCAGAATATCTTGTACAAAAGGCATCAGCCTTTTCGCAATCGTGGCTTCAGCCTTATCACCCTTCCCAATGCGCAGCTTCTCCGCAATATCTGCTACGACGACGCTTAAATGGCCGCCAGAATTCTGGTCGAAGACCGCCGCTATGAATTCCGCTTGCCATGCCCCGACCTGCCCGTTCTTATTGACTAAGCGATAGGCGGTGTTGTCGAGGAGCCAGACTGTATCGGTGGCGGTGACTGGTTTAGGAAACGGATTCCAGGGCCCGAGGTATGAGAGGAGGTCGTTTGAGAACGAATGGTTCTCGTCGGTTCTAGGATCTTTTTTGAGGTCTGGTAGAGTGGACTCGGTGTTGATAAAACTGCGCTCGACGCGCGCGCGCTCTTGCAGCGAGGAGGCCGGCGACGCAGAAGGATTGGTATGGGCCATTCTAACATTGGCAGTGGCCGATTTGGCCTGTTGAAATAGGTGTGCCATTTGAGAGGAGTTCTTGTTCTTGTTGTCTATGCTGCGTTGTGGGGTATCGGTGAAGGAGTAAATAACGCTTTGAATACTGTTGCAGTTGGGGGCGCCTTCAAGAACAGGACACTCGAGGGAAAAGCAGAAGGAGCGAGACTATATTATTTTCGAATACGCAGGTTGTTTCAAGACGATCAATCATGGGGCAGGCGCAAGGAAGTAATAAACTTACATCACTCGTCTGAGCACTTACCTTTCAGCCTTCTTCAAACTCGCCCTGCATCTTGGACCGATCTGCCTGACCGGTAGCCAAGTTGAACCAAGCCAGCTCAGCCCAGCCCCCGCGAACCAAGGATCAGCCACTGGTGCTGATTGTCAGAGGAGTTGTACCAGTAGCTGAAGTCAGATTACACCTAGAGTCTAGGCAAATGCGCTGCTGACTAGAGCGGTGTAACAGCTGATAGAATTCCAGAGGAGAAGGCTGGCCTGTCTTTGGACTGCATCACTTGATCTGGCGATGATTGCTGTTGTTGATGTTGTTGTCTGATGATGCGTTCAACCCCTGATGTCGGGATTAGCAACACGCCCAGCCGCTTATTATTAGGCGTGACATGCCGGATTTAGGGGCGAAAGTTTGATTTGGATGTTACTTCGTACACACATGACAATTCCTAGATCTCGCCAAGTTATTCAGAAACATTCTTGCCCAAGTCCTTTCTATCCGTTGTAACGGAGTTATTAGTGCGTTCATTCGAATACGTTATTCTGAGCCTTACATGAGGAGAAGCCTTACGTGATATTTTGACCTAGAAGTTCCATATAGTGCTACCGGGCCAAGGTAGTTCCTAGCCGTCCACGATAAAACAATATTGCATGACCTTGTTCCAAGCGGCACCGAGCCATCGTGGTCTAGTCGAGTAAAACGGGATATGTTTTCGATTTATGTTAGGCGGATTAGGGGCAAAGCCAGTGCTCCGAAGTTGCGAGCTCGGGAGAGGTCCGAGAGGATCGTTGCTGGGAGAGCAAGACTACGGGCTCGGAATGTCTTTGTAGACTAGGCTACAGTCTCGATCGGATCTCATTTGTGGGGATTACTCTTCTCATAATGTTATTGGGTCCTTGAACGAAAAGTATGTAAGGTACCATTGCCGGAAGTTGCAGCATATCTGGGGGTTGTTCCACGGACGTCCGAGCTAAAGCTGTTGTGTAGCCTTGCAGACAGCACCGCTGACAGTAAGATGCGATATGAGCTACGAGCTGCTACTGGTAGAGTTTCTCAGCAGTTGCTTCAAAAAGCAAAAGTAAATGCAAATCTAGGAGCTATCAGCTATGATAAACCTAGCAATGGCGATCAGGCTTTCTGTTGTGCAAGGTACTCCTGTTTACCTAGCCGTTTTCTAGGAATTGAAGGTACCTAGGTATTTGTCTATGCAAATGGTTTCGCTTGTTATCGCCAGACAGTCAAACTGTGGCCGTATGCGTTGACTGGTCTAGAAAATGGCGAACATGTCGGACGGCCGATTTTGGGGGATGATTTGAAGGCACTAAAATTGCTTTTGGGAAAACCACAAACTTGGGCGGATTATTGCAAGATTGGAATTCTGTGACACAAAATCTCGAACTGAGTGGGATAGTTAAATGCGGTTCCACACACATAGCCGATACTAGATGGCTGCGAATTTTGAGCATTTGGCTTTTGAAATATTGCATTCCTCCACCTCAAACACCCAGAACGGGAATCCACACTACTTTTTGGGCCAGCTACCATTCGGACCTCCGAGCTGTCGGCCATCGGTTTTCGTCAAGCCCCTTTCAGATTGACCTATGTGAATGGTTTTTGGAATATGGAACGTGGAAGATGCGGTACTTGTGTAAAGTTGTCCGAAAAAGCGTGAGCCTCTCCTTGAGCGTCGAGATATAAATCGTCTTGGGTCATAAATTTCTGGTTGCTTGGCTTCTTTTTGGACACCTTCTATCACTTCCCGTTGATTCCAAATCAGAGGAAACTTATAACGACAATGGTAAATACACAGCATTTGGAAGTGGAGTATACACTGCCGGGAACGGAAATTCTCTTGACCCATGAGGAAGGCAGTTCCTCAGAAGAGGGGGCGGTAGAGAAGATATGCCTGATTCCCGAACCAAGTGACCAGCCTGATGATCCTCTGGTATGTTCACGATTCCCAAATGGTTGGGGACAATATTTGCTGATTGCTTGGGTAAAAGAACTGGAGTCCAACATGGAAGGCAATTGTTATAGTCAACCAAGCTATCTTCGTCTTCATTAGCGTTCTAACACCTCTGTCAATCGCGCCACTAACGCCAATTTTCATGCAAGAGTTCCGCATAACTCTTCCAGAAGTAAATATGCTAGTAAGGAAGCATATTCCAGATATTTCTGGGATAGCACTAATAATATCTCAGTTTGGGGCAGTGGCTATATCTCTCGGATATGCAAACTTCATAATTGTCCCATTCAGCAACGTCTTCGGTCGTCGTCCTACAACACTAATATGCGGTCTGGTTTGCGTGCTTACGAATGTTTGGCAAGCGTTGGCAACCAGCTACCCCAGTTTCATTGGGGCCCGTGTTATTAGTGGTTTGGGTGCTGCTGCGAATGAGTCGATTATGCCTATGGTTGTGGCAGATGTTATGTTTTTGCATCAGCGAGGGCTTTGGATGGGACTTTATTTGTGAGGGATCTTTCCACCGAACCATGCCAGAGCTGACTTCTCTAAGCTGGTCATATTTTATTGGGAATTTCATTGGACCCATTATATCTGGTAGCATTGCTGCTAGTATTTCATGGAGATGGTTCTTTTGGGTCTGCACTATTCTGCAAGCAGTAAGTTCTCAGTAATTCTAGGATTGATGGTGAGATATCTTACAATTTACACAGGGAAATCTTCTCATGATGGTCGCCCTCTTCCCCGAGACACGATACCATCGTCCTGAGCTGAGCACTCCCAATAGTACATCCAGTACAGATGTTGCCAACGAAGAATCCAAACTTGAGGGACCAATACCCTGTGAGACAGCGCTGAAGCAAGGGCCTCGATTAGAGACGGGCGACAATGTCAAGATTGGCACGAAGCATCACGAATCTAGACATGCTCACTCCCATCCAGCAACCGATCATGTTAAAGGCCGTCCTGCCAAACACCAATTTTCTCTCATCCCTCGCCCCAAAATCTATGGCGCGTTAAGAGAAACTCTCGTCCGTGATATTCTCGCGCCTATTGAGATTATCTCGTACCCCATCATCTTATGGGCTGCTCTCTCCCTCGGCTTTGCTTCCAATTGCCTCCTCGCGCTCAACCTCACCCAATCGCAAGTCTTCGCCGCGCCTCCCTACTTTTTCACACCAGCCCAGGTAGGGTTTGTGAATTTCGCGTTTGTGGTTGGCGGGATAATAGGGTTATGCACTGCTGGACCGGTGAGTGATTGGGTGAGTATCTTGCTGGCGAAGAGAAATAAGGGGGTGAGGGAGGCAGAGATGAGGCTTTGGGTCTTGATCCCATATATTGCAATCTGTTTGGTGGGCATGACTGTGAGTAGACTCCTTTCTTCTCGGGAAATCTGAATGTTAGCTGATAGAGGGTAGATTGCTGCTGTAGGTTACCAGCGACACTGGCCCTGGGCTGTTATTGTCGTTGTTGGTTATGGATTTGTAGGCGTTGAGGTTGTCTCAATACCTGCAATTGTCATCTCGGTGAGTACTATCATTCATGTCCCAGTCCGCAGATTCCAGTTGGCTCGTTTTTAACCCCATTGTTTAGTATGCTGTCGACTGCTATAAGCATATCCCAGGCCAAATTATGGTGACCGCTACCATTGCGAAGAATACATTTGGCGTAGGTCCTGCCCGTTTTCCATTCCACATAAGCCAGTTTGCGCTAATATAAGCTCCTAGTTCGGTATGATCTTCTTTTTCAATGACTGGGCGGTTCGAGCTGGGTTCATTCCTCCTGTCATGACCCTGATGGCTCTCTGCGTAGGATTTACTTTGATCGGGACGATTGTCTTCTTGAAATGGGGCAAGAGTTTAAGACTTAGGACACGGGACTCGAAGTTGCATTCTCTGTAATTTGGAAGGTAAAAGTTGGATTGGATGAGAGATGATGGGGAATAATTGATAGGAGAGAGTTGGATTTGTTTGCGAAGATACCATGTGCTTATCTGAATATCTATTGAACTAGCAATGGCGTAGTGAAAGCGAAATCCATCATCTATTACCGGGTTGTTGCTGGGGGAATCGGTGTCTAAGCATCGTGCAAGGGCCCTTGAGTGTCCGGCTGGTAGCCCTTCTTTATTTTCTTTTCCGACTCTTTTTAATCCACAGTATTTCGTAGATATTTTTTATTGTATAGTGTTGTTGTCGTCCCATCGCGCAGGCGAATACGGGGTTCGTTTACTGTAGATCTGAGATAAGCTTTATGTAGGTCTTATCTAGCACCGTGCCTCGGCGGGGCAAGTGTCTCGCTGAACGACAATGCGATTCGCGTCACTTCCGCCTATATTGTAGTTAAGGTATGTAGTAGCGTGGTAACCTACTAACTTGACATCTGCTGCGATGTTTCTTCATTTACTTAACGACACAACAAGCAAAGTGCAAATTCTCTCCACTGGAGTTACATAGCCTTATTCTTGAACCTTTGGTTGTGTATTCCGACGCTATTCAAGATGGTCGCCCTTGATATTGTCCACGCCTCCAACGCTCAGTTGCGAGAATTAGGTCCTGGACTCGTCGCATTGTTTGGTAGGTGCCTGTTACTTCTCCAATGGAGATTTTCGCGAATCTAAACTGACTGGATGTAGTTGGTGGAACTAGTGGGATTGGGGAGTTTACACTAAAAGCATTCGTGCAGAATACAATCTCTCCCAGAGTCTATCTCGTCGGCAGGTCTGCTTCAGCCGCAGAACGGATCATAAAAGAATGCGAAGGCCTGAATAAAGATGGGAAGGTCGAGTTTCTGCAGGCCGATGTCACAGAGCTGGCGGAGGTAGACCGCGTCTGCAAGGAGATTGGGACGCGAGAGAAGACGCTCAATCTGCTGGTGCAGACCCAGGGGAATTTTACGTTCGCTGGAAGACAGGGTAAGGAGATATATCTGATCAGAAGAAACCTGGACTTTACTGATTCTCGATTTCCGTGACGTGTAGAAAATGATGAAGGCCTCGACCGCAAAATGACGCTGAACTACTACTCTCGAATGTGCTTTATCCACAACTTACGTCCCCTCCTCCGAAACGGTGCTGCATCTCCCCCACATTTCTCCCGAACCCTGAGTGTCCTCAGCCCGGGCTCTGAGCGCCGTGTCGACCTCGATGATCTAGAGTTAAAGAATTCATATTCGGGTATGAAGTGTGCTAATCACACAGTCCTCATGAATGATCTTATGACCGGCGAATTCGCATCTCGCGAGCCTGGTACCACATTCGTGCATTCGTTTCCAGCGGGCGTCAATACTGGACTTGCAAGGGGGTTGCCTATCTGGGCTAGAGTTCCCTTAAAGGTACTCACGCCCTTGTTATCACCGTTCTTGGTGAGTGCGGATGAAACGGGGGCTCGTCAGCTGTTCATTGCTACGAGTGGCATCTACCCACCTGCCAAGCCGGTAGAGGGCTCGCCTTTTGCCACTGGTACACCCGTACCCAAAACCCTTAATGTTATGAAAGGTGGAGATGGACAGACTGGCAGTGGTGGGTATCTGGTGAATTGGAATGGCGAGATCACGGGGAATAAGATCTTGGACGAGTATCGGGAGAAAGGTGCGTCCAAGACTGTGTGGGAGCATACGATGGGGATTTTTGACCGGGTGGACAAAGCCAATCAAGGCAAAGTAGATGCTGGGAGTTCTTGATATGTTTTACGTTGAGTATCGAACGGTAGCAGGTCGCTTCCCTCCATCTATAATATGTAGTCTCGTCTCCCCTCAATTTGATGTTCTTTTTGGTAATAGGACTTTATGCTGTTATGATGGTATTCATTTACTTTGGGATGGGGAGTCCTTTGGATGTATTTTAACAAATGGTTATTGCTATTATGGAATACCAGATAATTTCATCGTCGATTTCTAGCTAGCACTTGGGGACCATCCTATTCAAGCTAACTGAAATTCCCCAACCCACATCTAGTAAAGCTAGTGGTGGTAAATGACGATTTAAGAAAGATGAGGAGTTCGAGGTATATTAATTAAGTGTTACAAGTGTAAATTGGTGGATGGGATATCATGGAGATACCTGTAGAATCGTGGCACCATAGTAAGCTTACCCAACCTTGACGACAAAAGAAGTCGGACTTGTCGAACAACTGACTGCAGCATGTCGACATACACTCTCAGTCTCACAGCCGCAAAACGGGAAGTAGGTGACAATGTCTTAATTTTATACAAACGCACATTTTCTAACTGCCTAACGCAAGCTGGCAGCTACCATATAAATAGCATAACCCCGCGAAACCCAACTCCCTAACTATGAGATTTCGTCAAAACCAGCTCCCCAACACCAGTCTCATTCAGATACCTATGTTCTAGCTTCCATCCTATCCGGCTATGTTTCCATCTCCGATCCGTTTGGGGCAGTAGCAACACCCTCATAAGGGACGGGGTCGACAGGGTTGTACGCGGCTCCTTCGTTCCCTGGTCCGCTGACTGCAGTTGTAAGTGGGCTGTCGACATTCATTTCTTCCACTTGCTCAGCTGCGAGTTTGCTAACACCATTTTCGGGCTTAGCTTCCGTGGCTGCATCAATAGCAGTATTGGCCGCCTCCGCATCTGCATCTGCCTTTGCTTTCTCCTTTGGGAATGACTTAGAATTATTGACTAGAGGAGTGGTGTCATTGTATATCCTGAGCAACATTGCGGTTCGATCCTCCTTCGCCAACATCAGGTTGAGCGAGTGCAAGCTTCGCCACAATGGGAGCACCATCCGCTCGTTAAACCCACCCTCCGTGGCGGTGGGCTCAATTCGTAGGACGCAGCATCCCATCCCGATGTTATTGACACGCTCTCCAATCTCGTCCAAGTTCTTCCAGCCACCGTCAGCGACCTTGGGGAACATCTCGATAAGCAACTTCCGGAGTGTCTCCTTCTTGTGGAGTCGGACAACTCGCTCTTCCCCGACGTAGCCTTCAAGGATGGGCATTCCTTCGGATTGGATACGCCACCTGCAGACCCCCTCGCCTTGGACGTCTTGTCTCATGAACATTTTGACACCGCCGTGGATGAATTTGATGCCTTTCCCTTCGTTTTCGGTGAGAATATCACGGATCAATGCTGAGGTATAGTAAATCGTCTTCGTAGGGTCGCCTTGGGCGTTGCGGACCATGAATCGATCCCGGGGAAATCTAGGAGATAGTTTATAAAACTGCTCTACAGTGATAACTTCCGGATGCTCTCCCGAAATATACTTGAAGGGTTCTTCAAACTGTTGGCCGGGTCTATTTCGGTTTGGACGGGCCTGAGGTGTTGGCGCGCCTCGCAAATCACCAGGTCGCGTTACGTTGTCCAATTCGGCGCCTGGTGGCGGAGGGTAGTGAACTAAACGGTCAGGGAGGTCCTCTGCTACGAGATCATCCGTGGGGTCGGCCAACCCCGTTTTCATCTTTTTGGGCGACCGGGAACCTTCCAACTCCGACTCTGCGATATCATCCGCAGTTCGCTTCGTCGCTGGGATAGTTGCATCCATGGTAGGGAGTTCTTGGTTTTGGCGGGCGACAGCAGAGGCTTCCTCGATTACTTCGTTTTTGTCAATCACCGAGCTAGACGGAAGGGCATCGGCTGCTTGAATTCGAGGGGCAACACTGCCACCGTCAACTGGTGGAGGCCGTGACTCGATTTCGTCGATAATTGCAGAAACTGGTGGCTTCGGTTCAATCTTCTTCGAATCTGATTCGGGTTTGGCTTTAAATTCAGACTGCTTCTCCAAGATGGCAATGAAAAATCCACCAGTGTCTTGGAGATGCGCATATACTCTCATACATCTCTCCAAAGGAACCTCGGACTCAGGCGAGCCAGGCAACGGCGAAAACATCCCTGGGACAAGCTTCTCAATGGCAGTGGTTGAGCCCTCTGATTCACGCGATGCTTCGACATCCTCGTATGAGTTCCAGACGTCTCCCGCTTTGTCCATGACCTTCCAATTTTTCAGACCTGGACGTCGCTTCAGGAGAGGTAGCTTGTCGTCGGTTGGGAGTAATTGAACCTTGGCCACTCCGCCACATCTCTCAATAGCAGATGTAATCACGGCTTCATTCTCAACAGGATTCATACTACACGTGGAATATACCACACGACCGCCGACCTTGAGCATCTGAAGAGCTCTGACCAGGATGCGAACTTGCGTAATATAAAGCCCAATTGCACTTCCAGGTAGCCAGTCCTTCCACAAGTTGACGTTCTTCCTCAGTGTACCATCTCCAGAGCATGGCACATCCGCCAAGATTCTATCAAATTTCAAGTATCGGTTGTGAGATGGATTATCTGCGGTAGGTGGCAGCTTGATAGACGGATACATGGTAGCATCATGGTTGGTGACAATAAGGTTGGGTGATGACAGTCGTTTGAGCTGATGGATTAACATGTGTGCGCGCTTGTAGTCGGAGTCATTGGCTATGAGAAGACCAGTGGCTCGTCCATAATCACTCGAATCTAGCTCCAGCGCTTCGGCATCTTCGAGCTTAAGATCTGGCCCGGGGCTCACCTCTCGACCATCCTCCTCGGCATACTTCCGCAGGGATTCATGGACGCGGGCTTCCTCTCCTTTATGTACCATCTCGAGCAGTTGTGCAGCCTTGCTTCCAGGTGCCGCGCACATATCCAACACAGTCATGCCGGGTTTCAGATCCATCACTAGAGGCGGGATCATGCTTACGACTTCCTGCCTACTGATATTTCCAACGCTTGTCTCGGATACGAGGAATTTCTGGAAAGCAGCGAATGGCGGGAATTTACGGACAACATTTTTTGGGGTGGTCATCCACCAGGCAAGCTCATCTGGGTACCAGAGAACTGCCTTGGGGGGTTCAACCGGCGTGCCATCGTAATGCGAGATCGTCGATATCTGTGGGATGTATCTATCTTTGAGGAGTTGCTGCACTGCCAGGGCATGTCTATTATATTGTTAGTAGCCATTCATTGTGTGCGCCGGGAGCAATTGATATATCCATGGAATTGTCACATACCCTTTAGAACCTGCAAATCGGAAGCTATTTGGTAATTCCCTTTTATATGCGTCCCAAAAATCACTCTTCTCATCCTCTGAGAGGCCTAGAACATCGTTGTAATATTTCTCGAGACGCTCATTGTTCTTCGGGACCTTTTCAAAGCTGACACGGTTATCTTCCCCCCCGCCACCGCCGCGAGAGCGACCCCCACCACGACCGCCGCCGCGTCCACGACCCTACAGACTGTTAGGACGGTTGAAGATCATTCAATGGTGCTAGGAACATACTCTTTTGCCTCCACGACCCATACTTTCACAATTGTTGGGTCTGTACGGTGGTGGTGCTGTTTGGAGGGTGATAGTGTCGAAGGTATTTCTGGCCTACGAAGATATCGCACAAAAATGAAGCTCTCAATTGACCAGGGCCTGCGGTCCGGCAAAATATTTCACCGATATTCCCGTGATCGTGCACGTGCGCTCTCAACCCCACATTCCCCGCCCCTATCTACAGCTCTGTACCACGTAAGCAACACAACAGTGATATCCACCCACGGCTTGTTGATTCCGGTTCCAATTATAACAGGTTACAGATAGCCAGTGTATGTCTGTTGATCTTTCCTAACCTGAATCATTAAGTTACGTTCCACAGTGGGCCCCTGTCCCTTTGCCCCACCCATGCCAATACAAGAACAAGAACAAGTTGTTCATGTATATGTCATGATACCGCAGCGACTTGCCCTTCCGTTTTCCTTTTCTCTTGTCCTTCCTATATACATACCTAGTGTTGAGCTTCCAAGACAGGACAGGTCAAGATGGAGCCCGCATGGGATCAAGATTGTATCACGCAGTCAACTGCAGATGTGGATTACATGACGAGTTTGGGACTCCAGAGCAACATAAGCACCGCTGCTGCAGATAAGCTTTTTTACTACCAGCGTGGCATATCGAGCCTGTCAGGTGCAGTGCCAATTCTGGTGCTCCTCCATGGATATCCCCAGACGTAGGTTTATTTGATGCCAGCCTTCGTTGTAAAATGCTGATGTCGAGGCAGGAATTTCATGTGCGTATGAGTACTTCGTATTTGTGTTCTGACTCATACTCTCAAAATCGTACTTTAACGAGGCCTTTCCCTTAGATACAGGATATTATTTTTGTTTCGGCTCATTGATCAGACTCTAACTCCTGGGCTACAGGTGGAGACATGTAAGAACCCTCAATTAATAAAGCTTCAAAGACCCCAACTAACACGTATTATAGGTCATTCAGCGCCTCCCATCTGATATTCCTATCTTCGTTCCAGATGTACGAAATCTCCCCCACCATTCGGCATTTCCATCTAACGTCTTAGCTCCCCGGCTACGGTCGCTCAGCGCCGCTCTCAGTCCCCAATAACAAACACAACGCCGGCCAAGCGATACTCCAAACGCTACGCTCCATCATACCACACAAGGGCATTCATCCTATCATCCTCGCAGGGCATGACCGCAGTGCTCGCATCTGCCACCGCCTCAGCGTTGACAACCAGGAGCCAACAGGCCTCCCCATAAAAGGTACCATCCTACTTGACATCATCCCAACCATAGAACAATGGAGTCGCATGACGAATCCAGGGAGTATTATACGATCCTTTCATTGGTCGCTCCTTGCCAACGTCGAGGTCGCAACATCGATGATCAAAAGCCAAGGCGGCGACGTCTTCACAAAGATGTTATTTTCACGCTGGGCTGGTCGAAACCCTGCTGGGGACGCCACCCTCCAAGAAAACGACGCTGTGAACGTCTATGCTAATTCTTTCAAATATGAATCCGTCATCCGCGCTGCATGCGAAGACTACCGAGCAGGTGCTCAGGAGGATATCCAGCGGCAGGAGCAAGATCAGAAGGACGGAAGAAAGCTGGATGTTGATACGCTGCTGCTTTATTCGGCGGCATATTTGGGCAGTAGCTGTGATGTGAAACAGGTATGGGAAGCCTGGATGGGGAGTGGGAAGTTAGAAGGCCAGGCTTTTGAAGAGGGCGTCGGTCACTTTATCGCTGAGGAGGCACCCGCTGCGGCGACTTTGGCAATTGTGTCGTTCTATCGCAGCCATTACTAGTTGTTTGTAAGGGTATCAAGCCAAAAAAAGGTGCTATGGGTATGCCGATGCACCTGTACTAGCTGTGTTTTACTTTGGATACTACTTGTATACGGTAATACGCTTCAGCCCTTGAGGAAAGGACATTACCAGCTGCCTAGATGCGTGAGAAAGTGAGACAAACTTTCTATGTTGACGCCGATCTAAGGCATAAGCAGCCATGTGGACTGTGGCAACGCACTATTGTGATCAGACGGCCCTCAACACTAGCTCAGGATAGCCTCGGAAGGATTGAAGCATGTAGATTGGTTGAGGGAGCGGAGAACACCTAACGCGATGCGAACGATAAACTTAGCTGTTATTGGTTAGACTAAAAGATATAAGTAAGAGAATGGCAGATCTACTTATTGGATTCAATAATGAGTTTGGCCTGGTGCTTTCCGTACTGTAACCATTTGTTAAACCTGGTCTGCGCTGTTTTACGTATGTCGATTCGACTAGTCCGTGAAGAGTGGGCGGATGACTACTTGAAGGCCGTCGCGGACGCATCACGAGAAGCTGGGTTCTCCTCGTAGTACTAGGCTTTAGCAGTGGAGCATACCCCGTATTAAACTTTCGGGAATAATGGAGAAATTAGACATGACAGATCGGATGCTTACGAGTACAGTACGTGCCCAAGCCATTTCCATGCCGCCAAGCATGGGGTTTGGAGGTGTGGTGTGGGGAACTGAAGAACTGGAGAAGTGCCAAGTTGAACCCGAAAATCCAAGAACGCCAAGTTGCTAAGTGTCCCTGTGTCCCTGTGTCCCGCGGGGCTCTAGCGGGTAGAGAATAGTAGATTTATACCACTGTTAACTCCGCTGTTTCCCCTACCCACCCTTCTCCTTCTCTTGAGACCATTACTTATTTCTGTTCTGGCCTTCTCTACCTTGCCATCCCCGCACTTGCCCAATCTATTATGGAATGGCCGGCCTCCCTTCCGACATCTTCGGTGGAGGATGACATTGTCGCCAACGACAAGGGCCGCAAGAGGCGGCGAATTGCTGTGGCTTGCCGCGCATGTCGCACGAGGAAATCGCGGGTACGATTCGTTCCAGCCACTGCTATATCCAGTTTGCACCTAGGGACAACAAAGTACCAGATCTGCTGACGACTGGGCATGGGGCAGTGCGACGGTCAACGACCAAAGTGCTCGATGTGCTGTAGCTTGAACTATGATTGTGTCTATGCGCAATCTGCTTCAATGTCCAATGCCATTGTAGGGAAGGAGTAAGCGCCTTGGAGATATGACAGGGTATCAGCTAACAGCTCAGATATCTGGGAAGCATGGAGGGTCGCCTGGCCTCGGTTGAGAGGAGGCTGGAAAGGCTTGAGGCACAGGGACCTCCGGAGGAGCAGTTACCATTAGGCGAAAGTCCTGGAGGCCAACTGCGCGAAAGCCCTAAACCTGTGCTGTGCACAAACGCGCCAGGCGGTAACAAGGGTAATCAGTCCTTACCACTGAAAGTCAACGGAGGCACTGATCAGGCACCAATCGACCCTGTAGAGTTAGCCAGGGGCGAGGATGATGATGAGATTGAGATTGGTTATGTCGGTATGCTAGACGATGGGGAGCAGCAAATATAGATGCTGACTACCAACTCAGGTCCTTCTTCTAACACGGCCTTTACACGGCACATATCTAGAGCTGTGTTGCGGCTCTATATTGCACCAGAGACTGGTGCAGGCACAGGGAATCCGGAAAGGTTGCAGCCATTCCAAGACGACAGCATGACCCAATCTGCTCGCCACCTGTCGTCCTCAAAAGTAGCAGCTTCTAATTGGAGAAGCCAGCCTCAAATAGCACAGGATGTGGTCAATCTATACGAGCGACCTTCCGACGTCGAAGCGATGTCTCTGATAGATATGTATTTTGCAGATACTGGCTTGCTGTTTCCGTACCTCCATGAAGAGACATTTCGGGCGACGTACGAGGCGATGAAAAGAGACCATTGGAGAAATCCGCAGAAGACGTGGCTTGCAATACTAAACGTGGTATTTGCAGTCGGAACGAGTATGAACATTTCGGCCAATTGGAGTGCTCAAGATCGTGCAGCCATGTCAGACACCTACTACCAGCGGGCGTTAGGCCTCTGTGAAAGACAGATCTGGCAGGGCTGCACAGTAGAACTCGGTAAGTACTGTTACACTACCGAAACGTTCCTCTGAATTACACAAGCCTTACCATTCGTTCGATAGTGCAATGTCTCCTTCTGATGGGACAGTACCTTCAAGGGATGCAATTCACTCAGACATGGATAATACATGGCCTTGCTGTAAAAGCAGCCTTCCAAGTCGGCTTACATTCTGCTGAGCGTTCAAAGACTCTGGCACCTATCGACCGCGAGATGAGAAAGCGGATATGGTATGGGTGTGTGGTCTTAGATAGGCGAGTTTTAGCTCTTAACAGTCTCGTTCCGAGTTCAATGCTCACGAGAACTAGGACACTGAGCATGACATTTGGACGGCCTGCTTCGATACCCGAGTCATATGTCCGTCTAGAGCTCCCGGTCGCTGTTGATACCGACCATCCTTTGTCACAGATTGATACTAGAAAACGCAATGGCGTGGACTTGTTCAACGCAACGATGTTAGTCACCACCTCCCACACGTGTGACACGCTGACGCCAGACTAGTTGCCTATACCGAGTCATGTGGAAAGTAATTGATACTCTTTACGATGGTAACATGAGCTGCGATACCTCTATAAGTATTTTCGATACCGGAAAGTGTCTCATTGAGCTCGAACGGGACCTAGTTGAGTGGGAACGCTCCGTCCCGGGAACCTTGGGTCTCAAGACCTTGCAGGACATACAGTCGATCCACGAAGATCCAGATCTGCAGGAGAAATGTGGAGTCATACTTACTTTGCGTTACCAGAATCTCCGAATCCTCGCCCATCGACCAATCTTGGTCAGGTTCCTCCAGATCTGCGGAGATGCTAACAGGAACGATCGAGAACTGGCACTGCTTCAACAAATTGGGTCGCCAAGCATCGAAGTCTGTATTCAATCGTCGCGAGAAATTATCACGATCGCCAATCTCATCGTACAGTCTACAGGTACCCGGCGTGGCTTGCTGGGTGCTTGGTGGTCTTCGCTCTACTTTAGTAAGTTCGTGGTTCTTTGATGCGAAATTGTTCATTCTATACACGACACTAACCTTGCCAGCTTTCAACGCAGGGCTTGTCATATTTGCATGCGCCCTTGTCAATCAGACAGTTGGCTTCACCCGGGATTCTCTATCGGAGTCGTTGGCCACGGCAGAGCACACCCTGCAAGTAGCTGTAAATGCATTGTTGCTCTTAGACAATGGGAACAAAGTCGTGGAGAAGTGTGCTCGATACCTAGGTCGACTAGCTCAGTTTCTGTCATATTTTGGTAAGTACACCTCAAACCGTTATTTCAAGCGATTCTTTGATCTGACTGCAGTGTCAAATGTCGCAGTGTCAACCCCATCCAGCACCGTAAGATATCCATGGATGGGCGCAGAGCATCTCGCATCTGATCTGCCGAGCTCGTCATCTACCATTATACCACAGATGAGTATGCCTGACTTTGGATCTCACCAGGCCAGGTCCGGTATGGATCTTGGTGGGTTTATGATGGAGAGCGACTTGGACTTCCTAAATTATTTCCGTGTCCCGCCTACCTAGCTGTGCACGAAATGTAACCAGATTCACACTAATTATAACTTCTATGTACTGTACCACCAAGTCCCATGTCTATCGTGGTATTCTAGCAAAAGATTGATGATGGGTATAAACCGCGTGGGTATACCTGTGATTACCTCTTCGGACGTTTCACTCTCGTCTCTTTAATATCATCGAATGTGTATCCCTCGGCCGGCTACTTGGGATTTTTAGCGTATTTCACTAAGTAATAATGGGGAACGCAAAAAGTAAACAGACTCTATACTTATAAACAAAGCCATCTTTGCTATTCCCCCAAGTCCTATTTTACCGTTGTACGCTACCAGCTCATGGCAAATATTCGTAGTATGTTGAGAATTAAAATCGCTCAATAGAGTAAAAATCATCTCTATTCACTACATGAGTATTTCTAACTGGACATGTACATGAACAACCTCTTCAGGGTGAAGCAGCATTGACATACAGACCTGCCACTTCCACCTCCTTAACCCACAGTTCCCATGGCCTCTGCACGGACCAAGAGGTCATTTCTGTTGAAGCGTCTGCCTCTAATCCACTAAGGTAACATATTTCGGCCGCATTATCTATCGCCGCGCCAAAATGTGCTGCTCGGGTTATCAGGGCGGTTGTCTGTATAGTCGCATTCTTCTGCGTGTAGATCGCTCGCAAAATACATTGCTTGATATCTGGTGCAATAACAGTGAAGCCGTGGCCTCGCATGAGGACAACCGCGTGGTTAGATTTCCCCGGGTCCTGGCTCGAGAAATGCGTGGCAAGGTTGGCGCCTAGATGGACGTTCCTGACGAGCATATCGGGGCAATCGCTTGTTTTGATGTGCTTCCTTATATCAAATACAGGAGTCGTTTCCCCCAAGAAGCCCGCCATATGAAAGCAAGGCTTTAAAGGAACACCTAAGAAAATTTGAGTTAGAGAGCAACAGCAGAGGAGCTAGAATTCTCACCCGTTATGCTGTAGGGAACTACAGCATCTGAATGGCTATGGATGACGCTTTGAGTCTCCGGGTACATTTTATAGATCTCGCTATGTATACAGCGCTCGGCGTATCCCGGGGATGATTTAGGATCAAGTGGCTCAGCGTTGTCGACGTGGTACGCAATGATGTCTGATGGAGAGGATATTGTGCCCGGAGCGATGTTTCGTGACATGATGAACACATTGGGTTGGTACGGATGCCGCACTGATAGATGACCGTAGGCATCCAAAACACTGCGAAAAATTAGTCGGAGTTTACATAGGCCTGCGTGGACTAGAACTTGCCCGTGATAATGTAAGATGTGGGAGCCAGTGATTAAATCGCGGTACAATTGTCGCAAAGTAGCCTCTTGCTCGACCATGACTGGTGTAGGACCCAAGCCCTGCGGAGTCGTGTCCATGACCAGTTTGAAACGCTCGGGCAACGTTGATTCGAGCGATGTGGTTGTGTGGTAACAAGAAACTTCAAGTTGCTCTGTGGTGAGGCTAGAATTGCCAAGGGATGGGCAGGAACATTGGACTGCTGCTTTTCACTCGAACACAAGGGCAAGTAATATAATAAACAGGCGGCGATAAGCAATGCCCATGTCCTACCACAACATTCTGACTAAGTGGTCTGTGGAGATAGGGGGAACGATCCGTACTGTTGGTGGGCTGTGTCTCCACAAATAGTGTTCTATCTCTGGAACTTTCTGTACTTTAGCTGTGATTTGGCCGACTACTCGGCTGTGAATTTTAGTACGGCAGGGGTTGAGCCAGATCATCGGGTCGTGATCCGACGAACCTGCTTTCTAGGATCGGATTTAGCGGATACAATAATTTCTACATGGATTTGTCGGGTAATGAGCGGACATTGTATATCCTAGATCGATCACTAATGTTACTCAAGCTACTATACTATCCGTGGAATAGGATATAAAACTTCCCCAGACCCTACTTAATTCCCCGCTGTCTTCATTCATGCTCGAAGCTATTTCCCCCCCTGAGACTATTGAAAATACAACTTTTCGTGCCGGGAATTTTGGCCCTCGACAAAATGCCAGAGTCCTGTGAAAAACAGCCCGACAATTGTTCACATATCGAAGGCTCCCAGATCTCGACAAAGACAGAACCTGATGGGGAACCTATTCAGGGAGAGGTCTCCCACGATGTTAATCATCCGCTCGTATGCTCTATTCCCTATATCTTCTTGTTATGCGCTCATAATTTACAGAATTGGCCCCTTTGGCAACGGCAATATATAGCTCTGCTGATCTCAGTCCTTGGGTTCTCTGGACAGTGTAAGTCATCTTCAATCTCGCGAAGAATAATACTAACTTCTTAAAGTAAGCTCTGCATTGATCAACCCAGCTTTTAAGGTCATGTCTTTGGATCTTGGGGTAACCGTGCCACAAGCGTCCTACCTCACAACTGTTTTCGTTCTTTTTGGTGGTGTCGTCCCGATGTTCGTTGTACCTTTCAGTAATGTCTACGGGAGGAGGATTCTCTACGTGGTACGTTGGCGTGCGGTCAAGCTTTCCGCAACTTCTAACTGAGCTGGTAGATATTTGGTGCTATTGCAGTCGCTGGCAACATTGGCTCTGCTGCTGCTCCTACATACGGGGGTGTGTTCGCAGGTAGGGTATTTAATGGCATCGGCTCAAGTATTCCCCTTGGGCTGGGACCGTCAACTGTAAGAGCGCCTGCTTTGTTGCAATCCTGCAGGTCCTAACTCTCACCAGATTTGTGACTTATTCCCACAAGAGCGTCGAGGGCTTTACATGGGCATATACGTCCTGTTAGTTAATAACGGGCCACATCTGGCACCTATAATCGGAGGTTTCGTCACTGAAAAAATCGGCTGGCGGTGGTGCATTTGGATCCCAACGATATTTCAAGGCTGCCTCTGGATAATTACCGTGCTGACACTCCCGGAAACCCTCTACTCCCAGAACGGTGAAAATGTTAGCAACAGAGAGAAGAAGTCGTATCTGAAAAAACTCCTTTTCCACGGCAAGATCGTTGACCGGCCTATTCGACTACGTGACTTCGGCGCGTCCTTCCGTATGATTAAGTATGGGGCGGTCTTGCTTCCTTGCTTGTACTTCGGAACCGCAAATACGTACGGTAGCATTCTATATGCTGTTACCGGAGCTAAAATCACCTCCGAGGTGTTCAAATTCAACACTGGTCAGACAGGCATGTTCATGGGCATTCCGCTCACAGTGGGATGTACCATCGGAGAATTCGGGGCGGGGTGGGTTAGCGATCTGATCATCAACAACTATGCGGCGAGGCATAATGGCTATCGAAAGCCGGAAGTGAGGCTTTGGTTGTTGCCGCTCTGCTCGCTGTTATTCATTGGGACATCAGTGTATGGGTACTGCATTGAAAACGAAAAGCCATGGATCATGGCTGCGGTAGCTTGTGCTGTTGCGGGAGTCGGTTCCCAGGTGGCGACAACAGTTGTTTATACGTACATCACGGACTCGTATAAGCCTCAATCTGGGGAGGTTGGTGCTGTCATCAACTTGATAAAGTCTCGTACGTTAACCACGACCTATATGTGACAATGCTGACTCAATAAAGTTTACGCCTTTAACACTGGGTTTTATGCCCTTCCTCTTTCGGAGGCCATTGGATATGATGCTGCATTCGGTTTGCTTGCAGGCATCAACGCTCTCACGCTGCTACCTCTCATCTATCTCATCTATGGTGGAGAATCTCTCCGTGCGAAACAAGGAATTCCAAGTATTCAAGGGGAGCTTTAGTTCTGGTTTAATTTTACTGATATGTGCAATCAGTGTAATGGTTACAACCTGTAGTATCTTAGTATACCTAGCTACCCATATAATCTCTTAAGCCAGGTGATGGGATGTGTCAGCGTTAAATTCATGCAATGCAACTACCCAATCTAACCCCCAGGTCATGGTCGATTAGCCTCCCTCCGCTTCGCCATACCAGCTGCTATGACTACATTCTAAGCAGAAAATCCTTTACCAGCGTAGTACCGTATATAGAAATCGGGCTACGGGATCAGCTACACTAGCGGGAGGGCATTGAGGGGTGGCGAGCAGCTTCTTCTGCGTCGATATTTTGCTGTAAGTATCTTGGTCCCTATCCGGATTTGATTGAAGTACAAGGTTGATGGAGCTTAGCAATGAAGTTGGATCGGTGGAGCGAATTGCAGCGATACAAGACCCTTTATATGCGCATTCGTGAGTCTCCGGACGACCTTCTTTTCAACTGTATCGCATCGCGCACGGCTTAGTGAGTGAATGAAGATGTCGCCAATATGGATATGTACTTCGTCTTCCTCAAGACACGCTCAATATAGAACTGGAATTCGCGTGTGGTGTTCTTGAGGCCGAAGGGGAGTGTGCAGAACTGATCGAGCCCCCTTGGCCCAGCAATGGCAGGCTATTTTCCATACCTTTGCTCCCAGTCCCGTTGCCTTTTCCCTTGAATCAGCTCACAACTCTGGGTTTGCCCTTTTCCTTGTTTCGCAAACAGACTAGTCTGCTTTAGAACCCCTGACATCTCGAACGTGGGGATGCGGGGAACGTGGGGACTGGGACCGGAACAGGAATGGGAAGTGGGATCGTCGGAACAGGGGTCGGAACAGGGATTGGCACAGGGACCGGGGCAGATCTATTCCATGGAACATGAAACATCGAGGGGAAGCCAATTATACCAGACTTCGTCATCCTCATCTTCTTATGGCTGTTCTCCTTAACAAGCAATAATTGTCACCTATGCTTTACAAATGGACCAGCAGAGGCATTATAAAATACCACAGATGGCCACCATTCATTCGCCCCTCTGCAGACACTGGTGTATCCCAGGATTCAGACGACACAGTTCTGGAGGTAAGCTCACCTTTCAGCGAATCGAGAGCCTAGGCAAGCCCACCACCTCTACTACGACATAAATTCAATATATAACCTTACCTCTAATCACATCATGGACTTGACGAAAGAATCTTACGACTATACATAGCTGGTGCCGGTGCCTCGAGCGGTATCGTTGCATCTCGGCTGCGTGAGGGACTCCCATCTGCCTCTATCCTCCTCATCGAGGCTGGCAAGGATAAGTCGGAATTCGGCCTCTCTAAATACGCTAAGTATATGTTATTGGTGTGTGGCTCCCGTATTGACTACAGTTATGACACGGTGCCGCAGAAGCACCTCGACAGGAGGCCGAAGAAGGCATGGGCGGGACGAGCGCTGTCAGGTGGTGGAGCTATCAACGTTGGTGCGTGGATTCAAGGGCTAGCTGTCGATTATGACCGCTAGGTAGAGCTAGCTGACGACGACTCGTGGACCTCTGAGGATTTGTTACTATTCTTTTGTAAGTCCGAAACGTTCCACTAGTCGTATGGCCGTGTTCCCAAGCTGCATAGCACCGATGGACTACTCGTGATCCAGATGATGCGCGATGTACGCCACGGCAAGTCATATCCGCTATACCGCCCAGCCTGGGAAGAGGTGGATCCAAGCCTACCCCAGAATGCTGATACGAACAACGGCTTTCCATTAGGCATGGGTGACTGGACGTTGACCTTTGTGTTGAGGCTCAGGGCCACCACACCAATCTCCTGGAAAACCGGTGATCTGAGACAAATCACCCAAATAAGTGATACTAACAGATCAACCAGTTCAAGCATCTAATACACTAGTGATTAGTATGGAAAAGGGGTAATGATCTCAGTCAGACAAGGCGTGGAGAGCATAGATCTGGACACATTTCACTCATTTAACACATATAGTTTATTCTGTTATTTCCATATATAGGTATACTCGTTGTCCCACTTAAGTGCCGAACCTATTAAAATACCGACAATTATCCCCCAATCCCCCCAAACCTATACTAAATACAACAACAACTTTACTAATACTTAATAATCAACTATCAAATTAATTAACAAAGTTAATAAGACTCTATATATCAAATACGTAAGTATATACAATTAATTAAATCGCTGTAGTAGTTAGATATGTCGTCTATAGTAGCTAAGTCGTATAAGTAAGGTACCATGCATCACCCAGTTCTCATTAAGTTGCTCTAGTCAACATCAGCCTGAGATCGTAAAAGCTGTTCTCGACGATTGTCTACAGGGGCTCGGTCTAGACTATCTGGACGTACGCTACTCCCTTTGCATATAAATGACACTGACCTTTCTAGCTCTACCTTATTCATTTCCCTGCCTCTTTCGTGGCTAGTTCTCGCAACGTGGGAGAAGACTTGTTCCCTCTCACGGGAAAAAATGAACCTGAGGGTGATGTCGCAATTGACGATAGCGTGTCAATTGTTGACACCTGGGAAGGTAAGTTTGCAAGTAATTCCGGCATGCAATCGTTCCGCACCCATACGTCCTCTTCTATCATAGCTATGACGATGCTCCCCAAGAGCAAGACCCGATCAATTGAAGTGTCAAATTTCACTATCCAACATGTAAGCTCTCCTAGTCGTTATGATAGCCTTGATATTGACATCTTTACAGCTTGAGACTATTATCAACGCTGCTGGCGTAGCCCCTGCCGCCAACCAGGTCGAGCACCACCCCTTACTGAGACAGGACGACCTCATTGCCTACTGTAAAAATAGAAATATCCACATCATCGCGTACTCGGTATCTTCTCCACGGTATCCAAAAGCTATCCGCTAAATCCAAGCTAGCGTGGCTATTATTTAGCCTTTCCGGAATAACATGTTTGATGCCCCATTGCTAGTTACCCGCCCGGAGGTAGGTTAAAACTGTTGCTGAAGGACTCTCTGAGCAGAAGCGATTGACTGTCACACCAGCTCAGGTTTCGTAAGATTTACCGCTTTTCTGTGCGAACAACAAATAATTGTTGTATTCGCTACAGACTAGCGTGGGCTTAGATTGGTGGACAAAGTGTAATCCCCAAGTCAGTCATATCTGCGTGCATTCGCGAGAACTTTCAGGAGGTTATATTATCTCCGCAAGATATTGCTGAAGTTGAGAGTGTTGGAAAAGTACAGAAACGCTACAATGCGCCTTTCATTGCGAGTGAGTTTTCCCAGCTTTAAGCTCGGCTCCATAGGTCATGTCACTGACCCTGCTCCTTGCATAGACAAGCCCCGCTGGGATGTCAACAGTTTTGGAGACGATGCTGAGAAGAACGCATCACATCATGTCATCTTGTGATTTAAAGAGATAGAGGTATGGCAAGCTTCATGTCGTATGAATGTCGAATCACGCGGCTAGTTGGACTGATCCTGGAGAATTGCATCATTGCTATGAGGTTGCTCGGCTTTATGCTCTTGTTTCTCGAGCAGGTCTGATCAGATACCGTACAGGATGACCATAGCTCTTAGAATTTCACATATGCTGGCCTAGAACCCGTTAAATGTAGAAGCAAGTCTGAATATGTGTAACGAAAGGTCTTATTTCCGCAATTATATGGGCAAAGGAATGCTAGAATTTATAAATAATCGAGAACCGCAACTGGAGCTACCTCACAGTGTGCTTTCAACACCACACTTCTCTACTGCCGCCAGCCTCGTCATCCATAGTTGCAGCGCGACGACAGTCCCTCGTGAACTGACTATGAATATCAATATTTGTGGTTGGTCCGATTCCAGTCCAAGAAACTAAACCGTCTCCTTTACCACAATATAATACTCTAGTCTGCTACTCAGGGTATATTCTCCCTTCGCTATATAAACCGTATTTACAGACATTGTGAGTACCCTAGAAAAGGGCGCAGAGTTAGAAAAGTACAACATTACTTCTTCGCCTTGCATAGAGGTGTGTCATCACTCACAGTTAGTTGAAAATTTGCACGTGCTTTGCGAGCAGCATTGTGGTCCCGTCCAGCCTTGCCCTCCGCACTTAAAAGCAAGTACATAGTTAGAATATAGCACGAAAAGTTAAGGGAGAACAGGAAGAGTGCAACATACCTGGCCGTACAAGCCGGAACAGCCACTCTGAGGAGGCGGCGTTGAGCCAGTACCTGGACCGCCTGGCAATGTCCCCGTGGCGCCCTGTAGGGTGAGTAGGCCAGGCCTGTAAGGCAAGAAGGCGTAGTCGCCGCCGGAACCGGGAGCCATTCCCTGGTAGAGCATCTGTAGGTTGCATGGATCGATAGTCATTGTTTGGTCGGGGTTACTGCGGATCAGGTCGCCATGGCTAATGTCGTCAGTCCAGGAGGCTCCGCTGTTAGCCTTGCCAGCAAAGGGATTGCCCTCGGTCACAGCCTGGGGTCTCCACGACCCGCCGAGGTTGTTTGCGGTGAAGGAGCGAAAGTAGCGCCCATTAGCTCCAATAGCCTCAACGATCATGAGGTACTGGTTCTGGCCTTGGATGGTATAGACCTGAACGGATTCGAATAAGTTACCGACCGAGTCGCTCATAACTACCTGGTATACGTTGCCAAAATTTCCTGGGAAATTTCCAATCGGCATACTTGAGCGGTAGATCTTGCCGTTATCGCCAGCAAAGAAGAGGTACATAGTTGTATCGTCGCCGATAAGTGTCTGGTCGATAACGCCAGTACGAGAGTCAGAGATAGCTCCGGTGAACAGCGTATGTGGCCCAGACCATCCATTTGTATTAGAAGGATCGTTTGTCGTCTTATAATTGAACGGGCTACTGCCCCATTGGTAGGCGAGTACCCAGATATTCTTTGGGCGGAAGAGGAAGAGTGTTGGCGCAACAGTACCCTGACTCATCCCATTCTGGCTCGCAGAGGATATTTGAGGCCAGTCCGAGAAGAGGCCAAAGTTCATCGAGCCCCAGACTCTCGAGTCAAAGGTCGACCCATAAACAAGATGCTTGCCGTTATACACGACGTGCGTAAAGTCCTTAATCGAGACCCATCCTGGCTTGGGGTTTGCGAGTGGGCCGCTTGATCTCCAGCGGTAGGTCGAGGGAAGAGCACAAGTCGCCGCAGCATCGACAACCGCCGCCGACACCAGCAACGCGACGCCTGCCGATATCAGGCTCATGTCAGAATTGATAAGTCTCATCGTGATGCTTTCTCCTCACAAGTATAGGTAGAATATAGGATGTTGAGAATTCGAAGGAGGGAGACGAGAGGCCTGCCTCCTTTATATGCTTGGGGATTGTGTCGCGAGACCAGGAGCTGGGTTGCTGCCATTGTGTTTCTGCATCGCTGATGTCAGTTTGACCTAGGGCATGGCTATGCGGGCCTTCCGCCCTAATTATTTCAGAACAAAATCCTGCACACGCGATGGTATATTCGGGTGGACTGAAAGATGTCAGTATACCTAGGTAGTCAAACGATGGGGTGGTTTTTACCGTTTGTACATTTTGTTTGTAGTTGGCTCCATCAACACTATCCCTTTCCGTAAATGAATGACAGCGATACAAAGGTGCGCGATCTATTTCGACAAGGCAGTGTAAATCTTTGGCGGAGAGATCTCCACCGCGATTCTCTTGGTGAAAACGAGTCTGCTAAAGATTGCCACGGAACTTTCGCTCTGTTGTCTGTGCCCTCCCTCCCTTCCCCCCCGGGAACCCCGCAATAACGGAGCCCTTCGGCGCACGCTCTACCGAACAAAACCCCGATATTCCCTTATATGAGATCTAATTAAGTAGAAACTTGAATCGTCCAAAGTTAATGCATATCTTGCTCGATATATATGTATATATTAAGCCTGCGCCGATTGGCTCCCAAGATGAGAGGTTCCAAGGGGTCGAAGCACAGACTACAGCTTTCCTATGCACAAGCGGGATGGAATCCGATAGGTCCTGTCTGCAGATTTCTGGGGCGATGTACTAGTAGGGGCGACCACCAAGCTATTAACCTGACGATATAAGTAAGATGGACCTGTAGCTTTGAAATGTCGAATACGGCCCTACGGCCCTATGGACAATAGATATGCTTGGAGTGAACGGTACCAGGAGCGTTGAGCGTGTTAAGAGGGTAAATGTTACATATAATAATATGACGTATTCCGAGTCCAGTCCAGCCCATACCGTGACATTCGAGCTCGATACTACGGGTACTCTAGAGCAGTCAACCTGGAATTAACGTATGAGAATTTCGACGCGGTCACACGTCGAGCAGCTTGTACCTCTTCAACGCCGCATTCGCTGGACTGGTACTTCTAACGATGTGCCATGCTATTGCGAGTACTATTCTAGGGGGATGCACGCTTGAAATAGCCTCGACATTATGATATTCCAAATCTGAGGACAACCTCACCCTCATCCGCTAGGCGCACCAATACTACGCAGTTGATTTCCACACAGTCGCAAGCTGGCCATGCCGCAGGGACATGATGAGTTCGCGTTGCTTCAGCTACTGCTGGGGTGGCGCTCACCACGCTGTTAGTGGTCGGATTTTTCTCATGGGATTACCAAGAAGACGCGGGCCGGGAGGCCGAGTGCAGGCACCGTTTGTTTCTTACTCTCTAAGCTCGTGAATGTGCTGATAAGTTGATTTTCGTTCTAGCGCGGGGCGTGTGGCCGATCTGTTATAGGAGGTTTAGGAACTCGGTAATGATCCTTCCGCAGGTTTCCCCTGGATGCTTGTGGCCAAAACGGCATGAAATGTTGTGAACGTGGTTTTATGCCCAACCCCGCTCAGCTTGGCTCATACTAGACCATAGATTAATAACAAATTTTAATTCCAAGTTATTACAAGCTGTACATATACCTAGTTGCTTGCGAGCTACACCAACTTATTGACTCTACAGGAAAAAGATTCACTTCCCGACGGACCGGTGCAGCCAACGAGTGTACTGAACGACTTGGCAGGGGATACCGATTATTCACTCCGTGCCAATATATAAGGAGAGGGTATATTTCAAAACTTTGACTTTGTCCTCACTCAAATCCTTAATTATAACGATGCTCTCCAAAGTGTTTTTCTGGGCTTCAAGCTTTGCTATTGCTGCAATTGCAGTCCCACCTCCGGGGCCTTGCTCTGGAGCTTGTGGCACGCACGATCCGTCTCTCATACGACGTGTCTCTGACGGGACTTACTTTTTGTTCTCAACAAATGGACATGTTGGAGTTGCAAGCGCCCCTTCTATTGCCGGTCCTTGGACTCAACGAGGTGCGGCGTTGCCTGGCCCTGTGAAGTTGCCGCAAGGCAACGATATTTGGGTCCGTATGCCTTCTAAACCACTCCGAAGACATTATTTGACGCAGCATTAGGTTCCTGACGTCTCCTTTGTTGGTAACACATACTATATGTACTATGCAGTCAGTTCATTTGGAAGCCAGAACTCGGGCATCGGCTTGGCGACATCAACAACTTTGGAGCCAGGATCATGGACCGACCACGGCAGCATCGGGCTCAGTTCAACCCCTGGATCACCTTATAATGCTATTGATCCAAATTTGGTGAAATCTGGAAACAGCTATTATCTAAATTTTGGAAGCTTCTGGGGGGATATATACCAAGCTCAAATGAGCACCGACTTGACACGACCAACTGGTAATCCGCTCCACATGATCTTCAATCCCACTGGATCCCATGCCGTAGAGGGAGCTTTTACCTTTCAGAATGGAAACTATTTTTACATGTTTTGGTCAGCTGGACAGTGCTGTGGTCTGAACACGAATAGACCTCCACCTGGTGGCGAGTATAGTAAGGAACCATTAGCTCTAGTTTTCTCACCTCCTAAACCATTTCCATTGAATTTGATGCAGTCTTACTCTTCCACAAAGCACAAATCCCTCCTACTTTAACCAAGATTAAGTAATGCTAACTCGCCGGTTTTATAGTGATCAAAGTCTGTCGTTCTAATGCTGTCAGCGGGCCTTACGTTAGTATAAGTCTCATAAATCATACTTTACATTTTTGGTATGACAAGCGCTAATCAAATAGGTCGATCAAAATGGCGTATCGTGTACGGCAGGTGGTGGCTCTATTGTCTTACAAAGTCACGATAATATTTACGCTCCAGGTGGGCAAGGCGTCATAAACGACCCAGCTTATGGTCCAGTTCTGTACTATCATTATAGTATGCGCAGCTCTACCTCAAATTTAGGCTTTAACTGACGGGCAGCAGTGAATACAAACATTGGTATTGGAGATGGTCAGACCATTTTGGGATGGAATCCTCTTTCTTTTCCAAATGGGTGGCCTGTTGTAGAACCGGCGAACTCGACTCCCACAACATCAAGAGTGGTTCCGACATCAAATCCTTCCACCCCGAATGGTGCTCTAATGTATGGCCAGTGGTATGTTACTCTGTTTCCAAAACCAATTAACATTACTAACATGCTGGGAAGTGGAGGTATTGGATGGACTGGTGCTACGAGCTGTGCGCAAGGCAGCTGCCATGTCCTCAACCCGCACTATTCTCAGGTCAGCGGCCATTTTCCCCATGCACTACAAAACAGGGCTAATATTGTACGTAGTGTTACTAAAAAATCTCTTTAGCGACTTACTGAGAAGGGTTCTAGAGCGAAGGCGTAGATAGCGCTGAGCGGATCTCGTGTCAGGCAGGAATACATACAGCGTGTATCGTAGTGAATCCTAGTAGCAGCATGGAAAGAAGTAAATTTGCTGCTATTTCAACCACAAAGAGCCATCCTTGGGATGATACTTACTATGGACGTGACAGATGCAGTAGATGAACGGTCTAAAACGCTTCCACGTTCTGACTATTGAAAGCGCTATCGTCTATATATGTTAGCGGGGAGTGTGCCTTTAGGCGGCTAGTTCTCCGCATGGGGCGAGAGGCTTTTTTCGTTAAGCTGTTCAAGTCGCATCCTCCTCCACAGACACGCAAAACTGCCCGACGGGTGCGCCACTGGGAGGAACTGCACGGATTTGTGATGATGGGATTCTTTATGATGATAGTTTGTTAGTCTACTGGTATATGCACGCGCTTGGTTATTTTCTCTAATGTTTGATAATCCTACCACTTCTTATTCTTTCTACGATAACACGACTATAACCCAAGAGCTGTGACATGGTGCCATTTTGGCTGGTTCTCTGTCTCATACGCTGGCGGGACAAACGGACTAATTGAGGCATTGCCCAGGCCGTGATGAAGTATAGTATTCGACAAAGTCTTTGTATAGGGCGCAACCATGCTGTAGGGACGCCTCCTCTAGACCCTTCACGGCAATAAACCTGATATCGCCATTAATAGCTCTGTACATAGTGTCAAGTCTCACGTACTCTTGGAATATATTTCCTACATCTACGTGCTTGTTTTGGGTAGCGTCAGTGAGAGTATGTTGTTAAATTTGGGTCGACACATTCTGTTGATTAGATGAACTGTGAATAAAATATTCTTGCTTTTGTGCTAGATCAATATAAGCTTGTAAGGAGAGTGCCTTTCGTCTTATTGTAGCAGAATCCTTGAAAAGGAGTAGATAATGTTGTAGATAGCAGATTGCGAAAAGTGAAGGTGGTGGGGAGTCTGTCTTTATACTACTTTCAAACCTCACCATGCTCGCCCACGCTCACCCGCTCACCTCAGATCATCATGGCCATCCAAAGTCGCGGTGCATCGCATCCATCGCATCTCAATACGAGAGCCACATCTCCCGTTGTCCAGGGGGACAACCGGATCATTGTGAGGGCATCGAAAACTTGAGGCGGCGACGCTCACCCGCTAGGCCGGATGTCACCAGCCATAGTAAAAAGCAAGTGAAATGCCTCAGATCGACAGATTAATAGTTGAGTGGGTGGCCACCAACGAATACCTGCTGCTGTATGTTTTTTTTGTTTTTTTGTTTCTTTTTCTATATACATGGATTCTAGACATACTATAAAGTATGTTGGAGCGGGGAACAAATCCTTTTGGCTGATTTTGGAAACCTTAGGGTGACCGAGAAGTAATCTGAATACGGAAAGTATCGTGAAAGTCCTTGTGTGCCACCATGGCTCAGTCCCCTAGAGTTTGCACCTGAGTTGATCAAGTGATAGCTCGGGCTGGTATAATTAAGTGCATATAAGTACAATCAGTATCATTGCCTGACTTCCCTTTTAATGCAACCCCAACCTAATGGTAGAATTAAGGACCGCTCAAAACATTACTCCTTATAATCTGCGCCCCCTAACCTCTCCATCATGTCAAAAGTCGGCTTAGCACTAAACCAGCCCGCCATCTCAGTACCGACAGTCTTATACGTATACGCTGCATCTTCCTCGTCAATCTTAACAGTCTCAGCTCCCCTCCCTCCAGCTGCAGCATCAGCCAACAACTGCGCATGACAACACTTCTCCAAACTCATAAACCAAAACACCGCGGCCTCAATAGATTTCCCGCACGTCAAAAGACCATGGTTTTGCAACAGCGCCGCTTTCTTCCCGCCTAACGCCGCGGCAATTGACTTGCCTTCGTCTTCGGCGAGGACGATGCCTCGGAAGGCCGAATATAATGCGATGTCGTTGTGGAAGGAGCAGGAGTCTTGGGTTATTATGTCGAGATTGCGGCCGAGGGCGCAGAATGAGCGGCCGTAAATTGAGTGGGAGTGTGCAACGCAGTTTATTTCGGGGCGTGCTGTGTGGACTGCGTGGTGGATCATGTATGCTTCCGTGGTCTTAGTTCTGATTTTGGATGCTAAAGGGTAAAGGGTATATGAAATGAATTGTGCATACCAGCGGTATTTAGAAGGCGGCAAGGTCCACCATCAACGACCTTTCCATCTTTATTGACGAGAATAAGATCTGACGCTTTGAGAATGGGCCACGCAACACCAAAGGGATTGACCCAGAAACTTGTTGGTTCAACGGGGTCCTATTTTTGGGCCTCCTGTTAGCTTTAAATCCTAATAAAATACCTTCTGTTCCATTTCACGCCGGCCGGAAAGCAACGGCCATTGGGAAACTACTAACTCTCAAAGTAATATGTCCGGCAACACCCTCGTCAAATCCCAAGTGCGCGAAAATCCTAAATGCGAGCGCCAACCGGCCCTTCTGATACTCCCGCTCCTTATATTTGTCCTCGAACGTCGGCGCGGTGGGGAAGGCCTGCTGTGTGATAGTTTCCTTCTTCGCGACACCTGGCTCGTGGGTTGCCGTTCCTGCGGTATCCTCGGGGACTGCGGTTGCTGATGGGGGAGCCATATTTGTAAGTTGTATTGTTCTGTTTGTCGTCTGATGATTAGTTAAATATGATTATGGTGTGTTTGTTATATATGAAGAGATATAGAACGACAGAGGACATGGACAGAAGATATGTGGAAATACAAGCCCGTTTCACAAGTGGGGAAGCGGAGGGCGGAATAATACGCCAAGCGTGGGGAATCGATCAGAGTAACTGATACGAAGTAGTTCATTGTCATACCTGCCAAAGGCGCACCTCGGTAGATGCTATTCCCAATTACCTGTTTCCGATTATCAATCGGGATGATGCTTGTTTTAAAACAGACCATTCACAGCATTGTATTTGATATCACGATGGATGATGATATGCAGCTACGTTACTACTTGTCGTGGTTCCCGATTGCCCGCAACACAACCCCGTAGGCCTCGGCTGCCCCGCAAATCCGCAATATAATTCCCGGTGCCCCTCGATCCTCGGCCTTTACCGACGTCAATAATATCAGCTTCTTAGCAAAACGTCCCTTTATGTCAATAAGAATTTGGTCAATCCTGGAGTAAAGCAGTCAGATAAATACGGCATTAATTTAATAACACTCTTTAGAGACCATCAGGACCATAACTCACGTGATTCTCAGCGGACTAAATCCGCCCGCCAAGACCTTGGGCCGCCGCCCCTGTATTCCATCTTATTTCAACCTCATCCATCTACATCTCAACTCAGAATTCTCACAACGGAATCTAGTAACTAGTAGTATTAGTAGTACCACTTATTTGAAGCTACGGAAGAATTTTATCTACTCTTAAAGCCACTTACCTAAATGGGCATTTCCTAGCAATTCTTGTTATCAGCCGTCATGATCTCGCGTGAGCTGCACGAGTACCATGCAGCAAGCACTCCCACTTTTCAAGTTATCATGACCATATCGACGCCGGCTCCCGAATTTCACCATGCCAAAACTCCCTTTCTAGGGCGGATGGCCCTGTACAGTCAGCCCTTGAAGATGGTGGAACGCCAAAAATGATAAATAATATCTAAGAGGCACTTCTACTCGTCACGTTAGCTGTGTGATTCGCAATGGTTGACGCAGGACGGCGTAGTAGATATATTTCGTGGAAATCCTGATTGCATTTATAGGTGAGAGTTATTCATCTCCTAACTTTCCTAAATCTAGCAATAGGTTCTCTGACTGTACGCATCAGTTTTGCTCAAGGTCGTTGCTAACCACTAACTTCTTTGAAGGTGTTTGTTGGTATATCTGTCAGTTCAGGATGTGTCCCTTTGATATGATAGGATCTATGAATTGGTAACATCAAGCAAGTCTTTATCCCATATGATACAAATTGTGGCCTACACACGAACCTAACAATGACCAGTTCCACCTCCATTATGCCATGATACTTGGGATGTCGACTGAGATGGATGAGCTGCATCTCTTCAAGCGATGCCCATCGTAAAGAGGCTATCGGAACCGGAAGTCACCAATGGCCT
This sequence comes from Venustampulla echinocandica, assembly GCF_003357145.1. Lineage (NCBI taxonomy): Eukaryota > Fungi > Ascomycota > Leotiomycetes > Helotiales > Pleuroascaceae > Venustampulla > Venustampulla echinocandica. The sequence continues at coordinate 381,136 of NW_022474209.1, forward strand.
ACCAGTTGAAAACCGACAACGTATTGGCTGCATACAAGCAGACAATCTTGACAGGTTGAGCTGGCTATTATATCATAGCATGTCCTCTTCAGGAAGGCAGTCTCATCGCTTCGGTGGCATCATTGACGTACCGGAGCATATCACTTTGGAACACATACCAGCAGTGCTGGTGGGATAATACTGCTGCCTGACCGGTCCCCTGATCCCCTCTGACCGTTTTACTTCTAACCTAACACTGCTTAAATGTTGAATTGATCGTTGCTGCATTTGCTCTGTTGTCCTCCCTTTATCTTAACCGTGTATTTTATTAACCCTTCAATCGTGTCCTTGCTTGTCTGAACCATGATAATTACTAAAACCGTTGGCTTTGCAAATGTTGAATGGTTCATTGTAAATTGCAATTAAGTTCAAGTGGCTCTTGCGAAAAGCATTTGAACGCCCCAACGTTAGTCCCATTCTGTTTCTAGGAACTAATTTAGAAGACGATGGCTCTCTTCTTAAATACTGAATGTGCACTACACCATCTGGACTGGAACTCGAGGTCGCAAACTTGGATAAGACAAGAAAGCCCAGTATAGTTACCCAAGACCTTGACGTTTATATTTGGGTTTCATTATATGATATCACGCTTGTGCGGCATAGTTATCTACTTGTTATTATTCCTTTTTAGGGATTACTCCCACAGTATGGGGATAATCCGAGAAATTCCATTTCATCATCTCTGCATAGGTTGGAGTAGATCAAGCTCTTTACACATTGCTTGAATCTTCTTTTGAATCGCTGTATAAAGCTTCTTCATACTAGCCTTGAACCCCGCTATACATACCTAATTATACTCAGTGGCATCTATGCTGTGGTGAAATATCCAACCCAGCATAGTCAATTGATGTGGCTTAATGACCAGGGATTTTCCCAAGCAAACAATGTTTAGCTGGGCTATTGTCCTGAGGTCACATTCTCCTTGTGTGGCTTTGGGCCCTTGTCATTTGTTTCTTTCTACAAAGGAGTGTAAACTCTCATCAGAAGTATTGTTCGGAAACAGAATAGTATAGCAGAATGACATCATATTCTACCTATTCTACCTATCCAATTGGACATGTACATGGCGGAGGTGGCCCCTAGCCAAGTTGATTCCCAAAGTTGCATAAACGTTAATGAAACCCTGTATATTGAGTTATGTGAAAGCTTGAGCTGAAGTTCCAAACCCATGCTGTATTGAGAGATATTAGGCGTGATCAGTAAGCTCAAGCATAGATCCAACTCGTTGCTAGTTACAATTACAAAGGTTGACTTCGAGCGAACCGAGTGTTGTTCCCAACCTTCATCAAGGTCACAGTCTACTCGCCAGTGAATCAAGTTGCCCGGAATGCTATATCAAAGTGTGGAACTTGGAGCACGTCAATAGGGCAGAAACCGTCCGCTTGCCAGCCTTGCTATCGTTGCTATTGACAACAATAGGGCGGTAAGTTTAGCGGTATACTATTGTAAATTCACTGCCTCCTTTTTTCCATTACACCGCCCTTAGGCGAGAGAGCCCACGCCCACAAAACCCTTCGCGCTCTTCCATCCTCCATCTTTCTTTCCTCTCCTCTCCAGTCCCACGACGAAAACGCTTCTGCACCCCAACAACGTCTTCAAGCTACATCAAACTGATCAAGCTATCTGTTGTTACGTGCAATCAAGCTCTCTCTTCTGCCAAGCTATCAAAGCAAGTCGTTGTTCCGTGGGTCTCAAGTAGTGAGACGTCGCGAATCCATACTCTTTCGTTGACTCGATCTTTCCAACAACCGTTACGGAGTCTCTTCAGCCCGGTGCTGAAGCTCTTACTCGTGTCCCACTCCGATAACCTATTGTAAGTCATCAAAGCTAGCCCGTCTTTCTCTCACTGACGGTATACAGTCGAGGAATCAAACAGGTCAATTTGCCTATCCTGTTCTCGATCTTATACGATCGCTCTGCCACAGCGAACACCATACTCTTTCGTTGACGCGATCTTTCTCTCTGCCATTACGGAGTCTCTTTAGCCTAGTGCTGAAGTGTGTTGCCCTCCGATAACCTACTGTAAGTCATCAACGCAAGTGTATCTTTCTCTCGCTGACAGTATACAGTCAAGTAGAATCACAGATCGCTTTAGCGCGATTACCCTGTTCTCGATATCAAACTGCTCGCTCTACTACAGCGAACATCATACTCTTTCGTTCACGCGATCTTTCTATCAACCATTACGGAGTCTCTTTAGCCTGGTGCTGAAGCTCTTGTCCCACACTCCGACAACCTATTGTAAGTCATCAACGCAAGCGTATCTTTTCTCTCGCTAACAGTCTACAATCAAGGCGAACCAAATAGATCGCTTTGACGCGATTATCCTGTTCTCGATATCATATCGCTCTGATATCATATTGCTCGATCTGCTACAGCGATTCCAATACTCTGGTATGCTCTTCCTCCACTGCATATCATGGCTACCGATGCTGACTCTTCTAGACTTAATAACTTCGCAATACGATCTTTCACAAACGAAACACCCTGGTCCGGCGTTTCTGTCACAAGTGATAATTTGATCCTACACGTTCTACTGCAAATTCGATATTTACGTTCTCGCCCATTATTTTCCGACTCGGTACTCTGGTCACCAATATTCATTCGACATCTGCTTGGTAAGTCCTCCTGCAACCCTTCAATGTTACCTTTGGAATTGTATCATCTCTACCGCCCCCGCCTTGCCCAACAACATTCATAACCTCTGCTAACTTGTCTGGCAGCCTACTGCTTGCAGAATTATTTCACGACTTAGTGTTAAAGTCGTCTATTCAACTACGAATTACATCCGATTATCCAGCTTAATGTTAAAGCTGCCCAATTCATCTACGCCTTACATAACATTAGGTGCTCTTCGACGACTCAGTGTTAAAGCCGTCTATCCATCCAGGCATTATATCCACGCATTGCATACGCCTGTCCAGCTTAGTGTTAAAGCTGCCCAATCCATCCACGCCGTACATAAGGTACTATTCGACGACTTAGTGTTAAAGCCGTCTATTTCATATACGCACTACATCTGCGCATTACGTCTACGCCTTACATACGCTTGTTCAGCTTAGTGTTAAAGTTGTTCATTCAATACTTCCATTATGTCTTCTAACGACTTAAAGCGCAAAGGCGAGTCTTTGGGAGAAGATTTTCAACCACGGGATCCACCCTCTCAATCCCATCACCCGGTGACTTCCTCCTCCTATACATCCCCTGCCAATGGCGGCGAGTCTTCCGCCTTCAACTTCGACTTCCAGCCACCACCAACCCGTCCTCGACATGCCCCATTTACATTCGGGCAAGATCTTTCGGAACTTGGTTCCACCTCCAGAATGGATGGCTCGGAGTCAGATGACTTGCTGTCATATGATGGATGGCCAGCCGGGGCTGACGACATGTTGCAGGCAGAGTTGGATGTGGCCATCCATGACTATAAACAGGAGCAATTGGATGATGAGGAGGAAATGGACGAGGAGGAGGAAATGGAAGATGAGGAGGAAATGGAGCGGTCTCCTGCTGATACCGACCAAGAGATGTTTGGAACTCCAAACGAAGACGAGCTGTTTGCGCAGATGGATGCAGTAATGGAGCATAACACCCCTGGCAAGGGTAAAGCTCCAGCTTCCGCTGTTCCGCAATATATCAGATGTCCTCGTGCGAGCGACAACTCATTTCTTCAGAGACCAACTTCGCGCTCTCCCCCCGCCAGAGCATCCAGCTACCGAGCGAGCCTTAACTCGAGCTCGCCGCTTAGACGGTCAACCGTGGCCGCCTGCATGTCATGCGAGGCCACGAGCGACGAGCTCGAGCAGGTGAGCAATGCTTTGGAGGAGGAGAAGGAGACTAGTTCCGACCTAGGGACCAAAGTTTTACTTCTAGAAGGGCAAGTTGGGGCTCTCGAAGGTAAAAATCGGGAGTTGGAGCAAGAACGCTCCGAAGTTATAAAGCACATAAATGCAGCGCAGCACCTCTCAAAAACACAAGGTGGCCAAATCGACAAGCTCAACCGCGAACTAGCGGATGTTCGAGTCGAGTCAAGTAACCTCGGCAGAAGTTACGAAGAAACCTTAGAGGCTGCGAAGGCCGAGATGGCGAGCCGTTTCGACGAGCAGAGCAAGCTCGTTGAGGAACTGAAGGTGGCCAATGGTCGCCTTGAGGAGGCCGTACGAATCCGGCAGCAAGAACTTGAACAGGCCCAGTCCAATAGCCTAGCAAAGGACACTTATAGGGAGGAAGTAGAGGCCGCACATGCGGGTGCTCTTGCAGCGAATAAGGCCGAGAAAACCGAAGCAGAGGCGACTTACACACGCGCTCTTGCAGAGTTAAAGGCAGCAAAGGATACGGCAGAGGCGGATTACACACGCGCTCTTGCAGAATGGGAGACAGAGCGAGTTGGAGCAGAGGCCGCATATGCGAGCGCTCTTGCTGAGAAAGATGCCAAGCAGTCCGAGGCAGAGGCGACTAACACACGCGCTCTTGCTGAGAAGGATGCGAGATATATCGCGCGGATCTACCGCCGTTCTCGGGCATTGAAGCGTAAGCAGACAGAACACAGTCGCCCAACTTTAACTGATCGAGGGGCTCATGGGAAGCGCTCCGGAACACAAAATGTGTCGTCCGAGAAGCAGGCAACCCAACCAATCGCAATCCAGCCAGAACCGATCCAACCTTCGACAAGCGACGATACCACGGATGCACTCACTCTTCGCGCAGAGGCTCTCGAGCGTGACAATAGTGAGCTCAAGGAGGAGGTTAACAACCTCCGCGACACCTTCGAAGCTCGTCTTCGAGACGCCGAGCAGGAGAAAGAGGCGGTTTTTCAAAGCCGCGAGTGTAAGCTGAACGAATCCCTCGACTTATATCAGGGGCATATCGTTACCGTCCAGGCCGAATTAATGGCCGTTAAAGACGAGAAGGATTGGACTGTTGAGCAATCGGCAGCCTCGAGGAAGGAACTGGAAGCAGCGCTTGCGACCATTAAGGCACAGGTCTGCGCGATGGAGGAGCAACGCGAGCGACTTCAGTCCATGCAGTCGACTATCGACTCGGACGCCAGGGAGCGTGAGCGGATGGAGGGGGAATTGGAGCAGGCCCGTACGAGGGCGGAGGCCGGCTTATTACAGCCAGCGGTCGATGTCAAGCGGATCCGGGGCGAGCGGGTGACTTTACGATCCCCTCGCAAGCTACCATTACCAGCACCGGAACCCATTACTCCTTCTGTGGAGGAGACCGTTAGAGCCGAGGTGAATTCTCGAGTGGAGAGGGCGAGGAGGGAGCTCACAGCCGAGTTTGCATCCCGACAAGACATCTTCATCCGGGCCCTAAGGGATGATACTGCACCACCACCGACTGCCAGACAACACGACCGGATTACGAAGGTCGAGGAGGAGGTGAAGAAATCCCGGGCGGAAGTAGAAACTTTGAAGGAGGAACTGCGGCAGGCGAAGAAGGCCATCGCGAAGAAGGAGACGGAGGAGTCAAAGACTCCAGTTATACCGACGGGGCGGCCATCGAGTCCATCGAAATGGCCAATCCAACTCTTTCTTATCGGGGTCGTAGCCTTCGCTGCGATGATCGCTTGGTTGGGGCTACCAACCACGACATCCAGTATCGGTCCCCCGGACAATGCGTGGACTAATACTTCGCCAGGTGAGGACGTATTCCTTGTGTATAGGGATATTTTATATTTCAACCCTCAGAATGAGGGCATCCGGGAACTCGAGGAATACGAGGATTATGTCTTCGACGAAGACTGGCAGACCAAATGGGCTGGTTGAGGGGGTTATGGAGCTGACCACTCCACCCGCTTCATTCATCACCTGTGGTGCCTTATAACCGGTGAAATTATATCAGCGCAAGAACGACCCTGGCCCCCTTATAATACATGAAAACGCCGACCGCCTAAGGATGTATGGTGGTGCAGCAGTATTGAGCAACAACGCTGGTCGTTGTGCCTGGGAACTGAGAAATGATCGACGCGCTTGGGGAGCAGGGAGGAAGGAACGGTATAGTTGGGCAGTGGTTTAAGCATGGTGGTGGGAGTTATGCTACTTGTGGTTCCGGCTTCGACATCCAGCAATCATCTTTGTGTTCTCGTTTCGTGTGTTTCTTTCTGTCGTCGCCAATTGTCACATCAGGCATGTAAACCCCTTGCGGATCGTTTCCTTGATCGCAACCTTCCACCGATGGCTAGGGAGGGGTTTCCTTGATGTCTACAAACGACCGAAGAGCACACAAACACAGATATACATACCCGGATAAAGTCAGGCCATTTCAGCATTCCCGAATATTGACCAACATCACGTGCCGCCAAATACGATTATGGTACGACTTACAATGACGTCAAGCAATTACGTTCCATATAACCTACTACATCGCGCCCACGAAAAATACCAAAGCATTCGAGTTCCTGTCCTTTCGCCTTACTCCTTATTATGGACTGGAAACACGCCTCCCTCCAGCCAGGCTGCTACAAAAGTCCCCCCTTTTCAGTCGAAGCACCGAACTACCGCCCAGTAGCTGGCGAAACAATACCCCGCCGAAACCCTTCACATCCCGATAAACTAAAATCACTTTTAGAGCCTGGAATAGAAACCGTCTACGATATCTTACACCGAGCGTCGAAAAAATATGCGCATTTAAAAGCGGTGGGAACAAGAAAGTTCATCCAAACTCATCATGAAACCAAAACAATTCAGAAGATGGTAGACGGGCAGGTAGTGGATGATGAGAAACAATGGACATATTATGAGTTGGGTGAATATCAGTACCTGACCTTTGCGCAATATGCGACCAAAGCGCTGCAAATTGGCGCTGGCTACCGTGCACTTGGTCTCCAAAAGGGGGATAAACTTCATGTTTTTGCAACCACGAGGTAAGTTAGAATCCTATTTTGCGAAGAATATCAACTAATTTTGCTCTCGTAGTGCAAACTGGCTGCTCTCGGCCCACGGTACGCCCTAATTATAAAATATCAAAATAGTCACCCCTCTTGACACCAAACAGCTGCAGCCACTCAATCGATTCCGATAGTCACATCCTACGCAACCCTCGGAGAAAAAGGTCTCGAGGTATCGCTACTCCAAACTCAAGCAAAGGCAATATTCGTCGATCCAGACCTCATACCCAAACTTCTCAAGCCATTACAAAAGGCTCAGAATCTAGAAGCCCTCATTTATAATGACGACGGACAAATCAAACAGGGAGATTTTGACAATCTGAGACGACTCAATCCCCGAATCAAAATCCTTAGTCTTGAAGACGTTCGCCAAATGGGAGAGAACAACCCAGTCGAGCCGGTTCCTCCCAGTCCAGACGATTTGTGTTGTCTAATGTATACTTCAGGTACAACAGATGCACCAAAAGGAGTTCCGCTGAAGCACCGCAATATTATAGCTGCTAGTAAGCTTATAAAATCTCCTTAATATCACAAAAGGAGCTGCTCAACACCCATTTAGTCGCTGGACTCGACTCGATTTTCACGCCCTACCTCAGCACCGACGATTCCGTTCTCTGCTACCTCCCCTTAGCCCATAGCTTCGAATTCGCCTTCGAGAATGTATGTTTCTACTGGGGCATACAGATGGGCTATGGAAACCCACGAACGCTCTCCGATACTTCCATGCGAAATTGCCAAGGCGATATTAAAGAATTCAAACCTACAATACTAATAGGTGTTCCCGCAATTTGGGAGATGATACGCAAAGGCATCGAGCAGAAAATCTCACAATTAGGGACTCTACAAAGTTTTATCTTCTGGAGAGCGATGGGATTGAAAACCTTCCTATGTGGCTGGAAATTACCGGGTCCAGGCATGTTGGATTATTTGGTATTTGATGCTGTCAAGAAACAAACTGGCGGGAGGCTAAGGGCTTGTTTTAATGGCGCTGGGCCAATTGGGAAGGAAACAAGAAGATTCATATCTTTCGCCATTGCGCCCTTGCTCATGGGTTATGGATTAACTGAAACCACCGCGTAAGTACTTATTCTATTCTCAACTTTGTCTCGTTTCTCATTCTCAACTCCCCTACTTTGGCAAAGCAGGCTGCTAAGTGCAAAATAGAATGGGAGCTCTCATGGATCCATTAGAATGGAACGATGAAACTCTTGGAGATATTCCAAGTTGCATCGAAATTAAACTAGTGGACTACCTTGAAGCAGGGTACTGCGCAGCGAACGATCCTCCCCAAGGTGAAATTCTGATCAGGGGTGATGCTGTCATGGATGGCTATTACCAGAATGACGAGTTAACGGCCGAGGCAATTACACCCGATAAATGGTTCCGGACAGGCGATATTGGGGAGTGGGCACCCAATGGACACCTAAAGATTATTGATCGAAAGAAAAACCTTGTCAAAACTTTGAACGGCGAATATATCGCACTCGAAAAGGTAATGCGCACATCTCTATATCACAATATGCTTGACTAATATCATGGATACAGCTCGAGTCAATATACTCCACGAACAATGTCGTCTCAAATATGATCGTTTACGCGGCAGCAGACCAAACCAATCCAATCGCAGTTATCGTCCCAGCACATTCAGCCCTACAAACGCTCGCCAAGAACAAAGGGTTGGAAGACGACAACTTCGGCAGCCTTATTCAAAAGCCGGCCATAAAAGACATGGTGGTCAAAGAGCTACAAAATACCGCTCGCAAAGTCGGACTCGCAAGCGCGGAAATTGTTCGAGGAGTCGTTTTGACGGATTTTGACTGGACAAGTCAGAACGTGAGTCAGATTTTTGAACACCTTCACCCAAGGTTTGGATTAGTATGGCAGGGCTAATAAATATTCCTAGGGGATGCTTACTGCTGCTCAGAAGGTGAACAGGAGAAATATTGTTGAGCGTTATCAGAAGGATATCAATGCGGCGTATGGGAAGAAATAAATGCATTGTCGTGCTAGGTGCATCATTAGTATTCATATTTTCTTCTGCTACATGTATACGAAGTTCATTCTCTCCACAAACCTGCAGTAGTCAATTGCATGAAGAAAGTTCTATTTCCTCACTCTGCATCTTTTCACTATGTGAAGCTGCCTTAGCATCTTACCCGTACTCCTATGCCAGTCTTGCCTCCATTCTGAAGACAAAAAAAAAGGTGCACATACCTACCTTTATCTCACAGCACAATTCCGGAACTTTACGATTCTCCGATTTCCGGGCTCAACTTAATAATTACCCAGATCCGACATCATTGCTTGGGGTTACCCCACTCATTTGGAGTTGACGCGTTGCTAATTCCGCTCGGTAGATTGCTCGGCGTTCGCTTTGAAATCCAAAATACTGGATGCCATAAGCCATCATCACATCATGACGACGTAGGATTGCATGAATAAAGCAATGTAGTCGTAATCCGGGTCAACTATGAAGAATTATAACATACCTACATAAGGGCTGTCATCCCCACAGTAGTGGCCCATTGTTTTATTTCATCATCATTCTTCCCCAAATCGAGGTAGATAAAAGTCACGTGTATAACCCCGCCTCTCCCCTGTTACCACTTTGGCCCCCAACAAACCACACCAAGTCACGATGGCCTCCAAAACTGAAACCCCAAAGATAACGCTCTACACCAGCCATCTATGTCCCTGGGCTCACCGGTCCCAAATCGCCCTTCGCGAGCTTGGCCTCCCCTTCGAGACGGTAATCGTCGACCTCTCTGTACCCCGCACCCCTGAATATCTCAAAATCAACCCTCGCGGCCTCGTCCCAGCCTTGGACTACAACGGTACAATTATAACCGAATCAGGCATCATCTCGCAATTCCTGGTCGATTCACACCCTTCACATCTGGAGAAGACCAGCTCTGAGCCAGGAGGAGCCCTACAAAGAGCAAATATTAATTTCTTTGTTGATACGTGGTTTAGTAAAGTTAATTCGTTGTCGTACCCGGTGTTCAAGCTGAAGGCAGGGGAGAAGGAGGTTGAGGCTGGGAAGATAGTTGATGTCATTGTTAAGGAGATTGAGCCATTGCTACAAGATGCCGCGCCGTATTTTGGCGGATCGGAGAAGTTGACTCTTGCTGAGGTTAGTTCATTTCAATATTATTGCTATTCTACGAAATCCTGCGGCTTTTGAAGTATATTTGCCGTTCCATCTTACAAAATTGCTGACGATTATAATAGGTGCAAACGGGCTCTTTTATTCTCCGGCTTCTCTCTTTCCCAAAGTACGAGGAGTTGCTTCCAAAAAGCGTGTTGACTTCTCTTGAGGCTAGGGCACCTGCTTTCTGGAAATGGGCAAATGCAGTGGTCCAGGAGAAGAGTGTTACGTATGTTTGGGATGAGCAGAATGTCGCCACGCGCACTATCGCAAGGCTTGCGACCTTGCGCTGAGCGGAAGTTTAGCATGTGGGTTTCTGTATTAAGGGCTTTCCACTGCGGTATCTCCAACTTTACGACTGCATGAGAAAAATAAATTATAACTAGTGTTGCAATCGACCTGTTTCGAAGAAATATTTGACTATCTACGTGATGCCATAGAGATCTGCTCGAAATTAAATAGAGCGGAGCCCGTCCATGTCTTTCGAGTTGATATTTAAAATTGATATTCATGATTAAGTACTGTGATGATACGTGATTACCTGTCCTGGGAATAGCAATGCATTTAAGTAGAACACCTGTGGGAACTTCAACTTTAACACCTTCACAGCTAGAAACAGCCACTTTCATTAGTAGGCTCCAAGAAACCTGGCCCGAAATCCTGTTTTCTCGGTATCCCCCAAGGCTATTCTTTTGATTTCTTCGTTTCTCTTATTACATTATTTTTTATTATGAATCTTGCAGATTCAGATGGCGGGCTTGAAACCCTTCAAGGGTCTCTAGTCCGCCTTCTTCTCCACACCAGCTGCCGACCCCAAACAACTGTGGCCGCCAAACTATAAGAGACGGCTTCCCTTCATTTTCACTGGTGGCCATGGGATACCTCCTCGACATGTAGGTCTATCAATGGCAATTCTGGAGGTAATAGGGATCTCGATACATGTATTTATCTACCCTTACATCACCTAGAAACTACCTACCTAGGTAGGTAAGAACAGTCAAATCCTAGCGTATTTTGCTATATTGTTTCCCTGCAGCTTACATGCTTGTGCCCTACCTTCGATCTCGTGACAGCCAACCAACATGTGTACTGACTCTACTGCCGAATCTACGTTGCGCTCTGCTCCTTGGGTAGTCGAAACCTTGGTAAGGTACCAGAGATTGTATTCCCAATGAGAATTAGACGTGATACTTCCTAAGGTTTATGCTGTCTTTTGGATTTTTAAAACTGAGTTATATTTGGAGTCTGGCAAAATGGAAGGATCGGTAGGCGTTGGTTCGGAGATTCAAACCCAGCCTTGCTATCGCCTAGTTGAGCACAACAAGCGAGTCAACTGAGCCCTAAAAAAGGAATGAATAGAATGCAATTAAAGAAAAAAATGGCAAAAGAAATACCTACTCAATCGTAGGTTACCGAGAAACGTTGAGCCAACTACCCCCTAGCCTCTTGTTATCTCTAGCGGAGGGTCCAGGGTCTTCCGAGGAAGTTTTTTAGCGATGGTTTGTTAGCAGTGGTTTTACCACTGCACCACCGCGTCCTAGTCGCCTGTCTCCAGTTGTTAAGGGGATTCTGCTTATTTTGATATATATTGATACCCCACACCAGATACCAAGGTGAAACTGACTCTGAGAGAAATTCTTTTAAATATCGATAGGGATGCTAGAATGGATTCCTTGTAAACCAATATTACTATTTTAATAGGTTAATAATAGAATGGTTCTAGCTTTTTCTGAGGGGTTGGCCAGGAGTGATCGCCCACTACCTACTCAGGGTTCAGCTCAGTGTAGAGCGTCCACTACTCAGACCCAGAGACAGATATGGAAAAAATATCATGTGAACATTCCGATGTACGATTACCTGTTATAGCAGATATTTAGTTGTAACATTTATATTTACCAAATGGGATTTCTTTTACGAGAAGATTAGGATTGTCTAAGCGCTTTACCTCGGTAACAAGGCTTAAATCCCATATGAATGGAATTATGGCGGTTGTCTAGTAGTTACAAGAGGAGAAGAACCTTTTGAAAGTCGCTAATTATAGTACTGCGGAATACACAAAACTCTTTTCATTTTAGGACATATTTACATGACCCCACCACTTCTTCCACAATCAGGCCTTTGCCACTTCCGTCTAACTCAAGAACCCCCACCTCCGTCAATATGCAGATGGTCCTGAGTTGGACAAGAAAACGAATGCCTAGATAATTCACTAATCAGTCAGAATATTAACTAGCGTAGCCAAGGGAGCAACCCACACAAAAGTCGCCTCTGGCCGGAAGACCTCTAAACGGGCTTAAACGGTGCAGCCCGCATCATAATACGTATAAGTGCTCGCATTCTGGGGATTCAACTGTGTAGCGACATCGGCCACATAGAGAAGGCATGTGCCATTTCCGACTGCAAAACTTCCACATTTATTCTCTGTACACAGCGCTTTGCAGGGTGCTGGACTGGCAGAGGTAGCATTCACTATGGCAAGGAATGCTGGGGTGGATCCTGCTTTGTCCCATCCTTTTACACCACAGGTGAGTGCTGTTGGTGCGGCGATGGCGAGGGAGATGATGGCCGAGGGGGCGAGGAGGCAGGATGCTATGGGAACCAGGTAGGAGGATGCTGAAACCATGGTTAAGGTTGTGAGAGCGACAATTCAGTGGCTAAGTGATGAAAGTAGTTCGGAGTCTGGAAGTGAGATGGTTGATCTTGGTTTGGAGTGCTTGTTTAGGGAGGAAAAGGGGCTAGGGGACGGGGCAGGATCTTGATTTATGCGTTTTGGAATAGTGATATTGGTGGACGTGGCCACTTTGGGTGATAAGCAAGCTGTAACGGACAAATAACCATGTCCGGACCAAAGATACAATGCCCCTCTTCAGGTACATTGGGATTGATTGGATTTTGGAGCAAGATTTTCAGCGCAATGCTCGGGTGTTCCTGAGGTAACTCTTTTGCCTGAAGATTGAAGGTAACGATCAACAACAAAGTCGATATTGGCATATTGAACGCGAAGCTACGGAAGTACACGGCACTTCCTATTCTATTGACTGAGAAACTTCTTGACCTTGCAAGTGCATCTAAACGAAAGGTCAAAGGAGCCAAGAAATGTTTGAAGATAAAGATGACGCGTCAAACATGGAAAATGGGAAATAAAAACAATAACTAAAGTCATTTCGCTGGACGACAAGCCTCAAAAATGGAAATGATCTGGTCGATTGAGATGTGCAATCTAGCCACTTGATTGAACCGGTCATTCTCCCAACCTAAACCCTCCACCTGTAGATCTGCCGCCCCAGCACAGGACAAATTCCAAATCGATGTGAAACAATGTATACGCGACGAACCGCAGATCTACACAAAGGTTAGATGGGGACTTAAGTAGCATCCTTGTGCTACGTTGCGATACGAAACATATTAAGATTTTGCCGCTCGCGGCTCGCGGTAAAATGTAACCTGCTGCACGGAACTTCCCCACATTTTCTCCCAATTCGACGCTGAGATCTACTATTAGCTTATTAATTCTTAATTGGGGAATATATATACCGGAGATAATAATTAGAGTAGAGTAGGATGCAAGCGATTGGATATTGCCCGTGCCGAAAGGGTGCATACAGGGTGATGTAACAGCCCTATGGAAGGAGGAAACGTTCTCTTGACCTTCCAGTGTACTTTTACTGGTAATTGGAGGGTTATTGTCGACTGCTGTGAAGGATGCATGGAGTGAAGAGAATTTAAAATTTCCTGCATCACGAGTGGCACGCTGTGGGTAGCATTCCCGTGGAGGTGATTCGGAGACGGGAGATGCCGATGGCAGTCCAGAGAATGGAGTGCCCGCAGACATGAGTCCTTGACAAGAAAACGAGCATCTTCGAAGAGGAAAGGCACAATATAGAACGAGATAGCGACGGAAATAAATATACCAAAGAACAAGTTTCGGATTGCCGAAGGCCATACTCAATTATGGAAGGCCGATGTGCCCGAGTTTGAGCGACGCGGTCGACAGAGTATTGCTTCCCAAAAACTATATCAATCCTATCGTGGGTTGAATAATCGACTGGGGTAACCGAGAAACAGCGGAACTTCAGAGATTTCAACATGTCATTGTGGTCCAAAGTGTACAAGAAATTGGCCCAACATAAGACTAGGGAGAGTTGGAGAGGGTTACATGTTCGAGACTCGATATGTGCGAACTTCGCAATAGAATCCAAAAGGGTATATTCAATTAGATGATGACGTGCCCTTCCACATGCCCAGGATAAACCCCATATATATAGTACAATAGTTTAACATCGCCCTACCGATCCAAAAGGTCCACAACCCAATCGGTGATCTTGTTGGTCCCATGCCCATTGATGGCACTGATAGGGATGGCCTCTACTTTCTGATCCCAGAAATTCTTCTGTCCACTTGGATGCTCACACTCCCCCTTTCCAACGGCATCCAAATATATCTGTAGCTTCTCAAAATTCTCCCTCGTTTCCGGTAAGTCTGCTTTAGTAGCAACCACGAACCAAGGCTTTCCAGCAATACTTGGTACCTGTGGAGCTAGCGGGGAGTCAAAGGTCGGTCCAGTATTAACGATTATTGTCTCCTGCCGATTATTCAAAGCATCTTCTGTGCAGCGGAATGGACTCCATTCGACGAGTGGCTCTGTAAGCTCCGTCTCTTCCTGGATTTTCATTCGCTCGTATTCGCCGACTTCTTTCCAGAGAGCTCGCAGGGCTTGTACTGCATCGCCGGCGTTGAGATCAATGACAAAGGCGAGGACTCGTGCACGCTCGACGTGGCGTAGGAAACTTATTCCTAAACCACGATCAAGATGGGCATCTTGGACGAGTCCGGGAATATCGGCGATCGTGTAGTTTGTTCGTGGCTCACCGGTTTCCAGCGTTGATCGTGCTACAGGTCTGCCCTGATGGTCATCTAGGACTACAGTCCCAATGTTAGGCTGTAGAGTTGTAAATGCCCAATCCCCTACCCGCGCTCGGCTCTTGCTCATAGCCCTCAAAAGCGTGCTCTTGCCAGCATTCGGAAGCCCGACAAGCCCAACATCAGCGAGAAGCTTCAATTCCAGTTGCAACATGACCCTCATGCCCGTTGATCCCTTTGTAGCGAATTTCGGCCGGGGTACAGTCCTGGTGACAAAATGAGGATTTCCCATCCCACCCACAGCTCCCGCAGCAAGCAGAATTGGCCTGTCCATGGGAACACTCAGATCGAGGGAAATAGGGGACTTCACTTGGGCGACAGCTAGCGCTGGTCTCCTAGGCTTGGGGAGAGTAGGAAATTCTGCGGTAGCAATATCCTCCGGTGTCACGGCAGGATAAAGCAACCACTTATCTCGACTCCATTTCCAGGGCCCATTGGGATCCTCGCCATCCCGCTTCCCAGCCTCCAGCTTCATCCTCTGCTCCTCGATAAACACAGGGTCCTCTCTCTCAATTTCCCGCACGACAGTCCCGACCGGAACTTGGATAACGATGTCGTCGCCTCGTTCGCCACCCCGAGTTTTGCCCTGCCCATTCTTCCCACGACCAGCCTTCAATATACTGCGTCGCGCAAGCTTGTGCAAGCTTGTCTCGCCGCGAACTGCTTGGATGTATATATTGCCTCCACTGCCGCCGTCGCCTCCATTCGCAGGTCCTGCCTCGATGTACTTCTCGCGTAAGAACGAAATGCACCCGTGTCCGCCTGATCCAGCATGCGCATTTATTGTTGCTTTATCGGTGAAAATAGTACGGGAATAGTCGCTGGGAGGAGGGTTGAGATGAGAACCTTCTTCGTATGTTGGCTGGGAGGAATCGTCCGTCGCTGTGATCGTGGTCGCGTTTGTGGTTTCATTGCGACGCTGGAGGGAATTGAATACGAATCTCGAGCTTCTTCTAGCTGTAGCGGAAAATACGAACGGGTATAAGAATGGGGTGAGGGTCCCTGATATGGCTAAACAATTTGGAGGCATTCTGCCTCAAGAGTGAAGACAGTTGTAAGAAGTCGAAGAACGAAGAATCTGTTGCTTATTAGACTCTGGACTTTGATACTGCCGTCGCTAGCAGATTTCCCGGTCACCGTATCCATCGGGCTTAACCGTGTATATCCAAATCAGGCTAACGCCGACGCTCCCAGGGATTTTCCGTCTCCGGAGATCACGAGATCATGTTCACCAATGTCTCGATCACTTTTAAGACTTTGGACATCGTGACATTGTCACTTGGCTTGTACAATATCATCTCCAAAGTCAATATCGTCTCCATGCAAAGTTTGGAGATACGAAGCTACTTCTATCCATCGCCAAATCGAGTGAGATCTCAGCTACCGAACCCTGATCGAGTGCTTCATCAGCCTCTTGTCTCCAATTTGCCGCTATAGGAGCGGTGTAGACGCGAGCTCGCTGTCTCCCCAATGCCTCTGCGCCAGCTTGCCTCTATTCGATGCACCTAAAGACGCACTCCGCACCTCGTATGGGGCGCCGAGTCTGCTTGCTCATGTGCCATTGGACCAGATGGCCGAATTCTACAAGTCAACATGATGTCCTCACCAACCGGATCTCCTGATATGATACACCTGTCCATCCATGCATATATGCCCGCCCACGCCGTGGGAGGCACTATTACAGGAGCCACGACAACAGCAAAGAACTAGACTCCCGCTCGTTCCCGGGCCATTACATCGAGTCCCCGCTGTAAGTTAGAGACGGCGGAAAGCTTGCTCTAACGACATGTTATGTTGTGTTGTTACGGTCTGAATGCCTTCATGCCTTCATGCCCATTCCCTTGATTTTCCGTCTCTACTCGGACCTTTCTCCCCACGGCATAAGGGACGATCTGCCCCGGGAAGTGGCTTAATCCACTCTCTTTTAACCCCATCTCTCGAGTGCGCCGGTCGTGGAGAGCACGTTGCGATTTTAGACATTCAGGTATAGCGTGATCTCAACATCCGCACCTCTTGAACTGGTAAGTGACCTCAGTCTGTCCAGCGCTTTATCGCCCTTTCGCGTGAACGTTCTCCTAGGCCGTCTGTATATCATGCCCCTTCATCATGGGTTCCCTTGTACTATTGGGATATGCTACAAAAAGCACAACCCCTCCGAACCTCTCTTTGCTCCTTTTGATGCCCGCCGTCATATCCCCATCTCTAGTTTTCCCTATCCTTCCTACCGGCTCCTGCGGTGTCATATACCACAATGCCATACATACTACGCCCAGAGGTCATGTTGATGAGGAGTCGCAGGTACAAAAGACCTGTTAGAATAATGGACCCCGACTGCGCCATATGCAGCCAGCCTGCGATCGCGCAGTGCGAGTGCGAAGCCAAAGGGTTGGATATAGCGGTGCGGCAAGCGGAGCAGAAGATGATGACTTCTGTCTTTAATGATATACGGTAACCCCTCCCCCTGTCTCTTATACACATCTAGATGTGTATAAGAGACAGCTACTATCCCTTTTCCTCCCGCCAATTCAGAGACTAATGTGCACTTTTTGGAATAGAAGCTGGGTCCGTGGCCACGCCCAAGACTACATCCTATCCTACTTCAGCATGCTCACCACCCGGCGCAAAGAATACCACGCCTCCCATATGCAACGCATCCATGAGCGCGCTTCCTACTACTACAATGCGCGCCCCCACCCCTCCGAAATCGCCGCCGCAGAGGCAGAATTGAAGCGCGGGATTGACGATGACTGGAAAGCGAGCGTCCAGCGGTATCCCGAAGTCCTAGAATACTTTTACGGGCTAGTGGATCTGAACCTACCGGGGGATGACGAGACCTGTGTGAGGGACCCTCCACTAAGTGCGTTGGGGGGTGTAGGAAGTGGGAGGGAGAGGAAGGTTAGGCTGAGGGAGCCAGTAGTGGAGAGGGAGATGAATAGGGAGAGGGAGAGGAGGAGTATGGGAAGAAGAGAGAGGGATAGGGAACGGGAAAGGCCGGTTGCCCCGCCCCCTCCGCCCCTGAGGGTTCCTAGCAGACCGGCTACAGCGTTTGCGCCGGGGACGGGATATAGTTATGGCCCTCCTGGCTATTGAGCGCGGAAGTCACCACAGTGGAGAATATATATCTCCTGGCCTCGCCTCTCGCCCACGGGCACAACCATTAATGATTAAACCAAGATGCGGATATACAAGCACATCCGGGAATTTCTCCTTGGCTAACGCGGATTTCATACAGATATGGGATTGACACGAGGCACATAAATTGCGTATTGCAAGAAGCATAGCGGAGCCGGCGCATAGAGTCTAGGATTTCAGCGTTTGGGAAATTTTCAGCGGCTATAGTTTCCCAGTTCTTGTCTTTAATTTACGAACTAAGATGACGATCAGAAATTTTATCACAACTGGCACATAGATGTCGATAATTCATTTTCTAGCTACCGTGACACAACTACCAACTATTGGAGACGTTGTTTCCCGTGACCACCTCCACGTTACACACTCTAGACACACACATGTCTTGAGGGTGCAGTATCCCCTCACCTGCATTTTCGACTCAAACCTATCAACGAAAAGGCCGCGCAGAAAAATAGGTCAAAAAAATGCATCGCTTTCGTAAAATACAGGTCAAGAATATGCAAAGCTAATGCCCATCCCTTTTTGGATCAATCGAGAACGAGTTGTTTTTCCCTATGCCATGCCACGTAGAAAAACTAAAATATAAAAAGAAACGAAACCCTCCCCAGCTTTTTGGAAAATTAAGGGACCATCCATGCTTTTGAAAGGCTACGTGACGGAGTTTCAGAGGGGAGAGGTTCAAGCCGGGTGCAAAATGTGATCCAACGTGCCACTGGAGTGTAACAGTTGGAATCCACAGCCTAACCCCATCAGAATGGATCCAACAGGCAAGGCAATTGCTCCGCTAGTTAGCGTATGCAATTATTCTTTGTCCTCAAGAGAAGCTCCCTTGAGATCAGCGACGATGTCCGAGGCAGCGTTCTTGATCAGCTCGGTTTCGTTCGCGATGGAATCTTCGCCCTCAGCGGCGGCGTTGCCATTGGTGCCGTTAGCGGTGGTTGGTGTTTCAGGGGCAGATTCTTCAGCTTCAAGGCGCTCGAGTTCCTTCTTGGCCTTGGCAATGTTCTAAAGGATTCGTTAGCCATATGGGAAGGAATGGCGGAAATATAATTACTTACTTTTTGAGTCTGGCTTTCTTGGCTGGCCTTCCAGTGCGCTAGCTTCTCCTTGACCTTCTCCAGCACTTCGGCGGCTTCGGCGGCGCTCATAGGAGGTTCAATACCCATTGATGAGCAGTCTTCCATCACTGCTGGGGGGCAGTTGAAGGAGGTTGGAGTAGCAGGTGACTCGGCAGGCGCAGCATTCTTCTTGTTCTTCTTTCCTTTCTTGCCAGATTTCCCGGCGCCGGCAAAGTAATCTTCCTCCTCCTTTTTAACAACCTTCATGCCCTTGATGCCAGAGTCGTCAACCTTTCTTTGCGCCTGAGCCTCAAATTCAGACTTGGCCTGGAGTGGTGCCTTCTCTGTAACATATGATGGATCGAAGAAGCGGAGAAGGCTCTCAGCACGACGGATCTCATCTAAGTATGCCTTCTCACTGGCCTCGGCAAGCATTTGTTGAGCGCGCTCCTTCTTCTTCTCCTTCACGTAGCTCTCTTGCTCTAGCTTTCTTCGCTCGCGGAGTCTTTGACGTGCTTCATATTCATATTTCTGCACAGCACGTGTTTGAGCGTAGTAGCCGTCCTTGAGAGTCTTTAGCGCCGCATACTTTTCTTGTTGCTCATTTTGAAGCTTTGTGCGTTCGTCTCGCAGGGAGGAAATGCCCTTGAAAGCCTCATCTTGCTCGGCTTTGATGGCGTTGAGCTGATCCTGGAGCTTGTTGTACTTGTCACTGAGGGCCTTCGATTCTGGGTCGTCAAGAGTGTCCCGGAGTTTCTTGATTTCAGCCTTCTTGAGGTCAATTGACTTTTGAATATCGTCAAATCCAGCAAATGACTTGCGCTGTTTTCGAAGATTGGAGATTTCAGTCAGAGCCTTCTTTTCGTCGACCAACTTCATCATTCCGCTGTTGACTTGTTTGTCCAATCGGTCGATTTCACGATCGACATCGTCGAGACCCTTGTATGCAACCCGGCTACGCGCAGTCTTTAATGCAGCCAAATCAGTCTTCACGCTCTCATCCAGCTTCCTGATTTTGTCCATAGTCTGTCCTCTGCCTGCCTTTCCAGCTCCCTGCTGCTCCCTAATCTCCTTCAATTGAGCCAGGAGGTCGGCACGTGCCTTTGCG
Organism: Venustampulla echinocandica; assembly: GCF_003357145.1. Classification (NCBI taxonomy): domain Eukaryota; kingdom Fungi; phylum Ascomycota; class Leotiomycetes; order Helotiales; family Pleuroascaceae; genus Venustampulla; species Venustampulla echinocandica. The sequence goes on from NW_022474209.1 coordinate 401,430, forward strand.
GAAGGCGAATCTTTGGCGGCAGGTTTTGTCAAGTCCAACTTGGCTCTAACGGCACCCTACAGTGCAAAGTTAGCTAGTTATTAACATATTGTTTCAGTGGTAAATATATATTTATATCTAAGTGCTAGAGCTGGGAGATAGGATACCCTTCAGGAATATAGTAAATAGTCCTTCAGATTGCCAAAGGTGATTGATTGTATTAAGTTTGTGAATGGGGATTGACTCACAAGCTTTGTCATAATATCAGCATGTTCCTTCTGGGCTTTCTCAAGCTGGGCCTTGTAGGCAGTCTCGTCGGGCTTCTCTGGCTTTTCGATCTTCTTCTTGTCGGTCGTAGCACCGCCGTCAAACATGGTTGCAGCAGAGGGGGTTGCGACGTCCGCCATGATTGCTAATTTCTCCTACAACAACACTTGATTGTTGTTTTCTGTAGGAATCAATTGCCTGTGGAGCTAGGCAGATGAGGAGGGAGAGTGGTCCTCTTGAAGAACAAAGAGAAATATCTTGTGTGTGAAGAAGTGTCCAGAGTGAATCCGGGGACAGATTTCCTCGAGGACCTGCGAATCCCCAAAAAATCCATCTACGGCGGCGGGCACAGACCACCCGCGCAACCTCGCGAACATTTTGAAGATTCTCCTTCACATCCATTAGTTCAAGAAGCTGTCGCTTTGACAACCTCTTGCTACGCCTTCCACCGTCCCACTCTCCATCTCAAACTGCACAACGCTGCTCTCCATTCTTTAACGCCCGTCTTTGTCCCCTCAGCAGCAAGATGTCAACTGAAGAAGACCGCCAGGCAAAGGCGCGTGAGGCTGAAAGCAGAGAATCTGCGCGACTCTGGCGCGCATGGCGGACAGTCCATGAGATGCTTCAGGACAGAGGCTATACGTTAACTGAGGAGGAAGTTACCATCAGTCTTGATAATTTCAAGAGCCAGTTCACCGGCGCAGATGGCAGCATCAAGTAAGAGCTCTTTGCTCTTTGCTATCTTCTCACTTTTCTTGGTCTCGATGCATGCCAAAGATTTCTCCATACTAATAACGACTCTCTCAACAGCCGCTCAATGATGAAGTTCTCCGCCAATCCCAGCGATGCTATGATGAAGCGATACTCAAACCTTCCTACCGATCGCGAGCCCACCCCAGCTCCTCCAGATATCGGCACCATCTGGGTTGAGTTCCTCCCCGACAGCAACGTGGGTATCAAGCAGATGCGGAACTTCGCACAGCATCTCTCCTCCAATAACTTCCACACGGGCATCCTCATTACAACCGTCAATATCACTTCTGCCGCGCTCAAGATTATCCCAGCTGTGGCAGCTGATACACGGATTGAGACTTTCCTGGAGCAGGATCTGCTGGTCAACATCACCCACCATGATTTGGTGCCCAAACATGTGTTGCTGAGCAAGGAGGAGAAGACCGCGCTGTTGCAGAGGTATCGATTGAAGGATACACAGCTTCCGCGTGTTCAGACGAGCGATCCGGTTGCTAGATACCTTGGGTTGAGGAGGGGCCAGGTAGTTAAGATCATCCGGATGAGTGAGACGGCGGGGAGATATGCCAGTTACAGGCTTTGCGTCTAGGTGGCATGGACTTGGATACGGTTTGATATGGTCTATGCGATATGGAGTTGGTGGGCGTTAATTTTGGGGATAAAAGCATGGGAGGTGGCGTCTGGAAGCTAGATTGAGATGGCGATTACCCTGTGTTCCTGTATGAACAATCTTGTAGTCACGCCCACTAGTATAGTAGAAGGCAACTTCTCGAGCGTTTGTATCGTTCCCCTAATCTTCTTTTGAAATCTTAAGATTCCATCATGACAAGTACTTTCTAGCCAAAAGTGCAATGCTTGCCCAAGGGACATGTCGACTAAGTAGCCAACTTGACTTGGGTAAATCATCAATGGCTTCTGCAATTTGCCTACGGGTTAACACTCGGAATGTTAATAAGCTTCATTTTATTTAAAGGCCTAGCCTTACCGGAAATCTACATTATCACATTTCAAATAAACGGTACTTAAGAGACATTTAGGCAATCATTCATTCCTATATAGAGCCATATCTGCCTAGCAATCCCCACTCCAAGAAAACCCAATGCATAGCCCAGGAGTGAAAAACAATCCCAACAAGCAAGCTAGACGCCAGGTCATGAACACGTATCTACATCCTCGTAGGCTTGTCTCATCCAACCACAGCCTTCATACTCAGACTCTCTAGAAACCCAGCCAGGTCCTCTTTCTTGACTTCTACAACGCAATGTTCAAAACTATCAATGCGTACTCGCGCATTCGTCTCCTCCACCACTAGTTGGAAGGCATTTCCGAATTTATTCCTGCCGAAGCCTTTCGCTTGAGAAGCCTCATCCTCTTCATCATCATCTTCCTCCTCGGATGAAGAGTCTGAATCTTCAGATTCGGTTTCATCCTCTTCATCTTCCTCATTATCTGCAGCGGCTCGCCTTCGGGCTTCTCTCTTCCCCTCCTTGATCTTCTCCTTATTTTTCTTCGTCAACTCACGAGCTTTGGCTTTGGCTTCTCTTTTCTCCTTCCTCTCTTTAGCCGCAACTGGGTCACCGAATCCCATACCGCCGCCACCTCCCCCAGTGCCTACAACGACGTACACGCCTCTGTTCTCGTTTAGGCCGGCAACAACTAGGGGTGTTCCTCGTCCACCGTGACCCAGCTTTCCTTTGCTCTCGCGTTCTTGTTCTGAGATGGCTTCGCCAACCCATAGAGCTAGTTTTGTGAGGGCTGCAGGGTGGGTGAATAGTGCAACATCAGGCCCATCCTTCACAACGCACATGCGGAATGCTCGAAGATGGCGAATTTGCCGTTTCTCGATTAGGGAAGTACCTGTGCGAAGGATCGCTCGATGAAGATGCTGAGCTGTGGGTAAGGCTGCCTTAAGTTCTTCGATCCTACGTATTGTGTTAGCGTAACTCAAATATCGTTTGGTAACGGGGTGCTCACTTCTCCAGGGCATCATATGCATCCCAGAAACGTCCCACCCATTCCTCGCTCTCCAAAGTACCCGCTTCATCTGTTATCTCTTTCCCCTCCCTTCCCCGATCCCAGTTTGCTGTTTGGAGCGCGGTTGCGGCCTGCTTTCCAACTTCAAGAATTGCACCAACAATAATGCCGACGTCTTGTGCGCTCAGAGTTGCTCGCCAGCCCCAACTTCTTACGAACCCCCATCCTTCCTTTGTTCCGCCTCTGTCTCTCCCATCTGTATCCGCGGACGGGACCAACTCATCAAGACCGTACATATCAGAGTACTTTAGAAGTTTTGTCCGTAACCCTCGCTTTAACTCCATATCCATATGGGTATAGCTTTGTTTACATTGGACAAGACTGACCCCCATCTTCGCAAGTAACTTATGCAGGCGCTTCCTTCCACTGTCTGACCAGATATGTAATCGCGCAGACAAGTAAGGTGAGTGTAGCATGCTGTCATATAAGCTCCAATGTCTGATGAGCAGAAATTTGGGTTCAGGAGATAGCCGAATACTAGTATCAGTAGGGCTCCGTGCTGTTGTTGGGATTACACCATTGTTTTCAGGCAATCTATTTGCATTGAAACTCGAGTCGGAGAGTTCGGGGGGGTTCAGACGTCGAACTTCGTCACGTAGAAGCTGTCGTATTCGTGATCCACGGGTTCCTAGCCAGCCTGAACTAGTTGCCGACGGTTTTCGAGATGATACAGCAACACCTATTGAGGACCGCCCGTACAATTCCATTGAAGTAACTCCAACGATCGTCATCCAGAGAAGGTCATTGTCTTCTCGACCCAATTCTGACGCCAGGGAGTACATCATGGAAGATATTGGTTCACAGTATGATGAGCCTAACGAGTAGTATGCCTGAAGAACAGCTTCATGCTTCCTGCGAAGCTTCAATAGCCGTCGGCGTAATGTTCGTGCTGAGATAGCTTTTGGGGGTTGGGCGGGGGTTGGTGAGACGGAGCGAGATGTTGAGGATCCTAACCCAGGGGGGCCACTAAGGGACATTAGACCCCGTTGTTTGGGTCGAGATGGGGACTCTGGAATTGGACTCGACTGGAAACTATTAGCGGGTGAAATAGAACAACATTAAAATTCTTGCAAATACCGAGTTGCTTCTCCGCCTTTGGCGTGGCCTATCGTCGTCTCCGCTACTCTCACCCTCTTGATCCCGGTCTGACCAAGACTTCCGCTTCTGGCCAGGCCGTGGTTCTGCATCGTCGACATCATCATCACTCTCTGATTCGGGTCCTTCACTATCGTCACCATTATCATCAACTTCTGGCATCTCCACCAAGGCCAAATATGCGTCTCTTTCAGTATCCAGGTCTTCCTCAATATCCCCGTCGTCGAAAACAATAATACCTCCCTTCCCAGGCTTATAATTCCTTTGAATCTTTCCGCTATCGACGCCAGGTTCCTTAATTTCAGAACCGTCCTTGGCTGGTGGTAACCTTGGAATACCGCCGAAAACGTTCCCCAAATTCCACGGCCGTCGCGCATCAATTACCCAGACCTCCACTCCGCCATAGGTCGTCTCGTCCTCCTCCGAGTCGACTCCTAATAAACTTCCAAGGTCCACCATACCACCGACCCCCAAACATATAACCACTCCCCCGGCTCCTCCTTGGCTCTCCATCATAGGCCTAATGACCTTCTGGCCTGCTCTCTCCAAGTCGCCATATCCGGCCACGGGCTGGATTTTATGGGGTATGTAGTCGCGTTTGAGCAGCTGGGTAAGAATTCGGCAGCCGCATAATGCATCGGGCTCAAGGGCGACGAGGATGAGAACTGGCGGGGAGAGCGGGTGGTGTGTTCGTTGAAGGTGTTGATATAGGAGGGCGATAAGGGACCGCGGTAAATACATTTTCAGAGATATCTCGACGCGTCGAATTCGAACCGCATATTATATTTTGACGGAGCGAAGGAACAAATGCGTAATGCAATTGCTGCAACTGGCGCTTCAAAAATCCGCGGTTTAGCTTGGTGGGACCCGGAAGACGCGTGTGAAGCCGGGCTATTGGGTGAAGAAGGGCATGAGGAACCCGTCGAGTAATATGGTAGAAAACGGTTGCCAGTGCAGTTCCTTTAACTATAAGTATAGATATGAGTAGACTATTGCAATTTGGTGCTGTCCCAAACGCATAAAGCAGCAGTAATTGTATTGTGATTGTGATTGTGATGTGGTGTTGTATTTGGTACTTACGCTGAGAACCGCGGCGCCCAAAGTCGCGGTCCCGAATCCTGGTGACGCGACTTTGGTGCAGGGGTGGTTGGATGCCTGAGGCGTGACGGAGCTTAAACCCGTCCGGAGCAAAACAAACCTTCCAAGACACTCACTCATGCTTGGGCTCATAAGTTGTGTATTTACCTTACCTACCTAGGTACATATACATTTCGCAATAACACTTTACGCATTAAACCCAGCACAGCTAATAAGCTATGGGTCCGGTCGTCGCAAGAACACGATCTCCTGACCTGCCTCTTCCTGGCTCAAGTTCACAAACTGCTCCTTCGCCAAGCGACACAGAAAAGCTTATCCAAGTATGCGTGGATTCATTTTGCAACCTAAAGTCATTAGAAGTTCTTCTATTAGAGGATGATCGTCTACATCCTAAAGACGACAGTTACGAGAAATCTCTTCAGCCTTGTGGCGTTCCTATTCTTCAATTGCTCCGGGACCTATGCGTCGCGATCACTGAGCAAAAGATCCCCTCATACAATTATATTATTCAGAGACTCGATGACCTTGCTACCCTCGCAAATGAAAAGTTCTACGCTTTCCCATTCAAGGATGTTCCTTTTTGTTGGGGGGAACTTTTTCGATTTGCGAGCTTTCTCAAAATTTCTGTCGTTGCGATGAAGGCAGTCTGGGGCAAAATCCCTTCACTGTTTTTCACAAAGCAATCAAACTATCCTCCAGCAAGCATCCCCCCTTTAGAGAGCGACGCCATCGATGAGATTGTCAAGACTATCGACATGGCTCTCATTGTGGCAGGCCCTCCTATCGTACAGGAAACCAAAGATGCCCTTCAGCGGATATTTGAACTCCTAGAGAAAATCCATGCCAGCTCTCTCCAACGCAGTGTTGGTATGAGTACGGATAGCGTTACTAATGACAATGAACCGTCAGCGCCGAAGCGTCGGAAAGTCGATATTTCCCTGACTGTTGATCGGTTTCCTTCCTTGTCATCCTTCATCCCATCCATTTCCAAGCCTGTGCGGGAATTAGTCAATCCATCATTTGAAAAGTTTCAGCAGTATATCCTGCATCCAAAATGTGACGATATAGGCCCAGAGCCAGTTATTATCAAATGGGCTCTAGAACATTGGCCTGCTCGTACGGAACGGCCGTGGAGTAGTCCCGCCTATCTCATGTCCAGAACTATCGGTGGACGAAGGCTGGTTCCGGTAGAATTGGGAAGAAGCTACGTTGACAGTGGCTGGGGACAGACGATTATCTCTTGCAGGGAGTTTATGGAGCAGTATATGTTGAACGATCCCACCCTGTCTAGCAGCGGTATCGGCTACCTCGCACAGCATGATTTATTTGCTCAAATCCCTTCGCTGAGAAATGATATTGCGATTCCAGATTACTGTTATGCAGTTTGCCCACCACCGCATCACTCTTCCCCACAGGCTGCCCAGCATTCCCAGGTCGGCCAGTTGGAAACCCCCCTGTTGAACGCATGGTTCGGGCCCGGTGGAACAATCAGCCCATTGCACACTGATCCGTATCACAACATCCTCGCCCAAGTTGTAGGCAGGAAATATGTCAGGCTTTATGCCCCACGAGAAAGCCGGAAGCTATATGCCAGAGGCATTGAAGATAGAGGGGTGGACATGAGCAATACCAGTGAAGCAGATGTCGGCGTCCTCGCTGGATGGGATGGCACCGAAGAAAAGATAGTAAAAGCGCACGAGGAATTTCCCTTATTTTCTAAGGCACAGTACCTCGAGTGTATCTTGGAAGAGGGGGAGTGTGTCTACATTCCGCTAGGGTGGTGGCATTATGTTAGAAGTCTCAGTCCAAGCTTCAGCGTGAGCTTCTGGTTTAATGGCTTGGATGAGGCACAGAGCGAGAACTAAAACAGCGATGATGACACTATCAAACGGAGATGGAAATTCCGGGTTCCTTTTTCGGGCAAACATTTGATATCATCTGCCTCTCAGGACCGTGAGGCCAACCGCAAACTAAAAACCCTAGATGCATGAACTTCAATACTTTGTATTTGACGGATCTCTCAACTACAACCCTATATCCGGTAATTCTTTGCTGATTTGGCTATCCACTGGTGATCGACAGCTAGGATGGGTTTATTCTATGTCACGTGGCATCAATTAGGCATTTTCTTTTATCTGATTGGGTGGTCTATCCCAGTCCGCTTACGAATTTCCAAAGCTTAAAAAGATGTATAGGACTCGTAAGCATCGCCGACGATGACAGCCCGTGACAGGTCACTCCAATGTTCGACACTGAAAAATCCATGGAAAACTACGCAAGTCACCTGCTAATGACTCTGCCTCAGCGCGTTCAATATCAGTCGTCGTCATAAGGACTCGCCTGGGACGAATATTTGGTGTCAGTTTGATTAGCTTGGCGACGCCGCGTAGGAAGGGAGGCTGAGTCCTGCGTACCTTGGCCTATGATATTGCAAATCGATGGCAACAAAACTACGAAGTGCCGCCATTCCAGCCCTACATACATATACCGCTCCAGCACAGCACCGATTGGAAGCCGCGAGCATTAAATCTCGTCTTCCAATCTCCCTTATCGGGTAGCCCGTCGTCATCAATCCAACATCTAGCTAATGTGGCGTTTGTGCATAGCCTCATACAACTTCTTCAACCCTCTAAGTGTGAGCGAAATAAAATAAGAATTCAAGCATTAAACACCGAGCGTACGTCAATTTTTTTTCGGAAACTGCGTGCACAAGGGCTTGGTATCATAGGCTCTGGAGTCTAGTAGCCGTTGCTCACCAACATGGTGTATTGTGGAAAGCCTTCGACGGGATGCCAATCATGCAGAGACAAGAAAACCCGAGTAAGTGCTGGCTTTATTCCCAGATACTCGCAGCTTCACGATCCTTTATGCCTGCCGAGATTTCACCCAAGAATGCCATCCGTCCTTGTCAAACCCAGTCCTGACACTTCCAGTGCGACCGCGTCACCCCATCATGTACCCAATGCATTCGGGCCCGGAGGACCTGTCCTGGCTATCGCAACCAACTGGATCTCATGTTTCGCAATGAAAGCGAGGTTGTAATTGAGAAAGCCAAGGCTCGAGAAAAGTTGAAAGCAAAGTCAAAAGGTAGTTCTTCACGATCAGCGACGCCGATGACCCCAGCATCCTACACATCGAGCGAGGTCTCACCACAAACCAGTGAGGCTACTAAGGCCGAAGCCCTCAAGAATGACCTCGTCGTTAGTTTACGCCCCGCCCAAGGTTATTATGGAGGGTTTTCTAATTCCATAATACCATCCTACAATCTCCAGCCAACTCTGCAAGAGCGTGCTCTAGGCTACTTCTATTCCAACCCTACGCTATGGCTTCAAAACAACGACCTTTTGTGTACATTATGTGGCCAGGCAGATGCAGATGAGCATCTTCTCGCTGGCATGAGTGCAGTCGGACTTGCCAGTCTCGCAAAGTCCATCCATGCACCGAGTCTCATGGTCAAAGCCCGGAAGGACTATCTAACTGCGATTCGGCTAATAAATTCAGCCCTAAGATCTCCGTCGCAGGTCAAGAAGGATAGCACGCTGTTCGCTGTCATGGTGCTCAGCATGTTTGAGACCATCACTGGCACTGATGTCGAGTCAATTGGTGCTTGGACGAAGCACGTCAACGGAGCAGCAGCGCTTGTCAAGCTTCGGGGCATGGATCAATTCTATACCGACGCTGGACAACGAATGTATACTCAGGTAATGGGCAATCTTGTCCTGAGTTGTCTACAACGTACAGTCCCAGTGCCACCTGAGATGATTGAGTTACGGAAAGAGGCTGGAAAAATCTTAGATAAGACTATGCAGTCATGGAAGCTAATGGAAGTTATTATCGATTTCACCACCTTTCGGTCCACCTACCGAAGATCGACTATGGGTCGTCGTCAGATAGTTGAAACGGCACTAGATATAGATCGACGATTCGCTGAATTAGACGATGGTTTCCCTAAAGAGTTCTCGTATCGGACACTATATACGGACAAGGACCCGGATCTCATATGGAACGGTACCTATCATAAATACGAAAATAATTGGACTCCACAGATAAGGAACTGGGTACGGGTTTGCAGGATTATGGCCCACGAAACCATCAGCAATCAGCTGCTATACGACTCAGCAGCAACTCCACCCATACTCACAAACGATGAGACCATAGCTCAACGGGCCAGTTCTAATGAAATATTGCTGCAGGCCCAAGCTGATATTCTCGCAAGTGTGCCTCAGTACACGGCGACTACTAGCTACATGCATGAACAAGTTCCGGTAGATGGTACCCGAGAATGGTACATTCTCTGGCCGCTCTACCTTGTTGGTGCGATGGATCTAGCGACAGATCAACTTCGAGGGTGGGTTATCAACAGACTATTGACACTTGCAGACTCAGCTGGGATTGCACACGCACAAATCCTCGCACGGCACTTAATTTTGAAGCAAGATATCGACATTCTAGAGACTCCACCAATCGCAGGCCTTAGCGCCCTGTTAAAACGAGTGGCGGGAGACAGCAACTCAAGGATTGTGGAGGAGATCTGATTCTGTCGTGGAACGCGCGGAACCCTCTTTATTCGGGCCTCGTTCGTTTTTCTAACCCGCAATGATGGCCAATGGGCGTTTTTGGGACGTGGCCGTCACTCATGTAAACCGGCGCCAGTGCTTTAGTCAGTTTCAACGAGTGTTATGAGAAGTTTGATATCTCTTTATATATAGAAGGCTGGAATCTCTATATACCCTCCTCCCTATATAAGTACACATACGCCTGGGTGGTCAGATTGAGGCCCAGTTGATATTTGGCTTAGCAGCCAGGCTTGAGAAATGGGAACACATACTAAACCCTGTCACATCGTTCGTCCTCGTTTGCCATTTTTATGTGTTACGTTTGAATATTACTTTACCCCAGTAACTATCAAACACCTTACCTGCCATGTCCTACCCTGATAATGAGATACCCAACCAACAGAGTGTCTCATATTCCATTTCCTCTATTCAATTCCAGCCTCTCCATTCGACCCTTCGATATCTTTATGCAACAGGTAATAATGGCCGCTTTAAATGTCTCAGAGCATCTATCCAGTAATGTTGCCAGGCACATTATCACTTGTTATCTCCACAGCATGTCCAGGCATCTCATGACTAAAAGTATATCTTAGAATCGCTTATCACTCAGCCACCAACACCAACTCATACCAGTAGTGCTCATTTGTTTGTAGCTGGTCACGTCATGCATCCACTGACGTAATGATCTACTGCAGATGAGGCATTTAGATCTACTTCAATGTTCTTTTCAAGTTGAGTAAACAGGACAAATGGTCTGCGAATGGAGACATGTTTAGGCCAAGATTAGCAAAGCTATTACTGGCGGAGGCGCAGTTACAACTACCAAAGAGCATGGATGTCAGTTACAACCAGACGACCAATTCATGCTTTGGAGTGATAAAACTAGGTGTTAAAGTAGTAGCTAAAGATACGTCGAGATATGTCAAGATATGTCAAGGCACGTTAAGATATGTTAAGATAAATTGTGAAAATACTGTTGTCAATTTTCTTCCTTCTATTAATTGTATTACTGCTATCAACCTAATTCTCGCTGTCAAACCTCTCGTTGGTGTCAACCCAACTGTACAAAACATACCAAATCACCTTCTAAAGTTAGTAATGGTTACAGTCAATCACATACATACACCAAATAATATCAGCAGCTCTGCTTCCTAGTATTGTGGGAAAACACACAAGACACATGATGGATTACGAAGGAGCGTCCAAGGACCTGCATTGTGCAGTATCGTTAACTCTGCCCGTATTAGAGCCCGTCGCCCCGGCGGTATTTATAGGTCCTAGAAGTGGCGTCTCGTTTAGATAACATAACGATGGAGATTCCTTGGTACTGTGTAGTTGAACGACCAAATATAGATGAGACATTGACGGAGAGACCTCGCCGCGTGTAGCATGACGCACAAATTCATAGGTTATGACCATGACACCATGAAAATTATCAAGCCATAATTCATAATCGTTGGATCTAGATCTATGATTGATCCTTATACAAAGGCAGTATAACAATACACATGCCCTTTCTCCTTACTTTTATCCGTATAGCCAAAAATGTATTAAACAAACACTTATAAATAAGCGGTGACTTTTCCATCTCAACTCATATCATCTCGCCCTAAGTAGTTCCAGCTCCGCCAAAGAAAAACCCATCAAATAAATCCACATTTCCCCCTTCACTAAAATCATGGTCCATCCCATCCCAGCCCAATCCCATACCTAAATCTCCCGCCCAACTGTTCAACGTCTCGTCATTGCCGTCCGCGCCTGGAACATCCCATCCGTTGCCCTGGAGGAAATCCATGCCTTGCGCGTTGGGAAACGGGAACTGAGGATCTTGATAGCTATATTGGTCTGTTGAGGTAGAGGGATTGTTGTATGCTGATTGAGGGGAGGGGAGCAGTGATGGGTCGATAGCAGAGGTGTCTAGAGAAGAGAGTGGTGGGGAGACGGCGTAGTTGGAGGGTGATTGCATTGCTGTCTGGGGCCCCGATTGGGATTGGGATTGTGATTGAGCTTGGTTTATATTTTGACGCATCATACTGGTTGTCGTAGATGGCGTTGCTGAGGCACTGTATGGATCGAACTCGGCTTTTATCCCTTTTGTAATGTTATTCTGAGAAGTGGCGGGGAAATGACTCGATGGTGTTTGCATGGCAGATTTCTGCGAAGTTAAAGTGGGATCTAAAAGGTCATTTAGGCCCATATCGAATGGGGGTATTGGCCGTGGATGACGGACTTGGGAGCCATTTGCGTCTAGTGGTTGAGGACGTTGGTGGTGGGATGGCCGTCGCTCCCGAGAGTTTAGACCTCGGGTAGAGGTGCTGAATCCAGTTGTCGACATGCACATTTGGACTGTGGCTTTAGACATTCGGTCGAACGCGTCCCTACATGCTTCTGCCGGAGGACATTTTTCGATGAGATCCCCGAGAACGGAAGTTGCAGCTAGAATGGTGAAGTCGACTTCATCCATTGTCTAGGAGCAGTGCCATTAGCATCCATGTATCTTACTCAACTTGGAATTTATTGAAGACTTACTAATCGGCTCCTCACAATCGGCGAGTGCCAAATCGCATAGAGAAATGAGATACCAGCCATGAACAAGTGATGCGTCGCCAAAAATGTGTAGTTGACTAGATGCACACGATGCAACTGCCGGTACAGCCTCAAGACTCTTTGCCCAGCCTCCGCAACTTTCAAGAAAACTCTCTCCTGGTCTTCTCGGAGCTCAACATTATACATTGGAGGACTGTTAACCTCGTCACTCGTACTGAATTCTCCTTCGAACATTGGTGGCACACTCAAACTCTGTCTGTAGAGCATGATTACACATTGCCAGTAATTTAGCTCGAGGAACTCGACAGAGAATGCAACGCCCGTTTCCCGTTTCGTAGGCGCAGAACTCTTCCATTCCCATAGGCGCTTGTCGATATCGATACGCCAAGATCGGAAACTATCGAACTTGGAAAGGAATGGAGAGGGCAACGAGGTATGCATGTAAGGATTTCGCCGGTTTGCACCCCCAGCACGAGCTTGCTGGGCTTGTTGATGTTGTAGTACCTGTAGGATCTCGGATTGTAATAACCTCAGCCTGAAGTAGTGGTGAGCCGCTCGTTTGTATGAAGGCTCCGCGGCGCCTCCTGGAGGTTGCTGGAACCCTGCTGGAGTGATATACTTATCATCTAGGAGAGATGGGAATTCAGTGGTAACCACTTGGTCGGTGATACCAAATGGGCGACCAACGCAGGTTGATACTAATCGATCGAGTGAGTACGTGCACCACCACAACCGCCTTCTGAAATCCCGGACCCATTCTCGACGTCCTCGTTGCCGGGTGGCCCGTTCCTTTTGTTGCTGTATACTATCACTACTATCACCCTTCATGTCTCCAGACAGCCCTTCTTCGAGCCCGTCATCGACATCTTTTCCATCTTCATAATGTAACCCGAGGTCCACAGCCAGCCGGACGGCGACACCAATGATATACCATAATCCCGGGGCAACAGGTCGTAGCAGTGCAAACCCAGCCAGTAGCAGGACTGCCTGTAACTCTTCCAGACCCCCTCCAAAGCCATCTGGTCTGTCCACTGTGGCTGGTGAGCTAAGACACTCCTCCAAGTGCACAATGGCAGAAGCGTGATACTCTTCTGGTTGACATTGCCTCCCTAGCCCGTGGTTCTTCCTCTCCTCATTTCCTTCATGCTTCGTCTCCCGACTGCCAGAATCCTCCAAGAATATCCCAGAACCAATTGCAAAGACTATATTCAACATGTACAGCTCCCTCGGCGTCCTCACCCTCGAATCAACATCGGTGTACGCCAGTTCGAACATCTTCATGAATTCGCCCCGGTGCAAAATGGGTATCTGGGGATTGGCATATTCAAAGTAAAACTCGACCAGTCGTCTTCCAAGATCTTTTGAAGGGAACGGAGCTTGTTTAATAGTGGGTTTTGTGTGTAACCCGAAGAATGAATCCCTCATCGACGTTCCTCCTGCAGCCGTACCCTTATTACTCACAGGTAGCCGTGAGGGTTTTGTTCCGCTCTTATCACTACCCGTGCCGGAGACTGAGGACTTAACTGCAGCGAAGACTACCCGGGCGAACGAGATGCCCGACGCAGAACCTAAATACCGTGAATCTGAAGCACCCTGTGCAGACACACCTCCAACATTCGAGATAAGCTTCTCCAGCTTGTCCAGCTTTTCCGACTCCTCCTCCTTCTTCGTCCCAGCAATATTATGCGGCGAATCTTTATGAGAAATGGTCGAGGTATCGTGGCCATTATATGATGCTCGACGGCCATCATCGCTCGGTGTCTGGATGATACTCGGATCGGGGGCAGGTTTTACGCCATGGTTGAGGACGTCGGCGGCCGCGAATGGGATATTGCTATCTTGAAGGACCTTCTCTAGGTATCCGATTCTTGCCTCAAGGTAGAAGACATAACTATGAAGTCGCTAGTTAGAAAATGTGTCTCCAGGGCTTCTACGCAGGCTTTGCTTTCCTACGACTTGCCATTGCCATCTAAACCAAGCAGAAGAGAAATGCTAGAGACTCACCTCCTAGGAATCTCCCTTTTTGTGATAGGATCATACCCCACACACCTCGTCCCAGCCTTCTCACAGCTCGCACAGCTCGGCAGCTGTTGATCACAGCGGTTTTTCCTCAATCGACACCTATTGCAGGCGCTCACGTTCCTGAAGTTGCTGCTGACCGTGGCCTTTCCTGTTCCACTGCCGCCCCCGCTGCCTCCATCTATCACCGACGCCGTTGCGCCTGGGGTGTCGACATCCTCCACCGTCGGCGGGCTGCCAATAGTCGATGTACCGGTGATTGTCTGCTCGGGCGAGGTATGTCGGGCGCGTTTGCTTGGATATCCGCCTTTGGTCGAGGACCTTGAGGGAGGACTGCGCGGATGTAAATTCATCTCCATTCCTATGGTTTCCCCCGCAGCTTACAAGCCTTACTGTAGCTGCCCCAACCCCCCACCAGCCTCTAGAACCCAGACTCTTTGCTGCGCTTGAAGCCCTTGAAGCAATTGGATTGCTCGACAGGTACCGGTACCACCGCCTGTTATTTATACTTCAGAGGACAAATGGGAGAGAATGCGCCTTATCGGTGACCATAGCTGTCTGTACCGCAATGCCGTGGAACTTGGTGCGCTACCCTTCTGCAGGAATCAATAGAGAAATCGCGGCAGTTGTTCAGCTGAGAAGGTAAAATCAACTCGACGAAGGCCATAGACAAGAGAAGTCGGTATTGCGCTGCGATGCGCCATGAATATTGAACGGCATGCGCAAGAAGAAAAAGAAATCTTGTACCACTCTAAGATTGTTGGCGTCGTGGGTTCGCGATCCGTATTCTGCGGGCTCTCAATTCCCCCCACAAGATACCGATTGATAAGACAATCAGCGAATTAGAGGGTTCCTGCGACGACGATCAGTGCTACTGCTCTACTGTATGAGTTCTGCACTATAGCATAATATTATGTTACAGCGATCGAATAGCAAGTATGAGGCTGACACAGTTATCGGCCCAGCGATGCAGCTACAGTCAAGCAAACAAAGTTTATGGGGAGCCCGTTTAATCCATAATGGATTGATTCTCTACCTACACTCTAAATATGTGATAGGTAATCGGCGCACTGGAAGCAGGTCTTTTAAGACCCTACATCCATAAAACGGATATTTAACGCCGCCGGAAATGCCATGCCATACCCACAACTCATTTTGTCTTTCCTTCCAGCCAAAATGAACTCCGTCCCAGTAAGTCTGATGTGATCAGCTCCCTCTTATCCATCTTTGACGATCAAATTCCCTTGGGGGCAATAAAAGTATATCCAGGCCCATGCGCCAAAAAAAAATTCAAAATCAAAAAATGCCATCAGCGTTGATAGCGCTAGAGGCAGGGATATCTAGAAACGAAGACGCGAACAGAACCGCAAGCGCATTATATTATACACATATCCTCCCAATGCAAAGCGAAAACTGAAGCCTATAAAATTCGTGATATCGTCCAAGCGTTCCCGCAAGGGAAAACCACAGTCAGTTGACAACGACCCTGTCCGTCTCGTCGTCTTCCAGGTCCGCTGGCCTGGGTTCCGCTGCTGCGAGCGCCGAGTCAAGGGCCTTGTGATCCAAAATGTGGTCTTCAAAGCCCATTTCCGCATCCTCTTCGCTCTTTTCGTCCACATCCATTCGGCCTCCTTTATCGGTCATGCTCAAGCTGAGAACTGCACCAGCAACGGTAATGAGAGCGCTGCACCACCATGCCAAACCCGAATAACCTAGACTCAGACCCGCTGAGAAAAGCCATCCAGACACAGTGGGTCCAAAGGCCCGGCAGAGGCTGGCAGTGGATGCAGCTACGCCATTGATCGTTCCTAATAAAAGGAGAGAAGGCGCTGAATTTGTGAGGAGAATCGCATTGCTTGGGTAAGCCATTGTTGAACAGGTGCATTTCCAAATGACAACCACGTATACCCCCACCATCCGTAGGCTATCTGGGAGCAAAACTAGGTAAGGAGTCGTGATATAGAGTACCGGGTATGAGATGGCGATTAACCTGAAAAGTCCGAGAGCTCCAAGTCGTCGCACAAAGATAGGGAAAAGGAAAACAGTGGCAATCATGGAATATATCCCCTGTACTGACAAGACCACGCCAATTTGTCTTGTATCCAGTCCATAGCCACCAACAAATTTAAACGGCAGAGCTATTGGGACAATCTCGTCACCGGATGGGGATGGCGTGCTGAGAAAGGTTGGAAGCATCGAATCAAAAGTAATCGTATGGCTAGTTACCTGTTAGTTAAATAGCACAACAAACAAAACCTATGTATATCTTACTAAGCCAGGATGCCATAGCCCACGATGTTCAAGATCACTTGTCTGGTAAAGGCTTTGGATGTAGTAGGTTTTGGCCTAGGCGTAGAGATAGATTCATTCAGATCCAACAACTCCTCCGGCTCGGGAGACGGGGTGGATGGAAGATTTGGTGACCCTTCAGTCGTCTGGTACCCAGGCGGTTGTTCGTCCTCACTCAATAATGAGAGTACTTCAGCAACATCCGTAACTTTCTCGCCTCTCGAGCTCTTCGTCTCTGCACATGACGTCAACTTCGAGATAATCCATTTGCCGGCTTCCAACCCGGGGTCGTGTCGATATTTTTTCTCCTCGTGTGTCTCTTCGAGAAACAATATTCCAATTACGACTCCAATAGTCACGACGATTGTGCAAAACAGGTTTGGTAGAAGGTATGGGAAACGGTCCCAGATGCTCCCTGGCACAAAAACAGTTGGCCAACTGTCGACTGGCTTAGCCAGAGCGCCTCCTAGCATAGGGCCTACAATTGACCTAAAACCGATGAGCTATTTGTTTATGGGGCGGATAATGGCATAAACACTCACCCAAGACACCAGACGAATGGCATAATAGTATACGCGCGGGCTGTACGACTTGTCAGTATGACGGCCCACACAGGCCACGGGGAATATGATATATCAGATTCACGTACGTTGGTGCTCCTTCACTGTGACCATCTCGGCAACCGTGGTTTGCAGAACGCCAATGTTTCTGGATCCCGGTTAGCCAAGCGGAAGTGACACAGCGCGCCAATCCCCCCCGCCTACATACCCATTCAGAAGCCCCCCCAAAGCGCGAGCCAACAATGCCACAGGAAGATTGGGGGCAAAGCCGAAAACCAACATGCTGAGCGCCGTTCCGGCAAGCCCGGTCAAAAGCACTGGCTTTCTACCAATTCTATCGCTCAGCTTTCCCCATGCGACTCCAGACGAGAATTCTGCAAATGCGAATGCGGATGTGACCATTCCAGCATACACAGGGATTTCGGATTCCTGGTTGGTGACTTCGAAATCCCGTATCATGTAATAGATGTACGGAAAGATCGACATGAAGGCGATGGGCTCGCAGATTCGGCATAGTGCTACCATCCATCATCAGCAAACCCTCCTAGATGTATCTCCCCTTGTAGCCGACTTACCAAGAATTGTCATCTGTTTAGTTGGGAATTTGGGAATTGGCTTCCCCGAGCCTGGATGCTGTGTGCCAGACATGGCAAATGTGGCCGCTCCTATCTTCTGGGACTTTGCCTTGATAGTGCAATCCAACCGTAAGTTGATGTTCTCGGAGTTGTGGGTTTCAGGTGTGGTATTTGTGGGTGATGGTGGTGGCTGGAGCTAAGCTTATGGCAAGAGACCATGAAGCTGTTATATGCGTTCTGTGCCCTGGGCAATTTGTTCAATGGTATCACGAAGAGATGCCAGTTGAGCGGGGGAATACGCAGTATGGATGTGGTCGACACAATAGTCAAGTATAAATATACGTATGTATGTGCCCTCGGGCAGGATGCGGGAGAAGTTGGTCAGGAGGTCAGAGGACGGGAATGAGGAAGAGACGAGAAGATTAGAAAGGGAGAGAGTTGTAGAGGCCACAGAGGAAATAAATAACAAGGGCAGGTGGACTCTACGTTAAGTGCTAAGACTCCCTTGGACACTGGATCTGGTAAGGACTAGGACGGATAGCAGCGGCCGCGTAAATTATCATACGGAGTAATTATAATTTGATGGGGGGCGGTGACGAGGCGTGGAAGGCTAGAAGCATGCTAGGAGCCTGAGCTCTTGCTTCTTTCCTTCTGGCGTCTTGGTTTTTGGGGCAGTTGGTCCTTGATTTGCAGGAGTTGTGAGGGCCCACGTCCCGAGGGCTGCAAACAGCATCTTCTATAAGCGTGCCAAGGAGTGGGCGGACAGGAGGCACCACAGTGCTGGGCCCTGGGCAATATGGGCGCGGGCCTCCACACCGGTGCCCGGTCGTCGTCGCCTGAAGCCGTCCAGCAACTCAGAAGCTACGAACTGCCTTGAAGTTTGATCTAGTATGATAGTGTGCACTCGCGCCCCGGCATTTGGCTCCGTGGCCCGTTCGGCCTGGTACTTCGTAGTTTGGGTTCAGGCTCAGGGGCAAGGACCAGGATGTAAAAAGGTGAGCGAGCTAGGGCATTGAGGCCCCTGAGGGTGCTGAAAAGGAGGCGTAGGCGTTGGGGAGATATTGTTTGCAGGTAGCGCACATGGACTGCTCCCCGGTCCGTCTTGGCTCGGCTTTTGTTGGCGTGGGATTAGGGCTGGGATATGTCGCTGGAGAGCTTCCGCGATGGGGGAGCGAGCAGCGAACAGAGCGGGCGGCGGTGTGAGGAGCTCGCGGCGTACAGCTGCCAGGTGTTGCCGCTCCTCCTGGGCGGTGTCCTATCTACTCTTCGAAGAGCTAGGCAACTAGTACTTCGTACACGGTCTGCGTACGGCACCGGCCTGAGTCAGCAGGTGCTCTTTCATACACTTGGGATCGCATCATGCCAGATCCCATCTGGCTGCCCTGCGTGATGAGGCCGATGAGGACTTTGTAATGCAGCCGTCCGGCGGCGAAGCGCAGCCAAGGTAGCACACACGGTTCCTGGCTTGGGCCTGGGATTGGTAGGCCCACTACCGGTGCCACCATTTGAGCATTTTCCGAGCGCAAATCGACATCATCGTCACCAGCAGAGTCAGCACCAGATCATCATGACCAAACAGACCCCGGGTCAGTCGCTGGTACTACCACCCGGATCGCATGGAGCAGATTGCGAGGCGATCAATCATCAATTGTCAATTTGGCCCCCGCGACCGCTGACCACAGGGTTAACAGAAAGGCACTCAGGGGTGTGGCCATCATCCAGGGAGCCATGGAGATGAAGATCGTACTTTACGAAGTACTCCGTCAATTTTATATCCCCCCCATCGAAGCAACCAAGTCCAAGAATAAGGCACGCGAGCGGGCATTGGGCAAATTCTGGGTGTTGATACGAGGGCAAGGATGCTGTGAAAGATCGATCAGCCCTTTTGAGCTTGGTGTCACATCTGGATTGCAGTGGGTGTGGGACCATTGTCCCAGGACGCGTGGGAAAATGTCCGAGAGACATGAGGCCGCTGGTTCAGCACGGCTGATGAGAGGGAGAGGCGGCAGTCTTGGAAGACGCCGCTGCCATAATGCATCGTAGCCGGAAAGCTACTCTGGAGCAAGCTAGCCAGCTGAAGCAGAGTTGTTTTAGTGGACGGCGGGTGGAGGGCCATTTCGAGGAGCCGTACGAAGCACTCCGCAGTTCCTGTCCCCCCGAAGCGGTAGCGGTGCTATCGGGATCCATGAACCACGCTATACTGTAAGCCCCCTTGATTTATTCGAGAAGCTCTCTGGGATAGCCCTGGCGGCCATCCCAAGGCCAGAGACACGGGAGTCGTTTTGTCCGGCCCCAGGCCTAGCTCATGGGCCCAAACCCCCCCCGCGCCCAAATGCACCCGGAAGCGAGCCGGACGACGAGAAGGTCAAGTGACTTTTGGCCCTTGACCGATCATTTCGTGGCAATCCGGTGTCGTCCAGAGCTAGCCACTCAATGCCCATACGCCATGGAAATGGCGATGTGGGACTGTGGGACTTCGCCCCGTACGTACGAAAGACGGAGTATGAAGTATCTCCCGGACGGGGCACCGAGTAGGACCCTGGAAACACCAGACTATCAGGTATCGAGAAATAGCGATGGCCCCGTCGTTGCACTCAGAGCTTGCGCGCCGTCGCACAACATCGCCCTACGTATGTTATGTGTCTTGCTCGGATAGGCCAGTCGGAAAGCGTTTCGACAATATTGAGGCTGTTAAGGCTGTGCACTGATTCTGTTGCGCCGTTGACAGGTGCTCAGCAAGGTCAAATGTTGGACGTGGGCTCACTTTTGCTGCAACTCGGCCTCCCGCGCAAAGCATGTCAGCTCGTCAGAGTAAGCTGCGTTGGGTTGGTTTCGAGATACGGTCACAAGACCTCCTCCTGAATCCTGAGAGGCTGTCGATAGCAGCAAGGTTAAGTGCTATTACCGCCATGGTAATAATATTGTGACAGAGAAAGTTACGATCAAGTTGGTTGATCTCCTATTCTCTGCACGAACTGCGTAATGTGCTGTACGAGTACCTTTGCCTCCGTACCTGGGACCTAGGTACAGTACGTTGTAGGACCCGCCGCTGGAGGACCCGCTCGTGACCTCCATTAGCTAAATCGGGCGTGGCCGGCCGAGCCGCCGACCGCGGAATCGGGATCGCTAGCACATGGACAAGGAAGCTATCGTAGATGTCCTATGTGGGGATCGGCTAGCAAAGTTGCCAATCCTGGCGAACGTTCCATCGCGAGGCCAGTTTCATCATTTTCGCCCAGTCAGGAATACGAACGAGAATTGCTCGTTGGATACCTGGAATGGGAAACCCGTTGCCGATTGTTTTGTGGCTGAAATGGCTGCGATGATTCCAAAAAAAGACTGGAAATCTGCAACTGCTGGGTCGTGAATGTGTTGTTGCGGCCACCTCCGTCTTGCGCGCCGAACATAGGAGTAGTGCGGCTGTCTGCAGTGAGTAGCGCCCCTTTTCGTGATGGAGTGGCGGATCTTCTTCCAAACCTAAGCGCCACCGGGGAAGTGAGGTAAGTTTAGCTAGGCGTGAAGCTAAGCGGGTTTAGGCAATGATTCGCTATTCGCTCTATCCGGATCGTGGGAAGTTTTGCTAAGGAGGCAAGGAGTGTGATAAATCAATCCGAGACGAGGCACACCACTACCGTGGGCCTTGGCTCTAGGCACTACGGACTCCGGAGAGGGTGAAAGTTGGCATGCCCAGGGAGTCGATCCCTTGCGCAAGTTTCTAGAAAAGTTGGTTGATTGCTGCGGTGAACTCTTTTGTGATGGGATTTCCTGGGAGACAACCTCATAATTGGCCAGTTATTTATTACCATCCATCCATGGCACATCCTTCGCTCCTCCACGTACCACGCCAGGGCAAAGCATTCCCATGACTAACGTTCTGGAGTCGTTTCCCGTACATCCGCAGCACGCAAATAGGGGGGTTTCTCCGCGACGTCATCAGCCCCTATCGTTCCAGGCTCCTGGGTGTTGACAAAGTGCTTTTTAATCCCAAAGGTGCTGATCGCTTTTAGCTGCTCACTTGTAGCTGATCAGTCCACTCCGTAGGTAGGGATTTTTCCACCCCCTTTTCTTTTTCTTTTTCCTTTTCTTTTTCCTAAGGAAATTGCTCATGTTGCCTGTTTGAGAGTGGTGCTACCACGAGAAAGCGCGAAAACAACGGTTATTTAACGCGTACCGGCAGGATTCCGATCTATTGGTTCCAAGGCCCCAGCCAGAATCTGGAGCTGCAGGGCATGGGTCATTGGCGATACTAGTGAGTGGGTGGGTGGCCCGTCAATTTGGATGGATGGGCTGAAGTTCGGAGGAACCTCCACTCCATGGTTGCTGGAAGCTTTCCGATCCCCGGGCCCGACAGATTGATTGTGGCGCATGGTCCGACCGGTAGTTAAGTCTCTCACCAGAAAGTACTTTCAAGTCGATTGTGGCTTCGAATCTAGACTTCTATGCCACACACAGCTCGAGGTACTTCGTATCAGCTGTAAGAATAAAAAATTCAAGAGCAAACGAGCCCCAACCAACACCCACACTGCCGCGACCGATCATGCATCGATTTCTTTCTGGCCGACGTTGCCCACAGCTTTGAAGCCAATCGGAACCCACTGTCCGTAGACCTCCCAGCTTGAATGTTGTTTCACGTACTATGTAACACAACTTGGAATGCATTATTGCTCCACACAGAGCTGCATCTGCGGGCAGCCGACGAAGTACAGGCCGGGCGTCTTAATGATATGGTCTTGGCGCGCCCGGCGTCTGGTGCTTGTTCTCACTCAATTGGTGCCAGTAAGTATTGTAAGTGCCAAGTTCCAACAGATGTGAATCATCAGATTCATTCATCTTATCTAATCTCTGCAAATCTCATTTTAATTGCCTCCAGCTTTATCGTCTAGTCGGATGCCAGTGTTCAACGGCCACAAAGCATGTGTTGGTAGCCCGGTCGCACTGCACTATAGCAGGGTCTTGATTATCGTGTCGTTCGGTGTGACATTGGGCATTGTCTGAGCCCCGAACCTCACGAGCTTTTTGTATTCTCGATCCTGGTTATCGTCAATGCAATTTGTTCCAATAAATGCGGCGTTTCGTCAATCGTAACAGCCCTGGGATCCCACTTGAGACTTGCAGATTGTTGGCGATCGTATTGTCCGGGCGTGGGGACCCTGGAGATGCATGTACCTTATCCAGACAGTCGGATGTAGCCTTGCAGAGATCAATGCAGCTGCTGTATGGGTGACAGAAGAGGGCTTGGTTTTCATCCAGGGTTCCGACACTCGACCAAGAATCGGTATTCAGGATTAACAAGAGGTAAAGCCATGGATCTGGCTCCAAATTTGGATCAGAAGGCCAAAGGCAAGATATAATGTTAATTATTTGTTGCTGGCTCGTCAGTGTAGCTCGCGGCTAGCTCGTTAAACTGCCAGGAGTATCAATGTTGAAGCTACCAACAATACTAACATGACAATATCTTTGCCCTGGAGATGCGTTTATGAGTACCTCGTGTTATGAGGCGCCTGTCGGCCCTACATGGATGGAGCTGTAGAATCCTTCCATAGGTAGATAGGAGAAGCACCTAGACATTTTTCCAAGGCGGGCAGGGCAGCAGCGTCATATGATGCCAGAAACTGATATCATACCAGGTGATCTCGGCAAACTTCTAACTTCCTTGCTACCCATTGGCGCACAACAGTCGCGCTGTGAAGGAAATGGGTAGGTGTAGACGAGCAAATAAGTCCAATATTTAGGCTTGGATTCGGCGAGACATGATGGGAATTCCGCCGACCATATTTGTTTGATTGCTTATTTTTATCAACATGTGGACAGGCGACGCTAGAGCGAGATTAGCTGATGACTCCATTTCATTAGGTACTCGACTAGTGTCAGGGAGTTGCGGTTCACCATAACATGGAAGCTGGCAGGGAAACGAGCTATTTCCGAATCCTAGAAGTGGCACTGCACTATGTACGTAGCTGTTGATAGATCATAATTGACGGGAATTTCCTATCCACCCTACTTGATCGCCATTGATTGACCATATCTTCGAGGAGCGTCCATGCTCACAATTGGGTCCCGAAGGGAAGATACATGCCATGCAAGGTACTTGGCCGATGGAGGTCGAGTTTCAGTCTCCATAGCAGGGCGACGGACGAAGCGAGGTCCTGACACGTGATAGAATGTATATTAATGCCTGACGGCCTGGGACACGACCAAGGCCAACATGAGGGTTAGTAAGCCCACCGACCGGAGCTGGTGGGACAAATCGTACGAAGTATGTGGCGGGGCAATTATAGTTGAACAGGTTGTGACTCCGAAGGACTCGAACTCGAAACTTACGATCTGCCAACTCATCCCCATTATACCTGTTACAAAGCCTATATACTCGTACGCAGCTACCACCGTCTTACACGTTTGATATTACTGGCCGCACGCTTAAGACCCACCAGTTCAAAGAGAGAGTCACTCCACTATGGCCCGGCAGAAAGCGTCTGGAGAGAACTCGAAGAAAGCGTCCGGCAATGCGAAGAAAGCCGAAGCAGCCGCCGAAAGGGCCGCCGCTGAAAACGCAAAGAAGGGGGCTATAGAGGATCAAGAATGGAGTAAAGGAGCAAAGAGTAATGCAAAAAAGTGAGTGTTTGTGGTTTTAGAGAACTACCCCACATTATACCCCACTACCGGTGCTACACATACTGATAACCCTGAGCGATAGGGAGGCAGAAGTTGCAAAAAAGGCAGAGGCGGCAAGGAAGAAGGCAGAGAAAGATGCGATACTAGCGGAGGAGGAGAAGGATGCCAAAGCAGCACCCAAGAGTGCCAAACAAGCCGTGAAAAAAAGTCGGGGTCTCGACTTATCGCAACTCGATTCGGATTCTGGAGGCTCCAAGAATGCAGCGGCGCTTAATGCCTCTGGCATTGACAACGCCTTGGATGCGCTATCTTTGACGTCTTCATCAGCGGCGGCCAAGATAGAGAAACACCCGGAAAGGAGATTCAAAGCCGCCTATGCTGCATTTGAGGAGAGGAGGTTGGCCGAGATGGATGAGGATGGCAGTGGACAAGGCCTGAGGCAAAATCAAAAGAAAGACAGGGTCAGGAAGGAATTCGAAAAGAGCGGGGAGAATCCTTTCAACCAGGTCTCTGCGAGCTACGATACTACCAAGGAGGAGTTAGAAGAAATCAGAGAACGGGAGAAGCAGAAGATCGAGGCCAGACTGAGAGCCGATTGATTTGGAGCGGCTTATGAGACATGAAATCAGGACATGCGCAATATGACTTATTAGTCTGCGTGGCCTAAGGTGGAGTTTATGATTTGGCCAGTACATACCTAGCGATCAAATACCTTAAATAAACCTGTGAGTTCCATGGTTTTATATAGAATTGAATATGGAACTGTTTGATGCTCCACGATGCCTGTCCAAGCCCCCTACTTGCTCCCGAAACACGGCCGGCAGAATCTCACCGCGCGATTGTCTCAACTTCACGACTCCTCGACATCTACTATATCATCTAATAATGGTGTCGCAACGCTTATCAGGGCTATCCGCTGTGCGGAAGCAACATCTACTAGTAGAATTGTACGAAAATATCCTTTTCTAGTACCCAATGCGACCCTCCTAACCTACTATTATAGCTCCAGTCTCAAATATGCCTGTCCTCATGGGGTATTCGTGAGCCTCACACCTGGCGACCCAACCCTTTGGTCGGGCATAATATTTGTGCGGAAAGGTACGTACTTGAAGATGCTTAATTCACGGCTTGAAATTCAAGCTATCCTGAAGAGTAGAGCAGCAATGTTGACCTTGCAACTTAGGGCCATATGCTCCCGCCATCCTCCGCTTCCAAATCTCCTTCCCACCCGCCTATCCCTCGTTACCACCACTCGTTACTTTCTCGACAGATATATTCCACCCCCTAATTACGCCTCTTACGACGTACATGTACACAACTGATATCCAGAACTCTGGCACGGTATCTGCGACTGACGAGGAGCGGCTACCTCCTGGCGGATTTTCCTTGCGCCATGGGTTTCCAGGTTGGTTTGGGCGAGCTAGCAGAAGGTCTGCCGGCCGTTCCCCAGGCGGCAATATGCAGACACCGAGTCGAGTAGTGAGCGGAATTGATAGCCCTGGCTCTGTGGTCTCGGCCATCAGTGCAAGTCCAACTCCCGGACAAAATACAGGCAGCAGTGACAGGAGTATTGGGAATGATACAACAACTGTTGATTTTTCCATCTGCGATGTGTTGAGATATATACGGAGCACATTTGATGACGACCAAGTCCTTGATAGCGTCCAGTTGGAAGCTGCGGGTAACCCAGGGGCATGGCACGCATGGCGGACTCATCGTGTCAAGTTGGGTAAACTCTCCGCTGCTGAAGTCAAAGAGAACTCCAATTTACAGGGTGGGTTGACTGATGATGTGGAGAACCCTCATGGTGGCCCTGAGGTAAATCCGAAATCGCCGGGCAATCCACCAGCAGCCGTTGCTACTAGGAAACCAGGAGAGTGGAATTGGGATGGTGTATGGGAAGTCCGGGTGAAGAAAGGAGTCGATGCTAGTGTTGCCGATGCAGCGTTATTTGGTTCGTCGGCGGGGGATGATTTGATACACTTTCTAAACATGGACAAGGAGCAAATCGAGACCATCCAAGACAACATCCGAAGAAGTTTGGAACCTGTGGAGCCACAGAGAAGAGGCATTGTGTAGGCCGCTGAGCGAGGTCATAGGAGCATGCTCATCTCAAAGAGATATCTGAAATTACTTAGGTATTCAGATAATTAGCAGAAACCCCTATCGCGGTTTGTGTACGGAAGAGAGCGACCTATAATCGATCATACCTAGCTGTGCTAGGAAAAAGGGGTTTGGAGACGCTATTCGAGCAGCCCCAGATGAAGGATCCTAATGATGGGAGTGCAGTGCGAAGATGGGTTAGAATACTTTCCACAAAATATTCAGTATCGCTCGGTGGTGTTTGGCTAAAGCTTGACGTTTGTGGTCGCTCCTTCCCTCATTCCCGGTGTCACTCAATACGTCCTTCACGCAGCCTGCCTGATTCCCATCCCCATCAAATCACTCCGCTATGAATAGTCTCATCTAGCATCAACATCACTTCATGTTTGGCTATGAGTAGCAGTAACGGCGCCATTAGTGCTCTTATACTAGTACCAATTGTCATCGCAGCATCCGCAGCATTCATCGCCCTCAAGACGCAACGTGGTTTCCAATCTATCTTCGAATACTTCCTTCGGATCTGGGAGGACAATTCTCCCTGGTCTCATAGAGGAAAGAACACGCATAGAAGGAAACAGAAACGGTCGGACTTATCATCAACGCAGATATACGCAGATTCCTGGTGCGATCTCGAAAGCATTCATAGTGGCCGCAGCGCCCAGGCATACAGCACGTTTATTGGGCAAACCGGAGTACCAAAATCCTATAGTGAAGGTGATCACGGTGGTTTGGCTGGATATAGTCCAAGGCGAATATGGCATCCCAACCGTTCGAGTCGTCTACTCTGGAGCTTCACCAACTCGATATCTCGAGGCCAAAACCCCTTCGAATTGTCAAGCGTAGCCAGACCATTTCCGGCAGCCCAGCTCCCCGAAAGGCACTCCGGAGAGGACGCCGAGCCTCTAGTTCGTCCGACCAGAGGGATGGGAGTCCACCGTGGGGCGCGGACCGATCCTTGACTGTACGCAAGAAGAGACAAGGGAGGGGGAGCGTTCTGGGTATCAAATTTGATGGCTCCTCGATACCCAACCCTGCTAGTGATATGTTCAGTTTAGGTACAAATAACCATGGTGAGATCCTAAAGGTTCTCGGAGGGTGAGATACTAGCTAACGAAGTATAGAACCTGTCCAGGGAGAACATGACTCTGAAATAACACCAAAGGCGGCTCGGGCCATATCGACAACTACGAGCGATTGGGGTGTTCTTGAACCAGCACCCTACCCTAAAGATTACAATATCAACCCAAACAAATATCCAGCTCAAAGTGCCCGAGGCTCCAATTCCTCGGACTCGGGCTTCGTATCAGCATCTTCCATATCCGGCCAGAAAATGCCATATGCCAACATCCCCCAAAGGCGATTTTCTAGATCCAAAAGCTTTCTTCTTAAAGCCATCGGCGGTCGTAGTGGGCCACCAAAGCATAAGTCGAGCAGATCCGCTGATTCTGGCTCCATAAATATACTTCTTCGTCGGTTGTCACGGGGGAGATATAGGGACAGGAGCCCCTGGAACTCGTCCACTTCTGGTAGCGCTTCTTGTATTCCTGGCGACGACTCTTTGGAACTCGACAGCCGCGACATTGCAGATATTAGAGTCAATTCAAGAATATCCTCTGGTCGACAGTTAGCCACCGCTCCCCCCTCATCTAATAATGCGCACCGTCTTCGATACCGAGAGAGCTTGGTCCTCTCTCCTCGAGTGGTAGTTACTCCGGAGGTTTCAAGTGTGGATTTAGATAAATGTAGCTTCTGGCTTGCAATCGAGATCCGTGGCGTAGTTCGACACGCCGATGGACGTTTAAAGCCTGATGATGGACTTTCTGAAAGCTCTACTACCTTCATAAATGCTCAATCATCAGGTAAAACAAAATCCTCGTGAATCAATGTGGCTCCCATGTTCTAACACTCATCCAGGGCCGGGACAATATGGATATCTACATTCAATGCGCATAGACCTCCTGCCCGCCCACAATTGTTTCATTACGGAACTTATTGGAGACCTCGACGATTCAAGTATATTTCAAGCCAATCAAACACGTCTTATACTGGCCAGAATAAGCCTTGGCGAATGCGATTTCTTCCCAAACCTAACCAGCCCCTTTTCCGAGGAGCTCCTCTCTGATCTGGAAAAGCACCTCGGGGACACGCTTACTACTTACCTGACTATTAGACTTACTTACAAACACTCTGGATTCCCGGATAACGAAAGTCCAGTATCATTTTGTGGTGGAGGGGCTTTACACACCACTCAATTACAAACCGATGCAACTGCAGTTATCAGGAGACACGATTTGGAGTCAGTATGGTCGCCGCAGATTTTGCAATCGATAAATGGCCGACCTGTCTCTAACCCTCTGACGGCAATTGTTGAAAAATGCCTCCCAACGGATCAAGCCAGGCAAATAATAAGGAGATTAGCCTATGAACAACGTCCATTCCAACTTCATCAACGAATGGGCGGGATTAGTAGTTTTAGTAAAGGGAGCGGCTATCAAGTTGCCAAATCCGCTGCTACCACAGCAGATTCGGCGGTTTATTCTCCTCTGGTTATTGGACCTGCCCTCCCGATGGATTCTGATGTGCAATCACAAATGGTTGAACAACTAGAGGACCCATTCATACAATTCCCCCCGCCTCCTAAGATTAGAGGGCATAGTGTGGACCCAGCTCGCAAGATCTGGAGGGAAATGCGCCAGACTTCTCGTGGCCGCTGTTATAATGAAGGGTGGAGTGGCTTCACCTGTGATCACTACAGCGCAGAAGAAGATCTCACACCTACTCGGAAAAGTTCTTCCGATGCAACTTCATCTACTCTAGATACCACTGGTTCTGGAAAGGCCATGTCAGCGATTCGGCAAAAAATGGATGATGTCGACGACGATAGAGGTAGAATTCTGGAGATGGCTTTGAGAAACAAAAGGAGTGTCGGTACGGACACGCTGAGAAGCATTGCACCAAGCGTACGGAGAGGGACAACAGGAACTGTGAGCGGATTAGGTTTGGGTTTAGGTATTGGGAGAACGTGGGGTTGGGGTCCATCTTGGTGGTAAGAGACTGCCCTGGCTGGGTATTGTTTACTAATCACAGATTTTCTTTCGACTACGAAGTACATTCAAACATAGCTATACTTCGTACGTGTACAGTAGTTCTTTGAGGATCGTTAGTCCAGTAGGGACGTACATAAAACTGTATTACCAATATCTTGACAGATGCTCTTCGCAGCCGGTTGAAAGATCCTCCGGCTCGCTAGCTATGAGTAGAATCGGACATGATTAGAAATTGAATAGTTGAGGGGATAGTTCTGTTGAGATGCGGAGCTGAACTCTAAAGTCCGGCTCCTGTTTCAACAATCAACTGGTTGTCAGTCTGATGCCAATGATACATATGTGCACAGAGTAAGGCTAGGGCCTGAGAGTCGCTATTGCTTACGTCCCGTTTCCCCATAGTTAATATTCAGCCACGGCGCAATTTAGTGCGGGGATAAATGAGTCAGATGGCGTTATGTACCTCGGTATTGTTGGGATAAGAGGTATCGAATCCTAGTTGCGGCGCCTGCAAGGTGACAAGAAACTGCGGATTTATACATGATTGGGGATAGGCAGTGGGGAGATATGAGACAGCCGCACGTTGCTTATTACCTAGGTAGGTATTTAAAGCCGATGGATTTCCTTTATTTGGGACAAAAAGAGACATCTACTATCAAGTTGATAACCAAGACATATTCCTTATCAAACTCCTATTTTCTCTCTTCAACCCATATCCCTATCCTCGCGAGATACCCAGGCAACAACATCCATAATGGCAGACACAGCTCCTCAAGACAACCAAACTTACCACGGCAACTGCCACTGTGGCGCGGTCAAGTTCACTCTCACTCTTCCCACTATCACTATGATCAATGAGTGTAATTGTAGCATCTGCTTCCGCAAAAATTATGCTTGGATCTTCCCACCCGTTGGCGGTCTCGTTTTCCAAGAGGGCAGGGGCCGTGAAAAAATGAAGGGATATGAGTTTGGAGGAAAGTCTATGGTTCATGAGGTGGGTTTTACAGCTGTGAAACAGGTCCTGCGATTTTTGTTATTTGGGATACTAGGTGGAAGGATGGGTATCCAGGTAGTTACATAAAACTAACCATTATGACATCAAATAGTTTTGTCCAACTTGTGGCACTGGCATTATGGGTAAGAGACATAATGCACCGGCAGGAATGGATATCGCCGTTAATGTAAGTCTGATTTCCCCTTTCCCTCCTTTTTCCAAACTAATCTATAAAACAGGTCCGAGCAATCAACGATCTCGACATCTGGTCTCTCAAAGTCAATACGTGAGTGCAATAACCCCTTTTTTCAAGATCCCCAAATTAGAATATCCCCATATAAAGCGATAAGCGCTAATATCGTACTACTTTGTAGATTCGACGGTGCAGCTATCGAGCCGGCTTATGTCACTCATCCATACACTGGCCCGGAGCCAGAAGCCGTGGTTGAGAATGGCAAGCTCTATACAGGGTCTTGCCACTGCGGCGGGACCACCATGGCTTTCAAGTCGAGGGGTGCTTTTTCCGAAGGCAAGGAGAAAGTCCACGAGTGTAATTGCAGTATCTGCAACAGGGTATGTCTCCCCTCCGCCCCTATTACATCTCCCAACCCAACCCATCCCGCAACGCTTTCAAGAATCACTCAGACAGCCTTACTAACACTGAGCAGGACGGAACAAGCCTAGCCTACCCCCCCGCCTCCCATGTCGCCGTCTCCACGTCCCCGTCCGCGCCCCTGACACACTACCGCTTCGGCCGTCATTACCAAGAACACCGTTTCTGCTCCGTCTGTGGCGTCCCGGTTTGCACCCGCAAGCTCCCCGATGTCAGCCTGGAGGAGTTCTCCTTGCACCCAAACCCAATAGTGAAAGAAATGACCCCTGAGCAGTTGAAGGCGATATATGAGAAAATGCAGAATATGTTGCCCATTAACGTGAGATGTCTAGATGGGGTGGAGTGGGGCAGCTTTGAGGTTGCCAAGGGGGATTATAAAGATTCTCCACCAGAGTATGAAGTGCCTGCTTGAATTATGGGATGTTGGTACGGTGCATTGTTGGGGATATGGTTCGGATTTTGGTGGTATTTTATGATATTTCTCTCACGGAATATCGTGATTTACTTTAGGAGGTATGAAAAGCAAACTTGATAATATAGTAGGTAGCTCGAATATCTCGGATAGCTATAACTCATGTCTGAAGAGTAATATTATCTCATGGCAGATATTATTACTTTCTCTCCAAAAATGTAGATATAAATATCTAGGTAGCCTTTCGTATTTACTGTGACCTTTCCATACCCAGCATCAAACCGTTTCTAGTCAACTATCTCTATATCACGATTTTCCTTGTTCAAACCCAGATTTCCTATGGCACGGCTCAAAGAGGAAGGTATATAATATTTAATTCCCGGCGTGACTCTTACGGGTTAAATTTTAATTGCCCCACCTCTTTCTTGTATAGAGGGGCTAACTACCACTGGCGGGGTAAATACCGAGTAAGAGCTGTGCAACACATACTATTTTCTTACCATATCCAGTTACTAGGAACTTTGAAGTATTTACTTGTATAAGAAGAAGGCGCACATCGCCACATCGCCACGTCTAAAACTTCACCAACTTCCTTGGGCTTCTAGTCAATTACCATCAAAAAAGCCCGAAATTCCCACTTAATGACGACGCGCATGACCATCAGGGATCTGGGGTATACTCCTGGACGCCTCCCCGTCGGACCCAAGAATTCAATCTTTGATGTTGAAGGTAAAGATGAACAAACCCCTTCCTGAAAAAACGACCAATTGCTAAAATCCAGATGAATGCGTTTAGGTGTGCATGTCGGCCAAGTCACCGTGGGGGAAGATGGTGAAGACGTTCGTAGAGGCGTCACGGTCATCCTACCTCGCCATGCGGATGACATCAACACCCCTTGCTACGCGGCAATGCACACGTTGAACGGCAATGGCGAGGTGACGGGCTCATACCAGATTAAAGACTGGGGGTTTACAAACACAGTTGGTGCTCCGCGGCCTGAACAATTGTGAAGATAAATTTAGAATATGATAGCC
Organism: Venustampulla echinocandica; assembly: GCF_003357145.1. Lineage (NCBI taxonomy): Eukaryota > Fungi > Ascomycota > Leotiomycetes > Helotiales > Pleuroascaceae > Venustampulla > Venustampulla echinocandica. The sequence continues at coordinate 434,011 of NW_022474209.1, forward strand.
TATCGCTCTCACGAATTCCTGTAGCTTGGGTATCGTCGTCCAGGCCGTATGGCAATGGACGCTTCAGCGAGCACGAGAGAAGGGTCAGAGCCTTGAGGAGCTTGGCCATAATTACGGAACGCCTGTTGTGGGTGAGACGGCGGATTGGATCCTTAATGATGTGCATAATTCTGCTCTTGAAGCCGATAATGTGTTTGAGGCTTTCAAGAATGCGCAGACACAGACGGAGGTTCTTGAGGGTCAACATGGTGGTGGTGCGGGTATGACTTGCCACGAATTCCCCGCGGGCACAGGAACGAGCTCAAGAATTGTGAAGGGTGATGGAGAGAAGAGCTATACAGTCGGGATTCTGTGCCAGACGAATTATGGCCATAAGTATGCGCTGCAAATTGGTGGTGTGCCAATTGGGAAGCTGTTGATGAAAGACGGCGAGACGACTAAGTCTCAGAAGGCTACGAATTTGCCGGCTGGTAAAGCAGACGATGGGAGTATTGTCGTCATCCTCATGTGAGTCTCCCATTCCACTGCGCGGAAAAGAAAATATTCTAGACTAACCAAACCAAGCACCGACGCCCCAATGCTTCCTCACCAACTCAATCGACTCGCGCGCCATTGCGCCGTGGGCCTTTCTCAAGTGGGCGGCCACGGCGTAGGTAGGAATTTCTCAGGAGACATCATCGTCGCGCTCTCGACGGCCAACAAGCTGAACGAGAAAGTCGATACTCCGCAGGTCATGGGGATTCCGGTGGTCCAGACGCAATCCATTGAGGCTATCAAGAATGAGAGCATGGATGTTATGTTTGCTGCAGCCTCGGAGGTCACAGAGGAGGCTATCTTGAATTCCATCGTTGGTGGAAGGGCGGGGAGGACTGGGTACCAAGGGTTCAACTTGCCTGGATTCCCAGTTGATAGGGTAAAGGAGCTGTTGGCTAAATATCGCGTTGATGTTTGAATGTTGGCGATGTTTGTTTGCTTTGATCCCGCTTTGGGCACAGCTCTGCTTTTCAGTTACGAGGCAGGAGATAACAACTTGGAATGTCACTCTTTATAAAAGGAATTAAGCACTAGCTGATAATTCATATATGACTTTGGAGAAAGACTGACGTGTATTGATTTGCCCGCTTGAGATAAACATTGAGGTTGAAGCATAGTCGAGTAGCAATGTATTATTTAACCTGGAAGAAAATCGAATCTGGGCCGAGGAGATAGGCGATGAATAATAGGAGGATAGCAGAAGAAATATGAGCCCTCGGCCTAAACAGAAAACCAATCGAGATACTTGATGATCTAATGGCCTAGATACCTTTCCAGCTGAGGGTCGGAGGTGGTTGTGATTGGGGTCTTCCCCAGCCGCGGAGGTAGAGGCGGCGTCATGACAGTTGACAGCTGAAAGTTGACTGATAGTTGGCAGTTGACAGACGTTGAACAGCCAGGCAACTTGTTGAGAGTTTTATATTAATCCAGGAGTATTAGGTAATAAATGCCTAGGCCTAGCTGGTGCAGATCCTTGGTTATATATTCCTAATTAGGTAAGCCGACTGAATTCTCTTGTCTATTATTAGTGTCTTTCACACTTTCACATGCCTCCCTTCACATGCTTCGCGTGGGATGTTTCTCGCTCTGGCATTGGCCCGTCGCCTCTCCAACACCAGGAATTCCTCCCCGTTAACAACTTGGCGCACAATATCTACCTAGGCCCAACAACCGCTATGTTCTGCATGCCGAACCTCGTCCCTCTTAATAATGGCGTCTTGGAATTGGAATCTTTCGTTTCTTTCTTTTGCCTCCAGGACATATAACCAGAGGTTGTTCAGATTTTGCCTCCGATTTGGTCTATAGTAGTCCACCCCCCTTTGAAGTCTTCAAATTCAATTCAATTCCTGGCATCTCGAATACTTCGTATCCGAGCTTACGCGCCCCACCGTTATCCGTTATCTTTTCCCTCTCTGCGAGCTGATATCCAATTCGCTATTAAATCATGGCAAACCCTTTCCGACGCAGTTCCGGTGGCCATCAGCCTTCCCTCCCCTCAGACTTTGCTCCAGGCCGCAAGGAATCCTCGATGCTCTTCTCAATCCTCCCGTCAGTAGTCCAATCCCGAATCCCACGCGTGCCTTCGTTCCGACGCACTGTGAATACCGGCATGTGGGGACTTGCTTCGAAACGCAAGGCTGCAGAATCAGAATCAGGGTCAGAATCAAGGAGTACCTCCGGATCCAGCACCCCGCCTCCCGCCTACACGTCCACAACCGCGATTGTATTAGCTCGCCCTAAAGCTACGGATACGACAACTAAAGTTGGGCCTAATTATTTTACTGAGGCAGTACAATTGAAGGAGTATGCATTGCAGTTCGGGTCCAGTTCAACATCCAGCGGCAGTGCGCAGGTGATGGAGATAAATGACACGAGGAGTGGGATTGCGTGGAAATCTGCAAACCAAGGTAAGATTAAACCTATATCTATCCATGAGGAAGTGTTGGATTATGCTAATGCGTGGGATTCACAGGCATGGCCCTCCTTGGTCTCTCCGCCGAAGAAGCCACTGTCATCGCCCAGGATGGCAGTTTGGCAGACCCAAACCTTACAAGACAGCTATACCTCCACGCCCTGACATACCTTCTTCGAGCCCTCCCTCCCAATCTGTCCCCCGAGGAACAAATAACTGTGCGGAATTCCCTCCCACCAGGAGTTGTGCAGCCTTTACAACTGAAGTACAACCGCAAGTACGCAACCTCCAAGGGTCACACTGGAAACCAACCCTCGCTCCTCCACCGCACGCTTGCATCCACCATCGTCCAGCTATTTGTGTTTTTCCGCCTCATATTCCCGTATATAAAGTACTTCCTCCAAGCTGCATATACATACGATCGCGAACACAAAATCACCGAACGGATACTTTGCCATTGCATTGAGACTGTCGATACGATCGGGAAACAGGGGATCAACCTGACAGGCACTATATATGGAATGGGTGATGGGAAAGTTGGCCAGTTTATCACAAGTGCTTTGGCGTGGATTGTCGAGGGCGTTACTGGAGGCATCCATGAAGGAGTGGGTCAGGGGATGGCGGTTATGGGAGGTTGGAGGCCATAAGGAATGGAGGGGAGTCGGACGATGCGATATTGAGGTGGTAATGATGCTAATATTGACATGGACAAGTGATGATTACAAGATATGGGAGGGGGATTTGGCAATTTGGATTTGTGATACCCGAAATGATATACGGCGTCCCGGGTTTGCTTTGCTTGATAATGATAGATTTCCTCGGCCGGATACGAGTAAGGCATATGTTATTTATGTTGTGGATAGAATATACAACAAACTTTGGGATTATTTCTGAAGCCGAAGTTCCAAATTGTCTCCTTAATACAGCAAATTTCCTCGCCGAAGTTACCTAAGGTAAATTTCCCCTTTCTCGTGATCCCGTGATCTCGTGATCTAAAGGGGCTGCATCACGTGCTAGCGCGGCTGGATCGGCTCGTTTTAGCCTTAGCGTGGAAGTCTTAAAAAATAGTTTATGCGCCTCCCGTTGATGCGAAGAGAAATCTCTCCTCAGTCCTCTTCAAAACCACTTACCCATCAAGGGCGATCTCTCCATCCGCCATCTACATTCATTGTTCTTCGCATTCATCCTTTCGAATCTTCCTTTTAATTATTTGGTCCAGAAGGAACTATTATATACCCGGTGTTTAGGATGTTTAACGTCTGTCGACGGGGCCCTGCCTCCATATCAAGGGCCTTCTACGCTGCAACTTCAACTGCTCGAATTCCCGCCACAAGACCGACTCTTCTTTCTCTCACATTCAAGAATGCCGCAGCGCCATCATTAGAGGCAAGATGCTTTCACGCATCGACGCGCTTAAGGAACCAAGCCGCCCAGGCAATATCAACGGAGGAGAGTAACCTTTCGAACCAGAAGGTGGCCCATGAGATCACTAAGTTCGATCAACTCCTTGAGCACGATTTGGTGCACCCAAATGTCGTTCAAGCTATCACCAAGGGAATGGGCCATCATACCATGACGGATGTGCAGACGATGACTATCAACGAAGGTTTGAGAGGCGTTGACATGTAAGTTTTCAACGGTGGTGCCATTTTCTTCCCATTCTTACGTTATTTAGCATTGCGCAAGCACGTACCGGCACTGGAAAGACTCTTGGATTCCTTGTCCCAACCATCCAAAATATTCTCAACAAGAGCCCCGAACTTGCAGTGCGGAAGCGGTATTCTAAAGCCAGAGCTTCGGATATCCGAGCCATCATCATCTCACCAACTCGCGAATTGGCCGAACAGATCGCAGCAGAGGCTAATAAGCTGGCCTACAATACGGATTTGAGAGTCCAAGTCGCCGTTGGAGGCAATAGCAAACGCCAAATGCTGATGAAGACCCGACAAGAAGGATGCCATTTACTCGTTGCCACACCTGGCAGATTATATGATCTTTTGACCGACGAATACAGCGGAGTACGAGCGCCAAATCTGACGACACTCGTTCTAGATGAGGCGGATCGACTTTTGGATGATGGATTTTCTCAGGAAATTAAAGAAATCTCCAATATTTTACCCAATAGGGATACAGTGGACCGGCAGACACTTCTTTTCTCCGCCACCGTACCGAAGGAGGTTATGCAGCTTGTTCGCGCCACACTAAAGCCAAACTTCCATTTCGTACAGACCGTCAAGGAGGGCGAGCTCGCAACCCACGAGAAGGTACCGCAACATCTGATCGCTGCGACTGGTGTTGAGAATTTCATGCCAGCACTCTATGAGCTGGCCAAGCGTGAGGTAGATAAAGCTGCCAAGGGCGAGGGTAATCCTTTCAAGGCCATTGTTTACTTTCAATCGACGGCCAATGTCGTACTCGCCCACCGAATATTTGACAACCTTACTCCGGAAACTGGTGGCAGATTTGGAAGATCGCCCCTGTACCCAGCAGAAGTATCTTGCATCCATGGTCAACTAACTCAGGCCCAGCGGACCTATACGTCTGAGCGATTCCGGAAGTCTAAATCGGCCATTTTGTTCTCAACTGACGTTACAGCTCGAGGAATGGATTTCCCCAATGTCACGCACGTCGTTCAAATTGGACTACCTACCAACCGTGAACAATACGTCCATCGTATTGGCAGAACCGGCAGAGGCGACAAGGCAGGAGACGGGTTCTTGATCATTCACGAGGCCGAGAGACGCCAGTCTGAACGTCTGCTTCGCGGTCTTCCTATTAAGATCGACAACAGCCTCGAAACTGCGGCGATCGATATGTCGCAAGAGGCCCAACTACCCGCCTCAGTAGCAAATACCTTGAGTTTGGTCGCAAATGCAACAAAGATGGTGGATCGTGCAACAAAGAGCGCTGCCTATATGGGTGCTATCGGTCAACTTGGAAAACTGCCGGGTGGCCTTGAGGCAATGAATCGATGGACACAGTATGGATGGGGATGGGAAGAGCCTCCTGCTATATCATCAGCCTTGGCATCCAAACTTGGACTTGGAGGTGTTAAAAATATTGGACGCCGTGATAACTTTGGCTCAGGTGGGGGTCGTGGAGGAGGAGGCTATGGAGACCGCGATGGAAGGAGCGGCGGCTTTGGAGGCAGAGGGCGAAGCGGTGGTTTCGGAAGTGGCGGGCGCAGTGGTGGTTTCGGAGGACGTAATGGTGGTTTCGGAGATGGAGGACGCAGTGGTGGCTTCGGAGATGGAGGTCACGGCGGTGGCTTCGGTGATGGAGGACGAAGTGGTGGTTACGGAGGTGGAGGACGCAGTGGTGGCTTCAGAGATGGAGGACGAGGACGAGGTGGTGATCGCGGCGACAGAGGACGGGGTGGTGATCGCGATGGTGGATACGGCGACAAGAGCAGCAACTTCGGCTTGTATTAAACGCTACTGGGATCTTTACGGCTGTACGTTAAACTGGTTTCGGGAGGGTCTCTCCCTTTCATTTCTTCTGTATAAAAAAGGACGATGGTATGTAGGAGTAGCTTAGACGGAGTTCTGGGGGTCTTGCTTGGCTTTGGCATTGATGCGACATATAATCATGGATGGCAGAGCGTTTGAAGGGCCTTTTGGAAAAGTCTATCTTTTGATAGCTAAATCATGGTCTTGAATATCGACCATGATGATAATTCTACTCTACACTCTTCTCATCCAGGTTTCTCTGGAATTGAAAACAAAAATCCGCTTTTGACTTTTTTTCTTCAACACGTGCAATACATGTGGAATTTCGGCAGCATCCGACTCATGGATTATTCTAGGGTTGCAACCACTTCGAACTTGCAAGGACGGGGGTGGATAGAGGAGATTTGTGCATTTAGGCTTATTTCAAAGTCATGATGTTTGGTCCATATAAATACATATATCCAGCAATTTCATCTCCGCTCTTTCCACCCCGCTCCCATTCCCGCGGTAAAGCCAAGGCCAAGACCAAGCGGCTCCCCAGCCCTAAGCAATTTGAAATGCTTAATACATTCTTGTGCTCTGTAGTCTGTTACATCAACTTAATTAGAGTCTTGGGCTCCCCGCTATATTCACACTTATCATTTATCCGGTGGAAGCGGCTCGTCAAACTCTAAAGAGCGGCAAGTCTTTCTAGATCTCTCATTTTAGTGATGGGGAAGACGCGCAAAAGTTCCTCCATGTTCCCTCCCCCGCTCCCGCAATCTCCCCATGCCTTCTGCATTTAGCCAGGCGTCAATTGATATTTCCGTTGATCTAATCGCATTTTGGGACACGACGACGCCTTATGTATATGCACACTAGATGTGACTTGGGGTCGTGTATATGGAAATCCACGTTCCGCGGTGGAGCGTGCCGGTCAAACTGTTCCTGAAATGGCACACGAAGCCACAATATGGGACGAACTAACAAGTCTGTTGGGTTCCACCCCGCATTATGATTTCTGATTCGTAATAATTGTCGTTGCACAAGACTTTCTGTTTACCCGGTGCTGGTTTCTATGATCAGTGGCCAGGCTGTGGGGATTTTGATAGCGACAGGGAGTGACGGATGGCCTTGTTTCGTCAGTCTGCTTGGGATGGAGAAATTGAATCGATGCAGGTCCAGATTGGAGATCTAGATATCCCTGGTACATGTACGGTTCTCGGCCTGGCGGATAGGCAATTTTGTTATTTTGGGATGCTGGGACAGAAAGTATATAATTCCTCTTCACCCTCTCTCATCTCAGTCGTCCACTCGTTGTGTCCCTGGATGAGAACTTGCTAGGAAATTCTTCATTGTTTGAAGTGGTGTTGACAGAGTAGCTCTCAGTCTATATCTCAATATGCATTTCTCTCTCTCCACAGTAGCGGCGGCTGCGGCTCTGCCTCTCCTCGCATCAGCACAGTTGAACCAGTTGGCGAAAGCAGCAGGGAAACTGTATTTCGGGACAGCGACCGATAATGGCGAGTTGGGAAATGAGCAATATGTCAAAATTCTTAGCGATACCAAGGAGTTTGGACAGCTTGTGCCGTCCAATGGGCAGAAGGTATGTTGTCAAACCTTTTTATGGCTCCTCCCTCCGCTTGGATTATACCCAAGGAGGAGCAATGACAATGAATGAGTGCTAATGATACAATGAATAATAGTGGTTTGCCATTGAGCCCGAACTAGGTGTTTTCAACTTCACCTATGGCGAGGTAGTCACCAAGTTGGCTAAGAAGAACAAGCAAATGCTCCGCTGCCATAACCTAGTCTGGCACTCGCAGCTTGCTCCTTGGGGTACGTTCCCCTCTTCCCACCTCACCTCTGCCCACCAAGATACTAACAAACAACCACCAGTCGACTCCCTGACCTGGTCCAAAAAGAACCTCACCGAAGCGCTAATCCGCCATGTAACCGCGGAAGCCAAGCACTGGAAAGGCCAATGCTACGCCTGGGACGTCCTGAACGAAGCCCTCAACGAAGACGGCACCTACCGCAATGACACCTTCCTCCAAGTCCTCGGGCCCTCGTACATCGAAATAGCTTTCCGCGCAGCTGCCGCCGCCGACCCACATGCAAAGCTTTACTACAACGATTATAACATCGAGTCACCCAATGCCAAGAGTGCTTCCGTCAGGAAGAACATCGTGGGGATGTTGCAGAAGGCGGGAGTGAAGATTGATGGTGTGGGGTTGCAAAGCCATTTCATTGTGGGGAGCACGCCGACTATTGACGAGCAGATTAGCACGATGAGGTCGTATGAGAAGATGGGTATGGAGGTCGCCATTACCGAGTTGGATGTTAGACTGGAGGAGCCTGAGACGGCGGCGAACCTAGCGCAGCAGAGCCTTGATTATAAGAGTTCCGTGGGGGCTTGCATGCAAGTTGATGGATGTGTTGGGATTACCGTTTGGGATTTCTGGGATCCGGTGAGTTCTTGGAATTTCCCTCCTTTTCGTGGCAGCAGATGGAAATGGATACTAGAACCTGTCAGTTTTGCTAATTATTTTGAAATAGGTCTCCTGGGTTCCAGATGTCTTCACCGGCTTCGGATCAGCCACTCTGTACTTCGCAAACTTCACCAAGCATCCAGCATACTATGGCGTTGTAGAGGCCCTGAAGAATAATACTGGGAAAGGCCATCATCCTCACCCCGGTCACAATGGCAATGGCGACCACCATGGTGGCCACTAATTAGGAAAAAAAGCAAAGGAATGGCAAGTAATTCTTGAGGCTCTTAATTGGAACTATGGTACAAGTGGTACGCTTTGCTATGGTACACGTGGAGGCCCAGTACGTCGCCAATGCTAGGTACATTTTCCATCTACCAACGCCTGGTATCTTAGAAACCCATAATTTATTCGTTAATTCGTTCCATCTTCGTCTGTTCCCACAAGTTTTATCCCAAGTAGGGTGAGCAGAGAATTTGGTTGTTATGTGCCAGCTGTCGTAATGCAAGTGATTCATCCCATAGTTCAGCGGTCATTGTTCAGGGTGTTGTCGAGCAAAGTCTTGTCGATTGCCGTCCATAGTTTGACAATGACAGAAACAGCTCAGACAAGTCGTCCATCCTTCATCCCATCATGAAGGAGCGAACATCCCAGACCAACACACGCTCATCCCAGGCAGTGCTTGCGCACCAGCCCTCGGAACCGAAAAGGCACCAGTCTACACCAGTGGCAAACTCAGTGTGATGACCCATCCGGCCCAGCTCACGTCCGCCAGCTCCAAGAGCAGTGTTTCCAAGGTGGGCGTTCTGACCAATAGCTGTGCCATCTGTCCAGACGCGGCAGGTCATATCGTAGCTGGCGCTTATAAGGACATCGCTCAGATGAGGGCTCCATGCAACTCTGCGTACAGCATAGTCATGTCCCCTCAAGAGTGCAACCGGACCGCCCTGTGGGTTTCTCAAATCGAAGGTACGGATAATCTGATCAACACCTGCAGTGGCAATGATTGTGTTTCTGTACTTGTTCCAATCATGAGTCAAAGCTTCGGATGGTGGCGAGAATGGTCCATGATTATTGGACGAAGGAGGCTGGCCATGAATGGGGATCAGGTTGACCAGATGGTTGCGAGCCGAAGCTGGAGTGCGGAGATCAAAGACGCGCAGGTGGGAATCGGAGGTGACCGAGGAGATGATGGATGGAGAGTGAGGGCTGAAGGCGGTGCTGTAGGTGCAGGAGTGGGTAGGCAAGGTCAGGATAGATGCGGTACGCATTGGTGACCACTAGGTGACATGTTAGATATGTTCGAGATCGAGATCAACGCGGGGGTATACGATCGCAAGGAAGGATTCCATGGAATCCGCGGTAGGTAGGTGGGACATACAATCTTGATAGTTCCGTCCCACGAGCTGGAAGCAAAAGTATCCTTTGCAACCAGGTTCCAATGAACTGCGTAAACCTCCCTGTTGTGTTCTTCGTACGATTGAACAGGGAATTCATTCAGGGCGATATCATAGAGCTTGACCGAGCCATCACCGCAGCCTGCGACGATTTGGTTCTCATGACCCTCCGACCAGGCAGTGTCATAAACCGAGTCCTGCGTGTCGAACCTAGCAGAGAAGTAAGCTCCATGGCTTGTCACCCAAATTCACAATAAACTTACCACTTCTCGGCTTGGATGCCATGCGGGGTGAGCCGGAGGATGTAAAGGCGGCCATTGCCAACGAGACCGAAGTTCGCACTTGCTGCAACCGCAATTTTGTTGTCAAAAAATGGAGAGTACTTGACGGCATAGCCGTTGAAGCCGGTGGTCTTGAACTCAAGCATGGTGCTCAGCTCGGCTTGCGACGCGGTACGAAGTCCTTATAAAGTAGCCTGTTCCTCGCGCAATTAGCAAGTTCGTTCCTCTGTGAGATAATAGAAGCTGTAGCAAGGTATAGAGGCCAGCTAAGAGCCTGTGGAGTTGGGGGAACACGTACCAAGGGACCTTGCATGGTCGAAGTTGAAGTTGGTTTGGAACCCGAGGGCGTCAGAGAGATATAAGTTCACAAGCTTCTGAATATCAACGACCGATGCTAGTCGCCGCGGGGATTATCTGAGCAAACACCGAGACCGGGGCCGAGGTGTGAGTCACGTGTTTGCACACAGGGTGGGTCACGTGGTTGGTACCGGTGTTTGACAGTTGATGAGTCAGCCTTGTAATGGACAAGGCGTGGGACCAGCGACGCTGTTGAGACCAGATGCTGTTGGTAGTTGTGAATAATAACTATCATGACAAGTAAATGTCGTCCCTGGATATCGAAATCGAAGAGCGTGAATTGCCCCTGACATGAACAAGGCATGGACGACTTCATTCGTCGAAAGAAGAGAAGGCTCCTATCCCCAGAGACCAATGCGGCAACAAACGAGATGAGTGGTCTAAGTGCCGGTGACGACGAGTCTACCGACTTCAAGCTAGCATTGCTATCATCGTTGCATCCTGATATTGAACAGCAAGTGCTCTTGGATGTCCTTTTGGCTAGTGATGGCTCTGTGGAAGAAGCATCTGCTTCATTGACGATCGAACATATCCCTGAAGAGCCTCGGAGAAAAGTGTCTGCTGCCACGGGATACCAAAGCTCCCTTTCTAGCTTTGTTGCTTCGAAGAATGCCTCCAATACACCTACAAAGAAGTTATTATCCAAGAAAGGCAAGACTTTGCATCTATTCTCCCCAGAGGATGTGGCTCAGCATACCCCGTGTTCGATCATCCACAATTTTCTTGATCCGGAGCAAGCCACGGGTCTATTAGAAGAGCTTCTCGATGAAGCCAAAACGTTTGAGAGGGCGACGTTCAAGTTGTTTGAGAATGTGGTCCAGAGTCCTCATACCAATTGCTTCTATGTCGACGGGATGGAGGAGATGCATCGCCATCAAGAGTACGTCTACAATGGCGCGCCTCTGACAGTAAGTCCGGTTATGGAATGATATATACTTCTGGGTTGGAATGTTAGCTAATCTGGGCATTTTCAGGATGTCCGTCAACTTACGCCAGAAATGCGGAAAGTGGCGCCCAAGGTCGAGGAAGCGGTGAACATGGAGATCGCTGCTCGGATCAAGAACCATTACCCCAATGGCCAGAAGCTCAAGTACCAATCTCCCCATCGGTGGAAGCCGAATGCAGCTTTTGCGAACTGCTACAGTGGCGCTGCTGAGAGTGTTGGCTACCACAGCGATCATCTAACGTATCTTGGACCTCGACCAGTCATCGGATCCATCTCGTTGGGGGTTGCTCGAGAATTCCGCGTTCGGCGCATTGTACCTGTATCCCAAAATGAGTCTTCAAACTCAAATTCAGAGAAGTCAGAGACTTCGGAGAGGAAAGGAAAACAGAAACAAGCATCGGATTCAGATGCGGAAGGCCAGATAGCGATCCATCTACCGCACAACTCCCTCTTGGTGATGCATGCTGAGATGCAAGAGGAGTGGAAGCACAGTATCGCTCCAGCTCAAGCTATTGATCCCCATCCAGTATCTGGAAACAGACGGATCAACATCACATACCGTCAATATAAACCTTCTTTGCACCCTAAGCTCACGCCGAAGTGTAAATGCGAGATTCCTACCGTGCTCAGAGTAGTGAACCGCAGAGTAGAAAACTGCGGGAAGTACTACTGGACGTGCCATGCCGGTTATATCCCAGGGAAGGAGGGGTGTGGTTTTTTCGAATGGGCTTCCTTCGACGAATCAGACGGTGAGCCAATTTGGAAGGGGCAAAAGGATAAGGATAAGTGAAACGTCGTTGCAGGTCGAGCGGCCTGTTAGATGTCTTCGATCATCTCCAATTCGAAGACTAGAATTGAGGATGCCGTCCGGGTCTCATTCTGCCAGAGTTACGTCGGGACACTTTGGCGTTGAGGAAGGCGCCGCCCGACATGGGTTAGAGGGCAAAATGGTTATCCGTATTGTGGATGTCACTTGTACTTGTTATCACGGTTCAGCCGCAGCATGAATCGAAGCGTCTTCGAGTCCTCTGGGACCAAGAACAACAGCAGAAATTTGGCATCTCTGAGTAGCATGCATCCTTTCGCTTCCATATCGTGTATTGGCCCACTACATCAGCCACCCAGTGGAAATATGGGAGCCGGGGGTCACCACTATAAAGTGGTTGCAAACCTTTATTCCTATGGGATTATTCAATCATTCGAGGGCGGTTTGCAAACTCAACCTCTTGCAATCAGCTTCTTCGGGCACCGAGAAAGGCCATGACTACCCTTGCCTCTACATAACGATTCATCGATTACAACTTCCAAGTTACTCGGATTACGGGATCTGAGCAATCAACTTTGCGCTTATGCGCCTCCGCAACTACAATCCAGCTCCCTCGAAGAGGCCTTGCTGGCACAAATATTTCCCCAATCTGAGCTTCTATCGCTGTAGGGTCATCGCATTTTGACTTAGTCATGTATCCTGCGTTTCCTGATGGCCACGTTCATCGCCGACTAAACCCCACGACAGAACGCGTTGAAAAGCATCGTTCTCCAGAAGTCTATAAACCACCTACAGATTCGCGTGGCGAGCTGAATCGGTCTCATTACGACAGCAGGCAAAGCCTAAGCCAGTCACGAACACATGCATTTGCCAGCTCTTGGACTCTGTGGCCGAGAATATGCGGCGAGACAAAGATACTGGACCGCGTCCTAGGTGGACACTGGATATTAGGAGTGGACGCATCCTGTTGGGCGAATCTCGGCCCTACCTTACCTGTATATATATTAGGGAGTAACCCTCTATATACTTAACTATGCTCAAACCTACAAGCACGGCAACATGCTCAAAGTCCTTCTATTTATTATCCTCTTGTCATTCCTCAAGTGCTTGTTGTTTCTGGCCCTCTTGCCAATTTATTGTGCCAATTCTCATCCGAGATACTATATACAGGGGTTTGGCTGGCAAGATCTTACCCTAGGAAGTAGGTCAGGCCATATCCGAAAAATTATTATTCCAGGCTTTTCGGAGGGGTTCAGCTTGGAAGGCCAGGTCAGGTCATAATCCGGAAAATATATATTACTTGAAGCTTTTCCTCCCAGGCTTTTGTCCGCGAGGTACTCGTATCCTTGGATGGCGTAGTAGAGGGTGGGAGGTTGAAACACAACTATTTATTGCTAGTTAGAAGCAGACCCTCGTGCTGTGTTTATGTTACCCTGGTACAACTCTACGAGTACTGCCGAGTCCAAATTTAAGAATCTGAAGAAGTGGGGGTGGCTGATGGTGGTGGCTGATGGTGGTGGCTGATGGTGGTGGCTGTAAACACCTCTCCATGGTTGGCCGGGCGAAGACAAAGGCATACGTCGTAAGAAGGCCGGTCTACTTGAAGCCTATAAAATTGATGGGTTCTGACTCCCACTTGGAAAGGATGTGGGTATTTTGCTGATGCTCTCATCTTGCTTTGCCATGTTATTAACAAAACACGTGCGATTCACAACCCACCACGGCTTTCAACAAGAACAATGAGGTTACTCAACACCACCAGTTTTAGAGTTCAGGACTTCTCTGCCGACTCTGTCCCCTCATATGCGATCCTATCACATCGGTGGGAGCATGAAGAAGTTAGCTTCCAAGATCTGAGCGAGGGCCGCGGACCTAAAATGGCCGGCTACTCCAAAATAACAGGATGTTGTACACAAGCAGTACGGGATGGATGGGAGTGGGTGTGGGTTGATTCTTGTTGCATCGACAAGACGAGCAGCTCTGAGCTTTCCGAAGCCATCAACTCGATGTTCAAATATTATTCGGACGCAAAGGTGTGTTACGTGTACCTAAGTGATGTGCCATCCGCCGATTTAGATCTGGATAACCTGTATTGGGCCTTCTCCAATAGCAAGTGGTTTGGTAGAGGCTGGACATTGCAGGAGCTTCTTGCCCCTGCAGCAGTGATATTTTTTGATGAAGGATGGACTGATCTCGGGTCGAGAAATAGCATGCAGAAGTTGCTATCCATGATTACCGGCATTCAAGACTTTGCGGGCTTCAAATCAGCATCTGTGGCACAAAAGATGTCTTGGGCCGCTAAAAGGCAAACTTCTAGACCTGAGGACCTTGCATATTGCTTAATGGGCCTTTTTGGTATTCATATGCCAATTATTTACGGCGAGGGAAACAAGGCTTTCATCAGGCTTCAGCGAGAGATTATTAATATCTCAGATGACGAGTCAATCTTTGCATGGACAAACGGAGATTGCTCCTTAGGACTGCTTGCTACTTCACCATCTGCGTTTGAAAACTGTGGAGACGTTGTGGTTGGGCAAATTCCCGGATTCCTCTCCGACGAAAGGCCCCCTTACTCGATAACCAGCAAGGGGTTACGCATGGAGCACATTGTTAAGCCGTTGGATGATGTATTCGACCTCACATTCATCTCGCTACTCAATTGCAGACGTATCAACAGACCGGGCAACTTGGCAATTTATATATACGCTGATAGGGACGCTCAGTCCGCTTTCAGGTATAGGAATTTCACCATCTCACTCGATACTCAAGATTGGAGAGAGAAATTCAAAAAGAAAACTTTATACATCCAACAACGAGACCCGCTTGGGCCCGGCGTCAGCTTCCCTTCCAACATGTTGGTTAGATTTGGTTCCATGGTATCCCGGGGGTTTAAGGCTACTCAATGCTGGATTAGTGATGATTCAGTGTTTCCTTCATTAGTTCGACAAGACCGGGATATCATATTGCCTCATTCAGCATCCGACCAGAATCATGATGGCCACCAAATCATGTTAAATGAAACGTCTAGAACCGCCATCGCCTTCTCGAATTCGATCCTTCAAACGGAGTTCATGGTATTCCTCGCACCATCAACAACCGCCCCAAGAGCGCACATTGAGGATCTGCCATTAAAAGGCCACGGGGTTGAGGAAATCCTAAACGTGTTATTCAGAATAAACTCTGCTGATTATGTTTCTAAGAAGCTCGGGGAAAAGATGTTTGCTTCTGTAGGTATAAGACCTGGATTATACCAGGGACAGCATATCCAAATTGCAGAAATTGTCATTGCTGAAGGGTCTGTTAAGTGGCCAGAGCCTAGTGCCGTCACAGAGGATGTCAAGTTCAAGTTGATTGTCGAGGATTTTGATGCTAAGGTGACCGTGCAAGATCCTAAGTTGCTCCGTGTCAAATAGTAGTGCCGTTATTTACCCTAAATCATCTCATCGCTTCATTAATAGTTTGCTGATAACAAACTGAGATGCCTAACCACCGCTTAAATGCCTTGAAACTTCACGGCCAAATCATATCCCTATAGGCTGCATTGTCACATATATTCGAGTTCGTTTACTCTAAAACTTCTGGTTCTCAAGTGAATACGATATATAGGGTCAGAAAAGAATAAACCCTCAGCACTCGTTCCCAACGACTTCCCGCTAATATATCAACCGGAAACTCAAATTGATGTCTTCTAATAATCTAGAAGTTTACGCAAGTCCTTAACCGATTTTCAGCAGATCTTTCTTTGGTTCCAAATCTTTAGGGCACAAAAGCAAATGTAATAAACTCATGTGATTATGGGGGGGGGGATAGTGCAAACTCAACAGCGGACCTCTCTTCATTCATTTCTCCCAAACTTGTAACTTATCTCCAAGGCTCATATGCTTTAGTGCTAGCACATTTGGCTGAAAATATCACCAGTCTCAAAATACTAAAATTTATGTTCTGCATTCCCCTTCTTCTCATACTCCCTCCAAACACTCCACACACTTTCGGGAATCTCAACAACACACTTCCCATTTTCGATGATAACCTTCCTCACCCCCGTCACAGTGCCCTCCCCGACTTGCTTCAAATGCTGCATTGCCTCGCTGGTAAGGAACTGTCTCTCATCTTGAAGCATAACATGGTGGTGGTACTCCACTATCCATTTCGGAACAGAGGATGGGTCGGTCAGCGCTGCAAGAAGGAGAGGAGTCAACTCGGTCTCAGCGGCGCCGTCCCATTCTGAGAGTGTGGTACTGAGCTCTGGATCGTTGGTATGCAGCGGCCCATGGACCTAGGGGGCATGTAAGTATAATAAAAGCGAAGGGGATACAAGAGAAAGCCGGGAAAGGGAAGCCGATGCAGACCTGAGCATAGGATTGGACCCCGCAGTGAAGAAACATTGGCACAACACATAGAGCGTGATTATTATACCAGTACTCTGAGAATTGCTCTTTTGTAAGTGCGGGGTTGCGCTTCAATAGGGCTTGTGCTGGCATCTTGCAGGTTGAAGGGTTGAATACAAAGTATTGACTTATAAGATGAAAAATGTTGTGTTATGTGCGGAGTAGTCGCCGTTTACAAGTGGGCGGCGATTGATTTCAGGGGTTGATTGATGATGAGCGTTGCTGCAGTGACTCAGCAATTTAGAGATCTACTATAATCTGTGGAGGGACAAGGATCTTCAACTTCAACTTTCAGTCCGCTTTCAACTCTACACCGGGTTGGCCCGTTTTGATTTCATTGTTACACTTCATTTCCATCCCAATTACCCGGCCTGTTCCTTGCATAGCGCACGTTTCGGGGACCCAACATGAGAGCATGACCTACTACTCCGGGAAAAGGCCTATTGCATAGGTCATCGTGGGGAACATGTTTTCTGTGGAAACTAGCTTCGGAGGTTCTACAGAATACATTAACGCTTCCACCGAATTAATCCTTATTGTTATTGGGGATTCGCCGAATATCATTTATCAGGATCCTTTCCCCTGTATTTATCTGCTACCCTTCTTTTTAATTTGCGATGTGATACAAGATTGATGTTGATGCAGAAATCCATTAGGAAGTCCGTTACGGACCCGAGTGGCCCAAGTTCACGATATCTATTTTCCTGCACTATCAAGGAATCCCATAGAATCATGGTTTTCTTATTAAATGGCGCGGGGAAAAGGTCAACAGTTTTGCAGCTATGGTTCGAATAAATCCGCCCATTCCTCTGAAGGATTCCCTCGGTTTTGATATTCCGCATTGGAAATTGCAGTTCTCGAATTATACATCAAATTTTTACTATCTACAATTGTTTAGTGCGCAGCAAGGCCGAACACTATCAATCCCAAAACTGGAAATATATATAAAACATGTATCACAAAAAGTCTCTGGTTTCCTTCTTTCCCATCCTGATCCACCTGGCTCGCTTCATCCTGTATACCTCGGCCACAACATCCCCTGCACAATGGGAATTGATCTCCCTCGCCTCGCGGAAAAACGCCAACTCTACCAGCTCCCTCGAATTCAATATCAAGCAGGATGATTACACAACAAGCTGTTCAACGGTCACCTGGACGCCCACTGGGTATCCAAGAGCGTGGAATAAGTGCCACAATGAGATGCTTAGGTGGCGGGTAGTGAATTATACCGATGCCGGGAGCTTTTCGCTGGACATTGTCCAGGTTGATGTAGATAACAGGCAAGTCAATCGAAGTTTCCCCCTTATTCAGGCCCGAATATAAGCTGTTTTTCATAAGAGCCGATATCTTGTAATTGCTTATCACTCACTGACATCCCCAGCTCAACGCCACCATCAATAACCATCACAAGGACTCCACTCTCCCTCAACTCAGCCGATACCTATGCGTATCCTAACTTCCACTGCGAAAGTACCGCAGACTACGGCTTAGAATGCCTTCTACTCTCCTCCTCCACAGCCATCGATCTCAAACCAAGCATCTCACAATTCATACCTGCTCCCTTAAAAATATACTATACCCTTATCCGCTCCTCCGGTTCCACTGGCGTCCAGGGGGCCTGCATATCAGCCTACACATTCTACATCCTCAACCCTTCCGTGGCAACTCTTGGTCCCCTGACTCTCGGCCACGCAGCAGATCGACAATGGCGTACTCAATGCACCACATCATGGGACTGCGATGGTACTGATCCATCAACAGAAGGCACATGGGCCTCATGCGCAGCACCGGCTTTCCAATTCAAGAAGAGCCTTGCATACGGTGGAAATCAATTGACCGACTTCGTGCTTAGCGTGGAGCATTCATTCCCTTTAATAATGGCGAGTTCTATCCGAGGAGATTCTACACCAGATTTGAAATTTCAGAATCCCGATGAGGCGGAGGGTTTGCAAGTTATTTTGAAGGGGAATGATACGCTTTGGAAGAATGGGACGAGCTTGATCTCTCTCCAAAGCGGCGGAATTGATCAGACTGGGGATTGTGATACGGGATGTTCGTTTAATGGCGTCGTGGCAAATGTGGATGTTGTTCAGGTCGAGATCGTCTAAGGGAAACAGATGGAAATTAATATGCTACTGCTAGGTTTTGTTTTTTGATTAGTGTTCTATAGTTTGACTTGTACTCAGGTTCAGGGAGTCTATAATTCAATGTGCGTACGATGACCCCACCTCCGATTCCTCGCATTGCTATCCATTAGATTCGTACTGTATGTCTAGGGAGATGTTGGAAAGTAAGTAGATGATATATTACAACTACGCCAATTTCTCAAAGTCAATCTTCAGTTGACAGTTGAGCAGCCCCTATGACCCGGGTATGCACAATGCTCACGAGGTATTCACAGACAGGCATATCCGAAAATCCTGCGTTGCCTAAGAAGTTCGCTGAAGAAGTCTGCCAAACAGTCGTCTTTCATCGGAAGACCCAGCTCAAGGATCGTGCGAAGAACTATAATCTCGAACTAGTGATATAATTGACGACCACTAAAGCATGATAGGGAATCCCGTTGCCCCAAGCTTCTTAGCATTGCTTAATACTTCCTATTAAGTACAGCTATCCCTCTATAATTTGGCTGTTAAGTAGTAGACTAGTGTCAAGTTGCATCGGCTTTTGCCAAATCATAAATGTCTGTCAAGTTCTATTGCCTTGCCAAGTATCAAACGTTCCCCTACTATATGTGCCATTTGTATATCGGTTGTCGCTGGGTGGAGATTAGCCAATACCAGTAAGTTATGGTACGTAAAGCATCCATGGAGTCAGATCCGTATGGAGGAAATATCGGGCCACCTTCACTGCCATAATGGCAGGCTATACATGTATTAGACAGCAGGTCAGAAACCACAACGTAACCGTCGTAAGGGCAGGCATTCTTGCTGTAGTACTCTAGGTTGATAGGACGGGTAGCGTGCAGGACGATGTTGCAGACCGGCGAGGAGGCTAGCGATGGTGACTATTGCAGTACAGGTAGCGAGTCTGTTATGGTTAGTAAATAGGCCCTACAAGTTATAGCTGTGTAGCTTACCAAAATGCTATAGCTAGCGGTAGTAGAGTGGGAGGGGAGGGGCAAAGGTGAGAGTCCGCAGACCTAGCGGGCTACGGATGTTAGAATTGGTTTATCGACACTCGAGTAGGCTGTAAATAAACTTATAGGATAGGGAGAATGGCTGGCTCTTCTCGCCTTCTCAACTTTCCTCTCTATCTTCTCTCCCGTCTTGGAATTCATCTTGCGGGGATAAAATGATCTAACCATGCTTAATTATAGCAAAAAGATGCGTGCGAAAACCGAGATGTGAGTGCAAGTTTAGTTACTTTAGAAGCATATCATACCCGAAACCCAATTTCATTCCGTATTAATAAATCAGATTATTAGAAAGGGAGTAAACTATTAACTAATGCAATTTGAGTGTACGGACAGTAAGACTATTTTGCGCTATCAATTATGGACTCATCTTGATCTCTACGACTGATAAGAGACGAAAATACTACCCAGGTACATCGAACCTTCTTGTAACTACATCAGCTTAAACCATTCATCAAATAATCTCAACAGATGTAACTTCTGTTGCCATGAAGCCGGCGTCTGAAAGGGGGCATAGAACGACGCTAACACGTTCGTAGAGATGAAGCACAGGATCTAAAACCTCGAGGAGTAGAACGATGTGTTGCCTGTCATGGGATTCATGCAGCTGTGAAACTGAGCCAAAGGAGTTGTCATAGCCAGATTCAACAAGAGAGCCATGCAAGCAACACGGGGCATATGCATCCCGGTGGCAAGCTGAACTGATTGAGAGGCCATGGCATGGGCAGGTGTGAAGTGGTTAGAAAAAGAAAAGTTAATCATTATGCTTTATTTTATTATTATTATTTTATTCATATCAAGGAGAAGAAGGAGAAAGCTTAGAGAAATAGATCTAAGGCTTATAAGCCGGTCTAGCTTACTAGCGACGAGATAATATTTACTATTTTCGTTAATTTAGGGGAATCAAGTATAAATAGGGGATAGTATTCTTGCAAGTATCACGTGATACCTCTACTATATATTTTCATTTCTTGTGAGCCAAGCTGTATAATAAACGCTTTCGCAACAACAGCTGTGGTGATGCTCAGCTCCTGCTGTTGCTTAACATAAGGTGGGTCAAACGACATGGGAAGATGCCGCGACAGAGATTGTTGCAGTAGTGCTCAACTCGCCCACTTTCATATCATGATGTGGATCGGTCTACTAGGATTTCCGGTAAAGGATTTTTTAGCCCCTTCTTCTCTTAACGAGTTAAGAGTATGAAGGCAAAAGTCTTTTGAGAGTCCGGCTATGAAACCGATTTCGAATTCTACTGTACCTGCGTTCATTTAAATCTTACTTCTTAAAGTCCCTTGGTTGCCAGCGTGAAGATCGCGTAGTAGAGGGATGGGGAAGAACATCTATCTAGTAATTGACAGACTCTCGAATTGACATACGCAATATAACAATTTAAATTGAATAGAGCTCTTACTCGCTTTCCAGCTCCTGCACCGCTTATTTAAGCTCGAGCGGTGCCTTAATAGCAGCTAGGATACTTTTAGCAGCTACCACTCGCCCACTGTCTCCTGTATTGCATATATCAGCCAACTCCTGTGCAGCTCGTTTCATAGCAACTCCAGGATCGCCCACAATTGCGTTCGAGAGCGCCGCCCCCAACTCCATTGCTGTCCATTTCGGTGCAGAATGCTTACTCCCCCACACGCCGATTCGGTGATACTCTGCCTTATAAGAAAAATCGTACGTGTCTAGCCATTGCGGGAGGACGACTTGAGGGACCCCTGCACAAAGCGCCTCGTTATAAGACGAGGCTCCTCCGTGATGAACAGAACAAATGGCATGACCTGTTTTTAGTATTGCTTGTGGCGAGGCATTTAGCCATTCTGAGATTCTCACTCTGTCCTGAGAGATCTCGGCTTTGAGCACAGAATAGATCCTCGAGCCTTCGTCAATACCAAAGGCTTTGTCACCTTTGGGTATTTTCATCTTCCACAATACTTGATATTTCGGATCAGACCCTTTGTTTTCTCCTTGATCTAAGATCACACGCATTGCTAAGGCCATCTCAAATGCGAGCTCCTCAGTGAATTCAAAGTGTGTACCCATGCAAATAAGGACAGTCGGACCACGCGACAGCCACATATCGAGCTCGGGATCTTGGTGCCGCACAGATAGAACGTCCATAACGATCGGTCCGCAGAAAGTGAGACGATGCAAGTGTAGATGCGGACTTACATCAAGTGGTAAATCAGTCTCAGGGCGAGAGTTCACAAGCATGCGCATGTCTTTCCATCGCGGGCGGAAGATATCCATAAGGCTATATGCTTCCACGTCTAAGGTAGCCTTAACGTATCTCCTTACAGAGCGAGCGTGACTGTCAAATATCACTGCAACGATAAGCCATATAAAATAGAGAATGTTCTTTGGTATCAGGTGCCATGGGACAGGATAATTATGGCCTGACCCGCTGCTGTAGGCAGTTCGTTAAATCGGCATCCGTGACTTGGGATATTGGAAGTTACACATACAATGGGAACTTCCATAATGCCTCTGCACGAGTTTGTTGCCCAGCAAGCGTTTCGACCAGTGTCTGCGGCGTCAGCACGATGTAGTTCGCTCTGACATGGCAACACGCTGCCAATGCGGGGCCGAAGTTGCTATCAATAACCGTGATATCAGGCTTGACTCGTTCAATGACCTCCCGAAGTGACTCGAATATCTGGACGTATTCGGGTCCGTTCCATGGTAACATTCCAGCCACGAGGCTGTGCACGATACGGGCAGACTCGGATCGAGCTGGCGGCACATCGAACGGAGATGAGTATCCCTCCTTGGCGAGCCTGATATGCAGAGCGTCAAATAATGGCTTTCCTACTATCTCGTGGAACTCTATATGGTGGCCAGAATGAGGTGACATCTCCTTGGCGAAAGCGCATACAGCTTCTACAGCCGGTTGTAGCGACTTGAAGGAGGCATAGTGCACCTTGACTTCGAAGTCGAATTGTAGCAGCGCCTGAGCGCTTGCTAGAGATACATTTGCTTGGCCGTGCTCTGAAGTACTTAGAAAAAGCACTGATTTGGGTTTTGAGGCCATGGAAACTGCCAGAGTTGAGTCTACTTGGTTGCTAGCGGGCCCTAGGAACAGGAAAAAGGTTTCGGGTTGAGTATAAACGATACTCGAACCAGCTGAAGTGAAGGAGCTCCTCATCAAAGAGCAGAAGTAAGCGAATGCAGGGATTTAAAATATTGATAGCTACTCGTATAATAGTACTAGTATACCCGAAGACATGAACTCAAATTAGAGAGCTAGCCTACCGCTCGCAAAAAGCCCTTCGAACTTAACCTACGGCATAAAAGACTCTAGACTCTTCTATAAGATTTAAAATGTCTAGGTTTTGTGTGAAACGTAATTTGCAGATATCACGTGATGTGAAATGAATTCGGACGAAAAACACTAGAAGAGCACGAGCGAAGCGTTGACAGGTGTAAATCAAAACTTTAACCGAATCTGGACTAGGTCTCTTTGTTTCTGGCCTGAAAAGGTTTCTGGGTTCTTTTCTTTTTTAGTAGCCTTCTTCTTTTAGCAAGCTAAGAAGTACGAAGGCAAAATCTTTGAGGATTGATACAGTGGGGGCCTGTCCTTGGCATTCCTTTCAGAAGGACTTCCTGGAGAAATGGGAGAGGGATTGGAGAGAGGAGAGCAGGGGGAGGGAATATGAGTGAGGAGATATGTGAGGAGATGTGTGAGGAGATGTGTGAGGAGATGTGTGAGAAGGTGTGTGAAAAGATATGTGAGAAGATAGATAAGACCGTAAGAAGATGGGTAAGAAGATGGGTGAGAAGAGAGGTGAAGACAAGAGGGAACCGGTCATTTATAGAATACGTAGCCCTAGGCAAAACGCAGAGGACGGCGTAAAACAACCTGAAGGCAGAAAGAGGTCCCACGTATGAAGACAGGCAGACAGGATAACTGTCTGGGAATGAGCGTACAGTGAAAACAGATTTGGGACCCCTGGCTGGGAAAGGGGGCCTCACTTTCAATCACCTCTCCTTCAGTTTTCTAAACTTCTCTATCAAGTTGTCTCTTGTTTCTTCGCTAGTGAGCAACCTATTCAGTATTCCTCTAGAATTCCTCTTTTCCAGATCGTTGCGTCTTTTCTCACGGTCGTTCCTTTTTTTTCTAACGTTCGTTGCGATGCAATCCTTTTTATCAAGCTCGTTCCGTCTTTTCTCGCGTTCTTTTTCCCACGGTTGTAGCGTCTTTTAACACGTTCGTGGCGTCTTCGGATATACTCAATATGCTTTCTGTCTTGAACCGACAACAGATCACCCAGGCCTTTGTCTCCATCTTCAGCTCTCTTTTCAGCCTCTGCAGTCTTCACGACCTCGCTCGCCGACTCGACGAACCCAGCGAGTTCTCTAGAGTGCTTGTAGAGCTCCATTAGTGACCAGCCTCCTAACGGTTGTGGCGGGCGCAAGAGCCTGAGCTCTAGCCTCGGAAAAGGTCTCCAGACTAGGGGTTCAGAGAACGTGAACTCTAGGTCCAGCAAAGGATTGCGGTCTGGAGAGTTCATGGTTGATGAGCTCTCGTCAGGTGGAGGTGGTGGTGGATGTTCTTGGTCGCTGCTTGGAGCTGACATGTTGCGAGATGGAATATTTGCGTCTTATTGAGGTAATTGTAGAGGTGATTGTAGTTGTAGATGTAGTTGTAGTTGTGAATGCGGATGTGGATGTGGGTGTGGTTGTGGATGTTGATGAGGAGGCAGCCTGGAGGTGATTGTTTTGGTCTGACCTGAAAGAGAGAGAAAGAGAGTTGTGGACAGAGAATATATAGAGGAAAAGGCGGTAAGTTCCAGCCGTATATATAACCCAAACAAGACGCGACATCCATGTGATTCACGCGGTAAACGAGGCGGTGGATATGTTGAAAGGGGATATTCTGAGAAGAGTGAGTCAGAGGACGAGCGGTGTTGAGCCTTGCCCATAATAGATAATGATCTGTTGAATAGATGTAAGTATGAAACTTTGCTCTGACTATTCCTTTCACCACAATTCCGATAGCTTATGAATATCGTATCGCCAGCAATTCCTTCGAAATAGCACCAAGCGTCAAGACATACAGATTTCATTATTAAGCCCCTCGTAACATTTCCCAACCTTTTCCAACCTCATTTCAAGTCCTAAATGTATTCCCCATTCAACTTACCAGCTCTTGTTCACCCCATTAACCTTCTTCTTGCTTTCATATCTTGATTCCATCATCCACGTCAAAGGCGCCAATAGCAACGCCCCCAAAATACACATAGCCGTAGCAAACAGCTGACCCAGCCAAATAATCGTAGAACCACCCGGCCAAAAGAATTTCACCACCTCGTTAGACTGGTACATGTCCTCCTGGGACTTGATATAATACTTATTGTCCTGGGCGACATGCTCGAGCTTTAGTTTGGTGGTGAGATGCGCATCCGCTTGGTACCAGGGGAAGAAGAAGAACGTAAAGATTTGCCGGATTTCAACGAAGAGGATGGAGGATTCTCGATTGTATTCTAAATAAGGTAATTAATTAGCTTGATTTTGTTATTCGGGGAGGGGGATAATGCGTACCGTTACATTCCACGTGCAGCACAATCCGCGGAGACAGGATCTTATACCACCGGTAAACCATCCAGATCACCCATCTCGAATTAATTTCCCCAATTAATGGGAGTGACAGGTTCGAGAAACTCGGTACGCGGCACAATGGATGGGTAAATGATGCATCAGGGAGGAAATACGTGTCGAGGGCGGCTTTCTGCTCGCTTGGTGATCCGTCGCATAGGCTGTGGATGACACTTGAAATCTGTTTTTCTACGTACCAGATTGATTAGTGATTCGTTTTGAGTTGCGAAGATATTTATACTGACTTGGGTGATCCATTTTGTTCGTTAGAAGAAGTAAATCCCTGGGTTAATTGATCTATGGGAGGAATTTCGTGGTTGAAGGGACCTCCGCGAGTTTATTTAAGCTTGTTGTGATGATGTCACTGCCCGCCGCGGTTAACAATTGCATGTGAGAGCGACCCGGTGTCAGGGATATAAATTAAGTGCTTCGAATTAATAACACAACACAACAACACCATAATATGCTAACATTTCGAGCCTTGAACCAGAGAGAAGAGTGAGGACTGTGGGCATGTATTAAATCAACGCCGCCTACCTATATAAACTATGAGTACCCAACCGACCAGTTCCAGTCACACAGCTCCGAGCTGGCAAGTAACTATAAAATACTATGCCACCAACCAATCGCCCTCCGTCTATGCATCTTGCTCCAAGTAAGTGCGCTCGACCAACCCAACAACCAAAGAAAAAACCGTGGGTATACTCATATGACATGGCTCATCGCGTTCTATTCTCCTTGGTGTCTTCTCATATTCGCCCTTCTGCCAATACCTTTTCCCTACTTCTGCCCTCCAGAGAAGAACCACGAGCTCCTTTTGTTGCTCGTAGCGCTGCTAGCTTCACTTTGAAGACCATTTATAACTGGGATACTCGCACTTTCGCCAGCTCCGCCGCCTCCTCGGAGGGGCTTCGCGATTCTACTGCCTGCACCTACAAAAGAGAAACCTTGTCCACTAGGGGAGCCGAGGCCGCGTGTGCTACCACTCTTAGCAGCTTCCAGGCGTTCTTTGACGGCCTGGAGTTGTGCTTCAAATCTATTGCCATACATGTCAGTACTGCATGCGAAATAAAATAGGTTTGGATAAAACAAACCTGTGATTCGCGGCGGTTAGTTTCTCCTGCGAGTCTTGTAGCAAAGACTCGAGCGACTGTATCCGCTCATTCCTCGCGATAAGCTTGCGCTCTGCAATCGCGACCTCCTTTTTCAGACTTCCATTTTGTTCAACAAGTTGCCGTTGCACGTGGGTAAGCTGTTCGAGATTTCGCTCTAAAAAGGCCATCTTCTTCTGCTGGGCACGGTTGTTCGACGAGCGCAGGACATTGTTGTATTGCTCTCTCGTCTCGTCCAAGGAGATCTCCAACTCAACCACTCTCTCGCACCTGTTTTGAAGATCACGCATGAGGCTCTTTTTCATAACATCGAATTCGGCGATTTGTTGTTGCACGGTCTTGCCATTGGCCATTCCAGAGGAGCCATTGGCGACAACACCACTCTTGACCTTCCGCTGAAGATCCTCGTTTACGGCCTTGAATTTCTGGATCTCAGCCGACTTTTGTGCTAAATCTGCCTTGAGATCTTCGACCAGTTCAATTTGCACGTCTTGTCTGTTTGATAAAGCTTCTGCGAGACGCTCCTTAACTTCAGAAACATCGGCTTCGCTGAGGTTTCTTTCTAGAAGTTCATATTCCCGATCGACTGCGACGAGGCGATCTTCAAGCTGGTCGCGGCGCTTGGCGCTGGCATCGTTGGACGATCCATATAGGGATAGCTCAGCTTGTCGAACAATCCCTTGGGTCTCAACTAATATTGCTTTGATATCTTGCAGCTCGTCTGGGGCAATGGCTTCCCCAGCCGCACTCTGCTCATGCAGCGCATCTACTTGATCAATGGCCTCCTTGATGGACCGCTCGTTATCGCTGAACACATCGCCACCCAGGTCAAATCCGGCCATCATCTTGGCCATTTTCTCGGCCTTCTTCTTCTCTTTCTCATCTAAGACGGCACTAGTCTCCTTTGCACTCATCTTGACATCGAGTAATTGCTGCTTGATTTCGTCGAGTTCGGCTGTGAGCTCCGAATTGGCTTCCTTCAAACCATCCATCGTGATTTGGGCCTCCTTGCTCTCAAATGTTAATCTCTCCAGCTGCATTTTGAATTCGTTAACTTCGCCAGTGAGCTTCTCGTTATCCTTGTTGGTCTTGCTATCATGCTCCTTCAAGTATGACGACTCCTCCTTCATTTCTTTGATCGATTTATCCAGGGTTGCGATCTGAGTTTCCTTTTCGGCGATCTGATCTTGAAGTTCATTTTCCCTTCGGAGGAACTCTTCTCGCTCATCCTTGTCCAAAGGTAATGATGGCGTAGCTGACCGTTCCGAAGCAACCGGGGTCTCGGCTCGGCTCTCCGTGGTAAGTCTTGATGGTGTAGAGGGTCGCTGAGGTCGAGATTCAAGTTTAGTTCCAGTTGTCCCAGCCAGGGCAGGAGTCCAGTTTTCCATCGGCACCGACTCTCCAGACCGCCATAGTTGGATTTCGACGTCCAAAGCTTGGATGTATTGCTCAAAGGTTGCGGTTTGCGTTTGTGCCTTCCTAAGCATTGATTTAAGTTCCGCAGGACTGATCTCGGCATTGACCTTGGCCTTGTTCTTGATCGCCTTTGCTCTCATACCAAACCTCAGCGTACCCAGGGTCTCAGCATCATTGTAACTACTCGGCGAGCAGTTGACGATCAGCGTTGTCCGACTGTTACCACCCAAACTTTCCTGCAGAATCCGAGTAAGTTTCGAGTCTCGATACGGGATATGTTGGGATTTGCCATCGGTAAGATTGTTGATGACATTACCCAGGGCACTCAAACTCTTGTTGATCTTCTTGGCTTCCTCAAGAGTCTGTCCGCTAGCACCAGTCTTGCCGACCTTCTCACTACCAGCCAAATCAACCAAGAAAAGTCGCCCGCTCTTCGCCGAGCCTGTCTCGACGTTCTTTTGCGTGACCGTAATGACGAATATGGAGTGAGACCGTGAGGATTCTTGGTTCATGTTGGTAGACGCAACGGCCCGCGAAGACCCACCCCTCCGCATCACCTCATACACCTCCTGTACACTCGAGACATATATCTCAAGCAAGCCCTTCACATATACACCCCTATTCTTCTCCTCGTGCACCGGCAAATTGTCGTTTTGGGGAGCCAGTAAATCCCGAATTCGTTCCATATAAATCTCCATATAACTGACGCGTACCGTGTACTCCATCGTGCCGGGACTCGTCAAAATACTAGCAAATATCTGCTCCACGATTCTAGGAATGACACCTCGGCCTTCATCGTTATCTATATCCGTGCCCATCATGGTATAAGACTTTCCCGCACCCGTCTGACCATACGCGAAAACCGTTCCATTGTAGCCGTTGAGGATGTCGTCGACCGTGGATCGGATGGAGAAGTCAAAGACATCTTTTTGTCGCGAGTTCATATCAAACACGCGGTCAAAGGTAAAAGATCCCGCGGCTTCTTTTGACTACACGCAACCGTTAGCATCTGTCTCACCCGAGACGATCTCTATATGCAGGCTGCGTACATCCAAAGTGCAGGTGTCTTCCGCGTCGAACTGAACGATT
This sequence comes from Venustampulla echinocandica, assembly GCF_003357145.1. Classification (NCBI taxonomy): domain Eukaryota; kingdom Fungi; phylum Ascomycota; class Leotiomycetes; order Helotiales; family Pleuroascaceae; genus Venustampulla; species Venustampulla echinocandica. The sequence goes on from NW_022474209.1 coordinate 462,860, forward strand.
GGCAGGCCGCCCTGCTCAATCTCGGTGCGGTTCTGCGGGCGGAACCGCGCCACGACCTTGATGCTGTTCGACATGATCGCGAGTCGTGGGCTATCCGGAGACGATCATATCACAGGTGTAGGTACACAGGAAAGGGGTCGAGCGTTTGGTCGCGATGGAGATGGCGTGGCAGATTTTGGGGCGCGAGGCATCTGGCGATAAGGGGAGGTTGAGATTGCAACTTGTTGACACACTCAGGCACTCTCGCGTAGGTTTGCATTACAGTCGATTTCGCGTGGCAGAACCAAGTACCGAGTAATTTGCCCAGGAACAAAGCGTGGACCAACAGGAATGCGGTCTGCTGTCTGCTCCACTCTGCGGCCTGGGATTTGCGTGCTGTGCTTTGTAGTCGAGTATTCGAGTATTCGAGCATTCAAGTCCTCGAGTACAGTGCTTTGCACTTCAACTGCGAAAGACAAAGACGAAGAATGCACAGGTCACAAGTCCGGCGCATCGTGATAATAACAATGTCAGAGTAATGGTTTCAATGACGCTAAATAGAACGCTATGCAGGTTGTAAAGGCCAACCAAAAGTACCCTTCCCCTATAAATTACTCCTTGAATTTCAAAAAGCCAGGCCAGACCAATCACCAGAGACCATGTCACCGAAGACGCCCGTCCCGTCATAATGCATGTGCAGATTTAATTCTTCCAGCGCAGTTGCAACTGTCCAGACACACTTATTAGTCGTCCCAACTCTTCTCCACCGATTCCCGGACGCGTTTAGTATATTCTCGCTTGTTGTCCTTGTACAGGTTCGATGCCTCGACGTTGGCTGGAGAGCTCGTGTTGGGATCGTTTAACAGACTGTCATGCAAGGTTGGTTAGCAGACGTGATCTCAGGGTACCAATGCGTTTCCATAATAGTTTTCGCACCTTTGGATACTGGTCAGAACCGCGGCCACATCGTATGTTGGGCTCCAGCGGTTCTGCAGGATGTCTAGACACAGCTCGCCGGTCGCGTATACATTTGGATGGAACATCTGGCTGATGAACTTGACGGCGGGAGGCTTGTTGGGGTATTGCTCCTCAAAGTGCATGACGAGTCGGAAGGTACCGTCTTCGAAGGGGGTGTCTGCTGGTCCGATGATGACGGCGTTCCTGTTGCAATAGGGGTCAGTCCTGCGTCGCGATCAAGACGAATCCACCTTAGAATGGAATTCCGTACCAGGTCATAACATTATCAGCCACCGGAGATGCAGATACTCCAGCAGGAGGATCTGTTTGCATGCGCTTTTCGTGCCATCAGTATCGAGACTGCATGTCATCGAGTGCTAGGACCCATCTTGATTGCCACTCACCTTGAAGTCACGCATTAATCGACGGCGCGCTGCAGTAGACATGCTGGCTGAGCTGACTTGGATTCGAGGGTGAGGAGTATGGGGAGATAGTCGGGAGCGTTGAACCTGTGAAGGTCGCGTTCTGCTTGTTGGTTCTTGGTTGTTGCGTGTGTTTGTGTTTTGTGGTAGTGGGGTACAAGTCGAAGACGCCCCAGCGAGAGAGTCAGGATCACCGTAACAATGCGAGTTGCCGGTAGCGGCAGCTGGCAGATAAGATCCGTAGATTCTGCAAGGGCCCGTCTCCGAATCGAAGCTGAGTAAGCCCAGAGAGATTAATAACGTAGGAGGATGGTTATTTCTCAAGGAGACTAGCAGACCAGTTACAATTAAAAAGGACTTTGCATAAAGTTTGTTGGTGAGTATTTCGTCCTTGAGTAAATGTATGACATGTTCGTTGACGCCCAAATCCAGACGCATGAAGCGCCAAGACGCGGAGAATCCGCGGGCAGGGGGTGCAAGGAGGGATCCAGGTCACGTGGAGATTGTCTGTCGCTTCCGCCCCGCTCCGCTCCGCTCCGTCCGTGCCCGCCACCGCTCGGCTTAAAACGTGATGATTAACCTAGGCAGTGCGGGCTTCAGCTGTAAATCGTCCCGGAGCTATCCCCCGCCTGTTTCCTATCCGCTCCCAACTCTTTTTCCCTCCTACATCGTCCGGCCTCATTATATTATTAGCTTTTCCCAAATTTAAATACCCATTCTGCTTACTCCTTCTTCGTCATGTCTTTACGGTACACCATGTCCGCCATCCGTAATTCCTCAGCGCCAAAACAAAGACTAGGTCAAGTCCAACGGCATTTCAGTGCTACTACCTCGGCCAGACAACAGATCCAGGATGCTTATATCTTGAGCGCCTCAAGAACGCCCACAGCAAAGGTTTGTGTCCCGTACTGTCTTCCAGCTTGATTTTTGACTAATAAATTCAATCTTATAGTTCAATGGATCTTTTTTAACTGTCTCGGCGCCCAAACTCGGTGCAGTGGCAATTAAATCCGCCCTTGAGAAATCCAAAGTCCCCGTCTCCAAAATCACAGATGTCTACATGGGCAATGTCCTACAAGGCTCCGTCGGACAGGCTCCGGCCAGACAGGCCGTTATATTCGCTGGGCTACCTAACACCGTCGAGGCGATCACAATCAACAAAGTCTGCGCATCTGGACTGAAGGCCGTGGTATTCGCCGCTCAAAACATCCAGCTCGGTCTGGCGGAGGCCCAAATCGCCGGAGGAATGGAGAACATGTCCCAGGTGCCCCTCTACGTGCCTCGAGCCAGCGGCCAGCCTGCATTCGGCAATGTCACAATGGAGGATGGGCTAATCAAAGACGGGCTGACGGACGTGTACAATAAATTCCACATGGGCAACTGCGCGGAGGCCACAGCAAAGAAGTTCGAGATTACCAGAGAGATGCAGGATGACTATACCAAACTATCATATACCCGGGCGCAGGAGGCATGGAAGAATGGCGCGTTCAAGGAGGAGATTGCACCTGTAACGGTTAAGGGCAGAAAGGGAGATACGATCGTCGACACCGATGAGGGTTTCCTAGATGTTAAGTTCGATAAGATCGCAACGCTGAAGCCAGCGTTTGTCCGGGACGGCACCGGAACCGTGACAGCAGCCAATTCGTCCACCCTGAACGACGGTGCCAGTGCACTCGTGCTGGGCAACAAGGCTATTGCGCAAGAATTCGGTAAAGGATCTCGAGTCCTGGCTAGGATTTGCGGATCCGCCGATGCGGCCATTGATCCTGTTGATTTCCCCGTCGCGCCTGCGAAGGCCGTGCCTCTGGCTTTGGAGAGGGCTGGTATCACGAAGGAGGATGTTGCTGTTTGGGAGTTCAATGAGGCGTTTGCGGCGGTTATCAAGGCCAACGAGAAGATCCTCGGGCTGGAGGGCGCCAACGTCAACCCGCTTGGAGGTGCTATCTCTCTAGGCCACGCACTTGGTAGCTCAGGCTCTCGGATTCTGACAACGTTGCTGCATCAATTGAAGGTTGGCGAGTATGGTGTTGCCGCTATTTGCAATGGAGGTGGTGCGGCTACGGCGATCGTGGTACAGAGGATCGAGAGTGTTGAGTAAACTGTATCATAGCCATTTACGGAAAAGTCTAAGTAGAAAACTTTGTTCAATATCAAAAAAATCTCACCCTGTGTTTGTTCCCTGTAAATGCAAAGAAGAAGTAGTAATTTCAGCCGAAAAGGAAACTGATTGTATTAGGAACTGATATAAAGAGACTCGAGAATCGAGTTGCATTTCACGCCAACCGGAAATCCATGGCTTAAAGAAAAGTACAGAGAGTACGTGAAACCAGGACGCCGTATAATGCACCGGTTGTCCCATGACACATCCACTCATGAATGCCCATCCATTTCGCCCACCCCATCTTCGAGACCATCCTCTTTCAAGCTTTCAGCCTGTCCCATGTCGTCTAGCGAGTCAAATCCCCACCACTCCTCGCCATCCCGCTGCCAATCCACTCTTAGAACAAGCAACAGGCTTCCAAACAACAACAACATGCCAAACCTGCCAACAGTCCTCCCGCTACTCCAGTCCCCGCACCTGGTCCCCTGTTATCAGAATATCCCCCCTGCTGTCCCCCATAATAGCCTTGCTGTCCATATCCCTGCGGCTGTCCATAACCTTGCTGCTGGCCATAATATCCCTGTTGCGGATGGGGCGCGCCATACTGGCCCTGTGGTGGGTATTGCGGTTGCTGTTGATAACCCATTTGGGGGCCGGGGTTATAGTAGCCGTTCTGTTGTTGTGGAGGCCCATAGTTTCCTGGCGCTGGGGATCCCGTCTGTTGGTAGGGAGGGTTACCGTAGTAGTCTCCTGATGCACCAGCTGGGGCAGGAGAGCCAACGTGAGCGGGTTGCGGTTGCGAGGGGTGGCTGCTCTGGTTGTATGCTGGCGGGGAAGATGGGTCGAATTTCTGGGACATTTTGAGATGTGAGGGTTGGGAGATGTCCTCGTTCAAGAGTTTGACGGAGGATTCGTGAAGGGAATGCGAGGAGGAACGTCGAGGTGGACCGAGGTTGGCTCGTTCCTGTGTTGTTGGTTTCTTTGCTCTAGTAATTCGGTTTCGGCTTGGCTGCTAAGCGTACTCACTGCACTCCTTATTCAACCTTGAGATTTGCGAACACAGGTGGGCAAAATAAGAATCGAAAGGATAGTTAGAAGGCGATTTCGAGACGGGATTATCGCAGGATATTCTGAAACTTCAAAGCCGCCACGTTGACGTGAATGTCGCTGTAAGACGGGGGCGAACGGTGATTACTTCGAAGTGATTGCCGAGTCGCACACGATGTGGTTCTGATTATACGAGGGTGAACTTCCTCGAGAGGCTTGGAAGAGCTTGTGGTATTGGAACTGGAAAATATAAGAATTAAGACAGGAAGAAGAGGAAGTGTAGTAGTTACAAAGAGTTGACACGGAAGGATCGTTGCTCATTCTCGGCGGTCTTGTCTCCTCGTGTCTCCGACGTTACGAGTCTCGGCGGCGCCACAAGTCTGAGTTCTGTGTGGCTGAGCATGGACTCGTAATCCCCGTCCGGAAATGGATCAGATTTGGAGATCACATGATTCATTCCCCGTTTTGAGATCATCAATAACCTCTGTTTTGCTTCAGGAAAAACAGATAAATGAAGGTTGATATGTGTTATAAAGATGCAATGCCATGTTACTTTACCTGTTCTTGCGCAGTTCCGATATGCATATCATCGTCATTTAGCTGGTCGCTTCGTGATTCCCTGGCAGTCCAGGGTAGACACAGGACAGAATCCTCTTACTTCGTACTAAGTACATCTCCATTATTGCTCGTTTTGGGCAAATATCTACCATGCGAATGTGCAGTATCCTTACATGTATAGCGACCTATCTATCGTTCAAAATACTTCGGGATTGCTTCCAAATACAGACGCCTCTCCCAGCCTCGTCAATTACAAGTTGCAGTTTCTGTCGTTCGTCAACGGCTAAAGTCCCTGATTTGGTGCTCAACCAACCCCCTATTTTCAAGTTACAAATCAATTGGCCCATAACGCTACGTATTTTGAGGACATCCTTCCGTGCACGGTGTCTAGCCTTGTGTCCAGCCATGTTTTGAACCCTCCAGTTGCTGCTGCACAACGACGTTCCTTGGCTGACGTGAAGAGCGTGAAGTGTGCCTGTCCCTGCCTTTCCCCCTCCAACCGTTTCGATTTCTCCATCTTCCTTGATTCTCCCATCCCCTCCAACTACGACAAGATACAACAGAAGAAAAATACATCATACAGAATACAATTTCGTACCTCAACAACCTATCTCCCTCGATCTCAGCCGGCGATAGTGTCAGCGAGCAACCGTTGCTATCGCAATCGCGATCCGACAATCAGCAGCCAACTAAGCTCGGGCCTGGGATAAACACAAACATCAGGCAGGCTCCCTCAGCCCAACCACCATTGATTGCATCACGTCACACCCATCAATTCCCGTCGCAATCAGCTACAAAACCTGGTGTCGCACATCGCAAGAACGCCGTGAGTGGCATCCGACGTCCGAGTCGCAACCCGAGTCGCAGTCGCAGTCGCAATGGCTCCAATCCCGGCGCCTATATCGTTCGATTCCATCGCAGCGCTCACATCCTCCGCGGTTGCCAACATCGCGAAACGGATTCCCTCCATCCCATCCTCAAATCCAAACCCAAATCCAGATCCAAATCCTATACCTACGCGCACCACTACACCACTTTTGACGCGCATCCTTTCGGAAAGAGGGACCACAGACTCAATAATACCCACAACCTACGGCAGCATTAACAGTGGCCCGGGTAGTGGAACGATCGCGGGTATCGTCCTCGGATCAGTCTTTGGATTTCTTTTACTTCTATGGCTGTTCTACCAATGCGCGAACGTTGGCGTAGCTAGCTCCGCCGAGTCTGCCTATACGACAGAGACCGTTGCAGTGCGGGAGCGGAGGAAGAGCCATCATGGCGGTAGCCATAGAAGTCGGAGGGCCAGCGAGGTACGTTCTAATATTTCCCATGCTTTTTAGCCTACACCTTTTGAAATCGATTTGCGTGATATTCTTGTTTTTATGTATAGTTCAGTTCTACTCATAAAGAGCTTTGCGGGGAGCCTTTTCACTAACGGAGCCTCCCTCTTCCAGACAGTAGAAATCCGCAGCAATCGCTCGCCCATCCGCATCGTCCGCGAACCCTCGACCCACCGCACCGAGACGATTATTGTGGACGATCATCGGCGGGTACCCTCAAGGAGTCGAGTCAGTGATGAAGTGGTTGTGATTGAGGAGCATAGCCCGCCGCGGCGGAAGAAGAGCTCTAAAAGATCACGTGATGAAAGGGAGAGCGGGTTCAGGACGGTTGACTCGGGGGCCTACGGAGGCGTTGTGGGCGGCAGCAGTAGGCGAGGCAGCAGTCGGCATGGATAGAGGATTGATGATGTGACGAAATATGCGTTAATATAAATTCTATCTGGACCTGGGTCTATGCGGCGGCTGGAAGGAAGGGGGGATATTTTTGGTGTTGCGGATTGGACGGCTGGGAAAGGAAGGGAAGGAAATCTAGGAGCATATCATATGGTGGGAGGAACGGGTCACACTACCCCACACGCTAGAGACATGGGAAGGAGAAGGGACATGGATATTTGGTATGATATTGTACGACTGACACATGGGAAGAGACGGGCATTTTCAGTTATTAGGGATTTCCCTTACACTTCAGCGGAATTGATACCACTAAGGCTACGTTTAGGCCTTTGGGCAACTAGCGGGCAGCGTAGATACAGACAGGTAGCATGGAAGGTACATAAAGAAGGAATAAGGAACTATAAATTTATCGAGGCATTAAGTTTGATTATCCTTGTCGAACATAAACTACAGGGCATTCTCACACGTGACTATAACTTAACTTTGAAATTCATCATTGAAGCGAAGATAAAGGTAGTTGGTGGGATCAAGCTCAATTTGACACACTAATCTGGCTAACAACGCACAGCTCGCCAACTTTTCATCCGTAGCCCCGTAGGGCGCGCCCTATTGAAGTGTTAGGATGGCTGGACAGACGACTCTCCCCTTCTCTCGTTCGGTCGCAGTAGCTCTGACGAAGTTATGTGGTCCAAAGAGCGCTGCCTCATCCTCCGTTTCGGTTATAAATACACTCATGGGGTACTCAATGATTGCAGGCATGATGCTAAATTGGCTTATTGAGTCATCAGCAATATCCATATCCATGACATCTTCTCCATCCACTGCCATCAAGTCTCTGGAGAATGACGTTCCTAAAACAGGCGAGAGAAATTCGTAGTACTGTTCTGTCAACGGCAGTCGTGCTTTGAGCTTTAGCGAGGCGGTGAAAATCTGTAACACGACTCTGTGCCCAGGCTGACCATCCCGAGTAGAGCTAATCCAGTCATCGATCGCTGGCGTATGTTTCGACTCGTCTACAGGTACGATCAGAGGTTCTAGGGTAGTCAAAAAGCGGTTGGTTAAATCCGCTGCTTCGCTGGTGAAGACATGCCTAATTTGTTCTGGGTTTTCGTACATGAGCGACACCCAGGTGGCGCGATGGATATTTCTAAGGGTACTAAACCCATCTGAGACGTATCATTATAATCCACTTATCTTGAGGAGCTAAAACTCATACTTACATTTTGCTAGTATAACTTTCTGTTGAACGTCAAAAGACACGGCCTTGATGGATGGAATATCCGATATTCGTGAATAGAACACCCACTGCTGAACCGCCGCTGAGAACAAAGCTCGGAAAAGAGAGGCGTGAAGGGTGGCGAGGGCCTTTGAATCCATGGTTTCTGTGAATACAGCCTTGGATTTCTTCTCGATATCATCACCAAAAACAATTCCGAGCAGTTGCTTGAGCTCCTCCTTGGCATCTAGAAATGCTGATGGAAGCGTGGAATTGCTGAAGTGATCAATTGGGACTGAATCAGCAAGCCTTCCGATTTGGTATGCCACGAGATGGACTACTCTAGAGACCTCAGAGTCATCCAAACCCCAAGGCTCTCCGTCATCTCTAGGCAAGTCCAAAGTACCGGTGCGGCTTTCATTATTATCGTCGTCAACATAAGCGATCATCTTCTTCGCCATCCGGTCGTCAACATCATCGAAATGAATGTCAAGTCTTGCCATGCATCTGACTAAGTCTTCCTGTGCTGAATTGGAGATAGAAGCCCCTCTCCGCAAGGTACTAGCTTCAGCTATTGTGCACTGGTCACACAGGTGGGTTTCTGGGTCTTCGGTATCATTTTTATAGTAGCAGAAAATGTGCTGCCAAGTGGCACACCCATCGCAATGGATGCACGAGGAAGCATAGTGACTAAACGTGCATCTACACTCAATAGGGTCGTCGTCGATATTTACCAGCGCTCTTCGTTCCGATCGTCGAATATTGTCGTTCCCTAACAGAGCCTTGGATTCGTTTTTGTTGCCAGGGGATGATCTGGATAAACTTGATCAGCTCGGCTTCATTATAGAATGGTCGGGAATACACGCTTTTGCATGTCTTTTACAGTTCTTGCGATTTCCTGCAGCAGAGTCGGATCTAGAAATGGCAGTGTCCTAGGGTAAGCGCCGTGGCGATATAGGTCGACCAATTTGGATCCCTCCGCGCCTTTGCCATCCCATATACTATAGAGCTTACGGCCTACTCGAGCTGGTGTACATCCCTTGGAAAGGCAGTCGCTCAGTAGTTCTCTCGCAAAGCCCATTCCATGTTTTTCTTCTTCGAGAAGTTCTTGTTGGATTTCATAGATGTGAAGGTTCAACGAAGATAGTAACAATATTACATCTTCACGATACCACCGACCATGACTTGTGGCCTCGATGGCCGACATTTTCTGCTGGCAATGGCGTGCAGATGGTTGAGGTGAAAAGCTTCCAGCCTCAGAGCTTTGGGGACTTATTCTGGCTACTCGTAAATATCACCCACCCTCCGCCATTGATTCCCGCAACAAGCCGACCAAGACGGCCATTGAGGCGGCCATCCCCTATCAATGTGTCAGAAGTCTCAGCCACCAACAAGTGTACCAACATAATTTGATCACATTCTGCTGGAGATGCAGCGGGACCGCCATTTTTCTTTCCCGAGATCCCTGAGAATGCGGCGATATGGTACAGAATGGCCCTTGTAGTCCGCCCCGTGCTTTACGTTTGGTTACTTTCTTGGGGGCGAGGCAGCCTCCAGCCTTGCGCGACCTGCCAACCTTTTACGAAGTACCCAGGTAGTCTGGCAGGTTTATAAACGGCTGTATTCCCGACTCGTTATTTTGTGGGTTTTGAGTCTTCGCACGGATTACATCAGCCCCATTCAGTATGGAAATCCCATTCCGGCCTCAGCTTAATCGGAACGACGTCGAATACGAACCTAACCGTTTTAATGTTGGGGTTGATTTCGGCTCTACCTACTCAGCTGCCACATTTGTTTTATTGTCCGCCTCGAACAATCGCCTACTGGCGTCGGATATTAAGATGGTACTCTACCGAGCTGCTACCGGCCAAAATCGGGCCAATCACTGTGAGGTCCCAACTGTATTGCGCTACGAAGATATTTGTACACGATGGGGCTGGGATGCAAAGCTAGTCGAAGAGTCTGGAGATGCTCCGTCAGGGACGTTCGTCGACATGATCAAATTGCTTCTAGACGAAGCCGAGCTAACAGATGAGGTTTATCGAGACCTTCATCGACAGCGTGTGCTAGACAACATCAGACATTTGAACAAAACGGTCATTGACCTTCTTGTGGATTTCCTCACCCCGTTCTTCAAGCATATCATGAACTTTATGACTGCTAATGGCGACTACGACCCTAGAGACAATATCGAGCTAGAATGCACGGTTCCGGCGATATGGAAAGAAACGGCGAGACGAAAGATGCTGATAGCTATTGATAAAGCCGGCCAGAAGTCCGGGTTTGGATTTGGGAAAGCCGTCTGGTTCGTCTCGGAGCCTGAAGCAGCCGCATCTTACGTTCTGAAGATGAATCCAAATTGGCATTTGCAGGTGAGCTCCCTACTTAGTTTTATTCTACACAATGGTTTGAGCTGACATTGGAAATCTAGGAAGGTGAAAATATCCTTCTTTGTGATGCAGGAGGTGGGACAGTGGTGAGTGGGATTGGGATTGGGATGGATACTTGATGCTCAGCTCACTGCAATGATAGGATTTAATTACATATACTGTTACCAATCAGAAGCCCCTTAGAGTTCAGGAGGCTGTTGGCGGTACTGGTGAGTTTAACCCCATGGCCTCATCAATCTACCTATTACTAAGAAATTACCGCAAGGTGGTTTGTGCGGATCAAATTACTTAAACTCAGGATGTTTTGAGCAGACGCTTCAGAGGCTAGATCGCGCAAAGTTCGTTGATGGCAAGAAGTCGCAAGAAATGAAACTTCAGATAGCAAAGAACGTCACCCTCCACTTTGAGAAGTTCATCAAGCCCACGTTTGAGGGAGAAGGAGACCTTAAATATAATGCGCCAGTCCCACGGCTGATGGCAAATCCTGACGACGAGTTCAGAGACGACCTTATTACCTTCACACCGTGAGTTCACTCTTTACGGATTTTATTATCAATGGTTTTAGCTAACTCGTTTAGTGAGCGCCTGAATCTTATATTTGACCCTGTGATTCGCCAAGTCTGGGACCTCATACAATCTCAACTAGAAAGTGCTCGCTGTGAGAATTTTGCGGTTCAGGTTAGTATTTATTGTCAGCCACATATTTTGCACCTAGTTGACCCTAAGTTGCAGAAAGTGTGTTTAGTCGGAGGCTTTGGAGGGTCTCCAAGACTCCGAGGGTATTTGAAGGAAATGCTCAACGGCTGGGTCGCCAAGCACAGTCTGAGGTCAATCGACTTTTTCGTGCCAGATGCGCCGTTCGTCTAATATCAAGCCCTCCTATCCATGTACTAGCCAGCTAACACTCTTACCCAGGGATATTGCGATTGCTTACGGTGCCACCTTAAGATCCATGGATAAAAAGAATGGCGCACCTAGAAAATGTCGGTCGAGTCTTGGAATAGCCACGAGCATAGAGTATGACAAAAGCTCTGCCGCTCATAAGAATGCCACGCCAGAAAATTTTAGGTTCGTCAACAAAAAATATGTTTGTAACTGCCTGGACTGGATGTTTAAACTGGTTAGTATCTTTTTTATTATAGCTTTGGGATACTGAATCTTTTAGGGCGAGATAATCCCCCCCACAAAGGTGCTGCGAGAACGAACACTTCATCATAATATTGGTGTGAATGAAGACACCGTCACCTTGTACGTGATGGTATACTCCTCGAATACAAATAGACATGACTACTATCCAATTGACCATGCCAAAAACCATGGTAGGTTGAATCCGCCACCTTAATGCGTGGCTATCATTCTCATTCTCATCCCCGTCCAGATCATGTGGAAATAGAGAAGGTCGAGTTCACTCTTGACATGACGAAATTCAGGGACAAGCTAGTCAAAATGACCGAAAAGCAGCGTCGAACTCGGGGACCCGCACGCAAGCATCCTCAGGGACCCTCTGGCGCACAACGAAAGAGTTCTCGGAAGCGGGTTCCCACCACCAAGGCTTCTGATTCCCAGAATATCTCCGGGCCCACTGGAGATGATTCCAGCCCTCAATTATCCCCATCAGGGGTATGCTCATTGGATACCCCTTCATCACAAAATACCCCAGGAAGTTCGCAACGACGACAGCCATCTATACCGTCGCCAGAACCGAACCATGAAGAATCCTCCGCTTCACCTACTGATGATAATCCTACCCTTGAGCAATATTACAGTGTCGGTTACAAATTCGTCATGGAGGTGGACGGATTGATCATCAAGTATAGAATGGAGATCCCAGATGCGAATGAATGTGTCGAGGGGGAGATTAACCTGGCGCACATTCTTCCGCCTGGGTCATCTTCAAATTGAGGTTTTGCTCGGATCAATTTTCATGCAAGCATTAGCCCATCCCCATACAAACCATTTGTCCTCTAAAGAAAAATCCTACGTAGACAACCGCACGATTGCAAGCTTCAGTGTACAGTCCCATTATAAATTTTCTTACAGATGATTTCACCAGGCCCAAGCCACAGCATATACTGTCGAGGAGAAAGGAGGACCCTGAGGAGTATCACGAGGAAGCATGGATAAAACAACCAAATGATCATAGTCAAGGTATGGGGATCAATTTAGCGATGGTCGCGTTGTGGGATTATCGTCAGATGGTCATGTGGCTGGAGAAGTCTCAACCATGGGCTTAGTGCTCTCAGAGGAGGTGAATATTCAGGGCGCACTCAGGCAGTGGTACTCGGGACAACTAATAGTCACAAGATCCAGTTATTAATATAAGTATGGAAAGTTCAGTTGTATTGGTATTTAACCAACTGGCCAGCTTTTCCCTGGTCCAGCTGTGAAGCTGTAACTCTGATCTGTGGTCGCAAGTGTGTGGAAAACGGGGGATGAAAGCCAGGAGCTTATATGCCCAATTGGTCCCACTTATCCACGAAGTTAAAAACAAAGTAATAATGAGTGGTTGGAGTCGCCCCACCACAGTACGTTATTTACTGTCGGAACGAGTGCATATTTTTAAGTACACTATTAAGTGACTTGTAGCTATCCCTGACTATAGCTGTTTTGTTTCATATTTTCTAGACATTTCTCCCCTACTAGAGTAGAGCGGTACCTAAGAGCTTGTAATATTCAGCATTCACTAACCTTCTAAAGCCGACAGAATAGGATATTCTTGGAGCTTATAAACTTAAAGCATGTTTTTTGTTTATTATGAGTATACCTGTATACCTAATGCAGAAGGTAGAATGACTTATTCCAAAGGATTGGGACTTTGTCCGAGCCGTTGGGAGGCGGACAATTTAATTGGACGGTTTGCGGAGTACTTCGTTGTCAACGACTCTCCATCGGCCTCGTATTACTAGTCCCTCCGTAGTTTTAGTTCCTTGGAGGTTTCCCGATGTCGGAGTAAGCATTCGGCGTTTCTATTTTGCGGGGTGTAGACATCTCGACGCTAGTCCGCATCGGGGAGGTTGAAGGGCGCGCTCGTCAATCTGGTCGAGTCTGAGTCACCAACCAATAGGAGTCGCCGTTTGTCGGCTGCTGACTAGTCCATCATGGGTTTTATCAAGTTACTCATTACTCAATCCGCGTTTTTCGTTCTCTCCTCCCTTCTTCATCCTCATACAATTTTGCCAGTTCATTACGCCTTTCCATTGACTGGCGGTAGTTACACATTGCTTGCATCCGGTCTCAACAGCATACCGGCGCCAGCTGGTCCAGACGAGACCTCGTACAGTACAGTACAAACCTGTACTGGGCATCAGTCATCTAAAGGGCGGAGTTTGAAGCTTCCCCCGCCGTCATAGCTATCAAAGTACAACAATCGAGGTACCTCGGCTTGCTTGGCCGCCACTCTGGTTGGACTAAGTACTTAGCTGGTTACTAAATACCTCCCTTAACGCCCTGGTCACCTTACGCCCTCTGAATGACTACCATTGAGGAGATGGATGAGTTTTTCAACTTCGAGGACGCTGCACATCCCCTTGACCATCCGCTACCTTCTCATCTCGACTTCGACCCTACAGGTCTAAATCTTCCATCCGGACCCTATGATATCAATCTCGCCTTTGCCGAGCCTGAGAATGATGAGAACTCGTTTACCTGCTTGCAGCACTTCTCCGCCTTGGAGGGGCAGGTCCAAAATGATACAGACGGTGTCATGACGGACACGGCCATGCTGTCTCCTCACGACTTCACCGATTTTCCAAGATGGATTGATGGAATGGATTTCCCTACCAATCCATGCTCCTATTGTAGTCGGATGCGTATTCATTGCAAGATCATCAAGGAAGGTCTCCGGCGAGGCTCGTGTACGAGCTGCGTTGCCCTGGCACGTTCGTGTAGCTTGACTCATGGGCCTCGTCAGGTTGTTGATGGCAAGGACTCACACTTGTCGGGAGACGCCACCCAGAACGACTTTCAAGACCTCAGTACTTACAGGATGGATGAAAGCATGAATGCGGATGAGCCTCATCCCTCGGTTGAATTGACCCAGGGGTTCTCTCGTAGCAGATCAAACCCCAATCTAGTCAGTGTGAGGTCATCCGAGGAAAACATCAACGCGGCTGCTGGTGAAAATCCCAAAGTTGGTGCTCGTTTCTCGAGAGACTCAATTCGGATTTTGAGGGCTTGGCTATCGACTCATCATCGCCACCCATACCCCACTGACGAGGAGAAGGCGAGCTTAAAGAGGGAAACAGGCCTCAGCAAGACCCAGATCACCAATTGGCTAGCGAATGCTCGTCGGAGAGGCAAGGTTCGGGCACCACGATCGACCTCCCCGAGTGTGAGCAACTATACCAAGGCCATGGACATTCCTCGGCGATCTACGCCCGCTATGGAGCACATGAATCCGATGGAGCGATGGGAGCACTCGCCCCCTGAGAACGAACCTGCCTCCGTGACTGCTATTGCTAAGGCGGTTACTTCCTCTACTTTCTCGTCTGGTCGAGAGAGTCCTTATACCTCCAATTACCACACTGACGACGGGTCGAATCGATCTCTTGCCAACGTGTCTTCCACGAGCAGTTTTGGCACTTCGCATTCGAGTGGTGGCTCGTTTGCTTCGGCGTTTTCGCACAAGTCAAAGGGCTCATTTGGTTCCTTCGGGTCGTTTGGCCATAGAGGACGACGACGCCGTCGTCAAGCCCCCAAGGCGGTCAAAGTCCCCGTCACCAACGGTCCTGTTCGCACTTTCCAGTGTACTTTCTGTACCGAGACTTTTAAAACAAAGCATGACTGGCAGAGGCATGAGAAATCCCTGCATTTATCACTTGAGCGCTGGGTGTGTTGCCCTGATGGTCCGACTCAGTTTTGCTCCGACTATGATCACAACAGATGTGTTTTCTGTGGCCTGCCAAACCCGCCAGCTGGACATGCTGAGATCCACAACTATTCGAGTTGTGCAGATCGGTCCTTGGAGGAGAGGACCTTTTACCGCAAGGACCACCTTCGGCAGCACTTAAATCTGGTTCATGACGTGAAGTTCCAGGGGTTTTCAATGGAATCGTGGAAAATCGCTACGCCACAGATCCGTTCTCGATGCGGTTTCTGTGGCATCGTCATGGATTCTTGGACTATTCGAGTCGATCACCTAGCAGAGCATTTCAAGGGCGGAAAGAGTATGGCTGACTGGAAGGGTGACTGGGGTTTCGAACCTCAAGTTTTGGATATAATTGAAAATGGAATGCCTCCATATCTAATTCACGACGAACGAAATAGCATGGAGCCGTATGAAGCTTCAAAAGATTCAGCAGCCTCGACTCGGACCCTGGAAGATCATATCAAACTTGGTCTTGTTGACTATATCCATGCACGGGTTCTCAAAGAATCTATCCCCACTGATAAAGATTTACTCGAGGAAGCTCAGCGAATAGTCCGCAAGACTGATTTATACACATCCGCCCCAGACAATGAAGTGTCGTGGTTCCGGGATCTGATTATGTTTTCTGGAAAGAATTCCGATGAGCACGTTACAATCGGAGCCATTCCTCATAAGGACATCGACTTGTCGGCTATCTCATGTCGCAAGGAGAGGGCATTAAAAGCATTCGTTATTGGAAAACAGGCTTTGGGATTGACCCCCACGAACTCTGAACTTCAGGTGGAAGCCTGTCGCATTCTAGATGAGATTGAACCTGCAGCTAATTTCAAGTGCAAAGGAGGTCTTGGTTGGTTCAAGTATTTGATAGCTGCCTCGCACAACTGGCTGTCCGATTTCCGACGACGGGCAAATTTACCGCGGCTCTCAGAAATGGCTGATGAACACATTCGGTCGACAGATGATAAGAGTATTGATTATAGTATACACAACCATCACCGGCTGGAAAACGAACTTATTGCCTGGGTCCGCCTACAGCGAGCTCAAGGTATCAAACCTTCCGACGATAATATTCAACGCCAAGCTCGGTTGATTGTATACAAAACTGATGACCCTTGGAATCAAACTGCTTTGGATAATCCCGTGATTTTACATCTTTTCAAGCGGCAGCAGCATCTTGCACCGGAAAATGAAGACGGCCCCGACATGCCACCCCTCAAAGAGTCAACAGAACACTGCCTTCCATCGGCCCCATCTCCCAAAACATTGCACTTTGACCTGGAACAACTAGGCATCAACCTTGCATCCCCTAGCAGTGGCTCTCATACTGGTGGCAACAGTGCCAATGGCTCCGGCACACCAGACTTCGACAAGCCTCTTCATACTCTCGTCCAGAACCAGCCATCCACGAACACTAACCCAACCCAACCTCTTGGGTATTTCCTAAACGATGCAAACTGTTATGGCCGCCTGGTTCGAGAGCTTTCGAGATTTGTAACTGCCTGCATGTCGGTCAACAGCCCGAATCGACATGTAAGTTCGCTTCGTTGTCCCGCCCTTCTACATGAGCTAATACCCTGCCTAGGTCCCTTCAGATGCCGAGATTCAAAACCATGCTCGCTGGACCATATATGATGATGACGATCCTTGGAATCAGACTGCAGCTGACAATGCCGAATGGCTTATTCGATTTAAACGAGATGTCGGGCTTGCAGCTCCCGAGGAAGGCCCCGGTCTTCCTGTCGCAAACAGCTCCTGGCAGGTATCACTCGGAGGATCTGGCTTCTATCCACCCTACCTTCACCCCAAAGAGCCACCAGCGTCGTATGTGGAAGATGTGTCAGTCCGGATGGAAGACAGGGTTTACAATATCAAAGCCACAACCGCCCAAAAGTTTCTCAAGAGCATGTCCACCCGCTACCAACCTCCTGCAGCTGTTTTCTGCTCACGGGAGTTGGAGACTGGTCTCAACGAGTTTATGGTGAGCGAAATGGTCGATGGCATGTTCCCGAGTGATGAAGCACTCAAAGCGGAAGCACGCAAGATCTTGGGGGTTGAGAACACGGCTGCAGACGATGTGCAGCTACTGGAGAAATTCAAGTCCATGCATCGTGTTCCTTCCGACACATCTCCTGTCGATGATTCGATTTCAAACTTCAACGAGGCTGAAATGCTCGCTGAGCTTGATCACGAACTGGCTAAGGGAAACCTGGGTATGAGCGGCCCTGCCACACAGCGTATTCCTTTTAATGACTCCCACACGCCGGGGATTCCGCAATCACAACAGACGCAACAGGCGATGCATGTCGCGAAGGGATGCGCCGACTTGTACCGAGCTCAGGGTGGGGCGATTGGGAGGGATTCCTTCCCGATGACGATGCAAGGACAACTCCCTTCTCCGCAGGTCCATCGCTCCAATTCCAATCAAAATGGCACTTCTCCTTCAATGCCAGGCTTCCCCAGCTCGGGCAGCTTGCTATAACCAATTCCTGAAGAATTCTTCTGGGAATGAATAATACTACTTCATATATATATATTTCGGGATATGGGTTTGGAGTTTTGGGTATAATGGGATAATGATGAAACTTTCACACCAGTTATAGGTATATATTCAACAAAGACGTGGCGAATGTAGAGAAAGCAAAATATGGGGTTTAACATAGCCAGGCGTCCGTTAAGAATAGTAGAAAAGACAACGGAATAGGGTTTGGAACGGCACATATATATGAGTATACGACTAGTAATATAATTTAAAAAAATTCAATTCTGGTTTTATTGAATATAATAAGACTACTAGTATCTAATATAATTTTAGGTGCAAAAACACAATGTAATAGTAACAGGTTGGGGTTGCCCTACTACAATGTTATAATCTCTAATAAATTATAAACTTCTTATTTCTTATTATAATAAATAAAAAAGATAGCATTATAAATCAATCTCTAAGAGAGAATAAAACGTCGAAATGAGAGGAGAGGTATAATTAAAGTTGAAAACAATTCTAACATGAGATTTGAAGTTCACTTTGTTAAAACATAAGTTGGAGCGATAATACTCAAGCCTGATATGGGTATAATATCTATCAAATTTTTTAATATACTTAATACTAGCAAAATTAAATTCTCTAAATTTCTCAAATCTACTTGTGAAATCAGAAGGCATACTGACACTATTAATAGCTTGACGTTCCTTAATACAGACCCTAAAAGAGAACAAGGCACTTGTAGGAGTACCATATCCCAACGCTCCTCGTATATTTTCGATGTAATACGAGACATCTATATCTTAGTCTATAATGCCCTTTTTAACGGTCAAATTCTTCATCTACTTGTTAAGATTCTCCTTTCTTTCACCAAATCGATCCCCAAACAACTCGAAATGCGGCCTCATAATGATAGTATACTTAACAAACTCCTCCATACAATCCACCAACCTATCCCGATTCCCACTCGGCAACAACCTAGCCTTCCCACTACCACCCCCCCCCCCCCTTCATCCTCAAATTGCTTCCACGCAGTGGGCAAACTACTCTGATTCGGGATAGTGAACATCCTCATCCACCTGCCCAGAATCCTCAAGCTATTAACAGCGTTAAAGCTCTGACTTCCACCGTTGACCTGAATCACGGATAGTGTGCGGCCTTGCGTAGGCCTCACCGAACCTGTCGATAAAGGGATCCAGTCTATTTGGTTTTTGAAGACAGCAGTGAAGTTTCCGTGCTGTTCAGGCGAACACCAGATGTGCCCGTCGGACCAGAGAGATAGGGAACGTAGCTCTTGAACCAAAGGGTGCGAGGCGTCGACAGAGTCGCGAATAGGGAGTTCGCTCGGGTTGAAAATGCGAACGTCACAGCCGAGACGGTGAAGAATGCGGGAGGCTTCGAAGGCCATTAGTTTGGAATAGGAGCTTGGATACGTGTTAAATCGACCTATCATTTCAAGCTCCGGGGCAAGATTTATACCGTTTCCGCAAGCTTCCATAGAGCACCAGAACGTTTAACCTGGATTCGGTCTTTGCTAAATTCTCCTCCGCCGTGGCAATTGCAGTCGCTAATTCCAACTGAGAGATCCAATCCGTAGCTTCGAGCTCTGCATCTAGCAGAAAGGGACGGTATCTGGCTCTGATGTCGGGATCATCTTTGGCTTGTGATATAGCCAGCTGGGGACATTGTGCCAATGTTCGGAGCTCCCGCGTTGGAGAAACATAAGAACCCATTGAGCTGCCGTTTTATTGAAATTTATTGGCCGTAAAAGGCTACGAGTACAAAGACGAAGAGTTTTCATATGGAGTGTAAGTTCTGCCGGTGGTTTTGGCGAAGTGAGAGGAATGTATGGTGGTCGCTCTGAAAATGACATTTTTATACGTGAGAAGTAGGGAGATTTGGGCTGGGCCCTACCGAGAAAATTGTTCTGCGTGGCGAGGAAGGAGATCTGCCTCCTATGGGCATAGGAAGATTTTCCTACCCCGAAATTTGTACAATAAACGTATCGATCTCTCAGACCCGTTGTCATGTCATAAGTGATTGTGCCCATAGCCTGCAAAGTGTCCGGAACTGGCCAAAACCACGTTCGCAATGCCCGACGCAGCCCATCTGCATTGAGGTGGAATGCGTGCCTTTCTTCCAAGTATAACATCCAAACAGCTGCTAAGGCAGATGACGTACCCTTGCATGCAAAATAGATGAGAGATTAATGTATTGTCAGTACTGCAACTTGCCTCGTTGGCTAGTACTCAGGTGGCTGATAACTCCACTTCTTCGTGCTACTCTACTGTATCCATTGCTACAACCCACTTCGATTATTAAACGTCTCATAGTGCAAGCCCCCTCTCCATTGCAAACGAAGATGAATCTACTTTCAGCGGTAGTCATCTGGTCCAATATATATATTGGCTAAGGGTTATGCTTGGCTGTCAAAGCAACGCTAGTTTCTCTTTCAGGGGCTCCCTGACTTGAAGCATATTCGACGACAGTTGATCGTCGGCGAACTCGCCATAACTCGAGAGTAATAATGCTAGCGATGAGGTACGCCAGCCCGGCAAAGATCTGAGGGTAGAGGAACTCATTTCCAGATCCAGGGCGTCTCAGTTTGAGTGCGATGACTTCCGAGACTACAAAATGGGTATAACGACGTGAGCATCACCCTTCAGATCTGGAACAGGGCCAAACTTACAGGTCGTTGGTAACACGATCACCAACCAGGCCAGCGAGAGCATAGATGGTAGTTCCCCAAGTCCTACGACTTCTGTGCATATTGGCCCAATTGTCTCCATGTGAGGTCAGTCTGAGGCATGAGCGGCGGGCCAGGAGATGACTTACAACCCAAAAGACACCTAGGATTGCGCCATTGACAATCACAAAGAGAATTGTAACTCCGTATGACATAGCTGGTATCCAAATTGCAAAGACTGATACTGCACATAGAAGAGTAATGAATCCCGCAGACTCGATTCGACCAAAATAATCACTAATAACCCCGATGAACGGTCTTCCAACTGCAGTGCCCAGGTTCAGAAGGGCTGTAACAGTGGCGGCTTGAGATTGATCCAGACCTATTGAGCTTGCGAAATTGGACATGGAAAATAGTAAGGTTATATAGCCAAACATACTCACAAAGGCCCAGGCAAGGACTAGTATGACATCGTAACGGCGAAGTAGGTCCCTATCAAATGGGTGTTGTTTTGGCTGAATAATATGATTGCGGCTCCGAATGGCAGCTATTGCTAGAATATTCATGAATCCACTAAGGAGCCCAGTAATGCGAAGTGACCAAGCCAGAGAGGTGTTGCTAATAGCTGCCCGCACCACAAAGGAGAACAAGAGCCCGCCAATACCAGATCCCGCAGCACTGATGCCGTTTGCTAAGCTGCGGCGCCGAAGAAACCATTGAGAGAGCACGGCGATACTGGGAATGTAGGTAAAGCCGACCCCCAGTCCAACTAGAACCCCTTGGGTAAGGTAAAGATGCCAAATACATGTTGCAAATGATGCTGTAATAAAACCAGCTGTTTGCAAACCTACACCTATGATCATGGGCAGGTGAATGCCGAAGGGGTTGCGGCGAACCAGGACCGTCACGGC
Organism: Venustampulla echinocandica; assembly: GCF_003357145.1. NCBI lineage: Eukaryota > Fungi > Ascomycota > Leotiomycetes > Helotiales > Pleuroascaceae > Venustampulla > Venustampulla echinocandica. The sequence continues at coordinate 484,206 of NW_022474209.1, forward strand.
TGGAGAGGCCAGCATCGCCACGGAAAAGTTCAGTCCTCCGATGAAGGCAAAGTCCGTAGGTGTTGCCGCTGGATAGATCCCGTTTTCGAGGTAGTATCCGAGAAAGACCCCGTACGACTGTGCACCAACGATTAGCAATCCGGTGAGGAGGAATGTGTTGTTGTGCTGGATATGGATATAAACAATCTTACAGCAATGACACCCCACGTAAAGCAGTTGATGGCAAAGCATGCGGCAACGCAAACCCAGCCATATCCACCGTCAGGCGGCCCGGGAACCGCGGGAGATGGATCCTCAGCATCCTGGAGAGAATCGCATGTTGTGCTCATTGTTGTGTCTGCATGAGAATGGACAACAGACCGAGATAATAGACCTCCGCCTCTTCGGGGGAAGAGTGGGCCATGGAGATAATTAGGAGGGGTGATATGTCACCGTTCCCAGAGCCGCAGCTTGGGTTGGGGAAGCTCAAGGTTTCAAAAATTATAGAAAAGGACCATGTCTAAGCAACTGTGCCAAAGCCCGAGATCATCGCCTTCTTTTCTCCCATTGTTGTTGTTGTAGTTGTGGCCAAATGATGCGGTTGTCTTGGGCCTGGAGGGTGGTGTCGCCCTTGGTGGACAATCATCTCGCGGCAGAGGGTGGAGACCCCGAGGCTGCAGATAGCGACAATCGTCTGCAAAGCTCCCTAGAAACAGCGCAAGAAAACCCGGTAGGTCCGTAGAATGGCAATCTATCAATGTGGTCTTCGTGCTGATGTCTCGAAAGTCGGCAGCTATGAACCCAACCGCCGACGAAGCAAGCGTGCCCGATGGCTTAGATGAAATGCTCGCAGAACCGTTTCTACAATTCTCCGCGGACGAGTTCGACATGCTGTTCGAACCTCTTCAATCGACGTCCCCTTTCGACCCCTCTTCTGTACCTCAAAGGGCTCTCCGCGCCTTCTCTGCCCTTCCATACGATTCGTCCTTATCCGCACCAGGTGTCAATCCTCTTTGCCCTGTTGAATCCCTTCTCCCGAGCTCCAGCCAGCCCGATAGCCGGACCACATAATGTTATGTGGCATATGAGCTGGTGCGTGAACGTAATAAGAGAGGGGTCGACATGATTGAGATTGGCTTCCGCCTCTGGAGTGGTTTTGTACAAGGCGAGGGAGATGGTGGTTGCAAAGTCGAAAACGAATTACTATATAGCGTCTTGGAATATATAAAGGTTGATGTTCTTGCCAGCTCTAGTACGATCACCTCTATGCGAATTTATCTGTTGTACGGATATCCGGTGACCACCAGTTATCATCCATCATCACTTCAGAGTATGCTCCATCCTTAAATGTTGTGTTTCTTTCACTAACTAAATTAGGTTTGCTACAACAAAGTGGCGTCGGATCAGTGTTTGCCGTGCAGGGCATTGGACAATTGGTGGCAGCTTTGATCACGCTGATCGTGACGGTCGGCTTCAGGAACTCTCTAGTCACGTCTCCCAAAATTGGCAAATGCGACCATGCTTGTCTGCGAGCTGTAACCCGCTTGTCTGCAGGCCGCAGACTAGATGTGGCGAGTTGTGGTCGGCTTCGGTGCTGTCCCGGGTTGTATTGCTCTCAATTACCGTCTGGCTATTCCGGAGACCCCTCGGTATACCTTCGATGTCGCCCGAGATATCGAGCGAGGTACAGCAGATGCACGTGGTTATATTTCTGGCCAAAGTCAAGAACAAGTTAATGGGCTTCGACAAGTCCAGCACTTCAGCAGGATGCACACTGAATCGAAGTCCTCTAAGCCAGCTTCAAGGACTTCATGAATTATTACAGCAAGGGGAAGAATGCAAAGATCCTAATAGATGTTGCGTTCTGTGGCCTCGGTCTCAACAATTCTGTCATCCTCACAGCTATTGGATACTCGGGAGGATCGAGCGTCTACAAAGTGCTATTTAATAACCCTGTGGGGAATTTGATTATTGTCTGTGCAGGAACCGTTCCTGGCTACTGGTTTACTGTTGCACTGTGTGTGATGCAGTTGGCCGAAAGCCGATCCAAACCATGGGCTTCGTTATCTTAACGATCCTTTTCACCATCCTTGGATTTGCCTACCACCACCTTCATCGCATGCAATCTTTGGGATCGTAGTACTCGCTCAGCTCTTTATTGAATGTAGTAAGACCATCCACTATAGTACAGATCGACAGTATTCCCATTTCTATCTTCAGGTCGAAACACCACCACCTTTATCGTCCCTGGGGAATACTTCCCTACCTGGTACATATCAGCTTCTCACGGCATATCTGCTGCGGCCGGCAAAGTAGGGTCAATCCTCGCCCAAGCTGTGTTTGGACCCCTCCGTACTCACGGGGCACCGAACACCTTCTCTGGCCCGGCTTGCTCTCCCTAGTTGAACCATGTCATACAAGTTTTTGCACTCTTTGCGGTGTTAGGTCTTCTCACCACGTTCCTTATTCTGGAGACCGCTAGAAAGACTCTTGAGGAGTTGTCTGGCGAGGATGAGTATAATCAACCCGCCCCCGCCTCTCGGCCTGAGATTGAGGGCGAGAAGGAAAACGGGTCCGGGGAAGGGGTGAAGGAAGTGACGAATGTTTCTCCTGCGTTGAATGTCTAAAGGACGAGTGCAACCATCTGGAGAACGATCACTCATGCCAGCTCTGCACACCGCCAACAGCTCGCCGACAGCTGGCATGAATTTCGGTCCGTAATTTTTCTCGTTTAGACACACCATCATTTGATAAGTACGGTATGTAATTGAGACTTCACTTTCACTTGATCATACTCTTCGAATGAAACATCCTACATTTGCAGTGACAAGAGATCCGATCGCTTGACGTACCAAAAGCAACGTGGATCTTGACGTGAAACCCTACCTAGAACGTTCAGATTTCAAGAACGATATTTCCCTAGTACTCCGCCCGTACCGACGATCATCTGCGTTTTACTTACGGATGCCGAAAGTAGTATCGTGGATACTGCAAAGGTAGGAATATGTCGTTCCGATCATTTCGTGCTATACCGTCTGGAGGTGCCACCTCTAAAGCTATAGCCTCCTTAATCCGCATCTGAAGGGAATCGCTCATTGCGGGAACATTCGACCGAAGCTTATTCTTTATCACACCAACCATAACACGAAATGCTTCACTCTTGGGCCCCTTATTATCACGAGGTACTTGATGATGGCCCAAGATTGGTCCTGTAAATGCAAGCTGTTGCGGCTTAGCAATGTCCATCTATTGCCGTATCCGGGCTGAACGAGACTTGGGGACCATACTTCTTGCAGCGCCTCTTCCATTGATAATACGGATTCCGGTTCACATTCTAGTCGTTTTAGCTGTTTAGTGTCCGATACAAAGACAATCCAGCGGTCGGTCATCGGAACGGCAAATGGTTTCCCGTTAGACTAATAAGACATATCAGTAGTCCCCTCGCAATGATAAGTGAAGGTCTTACAAATTGCTCGCCAACTGACTTTGCGTACATCACGGATAAGCTCAAGTTTGAATGAATATAGGGCGGATATATTACTCGATACATGCATGGCCCCGCAAATGTACAAGTGGGAAAGTACGTCAAGAAAAGTTGCCTTCGTTAAAGCCTAAGAGGGGGAAGGGGGCAGAGGACGGTGATGTAGATTGGAGAAAATGGCATCTTTTGGATTCGTTAGAGGTAATGTGGTATTTTTTCGTTACATTCATACCTCGTTGGGATTGGTCACGCTCCTTCTATGGGCAGTACTTTCGTATGTTGTTGTGGTACTTGCGACTATGCTTCCTTTTGTCAGGCTTAGGGGCCTGTTGATGGGAGGCCTAACAGCCTCAATTACGCTTCTTTTTTATACAACCCTACGTTTCTTATACCTGTAACTATATAGCACTCACCAAGCTAGCTAAGACGCATGATGGCACTTTACGACCAAATTACCATTGCCCAGGATTCCGGGGTGAATATTGGGAAAATAACAGATTGACTTAGAGCACTATTTGACATCTCTTACCACTTATTTGCAGACGAAGGGTGATTCGCAGACGCGGTTCAAACGCATGGAATGTGCTGAGGGGATTGTGGTTCCGGTGACCACAATGCCCCGCTTTAAAAGGGACTTTAACCGAGAGCTTACCCCTTTAATTAGGGAGGGAACTTTAGGTAAATATAAGAGGGACTACTAATATCACCTGGTTTGTAGATGTTTTGATTTGTCTACTAAATTTTATTATGAGAGAACTACCGTTGCCAAAAAATACATGTTGAGGAGACAGCGACCACCATTTCTCCCACATTTGATAAACATTGAAGCTTGTCGCTTAAAGAACAACAACAATAGCTTAAAATTTCAAATTGCACTCATTACACCCGGGGCCTAACGGTCCATGTTTGGGATTCAAATACCAAATCGCCTCTCTGCCGATGAGCTTCTGGATCTACATAGAGCTTCACACTCAAATTGTTGCGACCGAGGTTGAACACCCTGAAGATAATGTAAACATTCGGAACTGATCGACCTGGTGGGAACGTGTAGCGCAGCATCTGGGATTGTTAGCTTTTGAACAAGAGTGACTTGGTTTTCTACATACCAATTGATACTGATTGTTGCTTATGTAAAGTCTGTCACCGCACTCGCCCGTCGTTGTTTTCACCTCCATGAAGTATTTCGGCCTGGCGTCCCTCCACACTTGCCCGTCCAAGTATCCTTTATCAATAAGTATCGCTGTTAAACCGCCCGACTGGTCGTCGTAAGTAATATCGGCGGTCTCTCTGCCTGGCCAGTTTTCCATACCGGTATACCTAGGATGGATTGCCACAAGCCCACGGATGGTGCTCTCCCAGTTGGACCAGTTGGACCAGTCAAGCTGTGGAAGACCAAGAGTGGATAACATCTCAAATACCTGTGGTTACATATGTTAAGCTCTGAGTTGGACGGGCGATTGTGAGCTGTGCTTACAAATAGTTCTCCAGCCGCACCGATTTTGGTGTCATGATTCATTTGTCCCTGACTACGAATGCCGAACGTTCTCACACGGTCGAACCCTTGGAGGAATTGGGTATTACCCACTATTTCCCTAGAATTAAGATGTGGTAGATTGGTTTGGCCTGCAAGCCGAATAACATTCCCAAGGAGGTCTCGATAGGCATCAGGGGAGTAATAGGTCCTCCCATCAGCGATCTCCGGACTAAGCCGCTCTGGAGGGCCATGGATTTGGTCTGCAGGAGGAGGTGAATGCGAGCGCCTGACGCTGGAAGCCGGTGTTCTTTGAGCTTGTGAACTCCTAGACGAAGCCACAGTATCCTCAACGGCTATGACGTTCTGCTCGCTAGTACCTTCTTCCAATGAATCTTCAGCAGCTGGTCGAGGCGGAGGAGCAATATCTGGTACCATTCCTATACCTTCAGCCTCCAAGATATCATCAAGTATGTAGATTGGCTTGTTGAGTACATTGCTGATAATCTCTCTGGCAGCCGGTGGAATTTGGAAGAGTTTAGTCAACGCTTTGGGAAATGACAAAGAATAACACAGTGTTCTCTCTCTCCTATTTTCAGGCACGGAAACATTCAACCTGTTTTCTTGCTCTCTGATACGTACGTTACCGCTGGGAATCTGTATTGTAATGTCTTCCCCGGACCGTTGAATTGTGTATTTTGTGAAAATGCCATTTGTCTTGAGGATAGATGCACTGCGAAGTTGGTTTAACATGGTCTGCGCGTTTAATGTTGCAGTTGCACTCCGGTATGAGACTGCGCACCTATTATCTGGTAAGTATTTCGTATTTATAAGACTGCTAGGCTCACCTGAGAAGATCATACGCCCTGCCATGGAAGTCTGCTGTTAGTCTGTCGTCAATAAAGCTCTCTCCTTCCCAATCAGTTTCTTCGCGGCAAATCAGAGACAAGTATTTGCTACCCAAACCCAGCGATCCCAGAAAAGGTTCCAACTGTAGGATTTCTTCCAAGCTAAAGTCTAAAAATTCTACGCGGCCTTCAAATATTTCTGCGAGTTTGATTCTGTCGATGATGGCGAAGTCGCTATGGCAGGCATGAAACTCTATTTGGTGAGCTGCTCCAGGCTGTGGAACTCTCACAGGAAGAAAGTTGCATGTTGACAGGATATCTAAATCATTTGGCTTTGGTCTCATCCCATTGATTGCCCAGATTAATTGCTTGACTCTCTGCACTGTAGGATGTCGTGTCGCAAGAGCGAAGAGTTCTTCTACCAGCGTGCTCAAAGAAGCTGGACATATTTGTAACCGTTCCAAGAAGAAAAGTTTGAGCTCCTCAGGATAAGACTGGAGAATAAGTGATTTGCCATCTACTGGGACAGGACTGTCCCAGAGGCATTCAGAAGGTGAAACCCAACTCGAGGTTGACGGTATATAGATCAATCCTTCAGTCTGGAAGCGTTCGCTATTATCAAAAATTTAGTGATAATATCGACCGTGAAATATCACTACGTACCTAATTTCCGTCCAATTCGGCGTGCTTCGATCGTCGCTCAATAAGAGATGATATAGCCTCAACGCCGTTTCGGGCAGATTCGGAGACGATCTTGTCAGTCTCCTAAGATTTGAAACCATTTCTAAATAGTCTCGCCAAGTTGTATCTTCAATATCAAGAATTTCACGGAAGAATTTACACAGTTTTCTGTTGTTTCGATATTCCGGAACTTCTGCCAGCGGCTTCTTCGCCAGCAAATCAACAGGACCACGCCAGGCGCAACTTTGGATATCAATCCAGGTGGGACCGGATGCATTTTCTTGAAATGAACAAGGATCTAATATCAGTTTTCGTGTGTCGATCTCCTCGCTGCATATTGTTAGCAACACTCATGTTCTTGATGGTAGCGGGATCTTACCACAACCCTTCTCTCTGGTTGTCACTACAGTTGTCTGCGATTAATTCGTAGGTTTTCAATATTTTCTCTCTTATCTCACTTCCCCAAGTAAGGTATCTGCGTGTTTTATGCTGCCGTAGAACTTCTACGTAAAAATTGAGATCCGGCTCAAATCCCACCTCAAATTCGTCAAGAAATATCCAATCTCGAAGTACCGTATTCGCTTCTAAACCGCCTGATACCATCAAGAACGGAAACTCTTGGCCAATGCCTAACGTTTGAGCCCTGTCTTTCAAGTCTTGCAGTGGTAGGTATGTGTCTTTCAAGGCTCTGAGCTGCCCTCCTAAGCAAGTGACCTCTGACTGGGATAAGGTATCCACGATTGGAGGGCTCATATCGGCAACATAATCATCCCAGTGCTTCTTCAACGTGCCGATAATCTTATCGGGTCGATATCGTATGATATGTCGGAACTCAGTTGATAGGGATCCGCCGTCAAATTTAAGTCTTGGTATACGGCGTACTCCCAAGCCTTTCTCTAGCCATTTCAACCATGATGAACCATGTCGCCGGGTAGATGGTGGGAACAAAGTCGTATATTCAGATTTCAAAAATGACACGACACACTCGGGTATGTTTCTGCTGGGATCTCTTGGGTGTTCATAAGCTTTTAGAAGCTCATATGAACCATACTCTTCTGCAGTTTGGAAGTACATGAAATTCCGCCGAGATGTTACCTGCCTACCATTTGTTCCGTAGAGCCAAACTAGTGAGAGTCTGGGGTCATCTCTGTTCTCAAGATGCCAATATAAATAGCTGACATGTGTCATGGAGAAGGACAAATCGGACGCTCCACCACTTTGCAAATAATATCTTAACAACTGGTCGACCACTGTTTGGGACCGGATACCAGTAACACCAAGTGCTGTGAACAAGGCTTTCCGAGAGCTATTCGTTGACGCACCAGGATCCACGGTGGTGATGAGATCTCCAGGTATCTCAGGTCCAATTGCCGCCGGGAAGTACAGTTCTTCCTCCGAGGCGTCCACCCATTCCCCATTGTTCATGGGAATCAGGGGCAATTCTCGAATCATATTTATGAGTCCGATCGAGGATCTAGACAGAATTGATAATATGAGCGAAGCCGCACGGGAATGCCAATCGTCGTCAGTCTCGCGACACATCATTTTCGAACTGCCACTTTCTAAATCTTGCTTTATTCTGTGGTACATATGCATATCGTTGATATCATGGATACCAAACACATCGCGAAGCACATCAATATCCTCAGGGTCATACCGCAGGGAGAGGTACTTCCTATTTACCTCGGGCCGATCATGAAATAAAGGTAGTCCAGAAGAATCCAGATGAGTCGGTGGTAAAATCCGTAACATATTTGGCTGACAGGGTGTTGGAAACTCTTGGGAATAGAGTATATTTTCCACACGCAGAAGTCTAATGATCTCGGTTGGTAGCACCTCCCACACTCTACCAAGTGATTGGCCACTGGGTAAGTATTTTATCCATTTGTAACGAAGTGGAGAATCACTGCTAACAAATTGGAGAACGGCATCTCGAAAAGTCTCCGCTACACCCCGTAAAATATCTGTGTTTCGAGCTGAGTTGAGAACGTCTTCTCTATTCGCGGGCAAGATAAAATCAGCTTGGATTATGAACTAGTGCCAGTTAGTAATGAACTTTCTTAATATGGTAGCAACTCACACTGAAATTAGTTCTACGGATTGGAAGGAAAGCGAAGCAAGATTGCATTGATATGAGTGGCCGAGAAGCCTCATCCACAGGGAATGCCAAGACCACCTCGCACGAATGAATATTAGGTCGAGACGCGTGCAAAGTAAGTTGAGGTATATCTCTTTTTGTGATATAATACTGATCTGGTGGATTTTCCGTAACCGAAGTGTCGTCTGAGTGGTGAAGATCTTCCACAGACTTGACTAAGTGGACCATTCTACCATCATCCCTCTCTATCTTCCTGAAAGTTGTTAGGGTGCTTCTTCCATCTAGATGCCGACATTGGATTTCAATTTTTGTAAGTGTGGATAAGAATAATAGAAGGTTGTCGGGAATATCTTGCTGGAACTGAGCCACCAAGGAGGCGTAGGGGATGGCTTCCTCGGCCTGGAAGGGAGTCAAAGTCATTCGGGTGAGTGGACGTGCGTCGACAGGAATGAGTTCGTCCTCTAAAATAGGGGTGACAATCCCAAGCTTATCTCTGGTGGCACCTTCTCCACACCGAAACGAGAAAGAGAACGAATTCGATTGAATATGAATTGCCCTTGCGACCTGGAAGACAGACTTGAATCCGATCCCTTTCTCGCCGATGTATCCGCGATCTTTGCTCTTTGAGCTCCTTCCAATCCTGGATATCGAAACGACATTTTCCTCTACGAAACCATCCTCATTGCATTCCACAACAATACTTGTGGGCTGCACTTTAAACCTGATATAAGGTTGCTGGCCGAGCTGTTGTGCTCGAGTGAATTTATTGTCCTCGGCATTCTGGACTAATTCCAAAGCGAAACGCGCATTTGCGGAGCTAAGATCGTGAGAAATTCTAGGCCGTCAATTTTAGTAAAATGCAATACGTTGGGATAATGCTCGAAGGTGATATACATTTCTAGTGCATCTCCGAGCTGCTCCCTGGTGTTTTCAAGCGCTTCTAATGTTCCGGGGGCTGAGTTGTCACGATCCTCCTGACTGATCCATCCGTTCCTCCTGGCAGCTCTAAGTACAATTGCTCTAGCCTCTGCTGGAGTCATGTTCAGGGAGTTCGACATCCAAGGTGATGAAAATAAAAGTGATTCTTAGAGCTGCAAAACGCGGATTCGATTTCCGGGCTATGAAGGCCCAAGCTGATCAACCTGTTGGTGTTCTACCTAGTGACAGACAGGGCTCATGTTGGCTCCATGTTGCAGACGTGCCCCTTCTGGCTGACTGCATATCTCTATGCGCCCTGGTTTGGTTTTACCCGTGCCGAGGGAAGCGGGAAGGGGGAAGCGACACGCCAGAAAGACTATGGCTTGTGATGTTTCAGTGCTCCAGATGTTTTACAATCCCCGATGTGCAGCTCAGCTGAGGCCTCTTCCCCTCGGATTCCATCCCAAATTCCGTGAATCCCTTTGACATACAGCATGGCTGATGGAACCGTACCAAAGTACTGTACATGTACATGGAGAATAATATAGTTTTTGTCGGTGAGTGAATGACATTTGTCAAACGGACTTCCAAACTCATTTCATTTTATTTAAGCTAACGCCTTCCTTGCTCGTAAAGCCATAGACTAAAGACCTCAAAGAGCTCATTCTAGGCTTTATCTCAGAGCCGCAAATAAAAACCTGCTGCTAGTACAAGTACATACACATCAACATCAATGACGATCGAACTGAATCGTTGCTGTCCCTACTACTTGACCGTTCAAAATGTCTCTACATGTAAGATTTTCTCCTTTATTTCCGAACATAACCTCCACTTCATGAGAAATCTGATAGATGGTTTTATTAAGACGAGGGTTGAATTTTGTTTCAGAACTTCGACCGAAATCAAACCCTCTGGGGAATGTCGAAACAACATTTCCGACTTTTTCAACTCCTATGGCACGTTAGTTTCGTACCTTGAAAATCACCAGAATGGGTATTCGTGGATACGAGCAGTGAAGCATACTTGATTCCGTATAATAATCTGGGGGATCGTTTAATGCGGTTGAATATAATATAATAGTTGTAGATGCAGCTTCCTCAGGAGTATAGTTGGTCACAACAGTTACCTTCCTGGAAGTGTCTTGGAAAATCTTGTCGCCCTAATCTTTATCAATCTCTATTTTATTACCAGATATGATGTGACTGCTACATACTTTAGAAATAAGCCATTCAACTCTGTGACGACAATATTTTTTGTTTTCGAATTTCTCAAGGCAAGACTTTTCTTCTGGGTCCTTGCCTTCCCTGAAGGGCATATTAATACCAATACCGTAATGCCGTCGAGATTGTTTCATGCGAGGAGCAATTCCTTCGAGACCACGTAGGGCAGCGCCGCGAACTACAGCAGATTGCCTTCACGACAAATTATTAGCTAGTAGAACAGGAGAACTCTATAAAGATAAATAGAACGTACGGGTGCTCTGGACGCATTAACTTTATATTTCCATTGGCTTTGCCCCACTCTGCGAGAGCCTTGTAGAGGTATGGCGATTCACCAAAGCCGCCAACAAGAATGATTCGCTGAATCATCAAGGTCAGTATCTGGCCATTGTGGAAGTCAAGGAACGGAAATATTACGTCAATCGCTGCGCCCTTCTTCCTCCTCGCCTCTTTGACTTGTTGGTGGACTAGATTAGAGATCTCTGTAACAACGGGATCGAAAAGACCCTGTATATCCTTGCTATGCATCATCAGAGTCGGTCGTGGAATAATATTGACAAAACTTACTAAGTAAGTTTCACAACCTGGTCTTCTTCATCGTAAAATTCAGAATCCGGTATGTCAAGTTTTAGATCGCTCAGTTCTCGTATGTCATCATCATCATCATCGCGTCCAAAATCTCGTTTAACCGTCTCGAAAGATATCATGAACTTACTCCCCGGGCCTTTCTTTGAAAATGGGATAGTGTCGAACGGTTCTCCAAACCGCCTTGAGAGGAGAGAGTGAAGATTTCGGTCGATGTAAGTCGAGCCGCACTTTCCGCCTGGAAATCAAGACATAGGTCAGTTTGGGGGGTCATTCTTTGAGGATATCAATCGCATAGAGTGTCATACCAACCCCAACGCAAAGTTCATCAAACTCCAGACACGGCTGAACTTGGGTAATCGTATATGTGGTTATATCAACAGTCCCACCGCCGCAGTCACAAATAAGTATATGGTCGCCTGGCTAATCTCGTTAGCTGTGGACTCTGTATCTTTGAAGGGATGCATACCTTGATCTGGTTCAACGCATTAAATCCAGAATACCTCTTCAAGGTTGCGATAGCTGCCGCCTCTGGTTCTGCAATTGTAAAAATAGAATCATCAGGCCGACTCCCAAACCCTGCCTTCCTAGCAGCATTTAGCGTTGCATCCTTGGCTTCGTCCGACCATATTGCTGGCAGTGTGATCCAGCATTCCATGGGGGTAGCGTCATATGTTGACTCGGTCATTTCTTCACTCAACTTCAACGTCAAGTGTATATACAACTCGTGCAGGAAATCTTCGCAAACCTCTTCAGCTGTACGAAAGTCTGGCAACTTCATCATTCCCTGGCCCGCCAAATCTGCAAGAGCAGGATCGTCATACTCTCCCACAAGCGCATTCTTATCGAGCAAGAGCTTGGTCCAAGAGTACGATATGAACTTAGGGTGAACCTCAAAACCCCATTTGTTCCTGGATAGCTTTGGGTTTTCCCTCGTGTATGCAATCCGTGTCGGGACCTTCCAATGGGCATTGGCAGACTCCCCAGGCCAAGCGGAGATAATGTTGATGTCGTCTATTTCACTCCTTTCTGTTGTTACGTAGCTGATCCCTACAGAGAAGTAAACGAAGAATACTTTAAGAGCGGTGTATTAGAACGCTGTACCTGAAAATGTTGTCCCGTAATCAATTCCCACGATAATTTTATGGCCATTGCCTTCCGTCATGGAAACAGACTCCAAAATCTGATGAATTGGTCGATTTCCAAACATTTTGTGCAAAGAAAGTAAATTTTGTGTATCGCAAACCGCAGTTGCACCAATAATTTGTTTATGTTAAGTTAGGAGTTAAGACGTGTGATCACGATGAAGGCAGGGGAATGCTCTTGCCGCCAGGATCCCCTTCGCAATGACTCGTGGGACTCCTCCACATGTCACCTGCAGCTCAGAGTGTTGGTTGGGTGTTTCATGGCCCGCTCTTGGTGCGTATACGGGATTGCTACGAAGTAAAACAGCTGCAGCCACAAGGCTCAGACGATTGAGGGTCATTCAATAGCACCCAATAGAGTGATCAAATATTCCAACATCGAGGTTGCATTATGCGTCCCCCTCTTCCTGGCTGATCGTTGACACGCTGAACCACCTTTTTGGGTGATACGTCTTCCAAGCGCCCCTACATCTTGCGCACAACCAGAAAGTCGCGCAGCATCCTTTAGGGAAAGGTGTTACCATCCAGCCATTCTCAACTCTCAAGACATCGCAATTTCCACAAACTTCAAAACTGTCGAAACTGTGCCCATCTTTCGAAAGCACCCGTCTCACGATAATGCATCAAACTTCAAGCAGCCAAGTGAAATCTGAAAGGGAGATTTCACCAATATCTTCGGTCTCAGATTTAGGGCCTCTTGACATAGATACTCCACCAGAGAGATACTTGCCCCCTGGAAACCCTACTTCGCGAAGTCCTCTACGAGATATCGCTCATACCCGTCAATCAACAACCCCAACTATGAGCTCGGATCGGCGTCGTACATCAGTTATCCAACCACCTGCAAAGCAACCGTCCGGGACACTGGACCGGCGCCAGCAGCAATCTACTAAACAACAGTCCACTCCAAAGAAACAGTCACCGGGATTTTTCCGGTGGATCACTGGAACCACTGGAACAGATTCAATCGAGCCCGAAGCGGAACAACTGCTCAAGACGCAAGCAGATGAAATACACCACCTTACAATGCTTCTCCGCGAGAAAGAAGATGCTATAAAATCGGTGTCAGAGAATCATATGAAGGATAAAGAGCATCAACAACGGTATTTTCAAGACGAATGGCAGCATTGGGAAAAAGAAATTGAGCAGCACTACCAACAGATCGGGTCTCAAAAGAACGATACAATACAGAATCTGCAAGTACAAGTCCAAGAACTTGCATCGCATCGAAAGAAAATTCAAGAGAAATGTAATACGATCATTCGAAGACAACAGGAGGAGTCATTTAAACAGATGGAAACGGGTCGTTGGATTCCTAGGGAAGAAGGCCGAGTTCTAGCGGACTTCGAAAGAATCAGAACCCAGATGAGAACGTGGGCAAAAGGTGCAGCTGTCAAGAATATTGCAGCAATACAGGACGTTGCAGAAGAGCAACGTGCGTCTTTATTGGCTGCTTTGTCTCGTGTGGCAGTAGTTGAGAACAACCAGCTTCCACGCGGATTATCGACACCGAAGGGCCCTTCACTTCTCCTGAACGCTCTTTTGGCACACGATGTTTATACGTCACTCTTTCGGAGCCCATTTTTCTTTCTCAATGATGGCCTTGAGTATGGACCAGCAGGAGATGGACTGGACGACTCGCTGAACAAGATTTACGGTTTAGCACTAGGTTGTAAGTGGGAAGCATCAAGTGACGGAGAGTACCTGCTAAATATTTCAGCAAACGTGGAGGACGCACACATATGGCGGTCTCAAACCCTTAGGCTTCTTCTACCCCCACTACGAGAAGGCAATACGGATGGGGAGAAGGGTTTGCACGAGCGTACTAAGGGGATGATTGCTAAGGTGGCTGAACTGCATGCTTCCCGCTTCGCCGCCAGTTCTGCTCGGTATCTCATCGATACTAATAAGGCAAACGCCAAAAAGCTTAGTTCCATCTATCAAGAGGCCGCATCAGTTTCATACATGCTTTGGACACGAAAGACAGCAATGAGACTGGTAACGCTAAGTGATATGGGAAGCCCAACTTTTAATGTGGACAATTCGAGACTTAAGCCACATACTATGGTCCATCCTGACGACCATGATGACCAGCTGAAAGGCAGACAAATCACGTTGATTGTACATCCTCTCCTGCAAGTATGCGGGACAGATGAAGGAAGAGATTATGACAACGCGAGAGTGTGGGTACCGGCAGAGGTATGGTTTGACACTAGAGTGCCCTCGTAGTATTAGCAGACGGTTTGGAGATATGTAATCGTGAAGTGCTTGGATCAATGCGACTGAAGGCACTGAGGTGTGGATGAGATCACTCCAGAGGTGAAATTGATGGATACTACCATCTCGCCTGAGCTGCCGTTGTACAGAGAGAGATGGTGCCACAACTTTGTATGGATATGTGGGTCCTTGCCTAGTATCCATGGATTATTTTTGCTTAACCTTTGTAGTTAATGGGAAGTCTTTAAATTACGCAGAGCACCCATATCTCGTTCATGAAGCCAAGAATCCCAGTAAGTTGATGCCAAATGCCCCAATTGGCAAAGAGCAGCCCGGCACCAAGAGAGTGGCAGTAGGAGGTAGTGTTAGTCGCCCATATTTCAACAGAAATCGGCAACACCAAAACCAAATGTTCTGCAGTCCTGTCCCGGTTTGGAGAAACGATACCCTGGCTCTCGATTCACCGGGTTCTACATTTTACGAACTTGAAGGGTTGAACCTTCAAACGCCGCTACCTGAGGATGTTTCCACAAGCTCAGCTCTTGAATAGAATTTTGGTATTGACAAGACGCAACGGGATTTATATATTGTAGGATCACCCTTTGAAGGCTGAAATCTATGAGTCTTTGTCGCGATGAGCGCCGGTCAATTCCTGCATCTCACCGTAACTCCCCCCAGCACATAGTGCCAAGGTATGGGGATCTATAGACTATAACCTGGCTTATCATACGTATAAACATTGCCGACATAATCTGCGACGACCATTCACCTCACCAAAGTCCATTTCCGTCTTTGGACCAGAGCAGTAGCTGCTCTAACCCGACTGAGCCCTGAGTCAGCTGTATTATGCTCGGGGGGTGGGAAGGTATTCCGGAGGGTGGCAGGTGAGCGATGGAGGAAGTATGATACATTATGTTATTAGAAGCGATGGCTATAGAAAAGTGAGTAAAAGCGATTATTATCGCGGAGGCCATTTAATGAGTCGAATTCCTACAGACTACCTAAACATCTAAACATGTTGATTGCTCCTTCCAGTCGAAACACTTGCTGGAGGAAACTCCGTCAGAAAGACTTCGGCAGGACGGTTTAGGGTCGAGGTGCTGTGGTGCAATAATTATAGCAACCCCCTTCAGTAGTACGAGTATCTTCACACATGTCTCTTCTCACGAACGTTTCTTTAAGGAAACTTGGGGCGCGTCCAATGGTACTCAGGGGTCTCGCTGTCCACGCAAGCCACGTCCTCGACCGGTTTGCCCGTCACGGCTGCAGTAAACCAATCGAGGAATCGAACACCGTTGGTCTGACGAGTGTAAAACCTATCCAGCACATGGGGACGGCCGCGATTGTCCAACGCATTTTTTGATAGCACCCCATCATAGTACCCGCCGATGATACCTTCGTCGTGCCCCCAGCTGGTATAGGTGCAGAAATTGGGAATCTTCGCGCGGATATAGGCGTGGCCGTCGTCCAAATTCCCCGGGACATCGGGGGCGGCCACGCCCATGAGCTGCATGAAAAGGGCCTGAATACTATCATGCCTTTCGTTGTACTGGTGAAAGACAATTTCAGGATGGAGCTCGGCCGCTCGAATATAGAGATCCTCCAATGACAGGCTGTCGACGCTCAAGTCTTCGAAGCCCTTAACCCTCTTCAAAACGTTCGCCGTCCCCCAGGTTTTGAAAAGCGGCGCCAGTCTTTCGCCCACGCGATAGGCGCCCCCGCCATCAGCAAAATGGGTGACCGCGGCGTCCGGATAGTGTTGTGCGATGATATGAGTATAAAGGGGCGATGCGAGAGCCCCGGCGCTCCACCCCATCACCGCGACTGTTGTAGGCTCCGGGTACGTCTTGAACACCCAATCCAAGGCAGACGCTGCATTGTCGTAGCCCTTGTGCAGGATAGTGATCTTGCCCGCAGGCTGGCCACCCATTGCAGGCACGTCATAGACCGTGACCGAGTCGCCGAGAAAGACATCGCCGTTGGCAGTGGGAAGATAGACGGTGGTATAGTCAGCGAGCGGGTTCTCTGGGTTGTCGCTGTCGAAGACGCCGCCCAAATCACTCGGATCCTCGTCAAGGCCAGCATAGGGCCGGTAGAACCTTTTTCCATGCAACGCACTGTTTTCGCCCGTCCAGCATGCGCCGCCGCCGGCCAAGATAACGGCGACCTTGGTGGGATTGCCTTCTTTCACCCAGAATGAGTACGGAGTGCCCTGTGAGCATCCAGGCGCTGCGGCCGGCAGGACATTTCGCCAGGTGTATCTAACGGATTGAACAAGTTTGGTTTTCATGATGGTCTGCAAGACGGTAATGTATAAGGAATTAAGAGAGCGAAATACAAACTGCCAGTCAAACTGGCAGCCTTTATATACACGAGTTGTAACTGAACAGCTCCTTGTCCGTGCCATGCAATCTATAGTAGATATCACAGGCGCAATACTCGTTACGAAGCATATTGGGCCTGGAGGGATATCTGAGGCGCAAAGCTAACCCGAAATATATTTTAATGCTACGTATGTACGTTTCTCTTCCTTGATCTTCATTCAAAAATTATTAGAGGTGTGCGAGTAATACTAACTATATTTAGAGGGGTATCTGAGGCGCAAAGCTAACCCGAAATGCATATTAATACCACGTTTCTCTTGATCTTTATCCAAAAATTATTCGAGGCGCAATACTAACTGTATTTAGAGGGGTATCTGGGGCGCAAAGCTAACCCGAAATATATTTTAATACTATGTTTCTCTTCCTTGATCTTCATTCAAGAATTATTACAGGCACAATACTAACTATATTTAGAGGAGCATTTGGGGCGCAAAGCTAACCCGAAACGGATTTCAAAGCCGCGTCTCTCTTCCTTGATCTTCATTCAAAAATAGCTTAAATCCGAACCCCCATAATACAAAATCGAAGAATCAAAGACGCAATTATCATCATTGTCAGTTTGATTGTACTCGGCCTCTCAGTCTACTTTCTACCTACCTCTTACCACCACTACTACCACAAGTCGCAAAAATCATCAACCTTAACCTCTTGCCTTTCGACCATGCCGCCCCTTATCACTCTCGAGGAACATTATTCTTCACCAAAAGTTCTTGAATCTAACAAGACTATAAGTGCCTTGTATAACAATTTTCCTCCACATCTCCTCCATAAGCTGGATTCTCTTGGCGATGAGCGGATCCAGGATATGGATGAAGGAATGGTGTCTCTGCAAGTGATTTCTCACGGCCCTGGCGAAGCGACCCCGCCCGTTTGTGCAGCGGCCAATGATGATCTGGCAGCTGCCATTTCTAAGAATCCAACTCGACTGGCCGGCTTTGCTATGATCACCATGAGTCAACCGACAGCTGCGGCACGGGAATTAACACGCTGTGTTAAAGACCTTGGGTTCGTAGGTGCGCTGGTGGAAAATCACGTTGATGGACAATTTTACGATGACGAGCGATTCTGGCCCGTCTTTGAAACTGCGCAGGAGTTGGATGTTCCAATCTATATCCACCCTTGCTTTCCAGCTGAAAACATGGTAGGTTATTATAAAGGAAACTATGAAGATTCGGTTGCGGTCGCGTTAGGTGCTTATGGATGGGCATGGCACTCGGAGACCGGCCTGCACATCCTGAGATTATTCGCTAGTGGTCTTTTTGATCGCTTCCCACGGTTGAAGATTGTCATTGGCCATATGGGAGAACTCCTTCCGTTTCAGCTCGAGCGCATTATCGTGGGGTCGCAGAGGTGGGCAAAGAGACAGCGTTGTCTCAGAGAGGTGTGGAGGAACAATATCTGGGTCACGACTAGCGGGATGTTTACACTTCCTCCTCTAGCTTGCTTGTTACAAACGACTTCGATCGATCATGTCTTATACAGCGTTGATTATCCGTTCTCTACCACCAAGACAGGGTTGGAGTTTGTGGAAGAAATCGAGAAAAGTGGCTTGATTGTAGGAGAAGATTTGGAGAAATTTACTTTCAAAAATGCGGAAAAATTGTTGGGGGTTAAGGCTGGGGCCGATTAAATCTGATATGATATCTGTGACCTACAGGTAAAGAATATAAATAGTGTTAACTACTTGCTTAATTGCGAGTAGTGAATTAACAAGCAAGTCTACGAGCTATCTTATACTGACTCTATCGGTCTCCAAGGTATAAGTACTATTCAATTGTTCAAATCAATCAAATATGTATATAAATAGCTATCGTGCACTATGTAATAACGCCTTATAGTTTCAAGTTAATAAACTTAATAGGCTGAGTATCAGACTGCGTTCAGCATTGGCAGGCACACTGCTCTTAATCTAAGTTGCCAAAGCAGCGAGCGGCAGGGATATTTTTACCCTTAATGCCGCTTAAGAAAGACGTATTATCGTAGCTAAAGTCGCCTGAGCTAATATATACATTTTCAACCTAGTTATAGCGTAGATATGTCGCGTACTCGGTGGATAGCTGCCTCACAGTTGAAAAATATGCCTAGGAATTGGGATCCGACAAGAGTTGAAACATTGTCAAAGTAGCAGCTGTTAAAGAAACCGCCTCCGTCTAAGATTCTGTCAATGGCGTGGCACCATTATCGGCCATACATCATTAACGGCACGGAGAAGCTGTCACCGCTAAAGGCTAAGCTGCGGCCGGAGGTGTAGTAGACACGTTAGATGGCGGCTATTAGCTGTAGAATATAGATATATACCTTTTTAGAAAGTCACTATCGTCTTTCTTTATAGGAGAAACTCGCTAAAACCAGGTTCACTGTGCTCGGAGTCACCTATATATATCTCCACTGAAGAATGCCGACCAGCCGAATAAGGCCAAGGACTTGAGAGTGAGAATGAGATTTACAATAGAACGTGATTTGATCACCTATACGAACAAACTCCATACCTAGTAGGCAGCTAGATTCTCCTTATTCTGTAAATCTGTTAAGATTCTCTAGTACTAGGGGATCTCTTTAGACTTGAAATTGTAATACTCTACTCTCTTATATAATGCTACAAGATATAAGTGTTGACACCTCTACCAAGCACAACACTGGAGCTATCATAGCTAGCATGATGCATTAATAAAAGAGCAAATATATTACAAAAGGAGCGGCCGCGTGATAAAATCCACCTATTAGATAAGCATGCCTGCCCAGATCAAAACGTGCGCTTGCCTGACATAATCAGACAGATTCGTGGATGTATGCTACCGATTCGGTTAGTAATATATTTCAATCAAAGGTAACTTTCAATTAATTTACCTCCGATAGCATGGTAGCTTGAGCGATTCCCATATTCCGTCCAATCCACGCCAGACAGTCGCTCAAATAGACCTTTAGCGCCGGATCGACCACGGACATTTTCGATACCATATATAGAGTGTGCATTGAAAGCAAGCCGCCTACTGACGGGCCAGGGATCATCGTCATAGATGTCATATCCGAGGCTAGAGATTGATTAAAAAATACTTGCACGTTTTCCGCTAGGAAATATGGAATAGACGCTGTAATGCTCAGTGCTAGTTTTTGGCCTTCCTGATAGATCCAAGGGTCCATTTTGGCATCTTGCGGTAAATTTGTAGTGGCCCGATGACAGCGGGCTATAATGTCCAACACTAAAAGTTGAGATTTGTGGTAGGAGTTTATGATGCAAGCAACATAAGCTATAAATAATTAGTAGATATATTGTGGATTTGAGACCAGAGTATGCGTACGATCATAGTAGCCTAAAACAGGTCCTGGCCAGTAGCCTACTTCAGGTCTTCCATATCTCAAGGTTAGCTATGAATGAGAAAGTGGATAAAAAGGTCGAAAAACTTCGGGTATGGCCGAGAAAGATTCGAACTTTTTCAAGCCTAGATTGCAGCATCTCTCAAGCTACCTTAGAATTGCAACTGTAGTCGATAGACTTACCTAGTGTTATTGTGATTGCTAGGTATAATACCAATCAGGCTCGGTCTCCATTCTTTTGAAAGGCCCATTACACACTTCTGAAAATCCGTCCTTACTAGCTCAGCCTCCTGCTTGAGAAGCTGGAGATCATCGATTACTGTTGCTTCTATTTCATCGCCCAACAACTTCTCCGCTTTCCGTTTTAATGAGATTGTCTTGACAAAGATAGGATCAAGTGTTGCCCATGGGGAATGTATTAATGGGGGACAAAGAATACTAAAAGATTTTGATGTCTGGAGAGTGGGTGTGGCTATATTCTTAGGGTCCGAACCCTTCAAATCCTTGGAGAGAGGGTTGGTAAGCTGAAAGAGTTGGACCCCACAAACTAAGTCATATGGCGAGTATTTGTTCATGAGAATGGCTGATACCCCTCGCGCATGAGCCACATGCGAATCTAGTTCGCTACTAGTAATCGTAATGATCTATCAACGTCAAATAAAGTATTTAGAACTTGTGCGGACGCAATGCTCACCTCATACAGACCCAATAGCACAGCAGTTATAAGTGACTGAATCGTCGTGGACTTGCCCTCGTTGGAAATAGTCGAGCGAAAGGAGGGAAGAAAGTCAAAGTACAACGTCTCAGCCTTCTGCAGAAGCATAGGACTAGATGCCTTCTTCCCAAGGTTTGCCAAAGAGATGATCTTACATGACTGTGAAACAGTTGACGCTGGTCCGGCTTTCTCAATTAGGGATTCAAGACCATTCAGATATCCACGAGATACTGTGCGGTTTAATGAAGAAATACAATAATCGGAGATGAATGTTTGAAAGGCCAAGCTCTCTATTTCGGACCAATTAAGATTTCCCAGTTCGTATGGGAGAATTGTCTTTGGCATCGCTTCGTGTTGATCAGTCTCATTAGAATGTTGACGTATTGATTGTTGATGCGGTTCTCCGCAAATATTTCGAAAGAGGAGATCGCTCTCGGGTCGATATCCGGGACATTTACGTCTACCTCTGGTGCATCTGAGGCACGACTAATATGTAGGGATGAATTTAGCCCCAATGATTTGTATACCCCAGGTCGGGGTTATTGTGCGCTTGCCTGATGATTGGCAACTCTTGAATGATCTTTTAACTTACTGGGCGTGTCTCATCACACTACACCTTCTTGTTAGCATGATCGACCAACTGACTTAAAGTTCGAGAGAACGTGCTTTCTTCCTTCTCTGCTTGCATTCCTGGCATGCTTTTGAGATTCCATAGTTCACCATGGCCAAAAAGCAGGCAATATAGGGATCGTGTGATACAATTGTAGCCTTTTTGATAATTCCAAATGGTATGTGTTACTGTTGTGATTCGAAAAGCTCATATCAGTCGTCGAAGTCTGTGGGGCATAAGCCTTAAGGAACGTTATTTGCAGGGGCTATCCGACCCGGGCCGACCCCCCAGTCTAATCCTGGCAGGGGGAATCGAGCTCGCTTACCCTAGACCTAGACCCGCCGAGGTTGATATTTGGTGCCGCATATAGCTTGCGAGGCTGAGGGAATCGATCACCATGTATGATTGCTAGTGTCCTCATATCACTTCAACAACTATGCAATGTAAATCCTTAGCCTTTAAGTCCCGCACAGCAAGGAGTATTCATTGCTCCCACTGCTTGCCGATCCCTCAACCGGAGACCCGCTTGTAACCTTGTGTTACTATGTTAGTACCGTCAGCACTAACTACCAATTCCTCAGAGGCTAGACATCCTCCTGTCCCAGTGAGATGGATCTACCTTCTCCTCGATCAGTGTGTAAACAGTCATAGCCACTATGATCCCTCCGCTACTTTCCGCCTCTATCGCAACGACGCTCCTCATCATCATCTCCATCTCCATCCTCATCTTGCGCCGTCTGCGAATCTCATCCTCCCAAGCTGTACAAGCTGGGGAGAAATCCGCCCACGAAAATGACTACGACAGCCCATCGGGGCCTACCATGCTCAGCAAAAGCCTTGCATCGGCACTACCCGACAGCGTCATATTCCCACACGAGGCCGCCGCCTTCAAGCAGTCGATGAATTCCTACTGGGCCCAGCAGGAGTGCGAAGTGGTTCCAACCTGTGTCGTCCGGCCCCACGATGTGCAGCAGCTCAGCACCGCTGTCACGATCCTCAAGCGCGAGTTCGATGAACGACGAAAACAAACTGGTGAGGAACAAGTCGAAGGACTATTTGCTGTCCGTGGCGGTGGTCACTCACCGGTCTCTGGTGCTGCGAGCATCAAGGGAGGCATTGTGATAGATCTCGGCCGCTTGTGTGAGGTAAACCCCTCTGCGGATGGAACGAGCGTGGTCATCGGAGCTGGCTCCAAGTGGGCGGATGTTTCCAAAGTCCTAGATGAGAAGTTTCTCGCTGTTGTTGGAGGCAGGAACTCTGCTGTTGGGGTTGGCGGCTTGACTTTGGGAGGTAAGTTTCTACTTTTCAGATGCGTACCCCCTTTCGCCCTCGCTTCAATTTCGAGTTGGACCCCTAGGGTCTATATGATAATGGGATACAGATGTCCCGCCAGCATATCTACCATGACTCTATTCCAGAGCTGACATAGAGGCATACACAGGTGGACTCTCCTTCTTCTCCCCCCGCTTCGGCCTAGTCTGCTCCAATATCCTCAGCTACGAACTCGTCCTTGCCTCTGGCTCTGTCACCACAGCCTCGGAAACAACCAACCCCGATCTCTGGCGCGCTCTCAAAGGCGGCTCGAACAATTTCGGCATCGTCACAAGCTTCACGGCCCGTAGCTTCCCCTCCACCAAGATTTGGAGCGGGTTCCTCTACATGCCTCGCTTCCAAGCCTCCAAGGTCCTCGCGGCTTTCCACGAGTGCGTCAACAGAACAGATTCAGGCGGCCCCAGCACCACGTACCACAATCACGCTGCCGGCCCCATCACCTGCTTCTCCTATATCCATCAACTCGGCGCCCAGGTCATCTCTGTGAATCTCGTCTACACCAAACCCCCTGAGGACGAGAAGAAATGGCCAGTCTGCTGGAAGAGCAGCCCCTTTGCATCACTCTGGCGCCTCTGGAGCACCTGCAAGGTCCGTACTCTAACCAGCGCCACGGACGAAATGAACGGGCTCAACCCACCTGGCAGGCGCCAAGTTTTTGCCAACACTACTATCAAGAACGACGCTGCCACCCTCACCGCCGCTCACGCTGCCTACAACGATGCCATCGCCTCGTTCCGCCGTGCCAACGTCAAGGAATTGGTCTGGACGCTCGTACTGCAGCCGCTCCTGCCAGACTGGGTATCCAAGGGCGATGCTAATCCGCTAGGTCTGGACGACTGCACTGATGTCCCTCTCGTCATCGTGAGCTTCACAGTCAACTGGGCCGAAAGCCGGGATGACGAGTTCGTCAAAACAATGACGCGGAAGGTGGTCGAGCAAATTGATGCCGCTGCAGCGGCTAATAAAACAGGGCATCGATATCGGTACTTGAATTATTGCGCGGAGTGGCAGAGGCCATTTGCTAGCTATGGCAAGGAGAACTGGAACTTCTTGCGGGGGGTAAGTAAGAGATATGATCCGGAGGGCTTGTTTCAGAAGGGGTGTGTAGGTGGGTTTAAGCTTGACCCGGTGGATGTTGAGCCTTGAGATGTGGTTGTTCACGGTGAAAGCGTAATGCACGTGCGATACCTATACCTATACGGCTTCGACTCCCTAACCCCTAAGATGGGCATGTTCGGATCCGAGCATTCCTAACATACTTCTATTCTTTTGGTATTTACAATGTGCAGAATTGTGTCTGCGCGGATATAATTATCTGGAATGGAATCGAAGGTAGACAAGAAGGTGGGAAAGCGGACAAGCAGACTAGCGGATGACGACAAGTGTCTTCCAATGACTTTTGGCTGGCCGAGGTTGCGAATGTACTGTGGTAACAAATTTGGGATCCTTGGCTTGGTCATTTTGAGTCTCTTCAATGCTGCCGATTTCTGATGGTATGGTGAGCAGAATTGGGTCGAGGGAGCTGAATAGAATCCTAGCAGAAGCGGCAAGGCTTGCTAGCTGACCTTGTAATAAGAGGAACAACTACTAACAGAATGTAGGTATTTTCACATTAGATCTGGAGACCAAGTTACTGAATCCAGATGGGATTAAGAGAGCGGATACACGGTTGTAATTGAGGTTCCCCTTGAGGTTCCCTATCTAGAACTGCTAATATGTAGTACTATCCAGACATATAGAACCAAACAACGCCTTATGTAGCAGATATCTTGTGGGAGAAAAAGCACATGTCCCAAGTCTATTCAAGGACTGCGGACTTGACAACCATCTTGGGTTTGACAAACATCGGCAAATTGACAGATGAAAGAGGTAGGAAGAGAAGAAAACGATGTGGATCATGTATCTTTGTCACGTGTTAGGGTAATAGTTACGGATCTAAATAAAATCATTGAAACCTTGAGCTTTCCAACAATCCTAAGGTAAGGATCTAAGCGATGTTGGCCTTGATACCCGGTTTACTGTTTAAATAGATAGTCAGACATTGTCTAACAGAAACCGCAATGACCCAAAAGGCACGAAACATGTTGCGGTGAAAACTTAACAGAAGCAACCAGTAAACCGTGCCAGTGGGCCGTAGCTAATCCCATATAAATATCTTGAAATTAATATTTTACTTGATAGTATATTCAGCAGGTGAGTTGAGCAAACTCGATGGAGAGATGAGGCTGACAAAATACATTATGATGTAAAATGCTGGTACCCGCGTTGGCTATTTTGAAAACAAAGGCAAAAGATAGACCGGATTAGCAAACTTTTCTGGCATTCTTCAAGTTGATAGGAAGGAGCCAACATGAAGCAAACATATCCAGCTTAGATGTGCAAATAACAGAGAATGAGTTTCCAGTTCGTTCATCTATTTCCTGCAATTGGCTGCGTAGGGTTTGTATATACCTATCTAGCAGACCTGGGAATCTTTAGCAGGTAGTTGGACTGGACCTATTTTCAACTTGAGTAAAGAAAAGGAAGATCCTAATTCAAAATCTAACCCATAAGTAAAGTGATTGTTGCCACTAGCTGGGGCAATAGAAGCATCGTCCTCCCTCAATCAATTCACGGCCATTCAATTAACTGGCACTACAATTTGTTGTGGGTTATGTCGATACCCGGATCAGCACGTTTGTGTTGCTTCCCGCCTTCCGCCGCGCGACTGCCACGAGCCTTCCGGTGAGACCAGTCTTATCTGATCCAACTGTGAGGATAATAGGATCAGCTTGTCCCTCAACTTCAGCCTTGCTTCCCTTCACTTTACTCATCAGCTTTCGTCGGAGAAAACCCCGATCTGCTCGCTTGTTAGAGTGCCTCTGGGGCTTCTCCCCGCCAATTTACAGGGCCTGACCGCCAGTTCCCGGGCCTACCGGTCAACCCCAGTTGGGCCCTAACCAGCCCTTAGTTTAGCCCTTATCCCAAGACTAAACCTAGGCTTATCGAGCCCCTAATTCACCGCCCCCAGGCCACCNCCCAAGACTTCCCCAAGACTGCCCCAGGGTTTCCCCCAGCTTGGTACATAGGTACTATAAACGAGTCGCGTCAGCGTCAGCAGCTTCTCGACCCTCCATGAACACCAGTTCCGATGCTGCATGGAGCGTTGCCTCCTCCTCCATCATGCCCGTGCTTCCACCAAAGTCAAATCGGCGAAGGGGAACTACACCCAGCAAGAAACAGAACAAGGCAGATGTCTGGAAACGCGCCCTAGATGTCATGGGCTTGGAGCCGTTGAATGAGCCATCCACAAAGTCCGCCAGCTCCGCATTCGCATCCTCATCCTCGTCCGCTTCCGCCTCAACGAACTTGAACCCAGACGTTTCGACAATGACCACGCCCGAAGCAACGCCGGGACTCGGGGAAGCCTCAAGCTCGAAGAGGCCGCGGTCGATCCTCGATCTGCCCGTGGAGACCCAGAAGGAAATCTTCAAGCATGTATGCAATTCCTGTACCTCTCGAATCTCACATTGGACCAGACCAGTGTAACCAACATCTGCCACACAAGTGAAGGCTAACAGCTCCCCCAATGAAATAGGCATCGGGAAACGATCTTATAGCCCTCTCACTCGTCTCGAAACATTTCAGACATCTTGCGGCGGAGCAGCTGTACCGGTGTTTCTCTATTGTATTCTTCGACGATGACGATCCCTCTACGGGGTCCCCGATCGACGTTCTAGCCGCCGGCCTGGAGACCTTTGTTTCGAGCGAATATGATTATGGCAGCTATCTAAAAGATATCTATATGGAGCCCGTGGCAGGCGGTGAGAAGGGAGAGCGCGCATATCGTGACTACTCGTATGACACGGGCTGCGGCAAGTTCATGAATACCCTCTTTCTCCTGACGTTGCGCAAAGCCCCCGCACTGGAAACATTCTTGTGAGTTTAGTCCCCTTTGCAACAGAGTCGGGTGAGGAGCTGACGCAGTTTACAGCTGGGATATCCGTGTCGAGTTAAGCCGTCCGGTCTTCCGGGCACTACATCAGATTCGAGCGCTCCAACACCTCCGGATTCGAATGCACAGCGGCCCCTCGTTATATCAAGCTCCTCCAGCGCTACCTCCAGCGCTACCAGCACCAGGTCCGGTCCACTCCTTGGGGCCACCCCCACCGCCTCCCCACCTCCCACCTCCTCCAAGTGGCTGGCCACAGGGTCCCCCTCCGCCTCCCGTGTTTGTCTCAATCCCTTCTCACAATGGCCCTTCTATGGCAAGTCACCACTATCCACCGACAAGCTCTAATTCCTTCGCCATGGGCAACAAGTATGCCTCCAGAATACAGACCAAGGCTTTGAAGAACCTACTTCCTCCAATTACAAGGTCACCACCGACCCTCTCTGGCTTCAAAAATTTGAAGACGTTGGAAATATTGGATATGGATACACTCGACTATACTAGTGAACTGCGCGCTTGTATCCGAAATTCATCATCCACCCTCACCACCATGAGGATCTCGTTTTCCGAGTTATTGGCCAATAAATCGAGGAAACCTCCACCAGAAGTCCACTCGGACACCGATTCGGAAGTCGATGATGAATTTGGGCAGATCATTCCTCCTGGGCCGCCACCGCCGGGTTTCGCATCAAGCGGGAATGACCCCACAGCTCCATCTAAGACTATCAAGGCACAGGAGGAAAAGAAGAAGCAAGACGACGTGCTGCAGAAAATCTTCGGAATCCAGATTGCTAAAAAGGCAAAGCCCGTGCCTACGGTAAAATCCGACCCTGAGCCGTCAGCTAAGAACGATGGAGATCCTAAACTACTCTTCATCAAAAACCTTGAACCCGTTGCTGCTAAGCTAATGTCACAAGTCAAGTCTGGAGGCTATCTGGCTACGGAAGGGAAGAAGGTCCTAGAGATGATTGAGAAAGCCGCAAAAACCTATCTCGATAGTGTCGAAAATGCCAAAGAGAAAGAACCCCAGGCTGCCAGTGATGGTGGAAGTGCGAAGGAAACTTCAGCTAGTTCCACGACGAGTGCAGATGTCTTAGCCGGGGAGGACAGTCCCACGAGCGGTGATGCCGCTACTAAGGAAGCAGGTCTGTTTGACGATAAGCCGCCAAAGCCAAAGAAGACTGCAAATGCTGATCCGGAAGTGGCAAACCCGGATGATATTGATATAGAAGAGCCAGAGGGGAAGGAACTTACGCTTGAAATTGACGCTCCAGCAGTCGAAGCTGCCACTACCGATGAGGCGAGCCGAGCTGACGTGGGAGGCGCGAAGTCTAGCGTTGGCGAGGAATCTCAAGCCACCCTTGCCGAAGGAAGTCGAGGAAAGCTTATGGTGCGAGCAACATCACTCCACTCTACACTTGTCGATATCGAGCAGGAAGCCGATTCGCTTCAAAGGAAGTTGGACGAGCTGAGAGAACGGATGATCGATACAACGCCCACGCCCACCGATCTTGAGGCACTCTCTGCTACCGAGTCTGAGTTCCAGAAAGTTTCGAATCGAATGGCGGAATTTAAACTCAGTATGGAGGAGTTAGATGAACAGGTGGAGGAAACGTTGGGTAGGCCAGAGAAACTAGGGAATGACAAGATGAGCGAATATGTTCGTAACACCCGGGGACTGGGGCTCAAGACTCTTGCGATCTACCTAATTCCCGTCAAAGCGCATATTCTTTCCCGCGCCATTGACCTCAACGTCCTAGAGGACATTACGCTCCTCAACGTCGGTCCCCAAATCCCATTCTGGAATGCCCTCGCTAAAGAAAATACAATCTCCCCATTGCCTTTAAAGAAAATCTACACGGACAATGTCACATTACAATTCTTGGCGTTTGTTTCTCAATTGGAAAACGTCACGGAGCTTTTGTTGTTAGAGAAGCAAAAGGGCCGAGTCGAAAGCACTGCTGCCAAGACAAACGTGACAATCGAGCAGATTCGAAAAGTTGTACTGAAGAAACACGCTGGCAACTTGAAAGTTTTGATGATGAAGAACGACTCTGGCCCGGATTGGGATCTAAATGTCAAGACAACAATGCTCTTATGTCTTCGTGCAAAGCAATTGGAAGAGCTGTCTGTGAGCTTTGGCACTAGGTCAATGGTATGTTATCTTCCTTCTGCTTATTCAACGCAACTATGGCTAACAGGGGCTTCATTTAGCATACTCTTCTTCAGTTCATGCCTGGATTGACATCCCTCCGCGCCTTGCACACCAATCAATTCCGCACTGAAGATACTTGTGTGTGGGTTATGCGCGAGTTCCGCAAGTTTACTGTTGATAACGTGGCGCACAACCCGGATATGAAGCTTGAGTATCTTGCTCTCGATACAGTCGTTGACCGGTTGGTCCGTCGTTCGAAAGCGAACGCATCGCAGAAGGCGACTGTGGATAAGAAAGGCAAAGGTAAGGCAGCTAGTAACTCTAAGGTTCTTGCCGAGATGATCTTGGGGCCAGGCGGTACGTGGCCAGATGGCGGAGTGCTTAACAACTCCGGAACAGCAGGAATTGGCCCCAGTGCCCTAGCTGGACCGCTACTCGACATGCAATTGAGTTCAGACGAGGACGACGACTCGGCGCCAGTGGTAGGGAAACTGGGCTTGAAGATTGAGACCGTGGATAATGTTCGGTTCCATGACATTGTCGGCGTGAGGATATTCGAGAAGGATGTCATCGGAGGGCGTCTATAACACATACCTTCGGTATCGAGATTCATGGTTCAAGCTCGTGTTGCGTGAAATGATGAAATGGCTTGGCTTTTACAGGCACCACATGGAGTTTTCATGAGCGAGGCGCGACGGATTTAGGGCAAAGCAGTTTGTTTACCCTGCTTGGTACAATGGGGGAGCGTGTTTTATGATGATATGAGACGATACATATTTTTTCGTTCCTGTTTTACTCCGTTTTGCGAGATGGCATCACAAGGATAGCAGAGTGCAGCTAAGCTATTTCTATGCATTTTCAACTACTGGCGGTTGGTGAGAATTAATATAATTTTGTGTGAATGCCTCTAATGACCCCGACCTTGGAATGCCTTTTTCTCGTAGGATAATAAGATGTTATTGTGGGAGAGGGAATGTTCCCGCAATAACAAGTCTCTATAGACGAGAAACTACCTATCTAAAGCAACCAGGTGGTTATCTTAGTATATAGCATTTTCCCCCTTAAGTCAAGAACTGTAAAGTGAGAAATATAGTAGTTCCGCTACCACTGTATGTAAATGGCAGAATATCCACCTGCTGCTGGCATCCCAGCCCCTGCAATGGATCAACCCGCATTTCGGGAAGGCAAATAGGCTCATGCGGCGGCCCGTAGCCGAGCCCCCAGAACAAGTGGAGTTCTAGAAAACGGGGCAGATCTTGGCGGTTATGGGCGTGTAGTTCCAGCTTGGCGTGAATGTCGACTCAGCCTTACTCCTCTCCAGCATCACAAATCCTAGCTAGACCCCTAAGTACTAGGTCACCTATTCTACGCTTGCAGATGGACAGTGTTAACTCAAGGCATTGCTTGACAATAGATGCCCGTCGGACGGTAACACATCCACGTCAACAAACGGAACCAAACAATGGCAGAAGCTTTTGCTGTAGTCGGCCTTGTTGCTGCCATCATTCAATTCGCCGAGTTCAGCTCAAAGATTGTCGAGAGGCTCCAAGATTTCCATTCGAGTGTGGACGAGGTCCCGAAAGCCTTCCGCGACATTAAGGTAGAGCTGCCTTTGTTGCTCGACACACTCAAACGGACACAAGCACAAGCAGAATCTGGGGATATTAGCAGGGAGACCCAAGAGGCACTCTTACCGGTCGTCAAGGGATGCCGTTCTCAAGTAGATCTGCTTGACAGCACACTCGTCAAGGCGCTTCCTAAGCCAGGAGACTCTTCATGGCGACGAGGCATGAGGGCGTTCTCGAGTGTAGGCAAAGAGAAGAAGGTTGAGCAAATCACTTCGAAATTGCACAAATACGTACAAACCCTCACATATCATCAAGTGACCGGTCCAGCAAAGCTAGTTATACGGCCATCAAAGCCGTGCTTTATAATGCCTTTCGACAGAGATCAGAGCTTCGTTGGACGTGGGGACATATTGGAGGAGATACAGAGCAGGTTCAACAATCAGCGTCGAGTAGCTCTTGCTGGCATCGGGGGTGTGGGGTATGTATATCCTAGTAAAAGAGGGGATTTACTGACATTAATAGGAAATCCCAGATAGCTATTGAATACTGCTATAAATGGCACGAACGACACCCTCAAGGGCATGTTATCTGGATGCATGCCAGTACCCAGGCCAGACTGGATCAAGCATACAGGGGCGTTGCGAGAAAGCTACATTTAGCTGATTGTGACAATCCAGAGACTAATATATTTGAAATGGTATTTGAATGGTTATGCGATGAGGATCATGGACCATGGCTACTCGTGGTAGATAACGCCGATGATATAGAGACGTTTTTCGGTCCTACATCTGACACGTCACAAGTAAGAGGTAAATCGGCAATACCCCTTGCTAAGTTTCTCCCGCGAAGTCCGGATGGCTCTATGATAATCACGACAAGGGACAAGAGGATTGGTGACAGATTGGCAGATAGAGCGAAGACAATTATGGTTTTGCCTATGGTAAACCGAGAAGCGGATAATCTATTGCGTTTGACCGTCCCAATCCAGAGTGGTTCAGAAGAAAGCGAATCAAAGGAGCTTCTGGATGCCCTAGGATATCTACCACTTGCTATCACTCAAGCTGCAGCTTTTATCAATGAGAATACTATGACGGTGGTAGAATACCTAGAAGCCTTTTATTCTAGTAATTCGGAGTTGCAAGAGCTTTTGAGTCAAGATTTAGGAGATCCTAGAAGAGATTTGGATACACAAAACTCTATTACAAGAACATGGAAGTTATCTTTTGATCAGATAAGCCGACAAAAGCCAAGAGCTGCAGAGCTTCTCTCTCTTATGTCTGTTCTGGATCGGCAAGGTATCCCAAAGACACTTCTTCAGAATGATAATGAACAAGGGATCGAATTCACTACTGCTCTTGG
The DNA here is from genome assembly GCF_003357145.1 of Venustampulla echinocandica. NCBI lineage: Eukaryota > Fungi > Ascomycota > Leotiomycetes > Helotiales > Pleuroascaceae > Venustampulla > Venustampulla echinocandica. The sequence continues at coordinate 516,218 of NW_022474209.1, forward strand.
AACATTGCAAGCCTTCTCATTGATCGGCATTGAGAAGGGAGGAACAAAGTATGAAATGCATCGACTCGTGCAATTATCAACACAAAACTGGTTGGAGTTGCAAGGTACAAAAGCGAAATGGCAGGCTAAAGCACTAGGCCTATTAGCAGGAAGATTTCCGAGTGGTGAATACGAGACATGGAATGAATGTGAAGTTCTTCTTCCACATGCAGAGGCGGTCGTCGGTTATACGTCTACGACAGGTTCTCATTTACTGCAATATGCAGAGCTTTTGCAAAAGTTGGCCAGATACGACACCGAGCAAGGTCGGTATAACATATCTCACAGCAGGCTCACGAAGTCATTGACCGTTCGTGAAGCAGTGTTAGGGGAGGAGCACACGGACACACTAGTGAGCATGAACGATCTGGCGGTTGTGCTCAACTACCAGGGCAAGTACGGCGAGGCCGAGGCGATGCACCGCCGGGCGCTGGAGCTAAGGCAGACGGGGCTTGGGGAGGAGCACCAGGACACGCTAATAAGTATAAACAATCTAGCGGTTGTACTCGTATGCCAGAGTAAGTACGACGAGGCTGAGGCGATGTGCCGCCGGGTACTAGAGCAGACAGTACTTAGGGAGGAGCACCCAGATATGCTACATAGTATGATGAACCTGGCGAGTACACTTAGCCACCAGGGCAAGTACGACGAGGCCGAGGTGATATACCGCCGGGCGCTAGAGCTATGGGAGGCGGAGCTCGGGGAGGAGCACCCGTCTACATTAACAAGTATGGACAACCTAGCAGCTATACTCGTAACCCGGAGCAAGTACGACGAGGCCGAGGTGATAAACCGCCGGGCGCTAGAGCTATGGAAGGCGGAGCTCGGGGAGGAGCACCCGTCTACATTAACAAGTATGGACAACCCAGCAGCTATACTCGTAACCCGGAGCAAGTACGACGAGGCCGAGGTGATATACCGCCGGGTACTAGAGCTAAGGCAGATGGTGCTCAAGGAGGAGCACCCGGACATAGTAGCGAGTATAAATAACTTATCAGAAGTGTTCGAGAGCCAGGGCAAGTACGACGAGGCCGAGATGATACTAGTATACTATATTTCAGGCTATGGGAAGACACTTGGTGATATACTCTAGTATATCCAGAGTATTATATAGCTAACTTATACCTGAGGAACGGAGGTTGAGTAGTAAAGAAAACAGAGTTTAATTCTAGTTTTTATAAACATATTATATTTCATTTCCCGGCCACCCACCCCACCACCGGCCAACATATTTGCGTCTCTTATATGCTTCTTTCCTTGGGCTCTTTCAGATTTTAGGAGTGTCTAGGTAGCGACGAAAAGATATGTTGCTTACTGATATCATTTTGTTCCAGGATTCGGACATCCTTTTTACAATGAATTTCAATATTATACTCCTAGTCATAAGTAAGGATAATTTCCTTCTTCTTTTTTTTTTTTTTTTTGGCTACTACAATATCGTCTTTGAGCTAACATCAGCTAAGGTTTTAATAAATCTATAGTGCTTACATTACATTTTCTATTAATTTCAGGTTTTCCGCTCTCGGGCATGCGCGAAGGGAAATCGAACCTGGAAAACATCAAGCATACATAATTCTTCAATTGGCTCCGCGGCCGATTCCTCTGGGGCTTCACCCCCAAATATGACTTGGCGTTGGCGCTACAAGATAAGAGTTGCATGTGCTACATTAGTCTAGAACTGGCCGCCCGCTAAGTTAAAAACTGGCCTATGCAAAATCTTTGATGCACATGATTTCTGCCCATAGAGAAATAAAAGGCACAATATTAACAAATCGTATAGTATAATCTCCAACCATAGATCTAATTCAAGGTCAGCCATAAAGTGTTCTCCTTTTCTGTTAACCCTTACTAAAATTTGAGCACTCCTTATATCCGATTCCTCACCGCTTGCACTTGAACGTTATCCTAGAAAACAAGAGAACCCATCTTTGTTGCGGGTATGCCACGAGTCACGCACTACGACATTGAGACAATACAAGCTATCAGCCGACATCGATAAGACATACATCAACTTCAATATAGATACTATCTATATAAACTTCGAAATCGGCAGCTTAGGTCTTTATCCTCTCCGCCCTAGTGACAACGACGCCGGGTTTAATTTCCTCGCTATTGATATCAAGTGGATCTAGTGTTTTGGGGCGGACACATTTATGAGAAAAATTTGTTGGTGCCGACGGCTTCGAGAACTCACTTTTCCGTTAACTTTAACAAACTGATAACGAAAGATTGCAAAAAGAGCCTATCGAAGACTTGCCGTCTGATATTTTATTATCTTATAATTCGAGAGATTATATAATCCTTTATTTCGAATTTGATAAGCGTTGAAAGGTTGTAGTACTTAATTAGGGGAGTATATTAGTTATATAATATCCCTATATCAACCTAGAAAGCGACCATTATATCGAAACATCTGGCACCTGTGGGGTAACTCGGGTCCAGTGGGTAAAGATTCCAAGGGGTGACCACTGGTTTCTGCGTTACTACCGCTCGTTTTACATTGGTTGCTATTTATCTACATTTCCAACCTAAATTTAACCTACGAACGACGTTTCGAGAATACATCCGCGATCCGCTCTCAAGCGCCCATAATTGCTGTACGAATGGCCCCAAGAACGACCGCGTCAGCCCCTTTCTCACTCTCTCCTACTATTTTATCCTTGCTCTCCGCACCGACGTCTTGATCGGCAAGATTGGCAATTTTCCTTGTCTGTATTCTTTCGAACTGCTCGCGCTTTTGTTTCAACTTATGGTATCTATTCCGGAGAGCTTCTATCTAAGTTCTTTTTCTTTATACTGAGCCAACCCTATCCCAATTTTATTCCTTATCAACCCCAAATCATCGTTTCACAAAAACTATCCATTTCCCCCATTTCCCCCTCAACGTGTAGCGGTGTGAGTTCAAACAGCCGCTCTTAGTATCTAAATCACTATCTTTGAGCAATTCTTTCGTGACCCATTACCCAGAATTCTTCTTCCCCACAATTCAATTGGCGTTTGTGGTGATGGTACATGTCTCTCTTGAGCTGGGGGTATCATTCGCGATGATTCCCGGAGCAGAGTATCGCTTTTCGTGGTAATTATTTTTATATTAGAAGCCCCTCCCGTGAGGGCAGATCTTTAACAACGCTTTCTATGACCTCGAGGAAACCTTACACTACACTAACTTCCTTCTTGCCCGTTCGCTCTTCAAATCTATTCTCATTATACTGCAACACCTCCATCTGCACCGTAACCCCGCCGTCTATACCATCGCCAAACTCGGCACTCCTCCCGCTTTTTAAACTCCCCACCGTGACATTCGCATGGGATCCGTTCTGGGGGCTCCTCGACGTTAACTCCGCCAGATCCTCATCGATAGGATTATAATTCTTCGCGGCACGACCTGGATTTATGCCCGTCCGGCTCGACTTGCTTGATTTGCTCGCCTTGCTTGCTTTGCTGGCCTTGCTCGCGGTGGTATTCCAGCTGGCAACGAACGCGCGGCAGGCCGGCACACACGCGCAGATGATTGACACGTGCACCTCGATGGCCGCCCACATCCAGGTCATGTAGCCGTGCCAGGTCACATCGTAGGTCTTGATGAAGACGAGTTCGTTGTAGTAGATGCGCACGCAGGAGGCGACAATGACGAAGAGGCCAGCGGAGAAGAGTGCGAGGACCTGGAGCTTCTGGGACAGGCGGATCTTTAATTTTGCGAGCGACCGGAAGGGGATAACAAAGATAGCGATGTCGAGGACGAGGCCTCCAGCACCAATGGCGACCATATATGCAGTTTCGTCCAAGCAAGTGCCTTTGGCGCCTGGCACGAGGATTTCCCAGTAGTAGCCGAATGGCCTAGGTAGGATTAGAGCTCTGCTAAAGCTTGGAGGTAGAAGGAAGCGTCAACTTACCGACATTCGAAGAAGAGGACGAGAAGAGTAAAGACCATAAAGATCATTACAATTGCTAGAGCAATTTTAGTGACTATCTTGTCGAATCTCGAGACGAGAATTCGTAGGTAGAAGATGAGTATAGCAGCTTTTGACAGAGCTGCAGATACAGCGTAAAATACTAAGCCGATCCAGCTAACCTAAAAAGGTGTTAGCAAAACTAGATAGATAACCCCGAATAACGAGAGAGCGATTAAAGCTATATAGAACAAGTAGAATATTGGTTTTATACCTTCCGACTAGCAACTCGATCTTCAGGAGGGAGATCCCAGATATGTACATCCCAACCATACTGTACACTAGCAAGAACGACGCAAATAGTAAGACCGATCGCGAATATCTAAAGGAAATATTAGCTTTGCGGTTGTCCCGGACGAAAGCCACCTATCGAACGTACCCAGGAAATAACAATAGTCACATCATCCAAGCCAAGGCCAGCTTTAGTAATAACCAGCCTCGCATAGAGACGAACGGCGACAAAAATAGTGACTATTATAATAAGGGTGGTCTGAACAATCAAGTTCGCTGGTCCTCTTCGCTCTGGGTCGATATAGTTTGGCTTCGGCCACGTCGCCGTAACCTCCGGGGGAGGGAACCTCATGCCGCCAGCTGTCCTAGGAACTTAACGGGTGTTGATCGGCCACGAAAGATGTGAGGATGAACACGCTGACTCGGCGGTCATCGGTGTTTTAAGTATGCAGCAGTACAGCCTGGGATAGGGGGCAGAGGCAAGAACGAAGCAAGTTCCGAACGACCATCCCCCTTGCGCAAATCTATGCATTCGATGGTAGCGACCTAGGGCTCTAGAAGACCTGGCGGCGGGGAAATGGTGGAGAGAGAAGCATGGAAGCATGGCCGTTGACCAATGCATATGTACAGTTCAAGACCTGCACGGACGGGAAGGACGTGCATGGAACACATGTAGATACATCTGTACATATTACCTCACTACTGCTCAGTATGGATGTCCGTATAGCGGTACGACGCCCATGGCGTGTGTGAACGTGTTTACTTCCGCGGGGCCAAAGTGTGATTGGCGACGCGGAGAAAGCAGTACGGAGTACGTACGTAAAGACAATGATTGCAGTGAGACAGTGGCAAATTGTTTGAAACTACCACAGTAGTAAATAAGTCCGGTGGGATCCGAGCCCTAGAATTGCTCAGCTCCACTCAGACTCTCCCCGCAAACCGAGGAGGAGGTCAGCAACGGTAGCGGACCCACCTTCCACGCACCACCCTCGCCGACCCGAGAGCTCGGGCTTGATGCCCCAGACGAGATAGGGCAGGAGAGTGTTTTAGCTAGCTACGTTCTGTACTACAGAGGTACAACAGTCGTGATAGGTATCGCTAGCAAAGAGCCCCTATCCTAGGACGGCTCCACAGCAATTTAACCTAACTGTATACAGCCAAATCACTATCGACTATTATACTTAACTACTACTCGTATCCCCTCCTTTGGCAGCCATTGCTTACGCTAGCAGGGGAGTATTTTAGGGTATGTGATAAGAGAAATCACGTTATTACTCCGCTAAATCTGAGATTGTGCTTATATAATACTAGTAAACAACGCAGGAGCCCAGTAGGAGTCGTGCGTTAAGGGGGGGCCCCTGCTAGCGTAAGTAATAGCTGCGAGTCGAGGAAGTCGTTAGTAGCTTAGTATAAGGCTATTCGGACTAAGGAAGTTTGGAGGATCTAGATTCTAGAGTCCTTTGCTAGCTATAGTCTATAGTCAAATTAGAGCAATTATAGCGAACTTCATCTGCGTTTTCGTTGGCATCAAAAAAAGGGGGGCTCAGCCAATCGAGCATTTTGATCAATTTACTAGCGAAAAGATATCAAATTAATTAAATCGCAAGCCTTATCTAGAGCTAGCTATTAAATTGATCTGATCGTAAACCTTGCTTAGCTAGAGCTAATTATTAAATAATAACTTGTAAGGGCAGCTAGCTCGCTTACCTCACTCGCTCGATACGTCGTACTTCTACGAGTCGCATTCCGACTATGACCAAGGCAAGCTGCTCCTGTATAAATTACAGTAGCAAAGGCTGATTATTTGGCACACAGGAATACAGTTAATTGAGGTGCGCAAGCAGGCAGGCAGGCAGACTAGATAATTACTATTACCCTAATATTATTAAACTGTTCTATTTGATCGATTTGATATATTTGCTTACTCGGCATACTTGCTTAGAGTCTGTTCGTTTAGGTAATAGGTAGTAGTAGTACTTCGTACGCCCAGCCACATAACCGAAACAGGGGCACTTACCTCTTTTCTGTTAGACACTGTATCAGTGGCTTTGACTACGGAGTATGCATGAACGATCAGTTTGGTACTTGTGGGGCAAGCACGAACCCAATTTGGAGACGTACTCGCCCCACAAGTACCCAACCCCTGCTTGTTGTTCATTTTGTTTTGGAGAATCGAACAACTGCTCCAGAGCATCATCTGTGTTTCCGTAAAGTATCATATCATTTTGATCAAATAGACGAATCGCCATTTTGGCCTATGTCCCTCATTTTCGCAGCCTCCGGCACGAATCCGGCGCGAATCCGTATCAAATTGACAGCGTGTCGGCGAATAATATCAATTTGATAGTATACGTACGGATCGTATCAACTTAGCTACTACCTAAGTAAATACAAGCAAATTGATCACATAGACCGAATAAAACAGTTTTATAATAGCAACAGTATTATATTATCTAGCCTGCCTGCCTGCCTGCCTGCCTGCCAGCTTGCGCACCTCAATTAACTGTATTCCTGTGTGCCAAATAATCAGCCTTTGCTACTGTAATTTATACAGGAGGAGCTTGCCTTGGCCATAGTCGGAATGCGACGCGTAGAAGTACCTAGGTACCACGTGTCGAGCAGGTAACGAGCTAGCTAAGGTACCTAGGTACCTTATCCCTTGGACTGGCACGCTAGTACACAGCGCTAGTAGGGGCTATGGCAGGGGCCTGCTAGAGACGCCCTCGTCGTCGTGATGCAGAATCACCTTAATTTGTTCTGGAATTCAATCAATTTACACCCTACTAATGATATCGTACCTTACAATCAGTATCCTAGCAAGGAGCTATTATAAAAGCTGCACCTGCTCCTAAATCGACGCGCCCTTACCCTCTTTCCCCTTACTATCCTCCTATGTGATAACTTTATTATACCGAATAATATACTAATACTAAGTATAATAATCTATATCTAGATTAAATAGTTTCTTACTTCCTAATTTAAATTATAACTAATATATCTTTACTTTATTATAGAATCTAAATAAAGAAGCATATACAGTAATCTGAAAATTTAAATGTCATGTGATGCAAGGCATGTGATCATCCACGTGATCGGCTGGAGAGGTGGGCGCACGTGTCGGGTGTCGCTCCAGAACCGTCACAGTATTTGTATTTGCTAGTAAGATAGTAGGCTTGACGGCGGCTAAGTAAGAAAACCCGAGGAGAGATATACCTAAAGCCATCCGGATGGTGTTTTGGCGCATCGGAATTGTAAGTGCAATAAGAACGAACCTATTGCCACGTCTCACAACAACAACACAGCCTCATCTCAACCGGAATGCTATCCTTGGCTCCAGTTATAGCCACACCCCGCCACTTCCTTCGCGCCAGTAGGGTAAGGTATGTACATGGATGAGCAACTACCTCTATAGCAGATGGATTTCTATTATGCTTCCAAACTTTTTTGCTTCTCTTCAATACCCGTCTGTTTATTAGACACTATGTCGTGTTGATGCTACACTCGCTACTATTCCCTCCGACCACTTCTTCACGAATTTAACCAGCGAAAACCCGCTCCCACATCAACCCTTCCCCTCCCTCTTGCACAATGGCCGATACGGAGGCTGAAGAACCTCAATTCACGTCGCTGGCGGCGCGCATCGCGGCGTTGAAGCAGCAGGGCGTGGGAACGAGTGCTGGCGGCGCCCGTCAGACCACCGGCAAAAGACCCCCTCCTCCACTTCCTCCATCTGCGAACCGACCTCCATTACCCACAAGAACACAAACTGCGAATAACCCCCCAATTGCTAGCTATGGGTCGTCGAGTACGAAGCAAGCGAACAATCTGCCAACTGGCGTGAGGGGCACCCCTCTTCTACCTCCTCCGGGCGTCGATCGAGACCGCCCCCAAAACCGCCCTTCAAGTCCGGGAAATGCAGCAAATACACCCCCTTTGCCCTCCCGCCCCAGTGGTCCTCCACGTCTTCCAAATCGAAAGGCTACTGAGCCTTCTCCCTCTCTACCACCCCGACATGGCTCTACACAGATGGTTCGGAGAGATTCCAATGCTTCAACGATGTCCTTGAGCTCTACAATATCAGCATTATCCCTGGGTCAGGCACCATCTAGCACTTCATCCGTGGAGTCCCAGAGGAAGATGCCACCACCGTTGGACATGGCAAAACTTCCCCCGTTACCACCGTCTCGGCGTGAGCTTGAGCAGCGCAAAGCAGAGGAGGAAGCAAGAGCACCGAAAATACCGCTGATATCCGTGAAGTCGGCGCCTAATGTACCTCTCAGACCCCCACCGCCTGTTGACCGTGATCAACCCCCGAAGATGCCCCCCAGACCAGGCGGATCACCGAGAATGCCCCCAAGACCAACAAGTAGAAATAATACGGAGGAGGAGAAAGCTCCTAAACAGCCTCCGCGAAGGCTTCCGCCACCAGCTATAGCGAGATCTGCACTTTCAATGGGGTTTGGTAATAAAGAGACGCCAAACCCTGCCCCGAGACCAACGCCAACTTTCACCAGACCTGCAGGCCCTGTAGTTCAGGAGCTCAATGCTGCGAACTTTGACAGTGTCGTTATGTCCGGAAAAGCCGCTTTTGTTGATTTCTACGCGCCATTTTGCAAATATTGTGTGGATTTGGAGCCAATATGGAAGCAACTCGGCGAGGACTTTGCTTTCGCACATGACCGATTGGTCATTGCGAAGATAGATGTGCATGAGCACAAGACTTTCATGAGCAGATTCGACATCCAAGAATACCCCACGATGCTTTACTTCGATGGACATAGCGAAACGCCGCAGAAGTGTCCTTTTAACCCCGAACTGGCGTATCTGACGAAATTTCTGGAGGGCAAGTCCGGGATCCGTGCTGCTGATGGGCCGAAGTCGAATGGAGTTCCACCACCTATTAATTTAAGCTCTAAACCATCCAGGTCCCAAATCCAAGCTGTGCAATCTCGGCCAGCAGCTCCCCCTCCGCCATCTTCTGGATGTCTTCTCTGCAGGGATTTCTCTGGTCCTGACGGAGTCGCTGCTCAATATCCGCGCCAATCTCTTCCCAAGACACATGATATTACTGGGTATCTGGCTGATGTTCTCTGTGGCCCATTTCAATCAGCCACAGATAAAGCACGGGCGATTTTTACCTGGCTTCACCACAACATCGCGTACGATACTGTGGCGTTCTTTGCCCGTACAGTTAACTATGGCGCTACACCTACCGATACAATTGGATCAGGGCTTGCTGTCTGTGGTGGGTATGCGGGAGTCTTCACGGCCGTCGCACTGAAAGCAGGACTCGAGGCTGTTATGGTAACTGGCCATGGGAAGGGCTATGGCTTTAGCGCTCTTAAACCAGGGGACCCAATTCCCCCCTGCAAACCTACGGGACACGCTTGGAATGCGGTCCGTATCGATGGCGGGGAGTGGAAGCTGCTGGACTCGTGTTGGGGCGCTGGGCATTTGTCGGATAAAGCATACAAGCAGAAGTTTACGCCAACCTACTTTACGGCGCCGAACGATGAGTTCGGATTAAAGCATTTCCCGAGTGATGAAGAAAACTTCTTCCGCAGCGATGGGAGGGTTCTGACTTGGGAAGAGTACATTGTTGGGCCGGTTGGTGCTGAGCAGGTAGAGCAATATGGCGCAGTGTCAGACCACGGTCTGGCACCAACCTCCTTCGCTCCACCTCAAAAGAAAATCCCAGTTAACTCTGGCGAGACCGTACGCTTCCAATTCAGCAAAGCCTGCGAGCACTGGGACCACGAAAAGAACGGGCAAGGAAAGCCATATTGCATGGTTCTCCGGATCAACGGCGTTGATGGGCGGAAAGAGGACTACGTCGCATTTGAGAATAACGATTTCTGGTGGTGGGCTGATGTCCCGGCCAAGGATCTGGGGGCTCCCGGGCAGAAGGTCAACTGCTATGCGGTTACGACCGTCAATGGGAAGGATGCGAGGGGTATGACGAGAAAGGAATATCTGGGCAAGAAAGGAAGGTGTGGTATGGGATTTGGGGGGGTTTGTGTTTGGGATTTGGTTTAAAGCGGAGGACATCGGGATACCCTTAAGGCAAAATATACAGGTAGTAATGTGATTATGATATTAGACTTCTTTCGTGCCTTGTTTTTCAACTCGGTTGCTCTTCTTGCGGAGCTGGCAGCAGATGAAATGTAGAATGCAAACAGCTTCACCGTGAGCCAACTTCGATTAATGAAAAGGGTGGGGGTCACGTGTACACGACGTCGATGAAGCTGTAGGATACAAGAGGTGACCAGATTCTACCTATATAGAAAGGTTCGCTTGAGGGATTGCAAGTTGTCCTTTGTACGGAATATCTAAATCTTGAGCACTAGGTACGTCGAGTCTTGATTTTACCTCTGGCTCTGATGTGTACCTAAGAGGTGTCGCTTAAAAAAGGGGAAGACGAGAGATGAATAGGAGCTTTCTAGTGTTTGTTCAAGTAAATAATGTGAAGGCTTTGTTATTGTGTTATAGGGGGGTTGGTTAATAGGATTGGTTGGCGCGCTACTTTCGGGAGGGATAGAAGGGTGCGTTATGAGGATGTGTCTTTGAGAATTAAATGAAGGTGGCCTAGCTTTGGCTCTATGGAGATTTTTTGAAACGGTTACCATGGGGATTTATGGCAAGAGAAAATGAAGATGGCGGTATGTAACTACCATATATGGCGATTGAGCTTCGATCTAAGGCTGACTCGACGTTTACATGTTCTTGCAATTATAGTAGTCACTCCTTGGGCTAGGTTTTAGAAGGAATCGAAAAGGGTGATGTTCAATTTGGGCGGATATTAAGATAGGTACGTAAGTGACAAGGTCACTAAAAAAAATCGTGTTATCCAAAGGTTAGGTAACGTTCTTCAGGAGTAAGCACGTCTTAGAGAGCAAATCCAAAAGCGAAATTTTTTTTTTTGGTATCACACACGCCTTGCTGCTGGGGGGATGTTTGGAATGTTACTTACAACAAGACGCCACATGCCCGGTGGCCCCGGGCTTGTTCACTCTCTCCCTGTCCTCATCCTCGTCCTCATTCTCGTCCTCGTCCCTAACTTGTGAAGCAGGGGAAGAACCCCGGTGCTAAGCTGGGCTGACTGCTATGTTAATGTTAGTTAAGCTTAACACATATAATCTAGTTATGCTACTTACTTGTTTGGCGGAGCATCACTTGTGCCGGGGTAGCATTCGCTCCTCCCGGGTTCCCCCCCCATAAAAACAACGAAAAATATCTACTACGACCTCGCGGCCCCAACTGTTAGTATCCCAGGCGGCCGTACCGTCTGTCTATACCAACTTGCCGCCGGGTGGGGATACACATGATCTTACATCCGTTTAGATACGGTTGCTGTGTCCGACACCTGTTAAATTGCCCTCGACGCTCTGGAAGAGGGTTCTCTTGTCCTACTGTTAAGTGAATTAGCAAACTGAAGAGTGTGGAATCAAGTGAGCTAAACAGCAAGGCGGCGGGTGACTTTTTTTACCTGTAACTTCGTTATTCTTGGTTATACGGACAGCTGGTCGGACGTGGGGTGGGAGTGCTGTGAGCGTAGCTGTGAGCGTAGCAATGAAGATGCAGCAATCAGAGTGCAAGCGCATTTTCCAGGCCAAAGCCTGTACATCGCTGTGAACATATACGGCATCTATAAGGAAATTAATTTTCTTGGTCTTGATCTTTGATCAAGAATCATATTGGTGAGGCATGCGACATAGAGTGAACCACACTGGCAAAATCACACCGACAGGTCCATGAACCATTAATGGTTTCTCTTATCTGCAGGTATGATTCCAATTTATGTGAAGCTGGCTTTTGCCTAAAATAAACAACTTGTTTAAGAAAATAACAGAAGTGGTTGCATATCCTTAGGATATAAAAGCTTGTACCTCTGCTACCTAGAAATATCTAAATTGGCTAGGCACAATGTTTCTCCTGCTGTGAAAGGAAAAGTTTGGCATTGTAGCAACAATAACATAAGAGCATTCCATACAACCTGACCTTAGCTAGGTATACGAAAGACTATCGGTAGCTGGCTCTCTGCGTCCCTAGGGCCCCTGAATCACACGAGATGAATCCCTCATTGTAAGCAACAAAGGAATAAAGACAACATTGAGTGCGCGCTCTAAGTGACTATGGCATATTTCCATATTGTGATTGATAATTTCCATAGGTCAAAATCCAATGCTAATAAAAGTGTCCAATTATTAAGCAAAGCAACTATATATTCTCGCATGCACTTGCATCCTATGACAATAAGTTTAGAACCCTGCTCTTGGTGGCTTCCTAATATTCTCAAATTGGGCGTGGTGGGCTACATGTCTTCCGTTCCTACCTTATCGTTGCCGTATTTATGTACCAACCTGGGTACTGAACGTGGGAGCTCACATCGACGATATGGGATATGCTCTAGCCCCTACATTGGAGTGGCTGGTACACTGTTTACTGCCCCAAGTTCCTACTTCCTTCCATCAGTCCGAGACAGCTTTCACCAATATCCCCTCGTTGCACAGTGTCGTTCCATATTTCTGGGGGGATGATGATCCAGGAGAGGAGCCCTAGCGATCAGTTGTTGGAACAACATCCCTAACCTCATGGCAATTCCAACAATTTAAGGTACCCGTACAGCCCAACATGGCCCCTCTTTGGACTATTGAGTTGCGATATGCTTACGTATCTTGTGACAATAAATGGGCTTGCTAAGTATCCCCGTGTCTTAAACTTTCCGAGTTGCCTGGGCAATGACTTAGCATACCACACTTACCACACTCAATACTTTCTGATAGTTTGGCGTGGGGTGATGTTGTACGAGCACGTCGTATCTTTGTTCTTATTATCTTGTTCTCTTTGTTCTCTTGTACTGTACCGTAGATCGTCGAACGTCGCACAATGGACGAGGCTTCGGGAGGTCATCTGCACCTGCAGGCCCTGACTCTTCGTAAACATGCTGACTAAGGCCACCTCTACACAGCATCCAATCCCAACCCAACCCAACCCAACCCAAACTCCCAAACCCATACACTTACTCACTTCCCTACACTAATGATACACAGCCTTCCGCCGCTTCCATCCAACAACACTGTTTGTTCACCCTCGCCCTCCAGGCGCAATCCCCGAAGCATTACTCGCTGCTGCGACGCTATACCAACGACGTGCATCGGGCCTGTTAGCCTCGCTTCTGCTGAGACATTCTCTCGTTTTGCCCTTTGATTCATCATTCAGCTGATCAGCACCGTCACCGTCCTTCCCTTGCTTTCCCTTCTGTTCCGCTAGCCGTCCATCGCCGCTGGATGAAGACAGCTCTTCCTAGGTGCATGAGACGCTTGGGACGCCACTCTTTAACGTGCTTGGAAGCCTCTGCGAGCTTGGCTTCTTCCCCATTTCAGAGCCGCAGCCTTATTTTACCAACATCTAAACTCACGCGCAACTCAAACTTCGACCAGATCACCTCCGCTCGTGGTCGCATTCAACGAAGCTCCCAACCTACTACCAGCAGCGCATTGTCCATTTCCAGCTTCCACACCTCCACAATGAGCGGCACCAATGGCACGATCCGCGCAAAGCGGAAGCAAGCTCCAGGCCAAGTCGACGAACGTCCGCAGAAACAGCATCGGATATTAAATGGCAAGGAGTCCGCGGGAGAAAACACGCCCGATGTGAACATGGGATTTGAGGATGTCATCGAGGTGGAGGAGCCCCGGATCATCGCCGCCATGGCGGACACGGCGGAGTGGCAAGCAGCTATCGAGAAGGTGGTTCGAATGGTCGTCTCGATCAGGTTTTGCCAGACTTGCTCCTTCGATACGGATCCGGCCTTGACGAGTGAGGCTACTGGTTTCGTGGTAGATGCGGAACGAGGGTAAGAAATTATTTTTCCGATTCTGGGATGTTTATCGCTGACAGGGTGCTATGTAGTTACATCATGACCAACCGTCATGTCGTCGGATCCGGTCCCTTCTGGGGTTTCGTGATTTTCGATAATCATGAAGAGGTCGATGCCTACCCGGTCTATCGCGATCCCGTCCACGACTTCGGCATTCTTCGATTCGATCCTAAAGCCATTAAATATATGCCGGTCACTGCCCTGACTCTTCGACCAGATCTTGCTAAAGTTGGATCGGAAATTAGAGTCGTGGGTAACGACGCGGGAGAGAAACTTAGTATCCTCTCGGGTGTCATCAGTAGGCTGGACAGAAATGCACCAGAGTATGGGGATGGCTATTGCGATTTCAATACCAACTACATACAAGCTGCGGCGGCCGCGAGCGGGGGAAGTTCCGGCAGTCCAGTTGTCAATATTGATGGATATGCCGTGGCACTGCAAGCCGGAGGTAGAAGTGATGGTGCAGCAACCGATTATTTCCTACCTCTAGATCGACCCTTGCGAGCGCTGAAGTGCATTCAAGAAGGAAAGCCCGTGACTCGAGGGACAATACAATGTCAATGGATGATCAAGCCCTTTGACGAATGTCGCAGGCTTGGTTTGACACCCGAATGGGAGTCTGCCATTAGGCATAGCTTTCCCAAGGAGACCGGTATGCTGGTAGCAGAGATCGTCCTACCGGAAGGACCATCAGACACGAAAATTGAAGAGGGCGATGTCCTCATCAAAGTTAACGGCGAGTTGCTGACACAATTCCACCGACTTGATGACACGCTAGACTCGAATGTCGGTGGGAAAGTGAAGCTGCTCATACAACGCGGTGGTGAGGATATCGAGGTCGAAGTCCAGGTGGGGGACCTCCATGCCATTACCCCTGATCGCTTCGTCTCTGTAGCAGGGGCCAGCTTCCACAACCTTTCATATCAGCAAGCACGGCTATACGCTGTCGCCTGCAAAGGTGTATTTGTTTGCGACGCTACTGGATCATTCAGATTCGAAAGCACGGATAATGGTTGGATCATCCAGACAGTTGATCACAAACAAACCCCTGATCTGGATACGTTCATCGCCGTTATGAAGGATATCCCAGATAAAGCTAGGGTTGTGGTCACATATAAACATCTTCGAGATCTGCATACGCTCAATACCAGCATATTACATATTGACCGCCACTGGTCAAGTAAGATGAGACTAGCAGTCAGAAATGACGAAACTGGCCTTTGGGACTTCACCGATCTTGCCGATGCATTACCAGCTCTACCTCCCGTCCGCCGGTCTGCCAGTTTCATTCAACTTGAGACTCAGCATCCCGCCGCAGCCAACATCGTCCGCAGTTTCGTTCGAGTTTTGTGCCATATGCCAGTAAAACTAGATGGGTTTCCACGAAATCGGAAATGGGGCATGGGAGTTGTCATCGACGCAGAGAAGGGCTTGGTGGTTATATCTCGAGCGGTTGTCCCTTACGAGCTCTGCGACATTTCTATTACCATTGCCGATTCCATTATTGTCGACGGGAAAGTCATCTTCTTACACCCTCTTCAGAATTATGCCATCATCCAATACGACCCGTCACTAGTTGATGCTCCTGTGCAAAGTGCCAAGTTAAGCACTTCGCACATTGCCCAAGGAGCTTCGACTTACTTCGTTGGCTTCAACCAGAACATGCGTGTGGTGATTGCGCAGACAACTGTCACTGATATCACAGCCGTCGCAATACCAGCAAACTCTGGAGCGCCAAGATACCGTGCTGTCAATGTAGACGCTATAACCGTTGACACAAGTCTAAGTGGGCAATGCGGGAGCGGTGTGCTCTTAGGGGAGGATGGAACTGTTCAAGCTTTGTGGTTGACATACCTTGGCGAGAGATCACCTGCCACATCGAAGGACACAGATTACCATCTTGGTCTTGCGACACCGACACTATTACCTGTGATTGAAAAGATCCAACGAGGCGAGCAGCCTAAGCTGCGCATGCTCAGTGTTGAGTTCAACGCAATCCAAATGAGCCAAGCCCGTATTATGGGGGTTTCTGAAGAGTGGATTAAGAAGGTAGCTGAGGACAACTCCTCCCGTCATCAGCTCTTCATGGTCCGGAAACGAACCTTTGAGCGAGGTGGCGAACCTGGTGCACTCATGGAAGGAGACTTGATCTTGACTTTGAATGGGAAAATCATCACCCGTGTGAACGAGCTCGACGTCATGTATGACCACGAGGTGCTCGACGCCGTCATCGTTCGTGATTGCGTCGAGATGAGTCTCAAACTGCCCACGGTGCCTGCAGATGACCTCGAAACCGATCGTGCGATCAGTTTCTGCGGTGCGATCATACAGCGGCCTCATCACGCCGTCAGACAGCAGATCAGCAAGCTTTATAGCGAGGTGTATGTTTCTGCGCGGACGAGGGGTAGCCCGGCATATCAATATGGTCTGGCTCCGACCAATTTCATTACCCATGTCAATGGCAAGAAGACTCCTGATTTGGAGAGCTTTTTGAAGGCTGTGGTGGGAATCCCAGATAATACTTGTAAGTTTGACCGACATTTCTCTTGGACTTTAGCCCTCGAATCGAAATCGCTAACTCTCCTTTAGATTTCCGCCTGAAAGCTATGACCTTTGACAACGTCCCATGGGTTATCACCATGAAAAAGAACGAGCACTATTTCCCGACCATGGAATGGATCAAAGATCCATCCGAGGTTTCGGGCTGGAGGAGAGTTACTTATGAGCAGGGAAAGCCATTATCGGGCGAGGGCCGTGACGGAATTAATGCTGCTGAGAGTGACACCTTCGAGATGGACGAGGCTCCAGGTGGGCAGGAACCAGAACCAGTACTTTAAAGATAGATACAATGAAAGATGAAAGAAAGCAGTTGATGAATGGAGTGTTGGAGTAAGACGGAGTGGAATGGAATGCCACTAACCTCACATGGGCAGCTGAGATGTGCATCAAAGCACTAGATTAAGGTAGGTAAGAGATGTGGTAGAGATGATGCGTCGTCGTTGCATCGCTATAGCTACACAAGACCCTGCTAAAGAGCAGTAATCAAAATGTCAAAATGTTAAAATACCAATGTCTCAAAATAGTTCCATCTCCCAAACCGCCCCCTTGACATTTTCCTTGTCATATAAATTTCTACCATCTACCGCGTGTATAAAAGCCTACACACTGTCCATTCTGTAAACTTTTCTTAAAATACCAATAATGTCTCAAAACAGTCCAATCTCCCACGCCCACCCCCCTTAGTATTTTCATTATTATGCAAAATATCTTCCATCTACCGCGTGGATAATGCTAATGTCTCAAAATAGTTTGGTTTCTCAAACCACCCCCTATGGCATTTCCCTCGTCATGTAAAGATTTCTTTCATCTCCCCCGTCTATAAAAGCCCAAGCGCCGTCCATTCTAGAAACCCTTTTCTTAACCAGGAGACTGCTGCTATTCCGGCAAACACGGGCGTGCTGTCGTGTGTTCATACCCACAGTGCCTATGACTGGAGTCCTTGTGTCGTCGTGTACGAAATAACGAAATGTTGTCCGTGGATTTGTGTTAGCTTGTGTGTTAAGTTTTTTGCGATGTTTTGGTAGAGGAAGATGCACGTAAAATTGGAAAAAGTAAGTGTTTGTCAGGTTCAGATGAGTTGTCATTGATAGGATATTAACAGTCCTTGCTATTTAGTCTGCTTTTTGCGGTCTTGCTTTTGATGAGAGGTGTTGTAAGCAGGAGTGGGTGGCTATGCAGATGGAATGGAAAAGTAGAAAACTTGACTCTGTTGCGCTTCTTTCTCCTAGATTGTTCGTGGATTCTAATTTAGTTACTCTATTACTATCTATTTATACCCCACTAAACAAGTGCACAGCTATTTACATTTTCAGAACACACCATAAAGGTATTCATGCTCACGCACCCTCAGGAAACCGTCGTTCCCACCGAATATATGAACCCAACATAGGCCGAGAGAACAGGGATGTGAAGTCCGTGTCCGGAACACCTTTCTTCCCCTCCAAGTTCTCGAACTTGAAGTTACGGACCAAAGTCGAGATAATAACGCCTAGATTCACATAGGCGAACTTTTCGCCAATACAGCGATGTCGACCCGCTCCGAATGGGAGATAGGGGCTTCGTGTGCCCTTGTTGACGCTGCCGTATCCGTAATCAACCATATCCCCATCTTCTTCTTCTTCGGTCCTGTCGTCCCAGCGGTGTGGGTTCCAGGTGTGCGCGTCGGGGAAGAATTGGTCGCTGAGTGCGGTTACGCCCGGTGAGGCGAGGAGGGTGTGGTTGGTGGGGATGATATACGATGTGCCCGGGATTGGAAGCGGGTTCTTGACTTTGCGCATGAGGGAGTGGATGGAGCCATGAAGACGCAATGTCTCCTTGACGGTGTTTTGAAGAAGAGGGAGTTTGGCCACGTCGGAATATTGGAGGGGTTGGAGGTTGTTGTTGTTGCCACCTCCTAGGCTCCGCACTTGTTCTTGGTAGAGCTCTTCTGCGATCTTGGGCTGAGATGCTAAACGGAGCATGATCCAGGAGCTGGATGCGGAAGACGTGTGCTGGCCTGCCATTAGGAGGCATATCATCATGTGTGCTATCTCATTGTCTGGTATGGGTGTCCCGTCTTTGTATACGCATCCCATGAGATTCCAGATCATATCGGAGCCCTTTTCTGCTCCATTCTTACGGCGGTTGTTGATAATGTCCATATAGATAGTCTTCATCGTGTCGCGGGCTATATCCCTCTTCCGGTTGTGTGGTAGTGGTGCCCAGGGAAGCATGAAGTTGATGGGACTGAATCCTTTATCTAGGTCGTGGTATAATTCGGCGAACTCGGCTGTGAGCTTCTGGCGTACCTCTTCTCCCTGCAGTGCGCGAGCTGCTGTGAATATGGTGATCTCGCTCATAGCAGCGGCGATGTCGATGGTTCCCGAGACACCCTTGAATCTGGGGGAGGTCTTGATGTAGTCGAGAACCTCCTTCCCAATCAACTGCACATGCGACTCGAGAGCTTTTTGGGTCAGGCCAAACTTCACGAACTTCTTTTGCTCCATGAGCTTCCAGTTCGGACAGTCGTAAACGACATCGGAGCCAAAGACTGGTGTAGTGAGTGGACCATAAACCTCCTCGGCATTGACGTCCTTCAGTTTTCCGTTGAGGATAAATTCATTGCCGTCGAGGCCAAGGTACACCGTGGTTTTCCGGCCTAGCAGGATGAAGGTGAAGATGTCACCGTATTTGTTCCTACAAGCTGTGAAGAAGGTGTATGGTTCCATGCCATAGGAGATGGTGCTTCCAACGAACGGCACCCAGTGAAAGACAACAGGAGGCTCATTTTTGTTGTAGAAAAACAACTGTTGAACAATATTGAGGATAATGGAGGCCAGAAACGCTGCAACCACATAGGCAGCTATATGAACGAGGTCGGCCATGTTGGATAGACTTGAATATCCTCCTTCTGAATATGGGAAAGGGAAGAAGGCATAATAAGTGATTTTGTTCACGGCCTACGCGGCCCAGTGGCTCTCTTCCGGGTCCTCTCCTAGCCTCCGCAGCTGCAATCCCGTGGCTACGATGATAATCATGGCCTATTCATTCGTCGTAGCCATGTATTTTCCCTTAGATGATCCTCTTAATGATGTATCCCCTGTACTTCTGGGAACAGAGTTCCAATGGGGATCTTTGATTGGTAGCGCTAACAAACACGAATACGAAAGTTGTATTAGTAAGGCTCTTCGAGAACAAAACCCGAATACGAAAGCAATACTGTTATCACTGAAAAGTACGGTGTGCAGACTCCGAGGCACTTGTCTCGGCCTCTATCCCCTGGAGGTTGCGTTCATGGCTGAGCAAACTTCGAATTCTTTCATGTCTTCTCGAGGAACCACTTTACACGGAACAGAAACCGGTTTTGGCAACAAACATAAACATTGCGTTTCATGCTTCGTCTGCTTGTCTGTCACGAAGTGATGTGGAAATATTTTGCACAAGGCAGCTAAACCCTGGCTTTCTGGAAAACAAGTCTATGATAAGGTATTTAAGTTACCCTCAGAACGAAGGGTTCCTCGATTGATAACTTCTATTTTTATATCCTCCATCAATAAACAGAACTTAGGCCAAAAGAATCGGCGACTGTACTACTAGTCGCTGTGGTATATAACTAGCGCCTACCATATCTCTGCAGATACGCAAGAAGTAAAATAGCCTCCGAGAGATAAAAAGCACTTGGCGCCAGATATATATTAACCGTTGGTATATAGCATTCGCGTTCCTCCCAATCCCGATTCCTTCCCAAAAAAAAACAGATCGTGTCTCCATAATTACAGCACTTGTAATAGATGGTGTATATTAGAAGCCATCAAACCACAAGCCGGTACTCCCAGAACTCCTCGATCAATCCCAATACCGACATCATATCGCGTCTCGTGTCGATCACATAGATGGTACAAATAAGGTCATATATGTCATAATTATTCCCTGGGTTGCAGAGATTGCGATTGCGACTGCGATTGCGGAGAAAAACCGCTCAACAGGCCTCCTACATCCTGTAATGAGAGCCTTGTCGGTTGACGCTCAGGTTTGGCTGGGCTTGCCGACCCACGCCGACCCCCCTGAGGTTGCTGTTGCATTGTCTGAAGCTCGTAGCTTCGGGGTTGCTGTGGAGTTCGTTCCTTTCTTGGACTGAGAAATCCACCTAGGTCATATAGCAACGCTGCGGAACCCCTGCGGGCCGGCGTGGGTGAAAGCCCATGCTCATGTTGTGGAAGTTGAATTGAACTCTCGCCATCTGTGTCTGTAATCCTGTCGGAGCTGGTGGTTCGGGGCTGATCATCGTCCAATAACCCGCCGACGTCGAAGAACGAAACCTTCTGCGGTGAGTGTACGGGCGAAATTTCATCTGGACCGAGTCCACCGTGGGCCATCTTCATCAGGACGATTTCATCGCTTGCTTCACTTCGTCCGGCGCCATGAAATTGCCAATCCTTCATGTCTCTACTCTTGTGTGCCTTTACAGGTACATTTCCCGCTGTGGCCATTGGAGCAGGACGAGGTGCCGGCCTCGCACTTCTTAATTCAGGATCCACGCCTAAACCTAAATCTCGGACAAGGTCTTCGTCGCTCCCCCAATGGCGCATCGCTGGACCCCTTCTACTCGGCATCCTCTCGATGCTGTCGCTAATGGACCCGAGCTTCCATCTCTGCTTCTTTACGCCTTTATCGCGAATAAAGGACCCAAGCACCAGGGCGTTGGCAACAGCGGTCGCAAATAAAATCTCCACAGAGGCCATCAGAGAGCGATATTGCTGGCTGCCATGACGATCGATGATGTGGGGAAGTCGATACATTGTCGTTCCTGCGGGTAAAAGCGACCCCCCAAACAGGAGCACCAGCTGAACCTTCCTCGTAACCGACATCCTGGATAGTATAATGATGGGGATTGGGAAAAGCACCAGGAGGAAGTCGGTAATGACGTTGGCAATCCCCATGGTGAGTAGTTGGGCGAAACCTTGTCGGCATCTTGGTCCTGGATCAGGCACGACCTGCCAGTAGTGTGTGAATGGTTGGCACTCGGCAAGGTCGACAATCACGACAACAATGAATGTTCCTAGTAGAAACCACCGTATAGACACTAGCACCCGTTCGTAGGCATCTCGCCAGATGCTCGATATGAGGCGCTTGAAGAACTCGCTGATCGTTAGTTTGAGCATCCATAGCCTAGGAGGAACTGTCAGTGTTTGTTTGTTTGAATGGCTTGACCGAGTTAAGTTTGGGGTAACGCACGTTGCCGCGTAGAATATTCTCGAAACCAATACTAATCTACTCCCGATTTCTCTTCGGCGAATGGCCTCTGCAGTGAGGCCGTCCGTAATGACGTTGTTCGTCCCATAGAGCAGGATTATATGAACCAACGCCATGCGACAAAACAACGGTATTAGGCACGCAAATGCTAGCCAATCTTCCTTGAATAATCTTTCCGTCCGAATGTATCGCCCACATATGCGAAATATTATCACGACCGCCGCAAAAATTGTGCACCACCAACACACTAACAGAGTAGGCTTATCATCGTGGAAGGGTCGGGCGGGCGGCGGCGACGAGTAGATGCTCATGATGAGCTGCTGGACCTGAACGGCCACGCCCGCCTACCTCCGTAGAGGGGACGAGCGGGGAAGTTGGCGGGATTCGCAATGGAGATGTGGTGTTTTTGGGGGGGGGGGGGTTGGGTAGGTTTAACCATTAGTAAGGTGATTTGGAATTGAGCGCATAGTGCGCAGGACTCCTGGACGAGAGGAGACGGTGTCGTTGCGTCGCTCTCATGAACTGTGGCATGACAGGACTCGAGGACTCGAAAAGTTGGATCGTTCGCGCGGTCGCACCAACCTTATGACGCCGAAGTGCTGGATTCGATTGCTGTAGCGAGTGTACTCGGGATTTAAAAGAACCGATAGTAATCGCTGTGGCGTTTCGAGTGAGACAACAACGGGATCCTCAACGTGCCGGGCTCGACAATGGATCCGTTTCAATTTGTCTCTACGCCGCGATGCGGAGGATAAGTCTGGAGGAGGATGCTGTCGCGAGAAAGGAGGCTGGTGAGGATGAAGGGAAGGGGGCGAGGAGTACGTAGTTGGAGGCGGAGGTGGAGAAAGCGGAGTGAGCCCCAATAAATAAGACGGTGAGCATCTCATGGGGGATGAGAGCTGGAATTCGGGGATTGTGGGAGCTGGCTCGAGTGGTGGACGAGCTGCGGCACACACGCACTGCGACTGCACCAGAAGGCTGGGTGGTTGGTCTGGCTAATAATCATATAAATTGGCGGACAGCGGGGCCCCTAGGGCGGAGTAGCAACCAGGAAAAGAAACATTAGGAAGGCCGTCCGTCAGCCAATATCAGAATCCTTCGGAGTTTTCACAGGCCAACGGTTGCCGTCGTCTAGATAGCACCAGCAAATAGTCCCTCAACCCCGAGTAACAAACCGATTCGAAGATACTGGTTGGCAGTAGGATGGCCGAGACTCGAGAGCTGTACTGTACATATGTACGAGTACCGCGTACTTCGTGCTCGTCCCTATTATTCCATGATCCCAATTTGCTTCGTCGGATTCCAAGGCGCGGCCTAGCAAAATCTCGGGCCTATGCGATAGCGATATGATATCACTAACCCAGGCTAGGGACACGTGCCGGGTTCACGATTCATGCTTGATACTGCAATGAGGAGCTCATTGATGCCTGCTTGAAGGCTTATCCATGTTCCGGCAACTCGTATTTTAGTCGTTCTTCGCTCTTTGGTCTCCTCCTCTGATCCGTCGGTCACATGTATATCGAGAGAGAGCACACGAGTAGTTATCGTGGATTGCCGGGCTAGCGGGAACTGAAGCCTGAAGATTCGCTGCGACGGGCGAAGGACTTGCTGCAACCCTAGGCGCCAGTGCTGTGGCACACACGGCAGATTGCTTTTGAAGACCCTGCTACCACGCGGTGGCCATCAGCTGTGATACGCCGCCAACCTTTCCATTGGAGATGGGTGGGAACGTGGGGATTGCGGCGTTGTGCCCAGTGCCCATGGAACTTTGGAAGCTTGTGATAGAACGGTGAAAGGCAACGATCCGCAGGCAATTACCCTGCAATATGATGGCAGCCCTGCCGCCAATAGTCATAGCGGCCAGACTTGCGAAGTTAATAAGTTGCGAGGTGGACGAAACATCGAAGGATGAGGGATTTCCGATCTGGGGTTCAATAATGTGGCTTTGCCCTGCGGAAAGTTTCAGCGCTATTCTCGTTGCGTCGTACGTACTTGGTACTGTACAGAGAGTGGCACTTGTGCTGACGGCCAAGTGCTCGTACACGGCAACACTTGACCTTTGGACGACACGTTTGCGTAACCAACGTGCAGTACATACATAAATACATAGATAAGGTCTTACCGCGTCTCACATATACATGTATCCTATACTACCCACGGCGTTTTCTCTATCCGGGTCCACGATATCGCGACATCGGAGGAATGATTGGCGATGTTCGATTCTTGGTACTTGGTACTTGGAACCCGCGATTCCCCTTCTGCGACGTGCAGCCCACAACGCAGATCGGATGATCGCACCGACAGACTGCCTGGCGCGTAGAAGGTTCTCGAATCCTTTCTGCTGGCAGCTGCCCAAGCTGAGGCTATATCATCGGTTTATATGGCCCGCGCCTGCCGCATAATACCCAGTCCTGGAAGTTCCAGTGGCGCGGCTGCGATATTGCGTCGTTCCTGGTTTCGTTTGCCTTGGGATTATCCAAATTATGTCGAGGCAAAGGTACTCGGTACCGGATACGATATGAATATGATAAGTACGAAGTATGCGCTGCTGGCCATGAACAGGAGTGAGTGCCCATCACTATGAATAGATAGTAATAACGCTATGGTAAGTACGAAAGCACATGTACCTACATAGGGATATGGTGCAAATGTGCTAGGACGTGCTCGAATTATATTCCCGATACCCAACCAACTCAGGTAAATCCCACATATCCTTGGCAAGGCGTTCCCTCCTCACCCCTTTTTCCCGCGCCGCTTATAGTTTCAACTTTGGGCGACGGTTACCCTTCTGCCTGAGCTCAAGCTTTTTACTTCCGTATCGCATAACAGTAGTGGCCACACAGAAAAGTTCTCCTTAGTAGTACGAATTAGCCAACTTCTACATTTACTTCTATATTTACTTCTAACTCGTATTGGACTACTCTTCCACCTTGGCACCACTTGGGGGGTACTCACTTCTGCCTCTTTTAGCTTCCCGTGTTTGGAATACGTTTTCTACGAGTGCTTTCTTTTGGCTTGAAAACTCTTTCCCTGGTACAGCCAGCCGTTGCCAGGTTTCCGCACTCGTGTCTCCCTAATATAGATTTATTTCCGCAGTGTCAAGATGACTATGAGGCTGACATTGAGTGACATAGTTGCGGAGTATTGCTAGTCCTATTGCAATTACTTGGCTAGGCTGGCCGGCACCAGGTATCCTATTGCTACGAAGTAATAGCCAAGCTCCATGAGAAATACAATGCCGGTATCCACAGACGGTCTCTAAGCGCTGTCGCTATGAACACAACCCACATCCGAGTTCGTTTAAGGGATCCAAGCGGGCTCGCCCTTCCTTGCCCCGTCTCATCGACCTGAACGTCATATTTTTGCAATAAGGGCATCCTTCATCCGTCTTCCCGTCTAGCTTCTATTGATAGGAATGAGGCGATGGTTACATATTGAAGTGCATCGTTCTTGAACGTACTGGTTATCGTACTGCGGTTGGTCTGTACGTGGATAGAATGCTTAAGATGATTGCCATTGATTAACTATTTAGTAGAACCAGCATAACATTAGCAAACCTGAAGATACGAGTGAGATAAAGTTAAGACATGGTTAAGAATTTCGTGCATTCAAGCCGAAATTTCTATATATCTTTGCTCGCTTTCGCTGGTGCTAAGTAGGTCTGTGAGCTATGAGCCCGAAGCCTAGCATTGGCTTGATGAAATCTTCCACAGCTTTGATATTTCTCCCACACTGAGAGAGAGATTGTAGGATTTTTAAAGAGTTTGTTCAGATCAATCCATGCTGACGCAATCAAGTTGTGCTCGGGAAACATCTTAACCAGGAAGCAGGATTTGACGACTAGTGCCTCTGAAATCTAGTATACACTACTCACAACATACTTTTTAAAGGTTATTTGAACCCCACAAAGGAGTTACACGGGTACCTTAAATGCTATTTGTAAGTCTTCTAGTAGTGTCGGAGTCTCTTAACAGTAGATACAATATAACATCAGCCATAATGGTAGTGTCATTATTTCCGAATATATAAACAAAAGTTTGTACTGTGAGGGTATGAGGGTGGAGGTCAGATTTAGGAGTCTGAAGCACTGTCAGTAGCGATTCAGATATCCATGGCTATGGTAGTCCCTTACAGCCAGGTACGTGGCCCGCCCAGGGATTGCCATTGTTCTCCCTTATGTTCCGAATCTCTTTGAGCTAAGTGGCCTACGTCGGGAGCAATTCAGCCCAGTCACCAGGCCCAAACCCATCGCATCTTTTTGACCACCCGCTATTCCCTATAACAGCAGCTGATATGCAAATTGAACAATTCATTTGTAATATGGCGTTTGTCTTCTAGTTTTATCCCGAGTGTAGTACAGAATTTACTCAAGGTCAATGAATGGGTGTTGGTTTCAAGGTTCTTTGTCACCATTGTTTTCACATATCATGTTACTCTCTTGTTCTATTTAAATCCCAGTTGGCCACTTTGCCCCACACATATTTCCACAATTACATAGTCTATCCTCTCAAGAAATAAGAAATATGGATATTGTTCCATGGGAAAACGCTAGATTTGGCGAGGTGCCGTACTTCAATTTCGACGGTAGGATACTGCCAAATATCGAAGCTATTGAATTAGTTGCGCGGAAGAATATCGGCTTGGACAATGAAGCACGCTGCGAAGTCGAGCTGTATACAGAAGGAAGTTCCCACAGACTTTACAAAATATGCACGTACTTTGGCTCTTTCTCATGAGAGTATCCCTACACAAAGATCCTTATCTCAAGACCGCGAGCCACGTCGCTACGCTCGAGTTCGTTCGGCGTGTGGTGGGGATCTCGGTCCCCAAAGTAATTACGTTTGATACATCGAGCGATAATGAGCTCGGATTCGAATGGATTTTGATGGGGCTCATGCCCGGTAGACCGCTTCATGACTACTGGAAAGAAATTGAATCGCCTGAAAAAATAAAATTGGTCAAACAGCTGGCAATTTTTCAAGCCAAGTTATTCAATCACAGATTTGGAGGCATTGGAAATCTCTATTATGAGACCCCGCACGTTGAGACCAAAGACTCAACCGCCCCACAAGAGTCAGCGCAATCTAGTGAGCCCGCATTTATCTTGGGCAAGATGGTTTCCAAAACTCCCTTCAGATGTCCATGGCCCGAAGTTCCCGCAGGGCCGTTCAAAAATTCACATGACTGGCTGCATTACAGATTGTCATACACTATCAACGCCCAAGAGCGTGAAATAGAAGAATCAATACGCGACGGCGGTAAAGCTTGGATGTTAAAGAGGCGCATGAGTCTTGCAGTGCGGCTTCTAGAATTGTTACCTAGCATTTTCCCTGTAGACGAGACGGAGTCAACCTTTCTCCGCCACGATAATCTCTCTCTGGCTAATATTCAGGTTGATGAATTTGGGGATATCTCAGCCATTACTGATTGGGAGTGCATATCTGCACTGCCGTTATGGCGAGGATGCCTGGAGGCCTGTCTCGACGACACTTGTGACTCTCAATTACGGGTTCTATACGTGGCTGAGACGCAGCGACTTCAACCAGACTGGGAGGAACAGGTGAACAAGCACTGGGTAAAAGCCGACTTCGAAAGGGCAGTACACCATGTAAACGATGGATGCTACTACGAGGTGATACAAGAATGGCTAGATGGTTATGATGACGGGTGGACTTGGAGCTGGAGACAGCAGTGACCTTGTGGTGAGAGGGCGTAGTGATGGTTTCATTTTGGACCACAGGCAGCAATTGAATAATACTGCCGGAAAACGTAAGTAAGACGTGTGACTTTCATAATCAAATATAGTACTTCTTTCCCTTTTCAATGCTTACCCCTGGTGCAATGGTGACTTGGTGAATCTAATCGGTATTCCCGAGGAAGTTGCGGCACGGTCAAACTCCCACGTAGCACGCTATAAAAACACATAATCAAGATCTTTACCAATGGCACAGCAGGTGACACTAACACCTAGAAAGATTTGACCTTGTCCTCTAATATACAACCTTAAGCGAGTCTCCCCCCTTTTTAGCTTAATCTGGAAGAATACATTGAAGTTAGAACCATTTTATAATTGGGTATCAGAGAGAATTTATTATTGCCTCGCCTTAAAGCTTACTAAATATTGGACATCCACTTGTATTAAATATAACCGATTGTGTATCCTAAAAAAACGACAGTGGGAGGTTTTGTAGTAGTGGATGGTGGTGATGGCTAAATGGGTGGAGAAAGGGGTTCTGCTGACGAATGCCTGAATAATGAGGAGGGGGTATTTTGTTGCATACCGCACCTTAAGCATAACGTCGTTAAGCTTTTTTGTCGGCTAATTTTCGGATAACGTTATTCTCGGGCGGATTAACTTAACTCCGAAAACGCGGTTGTGGGACGAGACAATGAACATCAACATAAGGCTACCTAGGTAGACATCGATATCGCAGCAGCAAACACTTGATATATATTCCGTAAGCTGGAGGGCATGATGTTGATGCTGGCCTGATCTTTGGCAGTAGTAACTTGTCATCTTGACTCTATCCCCCCCACCATGGACGCCCCCGAGGATGACCGCGATGTGCTACTCCAAAGGTCCTCAGCAGAGCTTCTCGCAGATCTTGAATCCTCCCTGAAGCCGTTCCTCTGGAAGACCACCGTTTCCGGAAAGGTCCAGATCAGGAGGGGGGTGCGGATAAGGGAGACAAACAGGCTTGTTGATCTGGTACCAATAATCCCCATTTACTCCCAAACACACAATGGATTATCTCCACGACCTCTTTCTATTGCTAACCTCTGAGATAGCTCGAGCGATTCCAGGAACTGCCTCAACTCCTCGATCCACACCTCGACAAAATAATCCCCAGCCTGTCCGAAGCATTCCTTACATATCTGCGATGGGCCTCACGACCAAAGCATGCGCCTGCCATTTCTGCCCCGCCGCTGATGTCCCTTTCGAGTGCTATATGCAAGCTCTTATATGCTTTTTGCAAAATCCGCGGTGAAAAGGTAATTGTCCGATTCTTGAGTACCGAGACAAGATACTTGGAGTTGTTGCTCTCTGCCGTGGAAAGTGGCAATCCAGTCGAGGAGGAACCTGCTCAGGCATCGGGAACATGGTCGTGGGAGGAACGATATATTGCACTTCTCTGGTTGTCGCAGCTTCTTCTGGCTCCGTTCGACCTTGCATCCATCTCGTCATCTGATAATATTGATGAAGATTTAACGAGGATTCCTGGATTCATCTGGCCAGGTAATGTCCCCGGCGTGGCTTTACGAGTTATCCCGTTGGCAATTCGCTACCTCTCTTCGGCCGGGAAGGAGAGAGATGCGGCGAAAACTCTCCTTGTGCGTGTTGCTATGCGTCGTGATATGCAAGAACTTGGCCTTCTGCAATCCTTGGTCAGCTGGGCCATTTCTCGTTTTCAGGCTGCCCCCGATGTAGTGAAACCAGCGCATTACTACATTGGCCTTCTCTCATTCCTTGCTGGCGTTCTGGTTTCATCCGCCGGCTCCACCGCCATGTATAATTATCTCGGAGACATCTTTCATCTTGTACAGCAAATATCCGCCGAAGGAAGTCCTGTATTCAGAAGTATTCATGACTCTGCAGTGGCTCGAAAGACTACTATCAAGATTTATCGCGCTATTACCACTCTTGACCTTCGAAGTAACCCGGACATGGCGGCTATGGAGCGGGTAGAGTCCACTATTGGTATTCTCATAGAATACCTCTCGGACCTAGCAACCCCTGTTAGACTAGCTGCAAGCAAAGCTTTGAGTATAATAATATTGAAGCTAGATCCTGACATGGCCAACGAGGTGGTCGAAGCAATTGTTGGCAATCTCGAAAGAGGAGTGTCATGGCCGGACACGGGCAGGCAGGCTAATAAGGGGAATCACACAGCATTTGATTTATCCAATGCTAATGCACTTGAATGGCATGGGCTTATTCTAACATTGTCTCATCTTTTGTATCGTCGCTCGTTGCCTGCCAGTAGACTCTCACCGATATTACCTTATCTTGCCATTGGTCTCTCGTTCGAGCAGCGGTCTACCTTGGGAGCGTCCCTAGGCACTAGTGTACGGGATGCAGCATGTTTCGGAATTTGGGCCCTTGCGCGAAGGTACACAACAGCTGAGTTGGGTTCTGTCACTATCAAAACTGCATCTCTCAGTGGCTCATTTACTGTCAATTCTTTGCAGCGGAATCCTATTTTAGACAGCCCTGCGCTGCAAGGCCTTGCCACTGAGCTCGTCGTCTCAGCCTGTTTGGATTCCGCTGGGAATATCCGACGAGGAGCGTCCGCTGCCCTTCAGGAGCTTGTCGGGAGGCATCCGGATATGATCATACAAGGTATCCAGCTTGTTCAGGTGGTTGACTACCACGCAATTGCGCTTCGTTCGAGAGCAGTCCAGCAAGTTGCCGTCCAGGCAGCCCAGCTCTCTGAGCTCTATTTCAATGGCATTCTATTTTGTTTGCTTGGATGGCGTGGTGTGAGAGATAACGATCCTTCTGTCCGGCGTATGATTGCCGCTGCATGTGGAAGTATCGTGTGGGGCAATCTGCAGCTAGATGATCTGGGGGCTATTCCATATGAGGAGCTTCAGCGTATCATCTCATATCTTGCAGCGCGGCTTGAACGTTTACCTCTACGAGAAATCGACGAAGCACATGGACTACTGCTCTGCCTGTCATCTACCATTACGGGGCTGCACCCATATCTGCATGCCCCGAATATGAAATCGGCAGTCCAACACGGCCATAGGGATTTCGAAGGCTTAGTTAAAGCCTTAATTTCCCAAGTACACTCCATCTTCGATAGCTGTATGGAAACCCAGAGAAGGAAAGAGTTTTTGGCAGAAGCTGTGGGTCGCCTGATGATTGCAATATATCCTATATTGTGCGCAGATCTCGCTTTCCGCTGGTTTCGAACTCTCAAGGAAGATCCATTAAGAGCACCAAAACCAGCTGTTATTTCAGACCGGTCGCTACCTTTGCCAGAGAATTGTGATACCATGGACATGGATAAGACCGTCACGCAACTACTTCGCACTCCGGTGTTGACCAATGGTGCCCTGGATCTCGACCCAATTGTTTTCCTAAGCTCTATGCAGTCTGTTTCTGAGGCTGGATTTTCCTTAGATGACCGGATCATCTCTACGATGAAGAATTTATTGAACGCATTCTTAGAATTCAAACGAAAAGAGACCATTGATGCTGTTTCTGAAGCTGCTGCCAATTTCACGTTCTTACTAGACAGGAACGACAGGTCATCAATTATCCTTGAATGGATTCAAGCTGCTACAGCGAAAGCGGAATCTGGTCGTAGCGGAGTGGGCAAGGCATATTTGCATACCCTGTTTAAGACCTTTCCTTTGGCCATAGACTGTTCACCGAATTCATCGGGCCTGCAAAAAGAAATCCTTGAACACATTCAATGGCGATGGGACTTGGGCCATCATATTGAAACCCGAACCACAATTCTGGCATGCCTGGCGAGGAGCGCTGCACTTCTGACCCATGCGCACCGCTTTTTAAATATCATTACCGACGGTCTTGACGATTATACCACTGACAATCGTGGTGATATTGGCTCCCTCGTGCGCATTGAAGCTTTGGGAGCAGTAGGAGCTCTGGCTAGGGCGTTCGACCTTTTTGAGGATGCCAACTTTGAGAAGTTCCGTTGTCTGTTTGGTAGACTTTTGAGGCTTGGAACTGAGAAACTGGACAAAGTTCGAGCTGAAGCACAAGTATCCATAACTTATACACTACGGAATAGGTTTGTTAACAACACACCAAGATGAATTCCAGCTAACGTATCATAGGGAGCGTGACACGTTCAAATCAATGCCACCCACCTCCCAGCAGTACTTTCGCTACCTCTTGGAATTACCAAAGCACTCATGGGCACAATATACTGCGCGATATGATGAGCTATGGCTGATTGACTTGCTTGAAGGCTACGTTCTATCGGCGGATACTGGGTCTCAGGACCTTGTGCGTACTAGCCGTGCTGCGCTTGTCCAATTCTGCGATGAGCAAAGTCCGCTAGGAAATGCAGAAACCGTTTGTACTGCCTTGTTCCAAGTCCTGAAGAACAATATATCAAACGATAGAGTCCTTGTTCCTACACTGGAAGTCATTAGCTTCCTCTTCGATATGGATATTATTCAAAAGACTCCACTGAAGTAGGTACCAGTTACACTTAATCAGAATATCTTGATGCTAACAAACCACCAGATGGCGATCACTGTACGCCCTTACCCAGAAAGCTCATTTCAAAACATCCAACGTTCGGAAACTCGAAGCTGCTGTTAAGGTGTACGGGGGTTTGATGGAAGTCTATCCTGAAGCTGTTCAGAAGTTGTCGAGCATGCTCCTCCACCCATTTCCAAGAATTAGGAACCTTGTGGCTGAAGAGTTGTTTGTTGGGAAAGGTGTGGGAAAGAAAGTCAACTGGACCAAAGCTTCGAAGGGAGATCTGGTCAAATTGCAGAAGGAGCTGGGAATGGATGCGCCTGCAGCACGGTCGTGAATTGTATGCTGAGGTACCCGGATACTGATTCCAACAATTCTACGGGGTTTGAGATACCCGCAGCGCACACTTTAATGATTCATTGTGCATGACCAGAACCTAAAAAGAAGAGCCATTAAAAATGAAACACTGGTACCTCAATCAGCCTGGGATCAGGGAGAACATTTTGTTTTCATCGCTTTGTCAAACTCCCGTTTTGCCGAGGCTGCTGATTCTATGATTCCAGTTTCATTCATGCTCGTCAGCCGAAGTCCAAGTTATGCAAACCCCTATACGACCGTGCCGTTCTGGAGCTGACCGCCTCGCGCTTCTTTGCTTTCTTATCTAGGCGCTTGAAGCGAGCAGCACTCGAGTCTATGCGCGGAATAGCCGTGTGCTTACGCCCATTGCGTAATATCTAGAAAAGGCCGCCAGCTCCGAAAAAGCTGCGCCACACATCCCAGAAATATTCGGTATTAGGGACCCGACAACCTGTCTCCTGGCGCCCAGCGTCTATCTGAATTGTGGCCATGCCCATCGGGAACTCCCATACCCGAGATGGGGGATTTCACTAATCAACATGGCGCCTCTTTAGCCGCCCCCAGGTGAGATTTACCAGCCTCTGGCGTCTTGATTCGTCAGAGGATGCGTTGTACAATTCTTTTAGCCCCTTTTTTGCTTACCACTTGTCTCACTCTCCCCCGCCACAGTTATCATGGTCAATTCTCACGTAACATAGCCAGCCGCGGGAAGATCTCTTGGCCACAGGGAAGATCTCTTGGCCACATTATTTGTTACCTAAGTCTACCATGCTTACTAGTGGTCGACTTTTATAGTTCTGTATTGAATATTTGGTGACGGGCTTCGACACAGTTAGCAAGGGGCATCTTCAGCCCTGTGAGCCTGGGGCTATAAGTCCAATCGGGATGCCTCTGCCGGGTCCAGGCATTCGCTTTGGGCTGACTAGTATCTTTGGTGCAGTTAAGGGCTGACTGATTCCACTAATGCTGGCGTGCTCGTGGCTCCCGGTCAATTGGTCCCATTACGGGTAGGTATATACTTCTTACATGCGCTCCATTGAATAGTGAAACCAAATTAACATTTCAACAATTCATTTTGTGACTATGGGTCCCGCCAATGTCGACCTTCAACCACCCAAGGCGATTGGGACACATACCGAAGGCACCGATGCGCCCATACGAGCACTTCAAGTGTGCTCGCACTGCAAGAGTATCAAAAAGGGTTGTGATAAAAAGCTGCCAAGGTGTAGCCAATGCATCAAGTGAGTGGCTGGTTCTTGACATCTGTGCCATTGATTATTTGTCTCGGCAAATTCGAAGCGGCGATGGTCCCATATATTTTCTTCGAATATCATCTAACCTATGGATAGACGACGTGCAGTGTGTCGATACAGCGAACCTTCTTCACCACGGCGATATGGCGATGAGATCGTGGTGGCAGTCCCTGCTATAGAACCCAGTGGCTCTTCGACTTCTTGGACGTCAATCCCAAAACCTATACCGACAAGATCGAATCCTTGTATCCAATTGTCGATGCTATTGATGAACTCGATATCAGATGTAATGCAACCCAAGGGCTCTAGTCTCCCTATCTCGACGGATGCTGTTTTCCACTCCCAAGTCTGCAACATCATTCGAGCGGATGGCCAGTACGTTGAGGACATCGTCACGAAGTATTTTAATGGAGTTCATGGGTGGCTTCCGATCATTTCGAAGACGCGATTTTATGATATGTTTCGATCATCACAAACCGCACCTATGGCAGACTTCTCGATTCTCCTGCTCGCCATGCGGCTGATAATTCAACATCCCTCTCCGGATCCTGATGATGATCGGGATCGCGAGATACTCTATCTCGCAACCAAGACACTTTTGGCACAGGCGCAAAGCTTCACCCCGTCATCATTACGTCTTATCCAGGCGGGAATCATCGTCGCTCACTATGAGCAAGCAAATGGCATGGTTGACGCTGGGTATGTAACTATTGGCACATGTGCAAGAATGGCAATTGCGATTGGTATGCAAAATCCGAAGTGTTCAGAAGCGCCGCTTGGTAGTGACTCCTGGACTCATGACGAGGAAGTTCTTTCCACATGGTGGGGGCTCGTGATATGCGATAGGTAAGTTCCTTGCCGTGGATTTAATTTCTCCCACTAATATTCGCAGTATAATTGCATCCAACCCTCGAATGGCCGGCCGTCCTTTAGCATGGCGCCCTATTCGTCATAACGATTATTTGCCTTTGGAAGCTGATGAGCTAGTTTCCCATGCTACTAAGCTGATGAACCTAGAACCCCGCTATTTTGTGTCATCGACTCTACCTCGCATAGGCATGTTCGGTGGTGAAGCCCAGGCGATATACTTGCTACAGAAGGTTAGACTTGCGATTAATGAGCGACAAGTAAATGCGGAGACTCTAATGACCCTCGGCCGTGAACTGCAAAACCTCTTGACTGCCAATATGAATCAGCCGACTGGACGGTGGTGTCATTACAGTCCTGCTACGAAGATTTTGATTGTGTATGTGGTTATAGCCTTGCAGGTTGCACATACTGACATCTAATAGGGCTATGTACACATTGAACCGGGCTGCGTCCAATGCGACTGATATCGACCACCGGTCAGATTGTGTAGGAGCAATCAGGGTCACTCTCGACACTATTACTAGAATGGTCATCGACATTGCACACGCTTTCAACAAGGAATGCCATACGTTTGACATCGAAACATTCCCTCCATCCGTTGCAGACATCGTACAGTGTGCCCAGGAGCATATTTTAATGTGCCAGGACTTTGGAAATGAGCAGTGGATCCAGGACTTTGAAGCATTGAGAAAAATGCTGCAATATTTTAATAAGCGGTGGACTCTTGCAGGTAATTCAGCGCAACTATATCACTTTAAAGTTCGTACTAAAGTTTGTTAGGTCAAGAGCTTTGTCTTTTAGACAATGCCGTCGAGAGCACGATGCAAAAACGGCAACAAGCTGCATTTAGTAGATGCACTTGAAGTTTCACTAGCTCTATGCTATAGATGATTTCGCCTCAATAGCATAATTTAGAAAAGCATCATCCCTACCCCCCAGCTTATACTGGGCCCAGTTGTACGGCCATGCTTTACTAGTTTTATAATTCAGTATCACATCTACTAGATTTTATATCTCGGCACTACGAATCGATCAGACTATTGATCCATGTTACATTTCCAGAACCTCCCGAGAGATTCCTATAATATCTTGTATCAAGGCACGACCAGAGCTACAGTCCATACGTTGATGATCATATTGTTCCTTATTGGGATGTGTGCTCTGGATAATATTGGTTGCGCTGGGAGCATGCTTTCCGCGACGAAGCCCCTTTTGCTGGTTGAGGGTTATTTTTCATGGCGGCGAGTATTGTCTAGCACAGCCTAAGATCGGCCCTGGCCCGTGGTACACATATTTTCCAAATACAATATAGTCATCCTCTAAGCGACCATTAGGCATATAGAAGGGGTTGGATTGGTGTGGACGTCAGTAGCACAATAATCTTTGCCGGGAGCAGAAATTAAAACTTTATGTTACCATTCCAGTTTTTGGTTCGACGGTCGAAAATATAGAAATCTTTTGTTGCCAAGTTCTACCAAATTCTGGATGCTTCTAGTAGGAGACCTTGGACAGCTGTGGAGATTTCAGAGCTGTCTCTTGCAATCCTGGAGGGGCCATGACCGCTTCTGAGACCAACAACAGCGACTCCAATGGATGGTTGGGAACAAGTTCAGTATATTGGAATTCTTCATTCACGTTGCGCAAGATCATGACAAGAAAAGGCCAACTTCAATACCGGGCGGGTGTGATAGTTGATGAATGTACAACTTCTCAGCGATAAGGTAGAGGTGGAAACTTTTAACATTATCCAAAATCAATCAGGCCACACGTGCTCTTCGCAAGCATGTTCTTCCACCCACTTCTTTATTCTAGTCACCATCCAACCAGATCTCCAAATCACGTTACCATCACTACTTGGGGCCTTGTAGTTTCCTAGAGAAAAAGACATCCTCAATTTACAAGTGTTGTCGTAATGCAGGTACTGAAAACACCCCTCATGCTCGCTACACGCTTTCCCGCAGTGTTCGAAGGAGGTATATGGGTGTGTTTTTTCGCCTTCACTCCTTCCTCCTAATCCGTTGGTGCTGGGGTATTCGTTCTTCCTCCTTAGGCCCCCATTATCAATTCTTGATGTTTCCTCATATTCCATAGGTCCGGCGCTAACATCAAAATCGGGATTATCTGAATCATCGGGTTGTCCATGTATATCGACCTTGTCGTCTTCCTTTACTTCTGGATCATCCACTTTGGTATATGTTGTATCGTCCGATAGGTTATCCCAATTATTAAGATGTTCCCTCAAGTAAGGTTCAACGAAGTGGTGGTATAAGCTGGCATATGTAACCTACGACATTGGTTAGCTTCGTGAAAGCTACTAGTGACTTCAAACATACAGGTAGCTTTGACTGGAATCTCTCCCTCTGCCTTTCAAACCTCCAAACATTATTGATTTCATGCGACCGCATATGATGTACTGTCACCACGGGCTCACACCATCGATTATTAGGGCCAAAAGGGAGACTCGATGGTTTATATCCACACAAATATGGATCACCAGCCGTGACATGTATACCTTTCTCCAGCAATGCCATGGCAAGCGCGAAATCCCCATAGTAAAATTCATGTTGTATTCTGAAATCCCAACT
The DNA here is from genome assembly GCF_003357145.1 of Venustampulla echinocandica. Lineage (NCBI taxonomy): Eukaryota > Fungi > Ascomycota > Leotiomycetes > Helotiales > Pleuroascaceae > Venustampulla > Venustampulla echinocandica. The sequence continues at coordinate 553,360 of NW_022474209.1, forward strand.
GGCAGCGAGACCTTGAGGCTGCTCAGGGCCAACAAGTAGATCCATTGCCGCATTGGAGAGCACGTATCCAGTGCCGCCATGGGCAAATTCTCTATCTCCTACGTACGCTGGTGATCCTAGATAAGTAGGTTTCTCGTGATCGAGTGTCTTCAACCACCTCACGAGATTATCCCAGAACATGTAGGTGTCCGTCTCCATAAAAACATACCATTTCGCGTCAGGTCGCAGCTCGAAAGTCTCCTCGACCATATGGATAAACTTGTATTTGTCCAACCTCCACCCATCACGGTCATTCTCCTTGCTATCTTCTTCCTTCAACAATTCGATATCCCGCCCAGTAGCTTGATATTGCTTGATCGCACGATATATATCAAAGTCAGGATTGTCTGACTGGACGGCTTGGTTAACATTTCTGAGAGCATCGTGGATAATGAACGACCCGATCGAACCTTGATGATCAGAAAAGAAAACAATGTCACGGTCGGTGAAATAGCGGAGTGTAGTAGCAACCTGAGTTGTGAGTTTGGCGATTTCTTGGGCACCCGTTTTGAAGACTACGAGGATGCCTTCTTCCCGTAGTTTAGTTACCGTTTCTTGCTCAGGAGTCGGTTGTTTTGGAGTTAAAGGATAGGTATTTGATTCGGTAACTGGGAGAGGTTTGTCTGGCCATGGCATTTTTGGAGGGGGATATGGGCGATATGGTGGAATACAACGTGGTGGTGCAGAATAGTAGACGTATATGAGAAATAGAATAATAAACGGAATAAGTGCACCTGGAGGCACGAGTGCCCTCCGTAAGAGGTGAAAGAACATTTCAATACCGGACGGAACTTAGAACAAGAATTAATTGGAACAAAAAGTAACGCCATCAGGAAGCTGCGGCGGTGTTGAGGTGGATAGGAAAGCTGAAAAATGGAATCTACTACCATCAAGGTGACGCTGAAGATTCGGGACCTGTTCTGGGCCACGGTCCTAAGTTCAAGCACTAGAGTTATGGGAAGCTTTCAAGTTTAACATTACACTCGGTCGCTGGACTTTAGCTGGCCTGAATTGGTTTAAAGGACGCCCAGCGGGTTCTCGGTGCTCCATGGCGCCACTTAATTGAAATACAACATGGATCGAGCTTGGGCTCGTCGCGCGCTAGAACAGAGACCGCTTTGTGGTCCCAAATAAGCGTTGTAGGGACATTGCAAAAGTTAATATGCCGAATGGAAATATAAGTAAAGGAAGAACTGCAATTAGCTGCACTCGCGATGTATGCCACTGGGCTTGAACTACTTGGTCCATGCTTTTGCTAGGCAGTTTTAGAGAGCAGTACTATTTTACACAAACTACTTTTAGGTATCCTAGAGACCTTACACCTTCAAATCAGCGTATCTACTCTCCTCCTACTTTGCGTGCATCATTATGTTTCTGTTTCATTTGCGTACCAAAACACACTCGAGAAGGTGGTCACCCGAAACGAAGCACTGATAGCATGGGGAAACTGAGAGATTTTGGGTGACGAGCAAGATTTTGATATCTCTTGAATCCAGAGCATATGGCTTTGAGCAAAGCCCATGACACTGTCTTCGGTCTTCTGCCTCTCATATCTGTTGGTGTTTGCAGAGTATCAGCCAATGACCCCGGTGACAACAAACGGAGTTACCCAAGGCTTGCAGAATCGTGCCACAGGATATCTTTCGTCCGGCGGGCTGGCGAGCTGCTATGCTGGTTGCCAAATGATATTTACCTTATATTTGTTGTCGTATATGATAGGAATACTTGGAGAAATCGCAAATCAATGTCGACGCTGGTCTCATCCCCTATATGAAATATTTATTTATAGGGGGCGCCAAGATCCTGCGGCTGCCCGCCCCGCGCTCCGCCACCACCACCTAATAAGGTAATGTACCTAGGTACCATATCGTCAATACTCATATATCGCGGCGGGGAGTCACAACCGAAGTCAACAAATTACAAACGGTCTGACACAACATCCTCATGTACGCTGGCAAGGTACATAAGAAGGCAAGAGCGGGGTATAAGGCAAGCTGAAGCTGCACTGCTTTACGTCCAAATTCACCCGCTGCCGTGATCAGTTCTTCCTGCTTTCTCTCATCACGTTTGGAATAGACAGGACAAACAACCTTCACAAGTTCACAACCATATCATCGTGACTGTTTTATTGTGCCAACAACACGAAATCAACCACACGAGGAAGTTCATTCTTCCTCCTGTCCATCATGGCTGGACCTTCAGAGGTGTACGATCTCATCATCCTCGTGGATGCCACAGCTTCCATGGGTAGCTACTTGACTTCACTGCAAACCTCCCTCCCACAAATCATATCAATATCAGCTCTGACTGGCTCCTTCTCACGCATCGGCCTCCTTGCCTACCGGGACTACTGCGACAGTAACTTGATCGAATGGTCGGGATGGATGCCTCAAGATGCAGTGTGGGATGATAAGCCATCCGTGGATTTGCTTGCGGCCGCCAAGACTCTCTCAGCAACTGGTGGTGGAGACTATCCAGAGGCAACTAAAACCGGCCTGGCGAAAGCCTACGAAGTCATGAGAGAAGATGCAACGACAGTGATTTTACTCTATACCGATGCCCCTCCACACACCGTAGCTGGCAGTGGCTCGGTAAACCATAGGTCAGAACAGCGAGCCCTCGAGCAACCAGACTCGTATGGTGGGTTTGGTCCGTTGTTTGCGGATTGGGTTAGGGGCGCTAGGACGATGGCCTTGAAGGAAGGGAAGAAGCGAGCACAGGTATTCTCACTCCTGGAACCGTCTATGTCCCGAGATGATGGCACTTATTATACATTCCTTTCGACTGTAACTGGCGGCGCCTGCTTCTATCTCGACAAAGCTCAGCCAAAGGATATATCCAAGGTAACTGTGGACCTTTTATTGGCATGGATGGGAGTAGAAAAAGAAGGTGCTGCAGTTACACCAGTCGCTGCATGGGGAGTGAGGTTCAAAAATGCCAGTGCGTTGGAGAATGTAACAAAGGAGTCGGCAAAGGAGGCAGAACCTGGGAGCCGGCCTTCGAAGGGCAGTGAAGAGCTACCCTTGAACTCTGCATGCCTGAAAGAATTCCTGCCCAAGAGAGAGATCCCAGTCCAGGATTTTGCCCTGCGGTACAATTCGGATAATTCCTACAAGGCTCTAGTTGCTAGTCAACTACAGAAGATCATTGATCAAGATGTCTCCGCTATCTCATTGAACCCGGTATTCGGCAGCCTTTGGCGAGCAGTTTGCAATGATAGGTCTAACGACAACCGTGAGGGGCTGATCTCCTCCTTCGGCCTTCAGGTTGATCGTATAAAGGACGCTGCCTTGAAAGAGATGATGACGGGCTGGCTTGCGGAGTCTTACGATTACTCTGCGGATGTTGCAGAAGCAATTGGTTTAGTTCCTGAATATGAGCAATTCCCGTGTGTGTATCTGGACCCGACTCATGCTTTTACCCACACCCACGACAATGATGACGGCCAGGAGGAAGAAGATAACCGCCCAATTACTGAATTTACACGCGGTGAGCTCCTCGAGATCAGCCGTTCATGTGATTACCGGATCCTCAGACGCCTTGGGAGGGTCCTAACACGATTAACCTTTGTCAACACCCGCGAGGAGCTTCCTGCACATATTGCCAATGCTGAAGATACGGTCACACGGATCCCAATGGCGCTTGCCTCCAAAGAGTTCGGCCACAAGTTCTGGAGGATATTGTTACATATCGTCGTCCCCGGAACTATGCTGTCTGCTCGCCCAGCAGCTCTGCTTGCTGCCCTCACTATACGATTGGGGATTCAGCCTCTGTCCAAAGCTGCTGGCGCTGAAATGCTGATGTGGCGGGATAAGTGGAACAATATCGAGGTCCCTGAAACATGGAATGTGAGCTGCCTGTCCTTGCTGCTGGACGCTGATCGGGCATACAGTGATAGGCATCAAGGTGAAAAGTCTGAAATCGCCAAAACAAATCGCAAGGGGCTATTGCGAGAAACCGATAAGAAGCTATTTGATCGTCTTGTCTCGTACAAGATGCTAGAACTAAATCTACAGACATCACTCGTTGCTAAAGTTGGATGGAGGCCTGAGAAGACTCCTATACCAATTGGGCCTGTTGTTGTTTGCAAATCATGCCAATACCCAAGGTCCGTCACCATTATGGGTCCAAAAGGCAAATGCGGCAATTGCATAGCGACCGATTTCCCAACCCCAGAGGAACGGCAGGCATGGATTGAACATCGTGTGACTAAGGATGACAATGAGGCGACAGAGGCAATATGGGTTGAATGCCGCGTTCGAACGTGCCGAGCCCAATACGTTGTGTATCACCCTGAGGCGTTGAATGTCACTCCAAAGTGCCATTATTGCCGTCAACAGTCAACCACGGCAGGCGCAAAGACAAAACACGACTCGACTCCTTATCTCGAGTGCGACCAATGTCTGAACCGTGTCATATTTCCCAAGGAGTATCGTTCTCACAGCAGCTCTCGATTTAAGTGTGTCGCCTGTTCAAATGATCGCAGCTCTGTCATTGACGTCGAAACCAACGCAAACGAGCTTTCGAAAGAAAATGGCACGAACTGGCTACTTGAAAACAAGAAGGATAAAATGAATGAGCCACTCGGTGGCCGCTCTCTCTTCCGTCAGTTAACTGAAGCTGGAATAGAAGATTTTTGCGAGAGAGTTATTCTATTTCCCAGCCCTGACAAGCAAAATGTCGTCCTGGACGGGAAGACCATCCAGAACTATCCCGACTTGGTCAAACAGTTGGAATCATGGGTTTCTCGGAGGCGTACGGAATCCGGGACCTGTTCCCTGTGCTTCTCAGACCTTCGAAAAGCTGATTTGAATTCTGCATGCGGTAGACGTGGTTGCGACCAAAAAGTATGTCGGGCCTGCCTATGTGCGTGGTATGGTCTCAATGGCGCTGGCCGTATCATCAACATTGCCGCTCTAAGCTGTCCATTCTGTAGGCGTGCCCCAACAGCGAAGACACTGCATGGATATGGCATGGGAATACATGCTGTTGGAGACCTGGGACAGGCAGTGCGTAACGCTGGACAGTGGGTTTATGCTTGGTGTATGGACTGTGCCAGGGCGAAGCAGTACCTGGAACGTGTATGTGCTGCGGGCGCTCCCACAGAGCTTAGTAACTTTGTCTGTGACCCCTGCGGGCAGATTCGCGAGGAAGCTTCCCGGCGAGAGACGGAGGCTCTACAGGCAGAGATGGCGAGAATGGAGGTCGAGGGCCGCAGGCTCAATTATGAGAGGCGTGTTGAAGTTGAAGCAGCCATGGAGCGATCAAGGCTTGAGAGCTTGATGATAAAGAAGGTCGGGCAATTCAAGTGCTGCCCAGGTTGCACGGTCTTGACCGAAAAGTCATACGGATGTGGACATATGGATTGTCCTTGTGGGACAACCTGGTGTTGGTTTTGCGGCGAGAAGAGCACTCAGACTGATATTTACAGGCACATGGACAAGCAACATAATGGATGGTTTGCTGGTGATGATGAGGACGATGAGGGCGACGATGAGTAATGATGAGTATGTACGATGGTGGGTACCAGCAAGAAGTTTGTGCGAAATTGCGAGGAGACAGTGGGTGTTAGGCAGTCTCACTAATAATATAATTACTGTACTAGAACCCATGTTCGCTATTCCTCCCTTTTGAAAAGCTTGAGGATATCAGCATTCGAACTTGCCGTAGCGCAATCCAAAGCACTCTTGCCCTTATTGTCTTCCATCATAGGATCTAACCCCTTTTCCATCAAATACTTAAAAGCGTCAACAGAAAACATTTCTAATCCCTCACGCATAGCTTCTTGTTCCTCTACCGCGTTTTGTTGTGCCTCGCAAACTATCTTTAGTTCAAACACAGACGCGTACTCCTGGGCAACAACATGTAGCAATCTCTGACCATCGTTTCGCTTCACGGTTAGATCTGCACCCTGCTCCACAAGCGATCGTACAATGTCTATAAAAATAGGATCACCGCCTAGGAACGGAAATAGAATAGTTTCGCCCAGAGAGTTTCGCGCATTGATATCGACGCCGTGGTCAATATATTTTTGGACGAGAGCTACAGGTTCGGGGGTGGGGGGGGCGCCTTCCCTCAACTTCTTCTCCGCCGTCTTCTTCTCCGTCGCTGTCTCCGCAGTAACCCAGTTGAAGTTGACCGAGGTGATGAAGTGCTGTATTTCCGTCAAGGTCCGGTTCCAGAGCATTTGCCCCTTTAGCAAGAAGCGCTTCGGCTGCCCTCATATGATAACGGCTCAAGGCATAATGGATTGGGGTCGCGCCAGATTTGTCCCTTTGGGTAACAAGTTTCGAAGCCAAATCATGGGAGATGATAGCGTTGAAGGCTGTTTCGTTAGAAAGTTTGTAATGAGATTTGTTAAGAAGGCTGTGCAGTACGTTTCTGCCGTTGCTGTCGATAGCAGTTATGTCTGCCCCCTTTTCTAGAAGTTGCACAGCGGTTGCTTGTGGATCTGTTTGGCGTTTCTTGGAATAGCCATCTCTGCAACCGCAAGCTGCGAGCAGAAGAGTTCTACCTTGGGAATCGCGGGATTCCAGATCTAGGTTTGGCAGGTCGAGGAATGGCACTATGATTCCTGAAAATTCACAAATATTGTGCAGAATAGTGTCACCATGCTCATTGAGCGTCATAAATGGGTTTGCACCGCCTTTTAATAGCGCTTGAATGACTAGGATCATCTTTTGCTTGATATCTGGCACATTGGAATTTCCACTGGCAGCAAAGTGGATTGGGTACGACGTTCTGGCCGCGGAGGAATCGCTCTGCGGTGGCTCAGAGGGAATTAACCCCGATATAGGTTTGCCATTTCTGACATTGAGGTCGGCTCCCATTTCAACTAGGAAGTTTATCGTAGAAATATCAAGCCCATCTATGAGGTTGAAGAGGATCGGTCCCTTCCCAGCATGTATGTCCGCCCCGTATTTAATTAGTTGGCGAGTGAGTGTAGGGCTCCAGCTGGCATGGTTCAGATAAGTGAGGTTCTTCCGATCGAGAGTAGTCAGATCGGATCCATGCCGGAGCAAAATGTCAACGGCTCTGCTGTCTTGTACTTGAGTGCGGAATGCAGAGCCGTATTACCATCGCTGTCTTTAATGTTGATGTCAGCTCCATTATCAAGAAGATACTCCAGGGCGTGGGTTTTCCACCAAGAGCGCGACTCTGCGAGAACATGTAGGGCAGATTCCCCATGATAAGTCCAGCCTCTCGTCTGCCAATTGATATTCACTCCAAATTTCCCAACCAGGACTTTTATAACTTCAAGATTGGGAAGCTCTCTACTACAGGCAACATACAAAGCTGACGTAGGCTTGAATTGGCGCCATTCCTTGCCAATTTTCTCGATCCAAGAGTCGGTCATCAAAACGACTTCGTCGCCGAACTTCTCCAAGAATGAGGCATATCCCCACCTTACCATGAGCGTGATGCATGAATGGCCATTAGGAGGTGGTCGAAGCAGATCTCCTCCTATGGATCTGAACTTCTCAATTCCCCATTCACTTTCGGTGCGGAGTAGAGTGTTAAATATGCCAGTGTTGATTTGGCCGGGTTTCACGAGACCGTCAAGAATCAGTTCGTTCGGCTTTTCTTCCAAAGCCAATTCCTCCCCGCTGTTGGCCTGCCGAGCTTTTGCGATTTTAATTAGCTCATCGACCATCACTTCACATCCCAGCTCCAAGGCAGTGTCTATAGGAGTAATATATTTAGCTTTAGAAGCAAGTTGTCGAGAAAGGTCCGGCGGGTCCCTGGAAAACATGAATGATATGTCGGCACCATGAGATACCAGTGATTTGATGATTTGGCGGACTCCGATTGTATGGTTTTCCGAGGAGATGGTCAAGACCTTGGCAGATTGAGAAGGGAACTTGTCTCTTTGGAAACGGGCACATATATCTAGGGGTGTAAGGCCGTCGCTGTCTTCGGCATTGGGATTAGCATGTCCCATTTCCAGTAAAATCGCAACGCTCTCGGCACGCCCTGACTGAGCAGCATAATGCAGCGCCGTTTTACCATCCTTGTCAGGATAATCAACCATTTTTGATTGCCCAGTCTTCATATATAGTTCGACTAGCAAGCCAACAGTATTTCTTTGCCTGATTTGAGAAGAAATATGCAAGGCCGACTAGCCATCAAGAGCCAAGGCAGTCGGGTCCGCACCATAGTCTAACAGATCTTGAACCTGATATTGGGAAAGACGGGTGGCTATATGAATGGGTTGGATACCTCTGTTGTCGGCTGCCTTGATGTCGAGGTTGCATTTGTGGCTAAGGAGGAATGCGTAAACGTCTCCCTCGTGAGTACTATCCAATCCTGTGCCACCTCCCTTCGTTGCCTCAGCAATATGAAAAGGGGTTTGACCAGCGTTGTTTCGCCTTGATGGAGAAACCCCCAGCTCTAGTAGCGTTTCTAGGCGATATGGCACCGATCGCAGCCGGGCAAGATGATGAAATAATGTGTTGCCAGAAAAGTCTGTTAGGGTAGGGTCTGCGCCCAATGCTACCAAAGCCCGTACTACCTCTATCGAGGCACACTTGCCATTCTCGAAACAACAGTGAAAAACCGTCCTGCCATCAGGATCTTGGGCGTTAATGCGTGCTCCGGCGTGGATTAGATGTTGAATGTCGTCGACAGCATATCCACACGTTACTCCCTTGAGCAGAACCGTTAAGCTCGTGTTAGTCTTGCTCTCTAGGTCGGCACCTGCGGTGATTAACAGCCACAATATATCGCGACTTCTAGCCCAATATCTCAATAGATGAAAAGGGCTCTCTCCACGTTTGTTTTGGATATTGGGATTTGCACCATAATCTAGAAGGGGTTTGACTAGAGTTGAAGTGCCGGATGTAGTAGAGTGGTTCCATCAGGATCCTGTGCATTGCATTTTGCGCCATGTTCGATAAAGGCAAGCGATGCTTCATCATGGTGGCGGTCCGTGTAATTTGGCTTTGTGGTACGGACGAGGGCCGTACGGCCACCCTCAAGTGCATCCATATCCAAACCTTGGGCAATGAGCAGTTTAGCCACGGCTCTTGAATGCCCAAAAAGTAGATGGAGCGCAGTAGAGCCGCATTTTGTGAGCATAGAGGGATCTGCACCTTTTTCCAAAATAAATTGAAGGACTTCGGGGCCGACCATGGGATCAGGGCTATCCGCTATACAGCGAAGAGCCTCGTGGAAGGGAGTTGAATCTGTACCGTACTCATTGATGTCGCATCCGGCATCTAGAAGCATATCTATACCCTTGAAAAGGGATTCTAGCGGGATTTGTCCAATATGCTTTATAAATCTATATAAAGGGAGTAATTCGGGGTATCGCTAGAGACAAAGTATTGCCAATAGGTGCTACCATTACGGTTGAAAGGGAAGACACTATTACACTTGATCTTGGCATCTGCGCCGAGGTCGAGTAGTTTCCGCATAGATACCAGATCATGAGTATGTGCAGCCAAAAGAGCGGCGTTTTACCCTGTAGGGTTTTGTTGATATCCACATTTGGGTTCTTTAGAATAGCAAGAACAGTTTCAGTTTTACCACAGCCCGCGGCCCAGCAGAGTGCCTTACTGAGATTGTCGGAGTCAAGTAGAGGAAGAAACTCCACGACGGATTTGGTATGCCCAAATTGACAAGAATACTGGACCGGCGTTAACCCGACTGTTGGCACCTCCTCGACCTCCTCAACGCAACTCATTCTTGGGGTCTCGCGAGTCTTGGGCGTCATAGGATCAACTCCATATCCAAGCAAAAGTCTAACAATATTTGCATGATTTCTCGACGTAGCAAGATGTAGAGGTGTTAACCCTGTTTCATCGTCCATATTGTTTGCAGCACCGTGTTTCAGTAAAGCTTCAACGACATCTTTATGGCCATGTTGAGAAGCGCGGTGAAGTGGTGTGCGGGATTCGTTATCGAGAGAATTTATGTTTTGATCACGCTGGAGAAGATGCAGGACGTATAAAGTTAGTCCTGTCGAGGCCGCGAAGTGGAGAGGTGGAAATTTGCTAGGTGGATAACAGTGAGGCGAACTTCTGGAATCCATGAGATCCACCAAGCGTGAATACGGCTCTGAGCTGGGTTCCATCAACTTTTCTAATAAAGGAGAAAGTTCATTTGCAGCTTTCCCGCAATTGACAACGTGATAATGCCAAAAGCTGACCGCATAGTCGAGGAATGGATGATTCATGCGTTCTTCATTTTTCACAGAGTAGCTGAAGGCTCCGGTCAAAACGCCGGAACGCAAATAGTTTATGCAACCTTTTGCCATTTCCAGATGGGCATTGCAGAGACCGACAGATGTGAATTGATCGCTCTTCGAACCAGTTTTGTTTCTCTCGGGGTCGATCAGGAATTCGGTAAGCGAATGGTGGATGATAGATACGGTCTCGTCCTCAAGGATCTCAAGTAAAGGTCCGCAGGCAGCTCGAACAAGAGCCCTTGTATCGCTAGCCAACAGAGTATTTTGCATAGGGTGATCAAACTCCGCTGATGTTTTAACAAAGTCTATAGCGGTGGATAGCTCAAGCAGGCGCAGGAGTCGTGAGGAGTGGATAACAAACTTCAATATGAGAAGTTGGAGTTCTTGTGGTGTGCCTGAACGGATGGAGTGGTCGCGGAGCATTTGATCGTACATATCACCCAACCCACTAGGCAAGTCTTGCAGGGCGCAGTCGCTAGTCGAGAAATCAGTGACACCTGATTCTAGAAGCTGATCGAGCATGAGACGAGCATAGAGAAACAATCCCTGCGATCTTGTAGTCAGGGTCTCCTCGATTGCCTCTCTTGACTCTCTTGTGAAATTGGCGGCATCTAGTCGTCTACTAACGTATACGGCAATATCCCGATCAACAAGCTGAGGTCAGAGAGAAAGTTGTAAGACTGATGGATCACCAAGGGCTTTCCCAATGTATGGAAGAGGTCGGCTTGTCATCAAAATCTTGAGCGATGATGGATTCTGTTGCCCTAGCTGAACCAATCTGCTCATAAATCTTTCATTTCCAAGGTCCATTTCATCGATAGCATCCACGATGCAGTACGCTCGCGGGAAACTAGATATCCCAGATACAAGGAGCCCCCAGAGCTCGTCAAAAGCGATGCTCTCAAGGCTCCGCTGATTGTCAAGCAGAGCTTTGAGTTTGCTTGCAAGGAGGAGTATTTGAGTAGTTGCGAAATCCAGTCACAGACCAGCGATTAAGATGTTCGGTTCTTCGATATGATCTGCCGGAAGAAGAAGTATAGGACGGGGACATTTTGTTCCACGAGCAACGACGCTATGTGAGCAGCAACGACCGACTTACCAGCACCAGCAGTACCTTTAATTCATAAAGCTCCGCGGTCTGGGGAGTGTAGCCATTGCTGATAATGTTTAGACTGTTGTATCCATTCTCCGGTACCAGCAATATACGACTGTAAGTGTTTATTGTACTCGCTGGACTCTGATGCATAATTGGTAGGCCGCAGCCATTGCTGAATCGCAAGTATATCCTCCATGGATTGCGGCAGCAATCCGGCATCGTTGAAGTCAACAACATCCTCGTTGCTTAAAAGGACGAAATATTGGTCCTAGTGTGCCATGATTGAGGAGATCTGAAGCTCTTCGTCTGATACGAAAAACGATAACAATACAATCATAGAAATGGTTTCGGGAGATGTCTCGTGTTAAACAACTGCCTACCATAGGATCAAGACGCCATGACAGCAAATTAATGTCCGAAGGAAGCAGTTAGCTGCAGTGCTGCGAGGCTATGTTTCAACTTACCCAACTTTCTCCAACCACCCCTAAACTTGGGAGCCAACGGGTATCCAGAGGATGAATAGCTACGTACATCTCGTGTATAAAGTCTTAACCATGATGAGCAAGGCATAACATAAGGCACAGCATAAGGCATAACAGGAGAAGGGGACGCGACATATATCAGAATATCAGGTGACGGGGCGAACGGAGAGACGCGAGATGCTGCATTAGGTATGACAAACTTGCCATGATTATACCACGTATTGAAGTGAAAATTTCGCCGACGATATGTAGTGCGAGTCGCACTCAAAAGCTCCGGGAACTAGTGCTGGGTGGGAAGAGGTTATGACGACTGTACGGTCATAACCATATTGGGAGGGAAGAACTATCTTGTCCGATATGGGATCTCAGTAGAATCCATATTGCAGCAATAATTAAGCTCTCTATGTATTATATCATTATCAGTCCGTTATCTCATGTAAGCATCAAAAGTCCATGGCAGCACACTTCCCATTCCCTTCACGGGTAGCAAAGGAGTAGCCCAATCATAATCACAAGGCTAGCTAGAGAGTTAAAGGCATCGCCCCGCGCCATAGAAGCGCCGCCTTTCTTGCTTGTAGTAGCTGCCGGAGCTAGCTGGGTCGTCGTCACAGTAGTCACCGCGCCTGGGATCGTAGATGCCCCTCTGGTCGTTCCCTGAATTGTAGTTGGGGCAGCAGTAGAAATTATTGTCGATGAATCTAACACCGTAGACACCACTAAAGAATCCGCCACCTTTGTTGAAATTGTTTGGGGCAAAACCGTCGTAGTCGAAATAATAGATTCAGAGATCGTCGTAGGAGAGACAGTTGTCCCCGGGATTGTGGTCCCTGGAAGGGTGGTGGTATAGGTGAGGGTTACCAACCCCCCTAAAGCGGTGGCGGGAATGGCACTCCCTACTCCTGAAGCCGTGAACTGAGATGGAAGAGCCAACGTCGCTGTATTCGGTTTCGCGGAGGGGTTATCGGCATAAATATTCCCCTTCTGCCCATTCGCCAATGTATAGTCTCCTGATAAAAGATTGGCCTGGTCGCCATTATTCGAGCTGTACTGGCCGCTTGCAACTGTGCCAAAACTATTGTCGGGAAGCAGGAAGTTTGTGGTGAATCTGTCATAACAAAATGGGATCGCAAGGTTGGCCAGAGTCAGGCAGGAGAGAGTGGACACGCAGCAGAGCGAGGCCGAGGCGCGCTTCGCATTCGACGACGACGGAGGGAGGGAGGAGGATATTAGATCGGTGAGCAGATTCTGGAATTCGGGGCTGCCAATCTGTGGTGCTGTTGTCGATGATGCGCCAGCGGGAGCACAGAGGGTATATCCCTTTTTGCAGTCGTCGCCCTGAACCGGCGCCACCGCTGCCAGTATGGCAAGCAAGCCAGGTCGAAGAGAGCGTAATTTCATCGTATTTATCGGGAGTCGATTAATAAAGTAGTTGAAATTCGAAAAGAGCGAAACGCATGCAAATCCGGGTCAATGTAACGAGTGTGTTCCCAGGCGCGACACAAAACAACAGCCAGCACTATTAACAGTTTGTTGTCTCGTGTCAAAGTAACATCTTCGTATGGGAGAAGTAACTAGTGGAGTGGGGAGGCGCAGCAAAAGAAGGAGGAAAACACGGCGTTTCCTCTGTTTTTGATCTTGGTACGGTTAGGGCCGCAGGACGTGTTCCACTTGTACGAGGAGTCGTATGCCGAGGAGGATGTCGTGTGATGGAGGTGGCGGTCGGCTGCAGCAGTCTTGTGCCATAATACTGAGACAATAATATATGCAAGTACTTGGATACGAAGTACCTACCTGGGTAGTATGTGGTCCGTACCTGGTTAATATGTTTTGTTATTATACATTATATTATCGTCGAAGTCTGTGCTCTCACAGTGCTTTTTTATGGTGTTGTCCAAGTCAATAGTGCTTCTTTTGTTATTTTTGCTTTGCTTACGTCGACGACCGCCACGATATAAAATACAAATCTGACAGGTACCTCTTTATATTGCTTTCTGCACCTTGCCATGCAACAGGGATAGCTTCTGAACCCTTTTATTCGGCTTGATGCGCGAGCCCCAAGACCTGCAGTGGGAACCTGCACCGGGGCGAGAATTGTTAGAATGCAATAATGCTATTCGCCATTCCGCCATGCCACGACGTACTTTACGAAAGATACCAATTATAAGTCGGCGGAGCCTCATCCTCGAATCCTAACTCTACGGAGTACTTGTGTTGCTTGAGCCTCCTCCTGCCCTCAAAGAAGCTATGAATATATATAGCCAATGCTAATAGATCTATAGAGGCTACTAAATGGCATAATCATTGGTGGCATGCTTTCAGTCAAGCCAGCTTCTACCATATCACTATGTTCCTCGTTTCGAAGAGATTTTGAATCTACAGTCTCGGTTGCCGATGGAAGATCTTCAAACCTTCAAATCCAGGCCGACGTGGGTAGCTATTGGATTCGAGTAGGTACCTCCGTCATTGGATGATGTAATGCCTAGAGGAATACTCCTGGATGCCACCCTTTTCAAACGACGGAGATAGCAGGGCTACGGCCCGGCTGTTCTCTCGGAAACTCTTAACAGCGAGGAGATGCTATTCTGGGAATATCCGATATGTTGGCCATTGAGCCAACATTCCAAGGGAGTCGGCCTTCTCTTTCGTGGCATACCTGACAATACACAGCCTCTCACGATGTGCTGCCACTCCTACATGGCACAAATCACACCATCGCCTGCTGGCGAGGCTCGAGATGAATTTGGAGGAGCTGGCACACTTTCTGCGGGCCTGGCCCTACGGAGTGTCATCCCGATGTTTCTTTTCCACGAGCCGTTTTCTTAAACGCCGGAGTGTCTCGACATAAATAAGGAACCGGGAGGTCGGATATTATTCGCTGTCAGCAGTACGAAACATGGAGGAAGTTTCCGCCGCGGTCTTGTTTACTCCGCACGTACTCGAGTTCTATACGAAGGACTGGCTGGTGGCCGCTGCTTGGCTTTACCCGGTGTTGGTATTTTGTTACAACTCCTCTGATAGATTGTTTTGGGGGCTGCAAAGTCAGCCCTACCAGCGAAGATGTCAGGCGGGACGATAGGTTTGTTGGCCAAAGAAATGGTGGCATAGGTGCCAAATACTGCGTATTGCGAGACGTTATTATATTTCCCTAGCTCCGTTTTAACTCTCCAGCTTTCCTCTCTATATGAGAAATATCAGGATTGATTTCTTGTAGGTGTTTGAAGCTTGAAATGCATAATATATCTCCGAATGTGGTGGAGTGATTTTCCATTGTGACTCGTCAGTGGCGACCAGTTCCAGGCCCAAACTACGCCGTGCTCAGCCCCCTAACAACCAACAACCAACAACCAACCAGGGCCGCACTTGCGTATTACTTGTGTACGTACAACGCTGTAGTGCGGAGGAATACGCAACCTCTGCCTGATACTAATGATACCATAATCCCCCTCTACCTCCGTCTCACTCTTCTTCTTCTTCTCCTCCGTGCCTCTTTTGATCGACAATTTCTCTTTCTTCCCTTATTTCAAACACATCAGCTTTTGCGAATCTGCACCTATTTTATTCCCCGATCATTACCTTACTTCGACTGCCCTGCTCTCTTGCTACAGCGCAATCATGTCGTCGTCCACCGCCCTCGTAGGCTCGCTCATGCGACGAGGCATGGACGCCGCAGCCTCCAAGAAGGGATCTCCAGACGCATACCAGATGCCGCTATGGGGAATTTTGTTGATAGGAACGACCGTTGTGTTATTTGTCGCAGCCTCGACCATGGTAAGGCTGCCTCTCAAACAGTCGAGATGTTTCCCGACACCAACAGTTGCTGACTGCTGTACTAGATTGAATACACCTTTGGCCGTCTTATCCCCGCCCTCTTGATGATCGAATCCCCTCCCGAAGCCATTCGTTTCGAACCCCTCGCGACCGAAGACGATGATAGCAGTCCGAAGAAGACCACCCCCGAGATTGAGGGTGTCAAGCCTACCCCGATCACCGCGAGCTTCCGGTCATCCATCCGCCTGCTTAAATCCAAGGGCGGTTTCCGAGCCCGATTCCGTGGCATCTCCATCTTTATAGTCAACGTCGTCGTTATGCAGTGGCTGGCACAATTCCTCTCCATCCTGCCATTCGTAGGGTTCTTCATTGCGCCAGTTATTGCTGCCGTCATCTGCACACCACTCTCACTCGCCTGGACACACATCGTGATTTCAGAGCCCAGCCCAAAGACCTGGCTCCGTCGGCTACCGCCCATGAAGACATGGAGAAAGGTCGCACTACCAACTGCCTTGGCCGCCGTTGCAGAGCAGGTCTCCGTTCTCATTCCTCTCTACCTCATTCTTGGGAGCAACCTTCACCAGAGCCCTGAGCAAATTGCACGAATGACTCCACATGAAGTTTCAATGCTCAGCTTGAAGCTCTTGGGGTTCTCGGCTCTTTCTCTAGTTTTCTTTGTGGTTCTCGTCATCCCAGCCAACGTAACTTTAACTCGCGTCCAGGCATCTCTCCTGTCTGATGCTGAGGAGACCATCGTTCCCTTCGACCGCAGCTTCAACGGCAAGGTTGTCCCCGAGATCGTTGGTGGGACCGGTGTTGTTGGCATTTTCGACGCGTGGACAACCTTCGACTGGTCCGCTCGTCTCAGACTTTTCAAAGCATATGCCAAGGTGTTCGTCATGGAGTTTGCCCTCAGTCTCCTCTTTTTCACCACCCTCGCTGTCCAACTCGCCACCATTATTAGCAAGGAGGACTGGAAGAAGATCAAGAAGGGAGCGAAGAATGGAGGTGTTCAGTTCATGTAAAGTGACACTGGCGCTCTATGATCTAAGTTCCACTACGCGTGCCAACTAGATCAACCTCGAGCTTTTTCCTTTGCCGCTTGGGCAACCAGTTATCAGACATGGGAGGAACCGAAATTGGGTTTTTTCATTTGTAATAGCAGAGATAGTCTTAGGGATATCGGATGGGAGGGGCAAACAAGGTCTACAGGTGCACAACTTCATGAATTAATGGAACAACCAGACAAACAATCCATATTTTATTTCTTGGAGCACCATTCGGTCACAACAGGTTATAATTCGCGTGCCACTTACGTTTTTGCCATTTTGGCACTGCTGCAAGTGATAAATACATCTCAGAACCCAACATCTGCCATTTGCAATATCATAGCCCCCAAATCCTTCAGCTCCAAGGCATCGTATTAATCCACCAGTTCCCAACACAGCCCAGTGTGTCCTGCCATGCATCTAAAACACCAACTGTTTGTTTCAGTTACGGCTTGGTGGCCGCGTGATGCAAGCACTTGCGCATTCCTGCTCCTTCTGTTGGTTGTGACAGTGGCTGGGTGGCAGGAGTTGATGCCAAACTCCCACTCGCTGGCCAGTTTGGCAGGATTCAGTGAAACGAAGAATCCAATACGAAGTGCGTGGTGGAAAATGTGTTTTATATCTATAGCAACAGGGCAAATTAATTCGGAGAAGAAATCGCTAGAAAAGAAAGTCCTTCGGAGTAAACAAAGCGATAGTACGATTTAGGTTTTGAGAGGGTTTAAAAGTTACTTGTTGTAACATCATAGACAAATTGGCGCATTGGTGGGGCTCACCAAGCCAGGTGCTGAGTGGGACACAAGAGCCATGGGTCAAGTTTTTAGCATTCAGCAGCTACCTATCTACTATTTACTTCGCAATCTTTGAACATGGGAATATAACGTCTCGTGGTCTACTGCGCAAGGCGTGGCGATTTAGAGGCGACTGTCTCGACTCCCAAGCCCTCTAGATATGGACAAGATATCGACCTGATGGTACCGAGATATAAATAGAACTATATTAATCTATGAGCCGTACCCTCCGGCTTCTGCCTTGCGCGGAGCTATAGCTTTGAATCTCCATGTGGAAACAGCATTCTTTGAACACATCGAAGCCTGGGTCGCGCATATAGGCTCAATTAGATGTAGTTCTGGACAGCTTGTTCTTTTGGATGTGCCTGGTGCTCTTAACTATAGGTAAGGTAGGTGTCGCTGTTGATTTTGAAGATGTGCAACCCAATACCCGCAATCGGCTTCCCTGGTGTTTCTACAGCTGTATCACGAAACTCCCTGTGCTGGATACGTTACGAAGGTTTATATTTGTCGACATGAAGGCATTCACAAGCCTCTCGGCGGCCTCGCTCCTCACCACGGCAGCTGTTGCTGTTACGTTGCCTCCCAACACACCCATCTACATCGGCGAGCTCACGACGCCATCGTCCACAAACCAGATCGCATGGCTGCCGAGTCCTAAGTTCTGCACGAAGGCCACGACCGTCCTGGGCTCGGGACCGTTTTCGCTCAAGCATGGCGGGGCCGAGGATATCGCCAACCTCCAATTCACCGGCTACAGCGCGTCCGCCGCGTCGCTGACGAAAGACGGCAAGATCTACGCCGACTGCGTGGTCGGGCCCGATAGCGTCGAGCTGGGCGACCGGTGTCCGAAGCTCGTCAAGGAGGAAGGGCATGTGCGGAGGACGTGGACGTGCTGGGTGAAGGAGGAGGAGACGACGAAGGCGGTGGAGGAGGAGGATGTCGTGAAACCAATGAAGAATATAGCGAAGCCGCCACCAAAATACGCCGAGGAGGGAGGCACTTATCAGAAGTGGACTTGCGACGAGAAGGGGTGCAAGCCAGATGATCAAGTAGATTGATTGACGCTAGTTTCTTCTATATTATACAATTCCTCTTGTATATGGTTTTCTCGGCGTATATTCCTTATTATTACCTGCAAGACGAGGTTTCCGGGTAGAACTATTTGAAGATTGGTGGAAAAGGAGGGAAATCGCCATTGGAACGTCCACGCTCTGAAGCAGGGCTGTTAGGCGACGGTCTCCACGGAATCAATATGGATTAGTTGTAATAAAATACGAGGTTTTAGTTTCCAGAGGCATAAAAGTGTGCAAAATTATTCAGACGGTGGCGATCGTACTGAGATGGCTATACTCCGTCCCTGTCCACTACTAGATACCTATACTTAGAACGTGCTCCAGAAATATCTACAACAGCTCCGGGCCACGTTGCTGGCAATTCCGAAAAGCCCAGCAAACGCACGGGCGTGCAAACCCATATCCGCCACCATGGCCCTGGCATGATTCCTCCAATTCTCAGTCGTATACGAAGTACGCTGAACCCGCATCGCAACTAGTTGAACATTAGAAACGTGGACAGATTGTCTCACATCTTACTTATTTTAGTATCTGACAAAGGAAGACATCAGCGGCCCGTTCCCGTTCCAAGTTATGGGGACAAGCATATTTAGTCCCAACGAAAACAGCCAAGGAACCCATACCAGGCCTGGCTCAAGCCTGGCTATGTTATTCACGTAACGCCTGCCCATATCCATGAGCCGAGGACCTTTTCGATTGGGGATTGGCCACTGAAGTTTCAATACTTCGCCTGGGGGAGCTTTTCCGAGGATCCAAGTAAGACTTAGTAAGTACCCGGCCATGCAGCGTTGCAGCGTTGCAGCGTTGCAGTTGCTCCATACCCCGCTCACCGGTCGACAAGTCAACACCAAATAGAAACGTACGAGTAGGCAATATGGAAGCATTTCCTTGAACCACCACCGAACTCCAAAAGCTCAGAAGCTGTAGCAAACTGAGAGATCAGGGGTGCGTTACGTTTCTACTTCAGCAGATTTTGCTATTAGAAGTTGCTGTGCTGTTATTCCTTAAAGCAGGTTCGAAAGTATTAGTCGGTTGGCTCCATCCCCGCGAGAGCCGCTTCTTACTCTACCCCCAGTGACCCCACCTCTGCATTACCAGAAAGTTGCTCAGAAGGCAGGCATATATGCACCACCATTGCTTTTGAATGGTTGAGAGAGTTCCGGCTTGCATTATCACAGCTTTCCAGGCGTTCAATATGCATGAACTGGTTGACGAACTGCACACCGTATGTACACTGTGCATTTGACAGAGGGGAATATTGCTGCATCCTCCCCAAACACTCATATTCTGCAGGAACTATCCATCTGCCGAGAAATAACATACGTAGTTTGTCAAACATCATGCAGGGCAGAGATGTATAAGAGGGCTCGCGACTCGCCTCCTCGTACTTGCTAACCATCAAAATCAAACAGCTCTGAGCAATCATGTTGTATATATCTTTGTTTCTGGCGGCATTTGCTGCCCTTGCCGTTGGGCAAGAAGAAGAATTCGTCCCTGCCCCAGGCGTCTTCCCTGTCAAAGGCGACAACACGATTATCGGAGGGATATTTGCAAGCGGCCATGATGAAATGATGTCTTTATATCCAACTTTCCCAGTTCCAACACCTGGTCCCGAAGCACCTGCCCCAGGCAGCGGGGTGCTGACCCAGGGCTCTGGGCCATATCCAGCAAAAATGTACACCGACCCTACACTTCCCAATCACACCGTCTATGCGCCCATAAACTGTCCTCGAAATGTCAAGATGCCGTTCCTGTCTTGGGCAAATGGTGATTGTGCAATGGATGGAGCAACATATCGGTATTTCCTGACGGAAGTCGCAAGCTGGGGATACGTGATCGCTGCTGATGGGATCCCCGGTGGAATCAACGGTACCCTATCATTCGTCCATCACTCGAGGGAATCGGTAGATTGGGCAATGAGCGGAGGTGCATCAAAATACGGTAAAATCGACAGAAACAAAATCGCAGCCACTGGCCATAGTTGCGGTGGACTGGAGGCCCTATCGATGGCGTATCACGACGAGAGAGTTAAGCAAATTCTGATGTTCGATATTGGGATATTTTCAGATACCAGACGATATCTCCTCCAAGAGATCAAGGTGCCCATTGCGTGGTTTATGGGCGGACTCTTGGATTTAGGTTATGTTCTGGTATGATCGCCCTTTGCTTTTGACTTGGACGAACCAAAGCTAATACCTCATCTCTCTTCAGGCGGAGAAAGATTATCCCCTTACAAGACCAGGGGTGCCAGCTTTCAAAGCTAATCTTGATGCTGGTCATTATGGAACTTTCCAGGCTACGAATGGCGGCAAGTATGCTAAGGCGGCTGTAGCATATCTTCAATGGCAATTCCGGCATGATCATGCGTCGAAGGAAATTTGTACTAATCCAAGCTATCCTAATAGTCTTGTTTCGCAGAATTGGGAAGTGGTGTTCAAGAACTATAATGGAGTCTAATAGATAATTGATAATTCAAGCTAGTGTCAATCGCACTTCAAATAATGACCACAAATATAACAGACAGAGGTCAAAAGTTAATATTGGAAGGCATCTATAACAGATGAAAATGGCCCTCAAGTAATGAAGAAGATTTCCAGCAATTGCCCCACACAGACCATGGCATTGCGGAAATTTAACCATCGTACACATTCCAGGTTCTTGAACGATAGCAGTCCTATGTCTATTCCAAAGCGTTGCTCAAGAGGTCATTACCAGTACCACTTGGCACTTTTTATAGAACTGATCTAGAGCACCGTCCTGCACCAGGGGTTCCAATGCATTAGTATCTTAGTAGCTGTCCACCCAGGCTTTACTGGTTCTTCTCATGAAGCAGTCAGCCAGGTTGCTGCAGCGGCGACGGGCGTTTCCCAGCTTCCCTGGAAAGTGTGGGGATCGAAGTCAGCTTGACCCCAATAACACCGCTGCACAACGCCCAGAACAGAATTTTCAAGGTATAGCCAAGCATAGGAAGAGGATTTCATTGATGTGGTCGACGTGATCGCTTCTTCGCTTCCCGCCGAACCCTTCCTAGTGGTAGTCAAGTCGCCTTAACCGAATATGTCTCATGCCGCCCCCCCTATCGGCGACATCGACAACGAGTAGGCTCAAGTGATCGGCGCCACTTCAATTCTCACCCATTACACTTTCTCTGGGAGCATGTCTCCAAATTCTCTTCGATAATGGATAATCCGAAAGAAGTGAGAGAAATGCGAGCCGAGTAATCCTGAAGTCATCGCATTTATGGTCCGTGGATTTGGATGACCAGACACACTCTTCTTGTGGGGGGTTATAAATGATTTCCGAGTTGACAGTTTGGAATTAGTTTCCAGGCTGTCCTATAGAACATCGGTACCCCAATATGACCACAAATGAAGTAAAAGGTTTACGTGTGTATTAACTTTCTGCCATGAGATTCCTCACAAGCATAAATTTTATAGAAGTGTATAAAGATCCAAGCTAATAGCTACTATTCATATAATTATAAGACTATAAATAACTAAGAGAAATTATATAGGCGTTAAGATGTCGCATAAGAGAAGGGCAATTTATATTCTTGTAAATATCGATTGTAGGAGGAAAGGATATTAATTAAATATATAAAGTATAAAACCGTCAAAATTTAAAAACTTAATAACATTACAAAACACATGAGATGTTCGCAAAGGGCCGTGAATCAGGAATAATATTATTTGTTAATTTATATAGGATACACTTTTGATTACCTACCTAACCTACAGTTACCTACACTAAGTATTAGCCGAAACACGTAAAAGCGCGACTTTTCGCGACTCTCTTTCTTCCTCCTCTGTACTTTTTTTACTAGCTATGGAACAACTACGCTCTCCCCTAGGCCCTATTGATGGGAATAGGAAGTGTAAAGGTCCTGAATTAACTCCTTATAAAAGAGGGCGTATTATTGGCGCGCGTATCGCTAGTATGCCCCCCCGCCAGATTGAGCTCGAAATGAAGGTCTCTCGCCCTGCTATTAAGGGTACAATTGCCCTGGAGATATTAAGATCAAATAGAGCCTCCTTACCTCGATCTGGCCGGCCAATTCTCTATAACGAACAGGACCGTCGATCTATACTTCGAAATATCCGATCTTATCCGAAATTGACGTTCTAACAGCGTCGAGAAGATACTAGCTTGACAATGAGCAATTCCTATATCAAGAACTTTGCGCGAGCAAACGGTATACACCACTGGCGTACGAAGAAACGACCGGAGCTTACTGTAAAAGTAGCTGCCCTTCGACTACTCTAGTGTCGAATTAGAAAGGACTGGGACGTGGAAAGGTGGAGGAAATATATGTGGAGTGATGAGTGTTCAGTAGAGCGAGGACGGGGTAAAGTAGTCGAATAGGTCTTTGGGGTCCTTGCCGACAAATGGAAGCCGGAGATGGTTACAACATATAAGAAGGGAAAACAGATGAGAGTAATAGTATAGGCTGCCTTTTGGGGACATGCGCAAAAGACAAAGCTCTATATAATGGACCGTGACTTTGAGTCCAAGAAGAATAGCTACTCAGCGGCTTCCTATATCGACGTTCTCTAGTCTGTTCTCCTCGACTATTATACAGACGATCTTATTTTCATATAAGACAACGCCCCTATCTATACTGCAAAGAAAGTTAAGGAATAGTTCGAAGAACACGGAATAGACGTTACTGATTGGCCTCCTTTCTCTCCTGATCTGAACCTAATTGAGAACGTCTGGTAGGCTTTAAAGAAGATAGTATTTACAATGTTCCCACACTTAGCTACAGTTACAGGAAAGTCGGAGCAAGATCGGAAGGACCTAGAGGAAGCTTTATAGGCAACTTGGGAAGCGTTACCCGACTCTCTTTTTGAGTCTCTTGTTGAGAATATGCCACGGCGGATTCAGGCCTATATTGAGGCAAGTGGGTAGCATACAAAGTATTAGGGAGGATAGAGCCTAATTTGGATTAGTAGAATTGTTTACATTTGATTTACGACTAATTTCATCTACTTTGTATACGAATTGCTCTTATTTTGATGTAGTTATTGAAAAGTTTAATAGTTGTAGTTCTATAAAGAAAATGGTATTTTTCGCTTAAGGCTAATACTTAATGTCTAGTACTGTAGGTAATTAATAGGAAATTCCACTAAAGTGGTAAGCCCTTCCATGGTTTGGTTAACGAACTTGTCCAACACTTTCTCTCAGGGACCTGATCGGGTGTTTGGACATTATGGTACTTTAAAGCTGGCTTAGAGGTTTTCTGGAAAGTGTACATAATAGACTAGTAGTAGGGGCTGAGTAAAACAGTGCCATACTATTTTATTGAATAGTTTTCTTCCACTTTTATTCTGATTTCTTGTGGGGTCAAATGGTGGGATATACTAGCAAATGATGGAATATAGACCAATTAATGCTTCCATTTTCCTTAGCATTAAGTATTATTTTACATACGGTCATCTTTAATTAATAAAGTAGACAAGTTTCTCCCCAGAAATCTCTTTCCGCCTCATGATCTCTACTCCCTTTAGGATTCCTTGAAATTTGCCAGTCATCACACGAGGTGGGTGTGACTTAATTTTCTTTGCGTCTACCAATCTCTGCATTGTCTCGAACCACCTACGTCCGAATTCCCGAGCCTCAGGATCAGGCTCACGACCATATCCACTGGGCAAACCAACTCCTTTTCCAGGGAGGACCAGCCCAATGACCCAATCCGCCTTAACAGTTTTTCTGAGGCCTTCCGCGAGGGCTGGGTTAAAATATTCCAGCCCTGTGTACCTTCCTCCTACTCGGCCCAAGGCTCCATAGCACAATTTCATAGTCTTTGTCTCTGTGATAATGTCGAAAACGTACTTCAACCTATTCGCTGTGTAGGCTTTGATTTTCTCAGCACACCCAGGGTCATTGTAATCAAATGCTTCTTCAGCGCCGTACGACTTTACAAGGTCAAAATTCTTTGGTGAGCAAGTGGTGATACATTTCATTCCAGCGCTGAACAATTGTTAACTGATCAACCCCCTTTCTTTTAGCGAGAAACTCGCATCGCGTATCAAAAAGGGCACTGCTGAGAATGTACTTACCACCTCACCAACTGAATTGCCATAGTTCCACTGGCAGTTGACCCACCATACACAAGTACGTATTCAGGAGTTTTTGTAGGCCTATCAGGGTGGCCGGGCAAATGAAGTGAGTTCCAAAGGGAGAGCCCGACGCTCCCATGGACACAACCACCTATTACGGCTGCATTCTCCCATGCCATATCTGTCGGTACTTTTAACACTAGATCCGAATATGTGGCAACGTACTCGGCGAACGAGCCTGACTGTAAACATGCCGGATTCGACGCGTGCACTGCACCACAAACACGATCACCAATATGTAAATCTGTCCGCTGAACAGCAGTCCCGATCTTCACGATAATTCCAGCAAAGTCTGAGCCGTCTGTTGCGCCTGGCGTGGGAAACCGGGTGGGCATCTTATAATCGCAAGGGTTGAGGGCGACGGCGATGGTTTTCACGAGGATCATACCAGGCTCAAAGAGTTCGGGAACGGGGGCGGTTTGGACTTTCAATATGCCCCCAGCACCCTGCTTGATCGCTGTATGGGTGGTAGGGAGATCAGGCATTTCTGTTGCTGCTGGAATTATGGCGATATTGCTATAGAAAGGTCGTTGGCTGTGAAGTGAAATTGCCAGATTACCTTACTTAAACAAGGAGCTGTCTTTCAGAATTTCCCATCCAGGATACGTCCTAGCTACGTAGCGGCTGTGGCATATTGTGATAAATGGGCGTTTCCTATTTGGAGAATTGTGCAGCTATTTGTTCGGTGGATTCGGAGACAGGATGACTGGGTTCGGAAATTTATCAATTCGGACTCGGTGCTACGGACCATCAGGGGTAAATTCCCAGGTGCATAAAGACCCCCGACAATGTCTCAATGCCGAAATTATAATGGGTTTTCCAGAGGAATCGATGCCAAGCCGAATTAATCGTGCCTAATAGAGGCCCTGTAGTAATGTACTTAACTGAAGTAGGGATCGAAAGTGCCGTAGCGCTTTTACAATCCATATAAGGCACATTTTCCGCCCTGCCGTGTCACATGGGTATAGTTGAGGGTCTGGAGGGCCCCTCAACCTGCTAAAAAGAACTATTAGGATGGTTAATGGCGGTAAGAAAGATGGAGTTGTAACCCCTTATATATATAGGTAAAAGTGGCTAAAGTGATTGCCATCAATAAACCTCCAACTAGAAAGGGTTGCTTCTGAATACGTAGGGAAAGGGAAATATATGTTGAGTAAAATAAATTAAACTTCAGAGCTAGCTATCTAGGCACAACTTGTAATTATTACCGTGGAGTTAGAACAACTTTCACGCCATTTAAACTTGAGAGCGTAACGCCTAATCTTTCCTTCCATGGCTCCATATCTCTACTCTCTATGCCTTTAAACGCCTGAACAAATCTTACAAGCATGTAGCTCACCTCAGTGAGTGCAAACTGCTGCCCAATACATATTCGTGGCCCACCGTTAAATGGTAGATATGCCCACCCAGCCCGGAGGGTCTCCCAGCGGTCTGGTTTAAACTCATCGGCATCTGGACCGTAGATATCTTTCCTTCGATGTAAATGCATTACTGAGTACATCACAATCTGGCCCTTTATAACGAATATGGGAGATTTTCCGTTTACGCCGCCCCCGGTGGGAATGGTAGTGTTGCGAACGGCATATCGACTGTTGGCAGGCACAACAGGATATAACCGGAGTGCTAAAAAGAGCATATGAGTATGGGGATGATATTGAAAATAGAATTACCAGTATCCACATACCTTCATTAACAATATATTTAAGATATTTCATCTGTCTCAACGTCTCGTAGTCCGGCCGTTTGCCTCCTAATCTTTGCACCTCCGCGTTCAGCTTCGCCCAGACATCCGGTCGTCGAGCGAGAATGAAAATGACACTGCTAAGCAGGCTTGCAGTAGTATCTCGTCCAGCAACTAAAATATTCAATAACTCGTGCCGTAATTGAATAGGGTCCTGTGTCGCTTTTGCAAGCTCGTAGAGAAGCGTATACCTCCCCTTTTCTTTGTCATCCTTTGGCTGCCCCTGTAATGCTGCGTGAACAAATGGATCAACATAATCATGAACTGTCTTGCAAGCCTCGATAAACTTCTTATTTCGGCGGAAGCAGTTGAACCGCCCAAAACGATATCTTCTTGGTATTTCACTGAGCGCGTAGTCGATGGAGGTTGCGAAGTCTCGCTCAGGTCCATCAACATTGTGAAGTGACGCTACAGATTTGCCAAATAGGTACTCGGTCGCGCTGTCGAGCGTGAGGCGGAAGAAAAGCGGTTGTAAGTCCACGGTGTCGGAATTGTGGGGAATTAGGGAAATTAGTGTTTGGATATGAGTTTCGAATATATCGAGGTCAGAAATTTGTGACTTGACGAAGCTAGGGCGGATGAGAGCCTAGATACAACTATATCAGCCTTCTGCCCACAAGATTAGCATAGTGATATAAGCCCAAAAGAAACAAAAGGGCTGCTGGTACCCTGGAATGTCTCCATTGAGCGCCATCCGAGGTGAATATGCCATTCCCAAGTAGGGGCCCAAACGCGTGTTTCCTTCCTTGAATTCCGAAGTCATCAAACTTTGTCACTAATATTGCCTGGATGTTCTCAGGCTCAATAGTTCCGATGAAAGATTCTCCCATCATCTCCGCAGCGAAGGTATTGCCATACTTGCGGAACCGATTGGCCATGTAACCAAGTACATTTTTATCATCCATCGCCTTCAATTGCTCTTTCAAGAGACCGTATCCGATAATAGTCTCAGATTGGGGAACCTGGAATGCCGGTTTGCAGCCATACTTCTTAGATGCCCTACGTTTGGACAAAAGTAGAGAGATATTGCGAAATCCAAAGGAGAGGAAGAAAAGGCCTCCGAATAGCAGTAAAACATTTGATTTGAAAGCCATGACAATTATCTACTAGATAATTATTATTTAGAAATGAGATGAAATATAAGGAAAAGGCTACCTCCATCATATAAAATTAAAGCAGTTAGTTAATTCCTTCGTACGCCAGCGTATACAACCCCGGCATATTCCAATTCTCAAGAACTTCCGGTTTAATGGTGCGTACCCATCAACAGTATTGCATAAAGTAACAGTCACCGAAGCCGCTGTATTTTCGGAGAGAGTGCAGGTTCGGGGACATTCCTACGTGTAAGGATGGCAAGCTGACTGCGTCATATTACACCCTCGGCGCCGATGGACAACATAGAAGGACCGAAAAACTATGAAACTTATAATCCAGCGGCAAACGTACAGACAACGAATATTTGGGATTTCTTGAAAACACAATTTTGGTCCCATTAGAACAGAATTATCTTCAGTGAAATGTCGCTCGGATTGTTCTCATTTGACGGCCCCGCGCTTACATCTCTTCGGCTCGCGCCTCTCGTTGCATCTACAGCATTGTAATAAAAAAAAGGACTTCTCTATTTCATGATTCAAGGATCAATGACTAATACTTGTGATTGTACTTTAGCATAACTGGCGTCCTCGACCAGCAGATAGCTTTCTCAACATTCGCCGAAGCACTTTCAGGCGGACGACAACCAGCCAACGAGACTCTTCCGCTCTGGCTATACAATTATACATGGCGAGTGATATGGGTCTGCGGCACTGCCTATCCTGCAACCATCGCCTTATTGGGTCTTAATTTGCTAGTAGACCCAGCGGATACAATGAGTACGCAGACTAAGCAGTTGTATACCGTTGGATTTGTGTTGACCGTCATCCACTGCTTTCCCTACCAATACGCAGCACGGGTCAGGAAGGCTTTGTGGACGAATCAAGGCAAGGTATCGGATGTATCGTCGGCGATGGCTTACTTTGCGGGGTTAAATGGGCCACGGTTGTGGGTGCTTGATGTTCCTGCTTGGTTCTTCATATTTGCTGCCGTGGTGTCTCAATTCGGATGATAGCTGGTATTTGGGAGTATCAATTGTCTGGTGGATTCGAATGAAACTGTACCCATGTAGCCCGCTATGTATAATGCAGTAAAGTGTGACGTAATGCAAAAATGTAAGGTCTAAGCATGCTGGACGCCTCTTCTATACAAAAGCTCAGTACATAAAATTTGAAGCTCACCAACTTGCATCCCGTGGCTTGGTCCCGTGCAATAGACCGGAAGGGAATGCCGTTAGATCCGCTAATCGATGCGCCTAGCTTCTGAGATAACATGCTCGTGAACCAGTAAGATCACGGATATGGATTTTCGCCTCGAGAATAAAGATAGACTTTCGTATATTCATACTGGCTCTATTTCAAACGTCTGGCGACGAACGCGGCTTAACCTCTCTCTTCATTCCAAACTCGGTATTGAGCCCAGTCCGCAGTTTGATCTCCTTCTCCATAAACACAAGCAAAACCCCAACCCCAGCAACTCCAATGGCCACTTGCCAAACCAGCTTGAGTGTGTCTGAATAGACGCTGATAATTTCACCTTTGATGGTATCCGGCAAGGAGTTAACGAAAGTGCTAGTAGCATGCTCGTAAGCATGGCCACTAGTCAACAGATTTCTCGTCGCAGGATCGCTAACGCGATAAGAGAGGTGGTCAAATTGATTGTTAAAAATAGCCCCAGGGATTGTAACTCCCCAGATGACAGCAAAGCCGCGCAGGAATCCCCAAGTACCTGTTGCTGTTGCAACATCCCGCTCTTCAAGCGGAGCTAGAACCGCCGGAAGGGTTGAGCTTGACACGAAACCAAGCCCTGCTGCTATGATAGCCTGGAAGCAGACCCAGGATGCGGTAGACGAGTCTGAACGCAAAAGAGTTAAGCAGCCCAGGCCAGTCACGATTAGTGAGAAGCCAACAAAGTGGAAAGGGCGATATTTTCCGAAGATGGCGAGAAGCTTGCCACCAATTGCTGCAAACGGAATCATAACTAGCACGGTTGGGAATAGTTGGATACCAGACCGAGATGGCGAAGATCCACGGACCCCTTGAAAATATACTGGCATATAGTACATAACCCAGTACAGGATGGCGGTCTGAATAAAAGTGAGGATAAACGCCGCGACGCTGGTACGATTCATGAATAGATGTGGCGGCATCGTTGGCTCCACACAGAACCTGGAGGATTCATAGATAGAAAATATCCCAATTCCAGCAAACCCGAGCAGCAGTGGTACAAGGATCCGCCAAGACGACCAAGGATAAGTTGAGCCTGCCCACGTCAAGGCAAGAAGTATAGCGACAAGAGATGCTATAAAAATGGTGTTTCCAAGGAAGTCGATACGCTTTATCCTTGCCATCGCGGTCGCTTCCTTCCTGTAGGTGACCTGGAGGAAGGCAACCACGATAAGTAAAGCGAGTCCGCCGATCGGTAGGTTGATCAGGAAAACCCATCTCCAGCTAATATTCTGCACGATGATACCTCCAACGAAAGGTCCAATACCGGTTCCGACAATAATAGTGCCGAATATAATGGCCATAAAAGCGCCTCGCTCTCGGAGGGGCACAATATCGCTAATAATTAGGTTACTAATGACGGTAATCCCGCCACCTCCAGTGCCCTGCACAACCCTTCCGGCGATGAGCATCGAGATACTTTGCGATGCGCCGCCAATAGCGCTGCCGACGATGAAGAGTGTTATAGCTAGGATCATAAGCCAACGTCTACCGAAAATATTTGCTGTCTGTCCATAAAGGGGTTGGAAGACCATGCTGGATTCATCTATTAGTGATCCACATAAGAATAAGATTCATGGCACCCCAGTCCAGAGGTTTCGAAGAGTCCTTTGGGATTACTGACCTCGTCAAGAAATATCCATTGACTGTCCAGATGTAAAGTCCGCTTCCGCCCAGCTCGTGCACAATTGTGGGCAATGCTGTCGACACGACGGTTCCTTCGAGCGCCGACAAGATCCCAGAGACGCAAAGAGCCAATATGATGCACCAGAAGCGGATACCACGCTGTGATTTGGGATCGCTTTCATTGTTGTCTGGCTGAATATCACCCGTGGGCTCCTCATTGCTGTTATTCTTCTCCCTTAGACGAGTGAAAGTAGAGTTTAGCGGAGGTTCATGTGCAATAGTATCCCTAGTGGCGCTCACGCCACTCTCTCCTTCGACCCTCCGGCCATCCTCAATGTATTCGTTCGCATCTGCCATGCCTGAAACCGTGGTATATTTTTATTGTTTTGATATTTCGCCTCCTTCGCACTACTGCGGCCCTGCGCCGGGAGCGGCGCCTTACTTATATTCACATCTCACCCAAATACCCGGTGCGCGTTAGATAGACAGGGCATGCTATTTAAGTGTTGTGCGCACAAGGTGTTCGATGACGCCGAAATGGTGTGGACTTTGTGCATCCTGATTCGGAAAGTGGCAACCCGGTTGTACCCTTATACACCCTGTCGGGTTTTCATTCGGTGAGCATCATGATACTATGATATTATGATGCGCGCCTCGGGCCGTCGACATCCGAGTACGAGTAATGTAATCTGTACTCTGTTCTGACGCATACAAGACACACAAGTATCAGGCAAAACCTCAAGGTTTTTATACATTTGTTTGGTGTCGTCGTGTTGGACGCAGGGCATCCTCGCTTTGGACAAGCACATGTGCTAAATTATTTGTACACACAAATTGTCTACTCGTAACCCGGACTGATAGAAACAGATGTAATCCGTAAGATAACCCATAACAGTCCGCTTATCTCCTGGAAACAAGATGGTTGTCGGCCGAGCCATCCCCGGAGTCTAAGATGATATTCTGCGAAGCAAACAGGTACTTAAAATCGAGCTTTTTAATCTCTCCAACCCACTCAAGAGCAGGGATCCGTTTGAAGGTTGCCTTCTCGTGGCAGTTGCTCTCTAGGTATTCCGACAGTTCACTTGCAAGTAACTTTACTTGGGCGTCGTAATGAATAAACCTTATAGAAGGAGCGTTACCAGTATGTTCGTCCTTCACAGAGCTCGTACAGATGCCTTGGGCAACGGTCTCAACAGGCAGGAGGTCTACCTCTCCAGTCCATCCACTTGATGCTGGGAGGGTTTTCATCTCGCGAGATAACCTCAGAAATTCCTGTTTGATGGCTGAAGGGGATGAAGACCTCTTGACAGCGGGGATGGTTCTATATATGCAGACAGGAATTCCAAAGGCTTCTGCAGCATTTTCTAGGCACTTCTCACTGGCCCATTTTGATGCGACATAGCCATTCGATCCATCCGTGGGAGGATGAAAATCCGTAGCTGACCTTGCAGAGAAGTTATTCTCACCCTGACTAAAATTAAATACCCCACCTGATGAGATAAAGTGAATGGGAATCTTGTGCAATGCTGCCATCCTCACCAGCTCCTTGGTGCTTGAGACATTGGCGTTGCGCAGCAATTGATAATACTCCCAGAATGACCTCTGGGCACCGTTGTGGATAATGATATTGACTTCTTGTGCTAGGTTCGCAAACTTTGTCTCAGAAAGGCCGAGAAGTGGCTCTGTCATGTCTCCCAGGTGCACGACTATCTTCTCGGAGGTAATCGGCAAAGTGCGCTCCCCT
Organism: Venustampulla echinocandica; assembly: GCF_003357145.1. NCBI lineage: Eukaryota > Fungi > Ascomycota > Leotiomycetes > Helotiales > Pleuroascaceae > Venustampulla > Venustampulla echinocandica. The sequence goes on from NW_022474209.1 coordinate 585,398, forward strand.
TGAGGATCCAGTTGTCGAACCGCTACGCAATGTATTTTAGAGACTTGGGCATCATCGACGAGGAGCCGCAGAATGGATCGCCCAAGGAAACCGGTCGAACCAGTGAGGAGTACTACTTTGGCAGTGCGGTGTCTTGATGTAATATTTCCCGGCTTGCTGATAGCTGACAAGCCAGGGAGAGAAGACGGTAGCGACGTCTCCTTTTCCCAGTCTATGGTGTCTGCTGGAATGGTGTTTTCAATCCTCGATGCCATACTTTTTAGTGTACTAGCTTCAAAAAGCTGAAAGAGGGGTAGGACAACATCAAATGATTTTCGAATCAATGATTGCAATCGCACGAGCAGCGCAGAGTTTCCACCGACATAGAAAAAGTCCGCGTCGGCATGAAGAGTATGGAATTTCAGGGCTTCGGTAGAGAGGACACTTTCCCAAATTTTCTTCAGCTGGCTTTCTGTCTGTGTGAGGGCTTGGGATTCGCTCGATTGCTCAGATCGTGGGATAGGAATAGCTTGAATCGCTATCCGGTCGACTTTCATATGATACGTCATAGGCAAGCTATCCAATGGAATGATAAATGTTGGCCGCATATAATGTGGCACAGGGAGGGAAGACCACAAATGTTTTAGGAATCCCTCCCTCCTGATAACCGGATAATCGGGACGGAACACCACATGAGCAACTATGGCTTGAGATTCGGAACGGAATGAGACCACCACATCTCGGAGTGCTAAATTCGCGCTCTGCAAGATAACGGCTTCGATATCTTGGAGGTCGATCCGTATGCCCCTCAATTTTATCTGCGTATCCCCAGAAATCCGGCCCTCTACTATCAAAGCACCATCATCTCGGAGTCGACCTCTATCACCTGTTCGGAGCATCTTCGTCCACCCCCGAGCGAGATACTCGGAGGAAGCATATGTGTCGTCGAGAAAGGTTCGGGTTGTGAGGTCATCATTGTTGTGATAGCCTGGGGAAACCCCTGCTCCTCCAATTACCACCTCGCCTGGAAACCCCACCGGTACAAGTTCCAACTTATCGTCCACGATATAAGTCGAGGAATTCCGGAAGGCAAAGCCTACAGGTATGCGTTCAGAGCTGCTTGCAGAACTTGAGCTTTGTCCGTAATCTAGCTGCGTTGTATGACTCGTGAAACTAATTTCTGTAGGCCCGTATATGTTGTAAAGGCGTAGATTATCCTTCGAGAGTGTTTGGAAGCTATGCTTTAGACTCGGAGTAAATGTATCTCCACCTGAGAAGGCCACTGTCCAGCTCGAATATTTCAAGGATATTCCATAATGAAGCCAGCTCATATACTCGGAAGGTGTAGCGAATGTGAGTGTGATATGTTCTTTCACGATGATCTCTGTGATGGCAATCGGGTCCCTGCGGCTGCACTTGGGTACAACATATACTGTCCCGCCATTGGGGAGAGCGAGAAGTGCTTCCAACAGGGACATGTCGAAAGTAAACGCAGTTTGCTGCAAGACAACTGGAGAGCCAAGTGAGAGGTCATGACTGGCTCCTTCTAGCGCGTTGAGTATGCCGGAGTGTTTTAAAATGATGCCCTTGGGGACACCTGTGGAGCCACTGGTGTAAATGATCGCAGCAATGCCCTCAGGCTGTGCGGTATTTACCACATGGTCGGCGGTGGTTTTTGGAAGGGAAGAAACATCTATTAACGCGGTATCCCCCACTGCTAAGAATCTTCCGGCGGTGAGCGTCACTTCGTGGCCGAGAATTGCTACAGGCTTGCAATCCGCAACAACGGCGGCCAACCGGTGGGGGGAATTCATTGGGTCCAAAGGAACATATATCCCACCGATTCGCATGATGGCAAGAAATGAGCTTACCCAGTCCGAAGAAGGCTCCTGGAATACGGCGACCGTTGAGCCGTCCCGCCAGTTACTTTGGAGTAGAGCAGCAGATATAGCAGCGGACCGGTCTGAAAGCGCCTGGTATGTCAGACCGGATGATATCCCATCTTTTACCGCGATGGCAGACCCTCGTTCGTGAATAATGCTATCAATCTGGTGGCACACGGTAGCGCCCCACTTTGATTGCAGCGTTGGTCCTATCATGTATGAGTTATCTGGAAACTAGTGGTGTTGATTGTATGTTTTCGGTGCACCAACCTTGCCCAAGCTTCAGTGATTTTTGGATACTCTCATTGCTGAACAGAGGGGCCGAGTCTGCCCCGATCCGAGGATTTCTAGAAAAGGTATCAAGCAGGCTTAGAAAGAATTCCATAAGAATATTGGCCTCTCGGCTTGGATAAAGGGCCTTTTGGACCATAAAAGTGATAACGGAATCTCCACCTGGGTTGTCCATGATGTCTAAGGATATATCATATGAAGTGCGCGCGACCTGGTACTCTAGGCCCTCCACTTGGCAGTCACCAAATGCTCTCCTTTCTTGCACGCCTTGACGGTAGTTGATGAAAGCCTGAAACATAGGAGAGGACGTTGCAGATCGTGGGACATCGAGCTCTTCTAGGAGGATGTTGAACGGAACTTTACCATTGGCCAATGCTGCGTATACTTTTCTTCTAGTCTCCTTCAACGCGTCCTCAAATGTTTGTTTGGGGTATGTCCGGAACCGTAAAGGAAGGAGGTTGAGGAACATTCCTATGCTCTCTAATATATCATTATCCACCCTGTTCGCATCTGCCATTCCGATGCATATGTCTTCAGTGGGGAGCAGTCGGAGTAGAAGTGTTTTGAAAGCTGCCAAATAGAAGTGGAAGGGTGTGACTTTGTGTTCCTTGCAAATTTCTTTTATTTGAGAGGACATTCCGGAATCGACTCTATGATTAACCTCGTTGTAGTTGTAATCCGTAAGATGCTGACGAGATCGTATGGCCGAAAATGGCAATAGGGGCAACGGCACGGGGGCGTCAATAAACTCTTTCCGCCAAAATGAGAGCTCGGAGTCCATTTGACCGGTCTTGATTTTCGTTCGCTCTCGAATAGAATAGTCACAGTAGTGAATGCCTTTGAAGGCCAGTATCTCTCCATTGTATGCTTTGGAGATATCCGAAAGGAATATCTCAAGACTAATTCCGTCCATAACAATGTGGTGGTACCCTATAACCAAGAAGTGCTTAATGGAGGATTGCGAGAGAAGCATAATTCTAAGGGTTTCGCCATGCTCGAGATCAAAAACATAATCACTCATAGCTTTATGCTCGCGGGCGACATCTTCCTTGTTGGCAATGGTGTGCCGTTCGAGATGCACTGTCGACGCAGGGAGGATAGCTTGGCGGTAGACTTGCCCTTCTTCGATGAAGGCTGTACGTAAGCCTTCGTGCATCTGAGCCACTTTTGAGATCGCCTTATCAAGGTCTTCTACCCTCAAGGGGCCACTGAGGCGACCAGAACACACAATATTAAAAGTTGTTTGGTCATCAAGAAGGCTTCTCAGAGACCAAAACCTAGACTGACCAAAACCCATCTCTTCCTTCCTCATAAAATCAGTATTTGAAATGAACTGGGATTTTTCGATCTTAACGAACGACGACGCAGATGTCGGCGTCCGACTTAATGTGCCAGTAACTAGTGAGGCTGATGACGTCGAGTCTTGTCTTTCAGGGTGTAGAGGGATTTCTCCGTGGCCCTGAGTCGATGTCGTCGCAGGTGCATCAGAAGCAGTTACGTTGGGAATCAACTCACGAGGGAGTTTTACCAGCGCACTGTCGAGAATCTCACCGATAGTGGCGCCTCCAAGAATTTTGAGAACTTGGATGTCAACTAGAAACTCCTTTAAAAACCATGACCGTATTTCAACCGCAATTAATGAGTCTATGCCTAGGCTATCGGCACCCTTCTCAATAATTGAGTCTCCTTTTCCTTCTAAGTCGAGTTGTAGTACAACTTGAAGTTTAGCCAAGAACGATTCTACGGATTGTTAGCCCCCTAACTCATTGTGTCACGAGCATTTGGAATTTACCTTTTAAAATCTCATAAACTTCGTTTTCGGTATTTGCTCCCAGTAACTTGGCCTTGAGAGATACGACGGTAGCAGTGTCACTCTTCTTAACCTCGAGGTTGTCCTGCTCGTTGGCGCAGTGCGAGAGCTTGGGGTTATCATACCATTGTTTTTCAGCCCCCTCCTCCGGTTCTACCTTCCGGACTCCAACAAGTACTTCAGGGTTCTGTTCAAAGTCTGAGCTACCAAGTAGTATTGCTTCCGCAAAGGATTGCTGAAAGTCACGTTCAGACAGCCACAGCCATCCTGCCTTGGACAACGACTGAAGAAGAAATTGGGTACCTTCTCTGGTTACATAACCAGCCCCCATAACTGCCCCGATATGCAGAATTGAGGCTGCGCGGCCTCGGCTTCTGCGCTGAGACGCAAGTGCACACATAAACGCATTCGCACCGCCATAATTAGCCTGGCCAGGGTTCCCATACACGCAAGCAAGTGAGGAAAAGAATATGCAGAATTGAAGGTTATCATCATGAAACAGTTCGTCGAGGTACAAGCTCCCATCAACTTTCGGTTTTAGGACTCTGAGCAGATTGTCAATGTCAAGATCGTTTATTAACATATCTTGAAGGACCATTGCCCCATTTGCAATACCGCCAACTGGTGGGCAGGTGCTTCTGATTTCTTGAACAAGCATCTGCAAAGCATTCTTATCGGTAATATCGCTGTGGGAGTCAGTTAACGATTCTAATAGGAGCACTGCGGAGTTTATACTTTGAGAAAACTTTTATTGTTGCACCGCGGCTCTGGAGACTCTGAATCCAGGCATCCTCAATTTTCGGGTGACGACTTGTCATAACAACGTGTCTTGCTCCTCGCTGGACCATCCATGTGCATAGAGATTGCCCAAGGTCGCTCGTCAGTCCGAAGAGAATGTACGTTTTATCTGCGGAAAATAGATCTCCTGAGTCAATAGGCTCAAGGGTTAGGGGAACGGTATCCGAAATCGTCCAATCAACTACGGCCAACGGCTCAATACTTGAAGACTTCAAGACGTGCTCAAGTGAGAACGTCGGTCCAATCATATGCGATTTGTTGCCGCATGCCAGGTCTCTTTGGATTTTAAATGAATTATGGAGAACGACGGGTATCCAACCGTGGGCAGCCTTTGGTGGCAATTGAGACGAAGCACCAAAAAGCGACGCTCTGTTTACGACCTTGCAACTTGGAGGAAGACATGGTTGGATGCTAGAGCCACCCCTTATCGGCTGTGTATCTGATGTAAAATTGACAAATAGGGAGGTATTATCAGGGATTGCTTGTGCAATCTCATGACCAGGTGCCATCGGGTGGATATAGGCCCAAGGGCTAGTCAATCCTTGCTTCTCGGCGTCATGAGTGGTGAATAGTATGTTGATGTCGTTTTGCAATGCATGCCGACAGAGTGCAGCCGCCATGTCTGGGTGAGGCTCATGGATTACCACCGAGGTGGAGACAAGCTCTTCAGATGCCACGTAGTGTGCCACAAGCTCATTTGCTACCACACGTAAGAAGTCTACCTCTTTACCTAGCGCGATATCACAATCGAATGCCCATTGAGAAGAAACTTCCACAATAGACGCGTTCGTCTTAGCTAAACCCAGAACAGTTTTATTATTTTTGAGGTTCGATCCAAGGACGAGAAAGAGAACCGTTGTTAAAGATAACCGTATCGATGAAACCAATGAATGTGTGACAGCAATGTGAACCATTTTATCGTCGTTGGTGTTTCCCTTGGCATTAATACTCTGAATATCTTTCAATTCGTAACCTGACCCAGTATGGTGAAGGTAAACTTTTGACTTCCTCGGGTCTATCTCCTTGGTGATTACTCGCCGGCCGGAGTTATAAACATCATTTCGAGGCTTATTAGCGATTAGTCGAGGGATGAGACATTTAGATTTCTCTTGCACCATCTCCGGTTCTTTGGACCATAACAGACTACCCTGAGACCGGTCATCTTCCCACACATCCAGCATGTGTGCACGAAGAAGCGACTCGCTGATGAAATGAGGATCAGGCTGTGCTTCAGGATCTATGTCTAGAAGCTGGAGTCGGACATGGGGCATCTCTTCCACCAGAGAACGACTAAACCCTACAGTTATGTTTGAATAAGGATTTGCTGACCGGCAGCCTCGAGTAAGCCAAAGCACTGACCTCGCCTGGTCAAACAATTGTTTGATACCTTCAAGCTTCTCCTTCGTCATACATTTAAACATTGGTTCATCAAGTTCGGTGATGCTAAGCGCTACACTCATTGAAGAAACAACACCCCAGTCTAGATCCTCGAGAATATTGACCTTTGTGATTTTCGTGGAATATGGACGCAGAGTCTCGAGAATCCGATCGACAAGCTGTGAAGTGTGTAGCGCGGTACCTCCAAGGATAAATAGCTCGGAAATTTGGGGCACCCCTTCTCGAGATACCAAAGGCCGACGTATGGCTGTGACCCGTTGGTCGATGGCCTGAGACGCAATGACGAAGCCAGGCCGGACCAAACCATCGCCTTCCGGAGTTATGGTATCCACCCCAGAGAAACCAGTTTTTCTCAAACATGTATGCCAATCAGCAGAGCTAATACATGGTGATAGGGTTCTGCCATCATCCACCCCTAGCCACCACCCAGGCAGCCCGCCAAATACAAATCCCATTCTCAAAGGAGGGGGATTTGTTAGCTCGCACATGATCAGGAAGCCACCTGGTTTCAAGAGTTTGCGGGCATTTATTAGCGTCGCCTCAATACTAGCTGTAGCGTGAAGGACTAAGGATGCGATAACCAAGTCGTATGTTCCTTGGCTAAATCCTTGTGCGTCAACATCCCTCTCGATATCAAGCGCCTTGAATATTATCCGCGACCTATGGTCTTCGAAGATGTTCTGGGCTTTCTCGAAGAAGCCAGTGGATATATCTGTGAAAGTATAGGAAGTAAACGCTTGACCAATATGTTTGAAAACACTCTTGGTAGCCCCACCAGTCCCCGCACCTATAGGGAAGATTAGCAACTGGCTAAAGCTAGAGAATTCAACTTTTACCTATTTCAAGGATTTTCATATGTGGGTATCGATGAGCCAGCTGTCCAACCATGCGGCCCAAGAAAAGTGTCTGCTTCCCGACTCCAGTGCCTTCAGCGTAGAGCCGCTCCAACATATTATCGCGCATCATGTGCTCTAGGATATTTGTTTCTCCTCGAACCGCAGCGGCCAAATTTTCTCCAACGGCACGAAGAAGTTCTAGCTCAAAGCTATTCGGGTATCTAGCATTAAAGTCAGTTATAGATTGCGTACGGTCGGACATAACCATTAATCGCACGTGGTACAATCAGGAGAACAGAAATAAACATGAAATTAATACGCTTGATTTCGGAAGTAGAAGGGTATAGCCGCTTAGAAAGAGACAAATATAACCAACTAGAAATACAAGGAAACTACTGAATCTACTGAATCTACTCACATTTGCATTAGGTCAACAATACGCTCCCTGGAATTGAGCAACCATTCTTTCTGCACGAATCTGCGCTTTCCACTAGCAACACTCGAGACAGTGTCGGTTGCATAATGAAGGAGCTGTTTGTGATGCCATTCTGAATTCGCCCACTGCTCCTCGGTCACGTCGTCGAGAAGCTTCTGAATATACCATAACGCAGTTTGCTCTGCAACAGATGCAAACTGCTGTTCCTCCACGGTAGGTTGATCGTCTGACGCGGCCGCTTCTCCATCTATAGAAGCGAGTCCCCAGTCGATGCGCGAGAACAGCTGACGATCGTGTGCTTCGGTTGATGGCGCAAAAGGCACCACAGAAACCCCTTGAGCCTGCAAGATAGCATGTCCACCGTTGGCTGGATACAGAGCCACATCTCCGCGAACTAGCATAGAGGTTCTATGTGTTAACGTACAATCAAAAGATAGTTGTGCATCCTGAGAAAGCCGGTCGCATAAATAGGGGTTGATCCTGATGCTCTGGATTTTGGTGGGCACATAGAGCTCCTTGAGACTCCCATCTCCTGGCCAGCAGAAGGCAAGAAATAAAGATTGAAAGGTGGCATCTAATAGCCCAGGATGAATGATAAGTCCGATTTTGGGATCCGCAAAATGTGGATTTATAAGTAAGCCCGTGCCTATATCCAACTTCCTTTTTAAATCGGATAAAGCCCTGAACGGGCCTGAATACCCATAGCCTAGATTGTTAAGAGACTCATAGAACAGATCGCTCTCGACATCAACGAGATTGGGTAAAAGTGGGGGTCGGGCTGGTAGCAAAGAAAGGCTTGGATCTCCAAACACAGCAAGTGCCTGGCCACTTGCCATAAGCGTCAGCCTATCCGGGTCATTTCCTAAGCCTGCATGATAAGTGAAATCTGCCATTATTGTGGTTTCTCCATTATTCTGCGTTTCGATATTTGTAAGAGCAAAAACAACCTCAACCCCTGCATCGTCCTCTTCAAAGGACATTGGCCTACCGATCGAAAAGTCTCGAAGTTCAATAACCTTGACCGGGCGTGTAATTGCCAATGCCTTCATTCCTTCCAGGACGGTAACAGCATACCCAGCCGCAGGAAATATCATTTGATCCTGGAGTTTGTGGCCACTGAGCCAAGATATTTCATTTGGTCGTAGGTGATTACGCCAGCTCCATGCTTCTTCAGTGTTGTCAATGCATGCCGTGCCTAGTAACTCATGACTACCTTGGGATCTTGTCCGAAATGCCTTTGTGGCACGGGATTCAAACCAGTATATCCTCTCGTGGTCCCAAGAGTAAGTTGGCAGGTCTTTCAAGGTCCGTGGCGTGCTTTGATCTTGTGAGAATAGACTTATGTGGCGGGAAAGATTGATGGCTGAAGGTCCAAGATTTTGCCATACGAAACACAAAGCATCTGAGACGGTCTCGGCGGCGTCCTTCTCCCTTCGCAAAAGGCCAGCATAAGGTATTGTCTGTCCAGTCAATTCTTGAATTGTCTGTAGGGCTGGGCCCTGAAGTGACGGATGGGGCCCGATCTCCAGTGCAATACTAAATGGCCCTTTCATGGCAATAGCCCGCTGAATCGCAGTTGAGAATAAAACAGGCTTGATCATGTTATCTTTCCAATAAGTATGTTCGAGGTCCTTGCGAATACCCATCAATTCACCATCTTCCACACTCGAAAACCAAGAACAAGTATTTGTCAGAGAACTGACTTTGATATCACTTGATTCTAGAGACTTTACATACGGATCAGCGCAAGGTACCATATGATGGGAATGATAAGCCGTGTCAACTTTCAACAGCCTCGCAAACTTTTTCTCATCCTCAAGAATAGTTTTAGCATCTTCGATGGCGTTTGCATCGCCTGATAGAGTCACGCTTGAGGAAGAATTCCAAGCAGCGACGACAATACGCCCTTCAAATTCGGGAAACTCGCAGAGTTCAATGGCGTCTTCCATGGAAGTGCTAGCAGCTAACATCGCTCCCGGTACCTTTTCGCTGCCAAGATGGGCATAAAGGCCACGATAGTAAGCAATTATGATTGCGTCGTTGGCAGAAATATAGCCCGCAGCGTATGCAGCTCCAATCTCTCCTGATGAATGGCCCACAACCGCTTCAAACTTGGCTCCAGATTCATACAGGAGGTCAACTAGCGCTACTTGGATCGCAGTACACAGTGGTTGCGATATCCCGGCCTCGTGGACTCTTGACTCCGATGCTTCAGCCAACAGTTGGCCTTTCAATGTCCATGAAGGCCGGTCTTCTGCAGGAAGACATGCAAGTCTTTCATCAAGTCGAGAAATAATTTCTTGAACTTGAGCTGATCGGGCAAGTAGCTCTTTCCCCATTCCAACCCACTGCGCACCTTGGCCTGTGAAGACTCCTAGAATCCGAGGCGAGCTGGTAGAGGAGCGAGTGCCAATATCAGAGGTTGATGTAGCAATGGCGCTATCAAGTTTTGACCAAAGTTGTTCATGGTTTAATGCCGAAAATGTAGCTTTTATTGGTAATGCCGATCTCCTAGCATATAATGTATGTGCCAAATCTCGAAGGTCGAGTGGGTTGCGAGTTTTAAGATAGGCAGAATATGCGGCTACCATCCTAGCTAGTGATTGGGTAGAAGTGGCCGAGAATACAAACGGCAGTGGCAGGTGGAGTTCTTTGATAGTGGCGTGTGTCTTATCGAGGATTGGGTCGAAGCTTTCGAGTATAACATGAGCATTTGTACCGCCGAACCCAAAGCTATTGACACTTGCCCGGCGAGGACAACCGCTTGGGACCACGGGCCAAGGAATTGCTACCGTTGGGATTTTGAGATTGTCATAGAATGGCTTAACAGCTGGGCTAAGCTTTTTAAATAGCATGTTGGGGGGGATAGTCTTATTCTTAATAGCCAAGACTGATTTGATCACGCCTGCAAGGCCAGCAGTACCCTCCGTGTGCCCGATAACAGTCTTAATAGAGCCGACATATAACTTAACAGCATCGTCAATTTCTCCGGCACCGCATGAGTTGTCTGAGTCGAAGAAAACATGGCTAATAGCCTCGGATTCAATTGGATCACCAGCTGGAGTACCTGTTCCGTGAGCTTCGAAGTACTGACAGCGGTCTTGCCTGTTCCTCGGATTTAGTCCAGACTTTTCATACGTTTCACGGATCAAAGCTTCCTGGGCTGTTGCACTAGGCATTGTTATACCCTTAGTTCGTCCATCCTGATTAACGCCGGTCGATCGAATGACACACTCAATATTGTCTCCATCTTCAAGAGCAGCACTCAAGGTTTTTAATACAATTGCCGCAACGCCGTCTCCCCGCGCATATCCATCAGCATCTGCGTCCCACATGCGAGACCGGCTTCCAGGAGAAAGCATTTTCAACTTACTCTCCCCGATATAGGGCTCTGGCGAGAGGATGAGGTTTGCACCGGCCGCTATAGCGATTCTGGACTCGCCCGACCTCAATGCCCCAGCTGCCAGGTGTACTGCCACCAAACTTGATGAACATGCCGTGTCGATCGTCATTGAAGGCCCATGCCAATCGAAGAAGTAGGAAATTCGGTTGGACATGATGCTGCGTGCCGTTCCTGTGGCCATATATATCGGTGTCGTCTCAGGATCTCGAAGCAGGTGATTGCTATACTCCTCGCACATTAATCCGACGAACACGGCCGTTGGTGACCCGCGAAGGTCATCTATGGGCAAACCAGCTGACTCGGTAGACTCATAGACTGTTTCAAGTAATAGTCGCTGCTGTGGATCCATGGAATTCGCTTCCATGGGGTTGATATTGAAGAATTGGGCATCAAAATGGCGATAGTCATCTGACAGCAGATATGATTCATGAACATCTGTACTCCCATGATGCATTCCATCTTCATGGTAGAAACCTGCCGGATTAAACCGCTCGACGGGGATTTCTGTGAGAACATCGCGCGGCTCTTTTAAAAGTTCCCATAGCGCTGATGGGCTTGTGGAATCGCCTGGAAATCGGCAGCCACTACCAATAATGGCAATTGGCTCATCCCGTTGCAAAGACATTGATGTTGAACAGTGGCAGTTGGGGGTGCTTTCGAAACAGGCCAGTGTTGAATACTAAAGCCAATAACGCAAAAGAGGACGCGTTCTCGCCCCTTGTCTCGACAAAGCCGATTTAGGGTATAGCTATGCCTGCGAGTTCATCGTAAATTCGATCAAGATAACACCATTCCCCCATTATCCATGATACTCCCTGGGTATGGCCATTATCCATATTCAGCCGCTTCCGCTTCCGAAAGGGGGACCTGTTAGTATTGACATTCGGTGGGGGAGAATGAAGAAGGTAGGACAAGGCAATGACCATGAGATACGATAAGTGAGGCTGAACATGGCCCGACCGAATTCGGAGGCATCGTAGAGAGCGTGCGAGGCCGAACCATGGTGCTGGGGAAATATTATGCCGAATATTGTGATCCTTTGGCTAGAAATGGCCGGCCATGGTAGAGATGTGATAAGGGGTAGGAAGCGCGTCGTTGAATGTCAGGATTGTCTTAGGTAAGCAGGTTAAACTGCCTCATGTCATGTGATGCATTCTTCTCTGGTACTACATACGTGCGTAGTATTTTCTCGGAGCAAGTTTTCAAAACTTGTTGGCTCGTATTTACATTATAATAGAGTTGATCGGCTCATCCTTTATGGACGTCGTGGTGTTTGTGGTTCATCCCCTTTTGGCTGAATAAGATGAAGCTATTTCATCCTCGAGTGGTCTTGGCTTACTTCCTCTTCCACATCCAACCAAACGAAAACAACATATTTGCAGCCATGAACTGACGTTCCTCCGTGCTCAAATCCTACATAATGATATATCTAGGGTTCCTCCGCACCTTACCTTCACTTAGCTTGGTAGGTTCCTAGGTCGGTACACAGTACATAGGATACTCTAGTCAGAGCCTTTCAGGTAACGTCGCCGCCGCTTAAAATGACGATCAGAACTTACAGAAATCGAGCAGTGCCACTATCCCGCTTGGCTAAAGCTATTCGACGAGTTACAAGTACAGCTACTTCAAATTCGCGGCTGTTGTTGCACTCAAAGTGGGGAGTGTCGGGAGCAGCTTGCGGTCGAGATCTTGTGGATGCAACGGTCGCGACGTTTGGCGGAAGGCGGGTTAATCCATTTAATATTCGAGCATTCTGTTCAACTGTTCATGTTTCAATAATACAGTTAAGATCCGCCCATGTCGGAATGCCCTGGGGCGCCTTATAAGCTTTGTCGACTTCGCCGTTGCTTATGTTTTGGACTTCCTACCGTTTTCACCTCCAAGACTTGTTCTCGCAGTACCCTTCTTACGAGCCCCGTACTCCACCCCAAGCATGCCCAACTAGGATCATCGTTATCACCCCAGTGGGATTTAGGGTGTGCTGGCGCCATCCGACTAGGCACTGATGGCGCTGGCTTGGTCTTGCATCACTCCCACAACGGGGCCAGTAAACCCCTCAAGAGTCCTCTACACAGTTTTGTATTACGAAAACCGCCCATACCATGTTCAAAAGTAGCCTCTGTATTGTCACGTTAGTTGAATCTGAACAAACGTCACTTCGGGGTGCGCGCTACCGGTCCGACGAAATATTTTCAGCTGCTGTTTATGTTGCACCTTGGCGGGTGTGCTTCCGGCTAAGCATGTCCAGGCTCCTTGGGCATCTAGGATGCTTCCTTAAGTTTATGTCTATCTCTCTACCATATCCAAGCTTCCTCGACAGTTCCAACACACCTCCTTCAGTCGTGGTACTTCGCTGGCGATCAAGTGATCACCATGCTGCTTGTTTATGCAGTAACTTGGTCTGTCAAACATGTATGTCGTACCAGAGAGGTTGTAGCACCATAGTTGAGCTTCTAGCCCCGGGGGTTGAACATGCAAGCCTGTGAACTCGAGTATATCAGACGAAGATCATACCCTCGTGAAGCCGGGAAACAGGCAGTCAGACCCCAGTTTGTATTACTTTGTAAGCTGTCCCGCTCCTCCATCCTGCAATTCCCAGTGCCATTGTTGACCAGTTTCCGCGTTTATGACACAATCCGAAAGAAGAAGCCCTCGAGCGAGGGCCTCGTATTATGGGAGTAGCATTTGCATGCTGTCGTCTCCCTCTGGGGAGGGTTCAGGGTACCCGTTATCAATCGTAGGCACAACATCTGTGGACTTGGCTGCAGACTGGGCCGCAGAATATGAATTGGACATGATAAGATGATAATCTGTACCACCCGGCCGGAGAAATTTCAGTAAGAGACCCAACTGCATTACGATTCTTGTTAAATTGAATGCAGCTCACCCGGCTCAGCTTGCGATTTCGCCCAATCGTGCCCCATGTGGAGGGAGGTAGCCATATGCTATTTCCTTGCTGCAGTGGCTGCAACGTATGGCAGGGAACTATGGTAGGGAACTATGGTAGGGGCCTACAGATCGGACGTGCGTTTTGCGTTAGCTCTAGAGAATAGGATTGAAGTCAGAAAGAATATGACTTGAATCTGTCGAGCTTATATTTGTGTCTCTACTGATCTCTACACGTTGGCCATGTTTCTAATTTCTTTGAAATCCCAACACTGCTCCAAAAGTCAAGTAATTGAGCTAGTCGCAAGCTGACAATTCACTGTATTGGACATCTAAAGGATAGCAACATGTCCAATAATCCGTCCAACCAATCGCGAGGCCCCACGCCCCACAAGGACTCCAGATCAGCTTGCGATAGGTGTCGTGGACAAAAGCTACGTTGCTTAAGGGAGGGCGAAGGCCAGCGCTCATGTAGACGCTGCCAGAAAGCTCGGGTCGAGTGCATTAGCAGTCCTCCGATGCACATGGGTCGTCGTCGAACAATAAAATCTAATCGTGCAAGAATGGAAACTTATCTAAAAGATAAGGACACGGCAGAGAGTATTGGGGCATCTTCAGCTGGTTCGCACATCGATTTTGAAGATCTTTCTGAGATTTTGGCCCCCCTCCCTTACTCGCCTGAGCCTTCATCAAACAACCATCGTCCGATTGACACCTCGAATTCATTACAGTACTGGAGTGGCGGTGGTGCGACGCCGCCTTCAACTTTTAGCAGTTTCCATTTTGAAAATTACCCGTCCATAGGAAGTAGTAGCCTCGAGTATCCTCACAATGGAGAACCACCACACTTCCGTACCACATTACCCAATACGGCGCCTGTCCCTCCCTCAGATCTTACACCACCATACAGCGAGGGTCTTGGAATAAATGAACTTCATCGGCTCGGAGACAATCAGGAGTGGTTTTCACTACATGGCCGCCCGCCATCGGAAACGGCAAGTCGAAAGGAGGCAGCCGATCGCCCACTCGAGGCCGACCAGTCTACGCCACCTACCTACAGGTCAACGAAGATTGCAGAGGACGGGAAATATATTCAGCAATTGTCTGAGTTAAATCAATCATTATATCTTCAGCTAAAAGCTTTGGGAGATGATTCCTGGGCTTGCTGTCTGCCATCCCTCTCACTGATATCCGGTTCAAACTCTGGCACATCAACAGAGGCAGACGCTACAAAGCCAGTTGGTGATATTCTCAGCAGCTCGGAAAAGTTCGTTGTGCTTATGAGCAAGTTTCTCCCACCGAAACAACCTCCTGAGCCTCTATATTCAATGCCAACCTCTGTGCATGCCGAGGCTCCCAAGCCACCAGACACATCTCTAAGCAACAGCAATAAGCGCGTCAAAGACAAGGAAGTAGGTGATTCACGTTCGGTCAAACAATCTGCCGAACTCTCAGAATATGATTCCCACCCTGGACCAAATTCCGTTTCCTTACTTCCTATTGATATTTCGCCTCGCCTCGGACAACAGTTTCCCCTTTGCCAATTAGATATTCCCACCATCCTCCTAATACTGTCGTGCTACATTCGCATGGCCTCCATCTACGCCAAATTATTTTCCCATATCAACAAATACCTATCGTTAGCATCATCAAATGATTCCTCCCTGCCAAAGTATAGCCCGGGCCCAAAAAACTCTCAATCACCGCCAGACTTTCATGCCAGATCCCCACTTCAAATCGGCGGCTTCTCGCTCCACAGCTATGGCAACATCCAAATCAAGATATTAGTTGAGATTTCTGTCCACTTCGTCACGCGAATCGAGGGGATTCTGGGGGTGCCCCGCAGGTATAGGCTGAAAAATGATTGTTGGAATGCGACTCAGGACGACACGAACTTAGCAGGCCGAGAAGAGAATGAGGACGAAAGTAGGAATAGCGAAGAGGGGTCCTCTTGTACGGAGTCTAGGATAAGGAGTTTGCTAGACATAGTAACTATGGTCGTAGAGCTCGATGGGAATGATGTTGGCAGCGGCCTTGGAGGCGGAGTCATGGGGTTAAGGGAGGAATTCATGGCTTTGCAGAAAAGGCTTAAACGAATAACGTGACAAAGGTAGAGTCGTGACATTGCAGAAATATAATATTAGAGAAGGAAATAGAGTACCTTAAGATTCGATTCAGCCGAATCGAACTAGCAGTAAAAAGGTTCCATTCATCTTAAATTAAGGTAAATTCGACTCGACTCGATTTGATTCGGAAATTTAGTGCTAACTATATAAGGTAGTCCTTATAATTGGATCCGAAGAGCAAATATATAGATACAGCTCCCTTAGTTCTAAAATAGTTTTACCGCCTTTATATATAAATAATAAAGTTTCTCTTATTATTATTTCCATCATAATACATAAGAAATATTTAAATAGCTATAGATTAGTGTTTATAATAAATATACTATATAGCATAATATTCTCGAATTTCTCGAATGGAATTAGCTAAAAAATAGTTCGATTCAGCCGAATCTGAATTTAGGAAGTCCAATTCGATTCGGGTTCGATTCGCCCGAATCGAACAAATCGGGAATTCGATCGGAGCCCTAGCTAATCTTGGCGATGTCGTCAACTACGAACTCTACTATATGTGATTTGATCAGCTTTACAAACCTCTTGCTAACAGATAGGATTCTTCTACTACAACTTATTATCTAGACTAAAACCTAGAATTGTTAGACTGCAAAGGATTAAGTTGTCCTTATCTTGCATGTTAAGATCCACAGGTTTGACTTTGACTTCGTTAGCCCCCGGGGTGGAGGCGGACGATCCTCGAGCAAGTCCTAGAGATCGATAGCACTTGAGCGGCTGTAGGCTGCCTTGATAAGTCGGCCATAAATTCGTGAAAGGATCACTGTAGCAAAAAGGCAATTCGTTCATTCATCTACCAAAATATCCATCTACCAAAATATCCATCTTCTCCTAGCTTCTACCCGAGCAGTGTTCAACGTTTCCGTATTCACATTCCCAGTCTCCACCTGATTTGCACCCACATTCTTACTTGGAGTATATCCCGGCGGGACCTCCCCTGGCCTCCCAACTCTCCGATATTTCGGCAACCCATCTCCCTCAACCGACCTCGTAACTCCCAATTCCTCAAGATCCATATCCCCTTCCGCCCCAATTCCTGCTACAGTCCGACTCCCACTCCTAGTCAGACTCCCTCGTCTACCCCTCGTCTTCTTCACATATAATCGCATCAAAAGAGCACATAGAAATAGTCCCGCAATAACGGATAGAATAATGATAATAGCTCTGACGGGTTTCGAGAGTTCGAGATCACGGTCGGGAGCTTGGTAGTGTTTTGCTAGATCCTTGGTTGAGCCTGGGAGGTAGGCACCGCATGAATAGAAGGAAGAGGACCAACTGCTTCGATCAGATAGCTTGTCGAAGGTAGTGCAGTCGAAGTCCGGATTCGAGCTGTTGAGATGAAAGCCCCCGATGATGTTACGGAGACTTGGTAATGTGACGCTGAAAATGCGATGTTAGTTTTGAGAAGACCCAGGAGAAGGAAAAGAGCAGAGGTTCTTACTTTGAAAAATAGCCTGAAAGGGTTATGTTCCCTTGGCAGAACCATAGCTGACCCAAATCGTTGATCATATGGAGGGCTGCGTTATTCGCAACTGTGATGCCCCCTTTCGCAGAGGTCAAAAGTGGGATACTAAGATCATCCAGAAGATCGTTGTTACGGACAATGAGGCTCCCACCAATATTCGTGAGGTTCGGCGCTGAGAAGACATTGAACGTATTATTGGACATCTCCATACTCGCGAGTGTTTCGGAGAGAGATGGGATGTAGATGTGGCCAGCATTGCCGATTGTGATAGCGCCAACAGATCTCAAGTCCGGAAGAAAGATCTGTGCCGATAGTCCATTGTTGACAATTGCCAACGAATTGCTGCCCCAGGAGAGGCCAGTAAGATTGACATTACTGAGTCGTTGATTGCCTTTGATCGAGATTGTGGCCGGATTGGAATAGTGTGTAAAATTGAGGAATGCAAGGCTGGATATACCCGTGTTTGATATTGAAATATCCCCATCCACATTCGTCCCTGGTAATTCATGTGAAGGCGCCGTCAAGTTCCCAAACGAAACATCCGTAAGCTCCGACAGTGTATCCCAGTATATTCCCCCATTGACGTTATCTAGGAAAGGAAAGTTGAGGCTCGCGAGAAGTGGGAGGCTAGAGAGGGTGAAGTTGGAGGAGATTTTTGATAGGGCTGGGGCCGAGATGGTCTGCAATCCATCACAGGATGAGGCGGCAAGGTTGCCATGGATTTTTTCGATGCCATTCAGGGTGATCTGTGTCAGGTCGTTGCCCTGGATGTTGACATCTCCAGTGATGGTGCTACAGTTGTTTAACGCGTCTGCGGCGGCTTGGGATTCAATGGTGAAGCCACTCGGCGATGTACAATTATCTGCCACAACCTGTCAGCCTCTGCCCTCCCCCGCAACACAGAATCTGCCACGATAGAAGGGTCGAAGAAGGTATACGTACCACCATTACTCAGACCAGCCAGAAGGATTATCGCCAAAACGGCTGAGTCGACACAACGCCTTCGCCATCTGGACTCCATTGTAGAAGTGTGATACGGAAAGATTATCGCAAAGGCCTCCGTGACACGCCTTAATAGTCTTTTACCATCCCCGCAGCCTTATGAAAAAGAATAAGGCTTATGCGGACGCGGCCTGCGTCAGCTGCTTGCAGGGATCAGTGCAGCCTCACAAACATGAGCAGAAGTGGGGGAAGGCTGAGGGCTTATGCAGACCGAGCCCCGAGATATCAAATTGAGGGAAGTAGAATCTGAACCTCGGTATACGGAGAGAAATATAAAACTTCTACTCTGTAGACTGGATATACTCGAGTAATTGGCTTCGGCTACAGGGATTGAGCTCGTATGAACCAGGGGTAGGTGGGACGTGCAACGCGGGATTTAAAGCCTGAAGGAATAGCGATCATGACTCGCCAAAAAATAGTGATCGAATGCTGGAGAGGCCTCTTACGCAAATAGATCTATTGCAGCAGATCGCCTTTTCTGATTCCTCGAGACATCTGATGATTTCGCGGATGAGAACAGTAGGGTTCAACATTGGCGATAGCCAGATAATAATACCATAGATAATGATCAGTGCCAGGATCTATAGACCCTCCCTCAAGTAGTTCGAACCCACTTCATGCTACTTTTCCCCCAAAAACGACTACGTGCTACAGAACTTGAACTAAACATCGACTACTCGCCGCCTACCGCAGCACGCAAATGCAGACCGGATGTCCCTAAGCCCCCAGATCCTTCTAGAGAACAACCTGTCTGGAATCAGGCGAATAATAACGCCTACAGGAATTGATAACAGGCCTAGTACGACCGATACACCCCATTGCGCCCCATTAAGCCTTGTTATAGAAAATGCCCTTCCGCCAATAAAGACAATCAAGATCTGAGTTCCGATCATAATCAGGCTAATAGCAATAAAGAACCAGTTGCGCCCCAACCCCGCAAAGATGTTGAATTTGTTGTTCAGCCGACGATTACTGTTCAACATTAGTCAGAGAGCGGTGAGATTTCCAGGAGACAACGTACTTATACATATTGAAAATCTGCATCCAGACGTAGGTATTAAATATTATTGTCTGTAGTTGAGCTGTTTCATGAGGTGTTTGATAGGATAATATTTTTGCCCCTCCGAAGTAGAGAATTAAGGTGATGGCGAGTTGATACGCCGATTGACCGAAGATCATCTTCCACATTGCGGTATTAATAAGAGGGGCTGTTTTGGGATCCGGCTTCCGATCGAGGACGCTCTGTGTTGGAGCATCTGTGGCAAGCGCTAAAGCTGCCATAGTATCTTGAAAGAGGTTGATCCACATAAGCTGAACGGCGGTGAGTACCGATTGTTCTTCCGAATTAGCTATTGCAGAGACGGCGGTGAGTATCACAGAGGTAATAGTGACTGTGATTTGAAACTAGAGGTAGAGTTAACAAAAGCTTGTGAGAAAGATGGAGTATACTAGAGCGTACCTGTAGAAATTGCTTGACGGCATCATTAACTGCTCTTCCCCACATGATCGACTTTACGATCGAGGCAAAATTGTCATCCATTAAAACAATAGAAGAGGCCTCTCTTGCTACTTCGGTACCTGAAATACCCATAGAAAAGCTCACATCGGCAGCCTTCAAAGCCAAAGCATCATTTGTCCCGTCACCGGTCACAGCAACTACTTCACCCAGCTCCTTGAGCCGCGTGACGAGTGTCCGTTTGTCTTGCGGACTGGATCGTGCCAGAACTCTAAGACGAGGGATGACTTCATCCATCTCAGTCGTTCGCAAACGCCGGAACTCTGCGCCTTCCATTGCAGTGTCACCAGCAGAGGTATCAATAATACCGCACTGTTCAGCAATGGCTTTTGCTGTGAAGATATTATCGCCGGTTACCATGCGTACGATGACGCCTGCCTTTTGACAATCTCGCACCGCGTCGCGAGCGCCTTCACGTAAAGGGTCCTGAATGCCTACAATGCCGAACAAGACAAGGTCCTCGAAAATAGCGTTGGCTTCAGTTGCACCGCCTTCTGCAATCTGGAGTTGTTTGACAGACGAAGGAGGCCATTGATCGAAATCCCGATACGCTAAGCCAATGGTTCGCAATGAGCGGGAAGCGTAATCGGTGATAATTTGGCTCAGATATTCTGTGCTGGTTGCGCTCATTCCGATACTCGAGAAGTCGTGGCTAGGATCCCGGATCACTCGTGTGCACTTGCGCAATATGATCTCTGATGCGCCCTTAACATAGAGCCTATAGCCCGACTCCAGTGCGACGACAACCCCCATTGATTTATTAGTGGCATCAAAGGGGATGACCTCGATAGTCTTTGTATTTGAGCGTTCGACGGTAAGGGCCTCCACTCCTAGGTAGGTTCGAGCGAAAGCAAGCAGGGCGGTCTCTGTTTGTGATCCAATGAAGGTTTGCCGGCCATCCACCTCGCCTTCGAACGCAGTGGTGTTTAGGATAATTGACTGCTTGAGTACCTCTTTCACATTATCTGCGAGGCTTCCAACACTTCTCCTCGTAGGTAATGCAACAGTAGCGGGGTGAACGCTCTTCTCCTGCGACGATGAACTGTCCGGACCCGACTCACTCAGTGAGGCTTTGGAACTTTCATCAAACTGCAAATTGGTCCCAAAAGTCCCGGAGACAACGGTCATCTTGTTTTGTGTCAATGTACCGGTCTTGTCGGAGCATATACTTGTAGCATTGCCCATAGTTTCACAAGCTTTCAATTGGCGCACCAGATTATAATCTTTCAGCATTTTGTTAGATGCAAAGGCCAGAGCAAGAGTTACTGCCAAAGGTAGACCTTCAGGAACAGCAATAACAAGGACCGTAAGAGAAATGATGAGAATATTCAAGAAGTTTTGGCCTTTCTCTGCAGGTGTTGTATCGGTCCGATGTGGAAGTTGTACCAAAAATTTAATAAAAAGAACGGCAAAGAGGACTAGTGCTGCTACTGCACCTGACTTAGAGATGAATTTGGCCACATTGTTGAGCTTCTCTTGTAGCGGGGTAAAACTAGGACCATCGTGCAAAGACATTAAGATCCTGCCATAGCTAGAGTTCACACCTGTCGCAGTAACTAGAAAGGTCCCAACTCCTTCAGCAACCTTCGCTCCCGATATTATAAAGGGGTCCATCTCAAGGACATCTTCCTGTCCTTGTTTTCCGGTATTTCGGAAAACCTCCTCTCCGGGATGCTTGCGAATAAGCCTGGACTCTCCCGTCGCTGAAGACTCGTCACACTTGACGTTATATCCATCGATGAATATTCCGTCGGCAGGAATCACATCTCCTGGCTCAAGATGAACGACATCGCCAACAAGGACGTTGAAGGTAGATATCATTTGAGACTTTCCTGATCGGATGACTTTCACATCTCGGTCCTGCTTCTTCTTGTCCAGCTTTGCAAATTGTCGCTGTCGCTCCCAGTCGTTGGCAGCCCCCACAAGTACGATAATAATGATTGCTATTATAATGGCTACTCCCTCGACCCACTCTACACGTGGGTTAGTCGCGGAGGCGACGGTTCCGAAAGTCTGGTATAGTCCGATAGCCAGCGAGACTATTGCGGCCGCTGTCAAGAGGAATAGTACTGGGTCGTTGTAGGCCATCCACATCAACCGAAGAATGCTCAAGGACCTTTTCCGAGGTATGGTATTGTCCCCAAAGGCACATTTTCTGTCTGCGAAAGATTCGTCTAACGGCCTTCCAACTCGTCCAGCTGGTGTCGATACCGCACCGCCATCGAGTATAGTTTCGTCTACGCTCAAGCCGGACCGACGATCTGTTCGCAGCCCTCTCTCAAGGCCAGCAAGGCCACCCGATGCTCGATATGCAGTTAGGCTCTTCTCGTTGACGAGTTCGTCCAGCTGCGTATGTGAGAAGGCGAATTTGTCGTTCAGTGTAGGACATGGTTCTCTATCTAGCTCATCAGGCTCTGATCCCAAGGCACGGCCAGGCGTGATCCGCTGAGCGTTGCCATTCCACGCAGTGTTGTTTTCTTCAACCTTCTCGTCAATTTGCGCCAAGGAGACCGGCATGGTATCCTATCTGCCAAGGAATGTTGGGACGCGACTGGAAGAAGCGGTCTAGCGGACTCGCATGACGATAATGGGATCGTCTTTCATGATATGAGTGAATTGTCCCTGGTCCCTAGCTTGTTCAGCGAAGCGCAGTAACATTTTGAGGCAGTGTAAACAAGCCCACCTGCCCTTCCCCTGCCTGCCACCCCTACTCGTTACCGCCCTGCACGGTGCGCGGAAACCTGGTGCTTGGGCATTCAATCTGCCCAACACTGCATAGGCAGATACTGTAAGTATGGCAAAGTATGGCAGAAGATGGCAGGATAGGAGCAAGAGGAATCAACCAAATATTTCATCGTAACAATATCGAGTACTGCACCCATCAAGGCGGAGGTGCCTGAGGCATGACGGAACCAAACCAATTAGCGAGCGAGCTTTAGTCTCATAGCCTATACTGCCACAAGCTGTCTCTCGATCAAATGGTCCAACCTACAAGCTCGACTATTCAATTGAGACAGTTATCTAGCATAGAGCGCGCGGTGGCGAGTCCAGCAATAGGCCCCAACTCGAACTCTGCACTCATGTCTGCTGATGACGACTAAACTAGGCTAGTAGATGAGACGGAGGGCTTGCCTCGCAACGGAGACCGCGAACATTTTCACCAACATTCTCACCAACAGCAACGTAACGGCGAATATACTATTGGATTTTAGTGGTCGTCTCATGCGAGGGCAGCATTGCATTTCAACAAGGTCTGTGTGGTCTTGGTTTTCGTACCACTTGGCATCGCAGCCAGTACCTTTGGTAAGCTTATTTCCATACTAATTTCCTATTTTTTGCTGGGGGAGGTTAGAGCTTGGGAGCTATCTCAAGAGCCAGCATTCCCTTCAATCTTTATGTCAATCTGGGTAAGGTAACGTCCGGGTAATTCTGCTATGAAGATTATACCGGAGGCACGGAACTTCCATAGCCACGAAAAGCGTGGTGCCTCTGTCTCAGAGCAGGGTGGGCTCAGCAGGTGTCGCCATAAGCGGCCAGCGGGTGGGCTTAAGAATGACACGCATTATTCTCCTCGGTCTCACGTCACGCAATATACAAGCACCTCAACTGCAGCAATTGCGAATTCCAGATGAGATATCGACTTCATTTTTTTGGTTACGCGCATCGTAAAATCTGCTCTATACAAAGAGGGAGGAGCCCTCTCGTCAGCCTGCACACGCCGATCTGCTTCTCGAAGGAGATTGGACTCCGATTCCAGCCTCGAAGACACTCTGAAGGAGTATGGTTGTTATTGAGTAGAAATGTTGATGACGAATGTTTGGACAGCATGGAGCGAGACGCCTCCAAGACCATCTGGCTGAGTCACATGCACATCGTTTGAAGCTTTACAGCAGCTTAAGTTTCGGTGACTTCACTGGGAATAATTATATTCAATTTGTTTAGAGATACATGACTGCAGATAATGGACAATCCCTCGGGATCTATTTAGGAGGGTGCGTAGAGGATTGATTTGGTGGGAGGGGAGAGTTACTCCCATCAGAACCACCACTCACACTCCTCTCTGTTGGCGGTGACCCCCAACCAGCAATACTCCCCGCCACGACCCCCGCCATCGCCGCCGCTGGTCCCAGCACCGACTTCGACCTCCTTCTCTGTCTCGGCCTGATATGCATCCACCTCTTCCACTTTGACTTGTCTCCATATCTCTTATCCGTATCCCGCTTTGCCAGGGATGGGCCTTGTCGCGAAGCCAGTAGCAGATCCGCTGTGAGAGTTTGGAAGGGGCCGCCGCGGATATGTTTAAACAGCGTAAGCTGGTCGCGGATATCCTGAACAGCATCATTCCACTCGAAGCGCTCTTCATTAGAGGGAGTTGGCCGCGGCCTGTCGGTATCGTTTCTACAGAAGGAAGCAGGGATGCAGGCGCGGATGAATTCGTTGGGGATGAGACGGATGAGGATACCGATGGGGAGGGATATGAGGCCGAAGATGAGGGTGATGCCCCATTGCTTGGCGTCGAGACGGATGGTGGAGAGGGCGCTGGAGCCGGCGAAGATGATGATGGCTTGTCCGGAGACGGTAATGATGTTGATGCCGATAAAGAACCAATTCCGACTTATGCCTTCAAATATGTTCAACTTTCTATCTAGGCGCCGATTGCTATTAAGAATTAGAGGGGTATTCAACGCCTTTGAGGGTTATGACTCACTTCAGCTGGTTAAATATTTGCATCCACACATAGATATTAAACACCAACGTCTCCAGTCGGCTCTGCTCAAAGGGGGTTGTATAGCCAAAGATCTCGTTGCCCCGGAAATTAAGCACGAGGGTGACAATGAGCTGATAAATAGACTGTCCAATAATCATCTTCCACATGTCTAGAGTAATAAGGCGTGTCGTTTTGCGATCTGGCTTACGATCAAGAAGACTCGGCGTAGGGGGGTCCGTCGCTAAGGCAAGAGCAGCAAAAGTATCCATAATCAAGTTCACCCAAAGCAGCTGTACCGGAGTAAGAATTGGCTCTTCTCTTGGATCGGCGACTGCAGACACAAATGTAATGCCCACTGCCGTAATATTGACAGTCAGCTGGAACTAGAAGAAAAAGTTAGCTATGTCATGGAACCCTTCTCTAAGGCAAACATACCTGCAAGAACTTCCTTACGGAGTCATTCACTGCTCTGCCCCACTCCAAAGCCCGGACAATAGATGAGAAATTATCATCTAGGAGGATAATCGACGAAACCTCTTTCGCTACCTCCGTGCCAGAGATTCCCATCGAGAACCCGACATCAGCTGCCCTCAAAGCAGGCCCATCATTCGTACCATCACCAGTGACAGCCACTGTCTCACCTAGACTTTTTAGTCTTTTCACAAGGACTCTCTTATCCTCGGGACTTGACCGAGCAAGCACCCGCAACTTCGGTATTATCTGGTCCATTTCTGGCTCTGGAAGTCTTCGAAATTCGGGACCCTGGAGAAGGATTCCGTCTCGTGGATCATAGATGCCACACTCTTGAGCAATAGCACTTGCCGTGTTTACATTATCGCCCGTTACCATCCTTACCACCACTCCAGCATGTTGACATTTGGCGACAGCTTCTTGGAC
This sequence comes from Venustampulla echinocandica, assembly GCF_003357145.1. Lineage (NCBI taxonomy): Eukaryota > Fungi > Ascomycota > Leotiomycetes > Helotiales > Pleuroascaceae > Venustampulla > Venustampulla echinocandica. Next base: position 610,841 of record NW_022474209.1, read on the forward strand.
ACCTAGCCTAATTGGGTCTTGAATGCCAATAATGCCTAAAAATACCATATCTTTGAGAACGTCGTCGAAAGCCGTTCGAGTGGGATCATCTTCAAGGATTCTAGCTCCTGGGGGCGGAAAGGATTCAAAATCGCGATAGATCAGACTCATCGTCCGAAGAGATTTCGTAGTATATTCAACCATAGTCCTGTTTAGACTGTCGCGGGCACTTTGTGTCAACGGAGTGCTCTGGACGGGTCCGGTAATATCCGTGATAACCCGGGTACAGGTGTCCAACAAGATCTCCGAAGCTCCTTTGACGTACATGCGATAGGTGCCATCAGGTTGCTTTGTTACCACTGCCATATATTTTCTGGCCGAGTCAAATGGAAACACCTGCACGACAGTGGCTTTTTCACGCTCTTCGCTGGCAGATGCCATCGCCAAATGTTCCTGTGCGAAGAGGAGAAGGGCAGTTTCCGTCTTCGAACCAATGAAGGTGGATTGACCATTTTCGATCCCCTCAAAAGCCGTAGAATTGATGGTGATAGATTTTACGAGAAGGTCTTTTGCCTCGGAAGACAGTAAAGGAGCTACCTCGCTCATTGCCATGGGCTCGGCATCCCTAGGAACAATATTCGAAGCCTCCTGCTGTCGGATTGGTGTCTTCGTGTTCGAGGCAAAACGGCAATCCATGCCTAACTGCCCTGCAACCGCAGTCATTTTGTTCGTCGTAAGCGTTCCAGTTTTATCGGAGCAGATAGTTGTTGCATTTCCCATAGTTTCGCACGAACTGAGAACTCGCACCAGGTTGTTTTCCTTCAACATATTCGTCATGGCAAAAGCTAATGCCAAGGTGACAGCCAGTGGAAGTCCTTCGGGAACGGCAATGACAATTATCGTAATCGTAACAATGACAATCTGCAAGAAGTCTTGCGCCTTCTCGGCAGGCGTCCCGGGGTTGCTACCAAGGTTGGCAAGGAACTTAGCAAAGAGTACTATAAAGAGAATCAGAGCAATGGCACAGCCGGCCCTGGTGATCTGTTCTGCCATAATGCTCAGCTTGGTCTGCAGCGGAGTGGGAGTTGCTTCTGAATCGTCCATCACAGCCATAATCATTTTCCCATAACTGCTGTTGAGCCCGACGGAGGTGACCAGATACGTGCCTGTACCCTCTAAAACCTTACTGCCAGAGATGATAAATGGGCCTGCATGGATAGTCGTGCTTTGTGTTCCTTCGATGCTCGACACCACCTTCTCTCCTGGGCACTTCCTCTTCTGGTCGGATTCACCCGTGATGGAAGATTCGTCGCACTTGACATTGTTACCGGAAATAAGGATGCCATCAGCAGGTATAAGATCACCTGGCTCTATATGTAAAACATCTCCAGCTACAACATCATACACCGAGATTTGAAGCGACTTCCCCGAGCGAATTACCTTGACCACACGGTCCGCTTTCTATCACCCGTATCAGTTATGCCGAATCTCAGAATAAACTCTATAAATTACCTTTCTATTTAGCTTGATAAACTGCTGCTCCTTCTGAAAGTCATTGACAGAGCCAACAATGACGACAATAACCACTGCGGTCATGATGGTGACTCCTTCGACCCATCTAACCTTCGGACCCCCATATCGAGAAGACTGCCCAAAATCCTGGTAGAGACCCAAAGCGAGGGAGATAGCCGCGACCACAGTGAGAATAATCAATACCTTGTCATTGAATGCTACCCACATGATCTGTAGGAGAGTATTCCCCGTTTTCTCTGGGAGTCGATTGGACCCGAACACACGTTTTCTGTCTCCATACGGCTCTGGACTCCCACGATGCGGGGCATGTACTGGTGGAGGACACGGATCTTCTTCATGCGGTGTCCCTGCTTTAGTCTTCGTCGGCGCATTCCCGGTGGCCGTTTCAAAATCAACTGTCCCTTCCAACTTAGATTCATCCAGACTCAACCCGCAGGCGCTGTCCGTCCGTAAACCCCGCACCAGTCCCTCCAAGCCCCCTAGAGAGTAAAAGGCGCCAAGACCATTGTGGTCAAAGAGCTTGCTGAGTTGCCCAGGCGAAAAGGCGAAAACATTGTTCTCGACATGGAAATCCGCTTCCTCTCCAGGATGTGGTTTAAGTGGGTCGTCATTCCCCGCCGCGACCGGCGATCCAGATCTCGAATGTGCTCGGGAATTGCCAGGATCTGACAGAGAAGGCGTTGTTAAATGAGTTTCTCCACCATAGGATGAGAGGGACTGACGGTCGATTGAGCTCGCCCTAGAGCGGATATCGGGAACCGCAAGGTGGCTCCCATCCGGCGAGAGACCACGTGGCTCGGAGGTGTGCGAAGATATACTCTGCGAGGTGGCCGGTCTCCAGGAGGATGCGAGGAGCGGCTGGTATTCGAGGGACAAGGAACGCTGTCGCGCAGTGGACGAGATCGCGCTGGCGGCAGAGGAGGCCGGGGATGGAGGCCGATCCCCCGACGTCGTCCTCTGGTCATTTGACGGAGGGCCGACGGCAAATGTATCAATGGTAATGGTCGGCGCCCACTGTCGTGCTGGGCCATTTCTAGCAGAAGGAGAGGTGATCGTCCCGTATCCCTTTGATCCGTTTGTGGTGTCCGCCATGCCGCCCACCGCGGCTCAACACTGTTAGTAGACCGCCAGCGGGCCAGCCTTTCTGCTTGAAATCGAACACCAGACTCGCAGGTCAACTGGCGAGGAATCCGAGGCTTGGGTTACCGTTCACAGGCGCAAATGGTGGGCGGACACGCAGCGCAGAGAGAGGGAGCACATAGGATAATCGAGAGGTGGGGATATCAGGCGTGTTTAGCATGCGAGCCGAGAAGTCTGGCTCTATTTCTACGCAATAAGTTGCATCGTGTTGTCGTCGGCGCTGATGTTATTGTTATGGTTGCCGCGGTGTGGATGGGACGAGAGAAGGGGGATCGTGGAACACGGTCCATCTCGGACGCCGTCGCCGTCGCCGTCGCTGTCGTTGTCGCTATCGTTGCTGCGACATTGTTATTACTGGCGGGAAATACCCATGTCGCCGTGGTGAAGTCAAGCTTTGAAGCATCGCGGTTTCCAGGGCAAGCGAGGGGCAGTGCAAAAGCCACCGGTTTTCAGCACTGAATAATCCCTGCCTGCCCGAGGATAGTTACAGCCACTGGAGAACAATGCGCGCCAAGAATCAGTGACGTGACCCCGGAAATGCATTTATGTAGGAAGTACGAAGTAGGCACATGTGAAACATCGAGGAGGCGGTAGGTACCTAGGTACCTATAGAAGAGTTGGGGCTTGGAACTTGGTGATTGATATGGAGTGCTTAGTACGGAGCATTTCATCGTTCGCACCTATGGGTGGTACAGCATACTTTGATATATTATCTAGCACCGTCCGTATACGTGGTACGTAAGGTAGGTATTTATTAATTAGAGTAGTGGGCACCTGATACCACGACTATCTAGCAGCCGTGAGAAGATCGATACATGGTGTCCTCGGTCTCGCCTCCAGTTCAAATATATTTCAAATCCAGATCCAGATCCAGATCAGCGGCAGGTACGAGTCCCATCGACGAGACGTTCGAGCTCGGACAAGATCCCGTCCCCGAGGAGAGAAAGATGCAACTTTTAAAACCCCCATTCCCCCGTTCGTAATACTATAGTATACAATCGGTCGCAGCGACGAGAAGCTCTACTTCTCCTCCCTCGCCGATATCAACGCTTCCTGCGACGTCGCCGGCGTGGCCTCCTTGGAACAGCACAAGTAGCACCCCAGAGCCTCCACGAGATACCGTTCCGAATACTTGAACCGCGTCAGGCCCATCTCCCGCACCGTCGTCTCTGCAATCTCAGTCAAGCGTGGGAAGTGCGTCTTGTCTGCGAGCAGACGGGATGGTTCGAGGATCAACTCCTCGTTCTCGTTCTCGTTCGCGGGAGGGCCCAGCACAGCGCGCGCAAACGATTCGTCCTGCAAGAGCCGATGGCAGAAGTCCTCGAAGAGATCGTTGCTTTGGATAAAGTCGACGACGGAGGTGATAGACTTGGGCGAAGGGACCAGGCGTGCGAGGGGTTGGGCGGGGCCTTCGGCGAGCACCTGTTGAAGAGAGATCGCATGGGTGAGATCCTCGAGCAGAGAGGCCTTGTCGAGATCGGGGCCCTTTATCGTCAAGGGACGGTCGTAACCAATTCGAGTTCTCCAGATGTAGTTGCAGAAAATGGCGGAGAGGATACACGGGACTAACACGGGGTAGCCGTACCAGTAGGTCGCGGTGACCATTGACGCCGCCCCGGCCACGATACCTGTGAGGCCGTTGATCACCGCGTGCGTCCGGACTCGACGCAGCCGGCGCTTCACGACAACGAGAACCCCCTCCTCGGGCACTTCCTTCGCCGCCGCCGCGCCATGTCGCATGGCTCTCCTCAACACGTAGAACGACCAAATCCCATTCAACAGACCATACAGCGCCGCCGGTGAGTTCCCAATATATCCCGACAGGAGGTTGCTCGCGTGAAAGACGAGTGGGTTCTCGCCGCCCAGCGCCATCAACGTGCCAACGCCCACCATGACGGCCCCAAATCCCATAGTGATATCCATCCCGAAACGATCTACCAGCTCCGTGCCCAGTTCCCGGAAGTTGACGTCGAGCTGCATCTCGATGCCTCGCGCACATGTAGATGTAATCTCCACACCCGCTGCCAGAGCCTCTCTTTGTGTTCTGAGATGATACCGTTCTTTTCGGAGGAGCGCGATATTCCTCGAACTGAGGATCGCATCGCGAACGGCAAAGACCGAAATGGCGAGGGCCAGCGTACCACCCACCCCCATCAGCACCGCGGCGTAGATGGGGATGGGAATCTCGTTCCACACGTTCGCCGCGAAGTCTCCCACGTTGGCCAGTTCAAGAAATCCGACTCCAGCGAGCATGCTGTTGTGCAGGCGGTATTGTTTGGTCGGCTGGTATTGCAGCTTCCTGCTCATGCCCGTCTTCATTTTGACAAAGGTGGCGTATTCAGCCATTGAGGATTGCGAAGACGGAGGTGAGTCAAGGCCGCTTTGGATCTCTTCAATAGCGCCATTGCTATCGGACATAATAGGAGATCGAGTTGGAGAGGTTGTATATGCGGCATAGCAATATGGGCAGATCGCTGAGAGCGTGGATCTCTCGCGGGAGCCCTGGAAGGTTGATCGACTAGGCAGAATTAGCGCTCGTCGGTTCAACCGCGCAAAGTGCCTAAGGGGAAGGCTGCTGAGATCAGAAGTTTAAGTTGATTACCACGGGCCCAGGTGATCTACACGATAGGAGGTGGGGAGGATGAGGATGAGGGACGCATTATATATATGAGTCGAGGCTACGCTGAGGACATGGACGGATATAGAGGTATATAGGTATATATGTGAGAATTGCGCGTCGTGATGGGGTTTCTCGGCTTGTTGTTGACCACCAGAGTCGCCTGTCGTAAGGTTCTCGGGTTCCAGGTTCAGGTTGTTATCGCCGGCGTATCATCAAGGTACTCCTTTTTGGTGCATAAGGTTTCGATGCAATCTATGCACCCCTTTCCCCTTAATACATGCCATACCTAGGTACTCTATCCTGTATTTGTACGGAGTACAGAGTTATGTTGTTAGGAAAATGTCACTAAACACATGTATGAGTACTGCACTGTGCCTTTCCGGGATTTACCCATCAGTACGGAATTTAAGGGGTCCCCTATGATCGGCGCGGGAGGAGCCATCCGTATTCTGAGCCGTAAATAAAACCGGAGGGCAGTGTTTCAGGTACAGTAATGCGGGCAGATTATTTGGCTATTAGACGTTACAGCGGCTGCTTGCTATTCATGGAGGTAGCGAGAAAAGCCTTGGCTTGATTTTCGATCAAGTTGTCAAAACCTGCAGCTGCCTCTGCAGCCGGCCAGTCTCCATGTTAACCTTCCCCAGGTTTCACCTCCTCGCTGGCTATACCGAGTTCTTCAGCGCCTTTCCTCGTCCTATTTGGCTTCCTATCTCCAGATATGTAAAGTCCGTCACCATCATCTGGATCAGAGCCGCTTCGCAATCTAGATATTAGAGGCATCTCAACTTCATCGTTGTTGTTAAGACGGCGAACAGACAACCAGCCTACGATACTTCCTGCAATAACACCAGCTACGGTGGCAGCAGGGCCGAATGCTGAGTGCTTTCGGGGCCGGCCCCTAGTGGGAAATGGTGATCTGGGGGGCGTTGGCGGTTGGGCGGCATTGCCAGCCAGTTGATCTCTAGCAGTGGCCGTGGGATGTGGAAGGAGTGATATTAGGAGGCGGTGAAGGCAATGGTAGGGACGTATTGGGAGCAGGAAATCAGGATTCTGTGGGGTTGGAGGAGGTGTTGGATGAAAACGAGGATTTGGTTGGGTTGAGTGGGCTGTGAAATGGAAGACGGGAGCTATCAAACCTTAGTGTATAGATTTAAAATAGAAATCGAAGATGGTCGACTTGGTGAATGTCCAGTTGCTATCCTGTGGTACAAGTACAAGCACAAACATATTTGTCTTCCGACGCAGCGGCGGCGACAAAGTAATACCATCCGCGGCATCACGCAGTAGATCTTACTCAATCAGAGCCATATTCTTCCTCATAATGCTCCTCCTGATATTCCTCTCTCCGCTCTTCCTCTCTGTCGCTGTGATGATCGTCATCTAGAGTTCAGTCAGTACCGGATATTCGCAATTGCAACAGGATAGACAATGAAAATCATACCCATAGCATTTGCAATCAAACCTGCCCCCACTGCACCTACTGCGACACCTGCAGCAGCTCCTAGCATCATATTCTTCTTCGAGTTGTCCTTGGCCGGCTTTCCTTGATCAAGGCCACCAGGCCCGCCACCATAGCCTCTAGTATCTTGTCCAGCACCATATGCTGGTGCTCCTTGTGGCGGGAATGCTCCTCCTTGCTGGGGCGGGTATCCGCCTTGTGGCGGATATGAGGGACCAGTTGGCAATGTCCAGATTACTTTGCTCACTGAAAGTTCAAGGTATGCCCATCTTTGACCAGCAGGATCCCAAAGTGGCATCCAGCCTTGAGGAAGCTGGGGAGGTGGAGGTGGAGGTGGGCCCGCAGGGGCGCCGTACTGTTGTGGTGGAGGGGCGCCGTATTGTTGTGGTGGAGGGGCGCCGTATTGTTGGGCTGGTGGAGGAGTGTTGTACTGTTGGGGGTAGGTGTTGTATTGAGATTGAGGTGGTGCATATCCTTGTTGCTGCGGTTGTTGGTAGCCATATTGCTGTTGCTCGAAACCTGCAAGAACGTGGGATTAACAATTTGAACGAAAGTAACCAGGAACATCAACTCACCACGTTGCCCATCTGGTTGTCCTGGCTGGCCTTCCTTCTTGTCATCCTTGAACATACCCTCCACTTTTGAGAAGAAAGACATTGTTGCTGAAATTTTGGCAAAATCGAAGACAAGGCAAATCGAATGATATTTGTAGAAGAGAATAGAGTTGATTCGGATTGTGAAGAGAAAAGGATAGAATCATGAGGTAATTTGGACTTTTAAAGACGCATTCGGAGCACTGCCCTGTGGAGCTATATCGTGGGTCGAACCTGAGACTTGGCGCTCGTTTTGCCTGCGGATCGATCCGTAAGCTTCAAGATCCTGGCCCCTTTCTAAACCCGGGTCTCACGGGGTAAGCCACAGTGGAGTGGTTAAAGTACGTTTGGGTTGTAATTGATAGAAATATAACATGAGAAGAAGGCAAGATGAAACGGTGGACTGTTTTGCTTTGCTATACTTTTGCAATAGTTAGCTTCTCTCTTTCCTATTGCTAAAGCCTATCCTGGACGACAAAGAGTTGGTATTCTTGAGAGCTAGAATCCAGCGGCCTTGAATACATGTGCTCTTTCCTCCGACTTGTCAGATCATACATGTGATTGTTAGGTCCAAGCTGAATTCGTTGATGTTGACGTAGATAGCGTTACGCCTTCCACCCCTGCACCGGCCATCCTTCTTCCGTCCCCCCCACAACCCCCAAAACTAATATTGTTGTGATCCTCCAACAACGACGACCTTTGGAGGCGTCGCCAATCCACCTTCAGGAACCGGCTTCTTCACCAGCGGGATTGGAGTCTCGGGCTGGTGCCTCTCTTCGTCCCCGCGGTCTTTGTTCTTCTTCAAAAGCGTGAAAATTATGACTCCCAGACTTCGGATGCACATTTCTAGTGAGGGTGAGGGTGCGGGTGCGGGTGCGGGGGCTCTTGTGCTGGTTGAGATGAGATAGGCGTCAGGATTTTGATATTAAATGAAGATAACAATATCATTTCCAGCACAACCTTTTATGTTTCCGAAAGCTGAACGATTGTCGAAGATATTCCGGTCCCCTATCGTCGCGGAAATATTGAAGCGCTACGATCCCCCTGCACACAGACTTCGTTCCTATAGAGAAAGTGACTAGCGAATTCGTGCTCCGTACTGAGTAGATTTTAATATAATATTACGACCCCTCGTTCCCTACAGCAACTGCGGCATAAAGTGGTGTTCAGTGTAGCAGGGAGGCTGGAGGCTAGAGGCTTAGCAAATATAAGCAAGCGATCTGTTGGATCAGATAATAATGATGCAGTTGAGGCAATTGGAAGTTGCTGAAACCACTGAATATATTGGAATAACTGTAGAACTAAATCTAAGGTGTGTGTTGACAGATGGCCATCTCAGGAGCTGGTCCACGCTAAACCACGATAGGCAAGGCGTCATACCCTGAAGTGACACAATCAACGGAAAATCGCGCACATTCACTCAGCACTAGTGACATACTGCCGCGGCTCAGCCTCCACGATAGGTAGTGCCTGAACACAATTCTTCCACAGAAGTCCGAGGGATATACAGATGGATGGTCCTTGGTGGGTGATGGATAAGCAAAGAGACCAAGGTCGGACTTTTGCTGGTGGAATGATACTCGGTGGGATGAAGAATTTGACGAGTCTTGGCTCTCAGCCCTACCCGCTGATAGTACAGGGACCTCTCCGGGGTACTCAAGTTTGGAAACTGATTGGTTCCCCATTGAGACTAGTGCCCCGGCAGCAACCTGGACATAAATGCTTGGCGGTCAGGCGGGATTTCCCCACTGCGAGTGGAGTAAACCTCGACTGATTGCCATGAGAATTTGCGGCTCCAGTTCAGCGGACCACTCTGTTCCTGAATACGCCTCAAGCGCCTATTTTCTACCTACCCACCCCGCCGCCATGACGGATGCCAACGGCCCACATGTAGACGAGACTCAAGCCCTCCTCGAAGACCATGTCGACGGCGACATCGATAGCGGCCATCCCCACGACTCCACGGAATCGGGACCCTGGCACCAACGTTCATTCAGCTTTCAAAACGCAGCGAAGGTCGCTGTGCTCCAGCTCTTTGGCATCTATGTGTTGTTGGTATTTGTGCCGCTTGGCCTGGTCGCTGGACCTTGCAAATGGAACTCGATTTTGGTTTCAATCTTCAATTTCTTGGCCATTATCCCGCTTTCGGCGGTAGTGTCTGACTCCTCAGATAAATTAGCAGATGAATTCGGAGACTTATTTGGAGCATTGATCAACGCAACCTTAGGGAATGCCGCAGAGTTGATTGTCAGAAACCGCCTACCGCACGAGGTATCCCGAGCTGACTATATTTTATACAGGTTGGCGTTCTCGCTGTCATACACAACGACCCAAAATTTGCACAGTCAATGATGCTAGGAAGCATTTTATCAGACATTCTTTTTGTTAGTTTTTCTCCAGTTTCCACCAATTATATTTAACAAGGTGCTCTAGGTCCTTGGCTGCTGCTTTTTCTCTGCTGCCTGGCGACGACCTATCCTCAAGCTCAATACTGCTGTCACTGATACTTTGTCTTCGCTGATGCTCATCACAGCCGTGGCTCTTATACTCCCAACCGCGTTGTACTCTACGTTCGAATCAGCTAAACCGGCCGGGCTGGATGACCAGATATTAGCCTTCTCTCGTGGCACGGCCATGGTTTTACTAGTTCTCTATTTTGCGTACCTCTATTTCGAGCTTGTCAGCCATAAGCACCTGTTCGACCCACAACAACCCAACGGAAGAGCGTCAGCTGATTATACGAACATAATTGGAGTGCCCACCGAGCCGGAAATTCGCCGGTTAATGCGACAGGATACCGAGCGAGACATGGAGCATGAAATCGAACTATCGGACCAAGTACACGAAGAACCTATCAGCGCGTCAACACCCGGCAGCGTCTTTACAGCTGCTGCTACTCTCGTTTGCTCCGGAGGAGCCATCATGGCTTGTGCACACCTGCTCCTCGACAGCGTCAATGATACCTCAAAAGCCACCGGTATCAGCAGAACGTTTATTGCTACCATTCTCCTCCCGATCGCAAGTAACGCTCCTGAATGCGCAACTGTTGTGACAACATCTAGTAGTGGCCGAATCGACTTTGCTGTTGGAGTCATCGTCGGCAGCATCTTACAAATCGCATTGTTTGTCACGCCTATTCTGGTTGCTCTCGGCTGGGTCATACACCAAGACATGAACCTTTATTTCGAGACCTTCCAGACCGTTACGCTTTTCTTCTCAGTCTTGTTGGTCAACCATCTGCTTCAGGATAAGAAATACACGTACATGCATGGTGCCGTCTTGGTAGGGCTGTAAGTCCCCCTTCAAAACAGTGGGTGAGTACGAGTCAAATGCTAACGACTTGGCACAGATATGCTGCAATCGCTCTTTCATTCTTTTTACGTGACGATATATAGGAACATGTCTGAAAACATGGGGGGGACGATATTTTGAAAATGTGATTTGAACATATAACTAATTATAATTGATCTTTTATTATTTTTGAGCTAATTTCTCTGATGCTTTTGAAACCATGGCCTTTATCCACTCCTAGCATAATACCATCCCTCAAACGAAGGGGCGCAAGAAAAACGCAGAAGCAATCAGTATATATCTACAGGCGTCGTCAGTCAAGTCCTTGGATCTTCGGGGGCGCAAAAAGAAAAGAAGAATGATGCTTACGTTCCAACCAACATAATCCCATCAAAATAATTCGAGCTCCCACCCCTTATGATGGAAGTCGTGATGATCATTACTAAGAAGAAAGTCGTTGCCTCAAAAATGTTGAAATTCAGCGTGAATGGCTGTACAAGGAGCCATCCCAGCAGAACCAACAAAGGGAAAACAAACAAAATTATCTGCAAAATATGATCGATGATAGATTTGATGACATAGTCCATGCGGTTTCTCCGCCCAAGGGAGATTATTGAAATGCCTTTCGCAGCATAGCCGGGAAAGGGGATGGCTACTAAACTAAGGAATGTTTTGCTGGTGCCAAGAACTGAGGCTGTTTCTTCAATACTGGCCACAAGAAAGAAGGCGCATACGACGGCACACAGGGTAGCGATGACCCCAACGCTGCCCGCAGAATGGAGGCGAAGCGTGGAACTCGGATGCTCTCTGGCAATGATTTCGTCGGGTTCGGTTGTGGAATTATTGACTTTGAGAGTGTCGATGAACCATGTGTGGGTCTTCAGTTGAAAATAGAGGTATATCGCAAAAACGGCGAGTAGGATGATGGCGGTACCGTGGGAAAGAATAAGGAGGTTACTATTTTCGTCGGAGTCTGGAGATGTAACGGCCATGATTGTGAGGACGACTAGTGTCGTGGACACAGCCATCACTATCGAAGACATGGTACGCATCAGAGGTCCGTTGAATTTGAGGGTTTTTTTGTTGTAGCTAGCCAAGAAAACGGTAGTGCCAAGGACCTAGGTGTACAGTACTCTCGTCAAAAGATAGATACAAAGCAGAATAGCTTGGGCCTACCAAAAGGGCATAGGATAGCATGCTTCCGAGCAGGCTCGTTCGAGCCATCGCAGGATGTCCTCGGGCCACAGCCATAATCCCCAGCTTGAAAAAGTAAGTGAGAGCAAGTGGCTTGGCACCTAGGACCAAGGGGAAGGAAGTATCTTACCATCATCTCCATCGCGTTGCCCATAGTTGCGTTAAGGAGCCCGCCAAGCGTGCCGGCGAAAACTGTCGCCAGCTTTTCAACCAAGGCAGTCATTAACGGCGCCAGCGCAACCAAAGCCAAGAAGTTGCCAAGGAAGACAGCCAGCACCGACCAGCCCAATATCGCGGCAACTATACCAAGTGGCACCATCACCAGCAGCCAATTCGCGCGCACGAGGCGATAGAAAAGCGTCCGCATATCGACATTCGAGGGTTGCCACCAGACTTGGAAGGCTTGCTCCCCTTCTTCGTGCGCGACAATATTCGAATTCGAATTCGAGGTCGAGGGCAGGATCGAGACGGAGCTCGAGTGGGCCTGTCGGTCAAGCGGCTGGTTCGACATCGAGCGGTCCGTACGGGTGTCTTTGCCTTCACGACGGCGGGGATATCGCGGCGCCGGACGCCTTGAAGATGGATTCATTGATGAAGGTTTTCGAGTGCTGGTAGGCAGGGCTGGTAGACCAGCTAGGTGCCCACAATTACAGGGCGCGGGGCCGGCTGCGGCGCGGCTCGCCTTGTGGGCCGTGAGACGGTGGCAGACTACTGCACCTAGGTAAGATCTTATATGTTTGGCGTGCTTGGCGCTTGGCTCCTATTGCTTTGTGCTCGGCTTTCCTCCTTGAGCGTCTAAGTAGCTTCAACTACTAGACCAACTCTCTCTCTACCCACCTACCTACGACTTACGGAAATACCTCCTTGATCTACTCCACGATTTCATGCCGTCGATCCTCCCGCGCTTCTGGCTCTACACGCGTGTCTCCAATTCCACCGCCATGGCTTCGGTGCAGGAACAAGCCTTGGGGCCAAGCAATGGTTATCGATCTCCACCTCCGCATCTACACTGGGCCAAGATTCCCCAATATCTCTCTCACACAATCAAAACAACGTTGTTGTGCTCGTCGGCAAACTACTTCTTGGCCCTAGTCCCCCCCGCTATCGTGGCTGCCGAATTCAAATGGAATCCCGTTGCCGTCTTCCTCCTCAATTTCCTGGCCATTCTTCCACTCGCCGAACTACTATCATGGTCGACGGAGCAGCTTGCAGGAAGCGTGGGACAGACGCTGGGTGGATTGCTAAATGCCACTATGGGCAACGCAGTAGAAATGATTGTAAGCTGCGCCATGGCTGTTAAGCCCTCTCTCTACTCCTCTATCCTGCTACTACCCGTTTACTGTATCCTATGCCAACAAGATGATTTTCTCAGGTGGGCATTACCGCGTTACGCCAAGAACAATTCAGCATCGTCCAATCCAGTATGATTGGAAGCATCCTCTCGTCGATTTTGCTCGTAAGCTCCCACCTCTCCGACGCAGACGCCTTCGATTCATGTTAATAGTCGTCCAGATCCTAGGCAGTTGCTTCTTCACGGCTGGTTACAAAGAGAAGGTTGTCAATTTTAACGTGGACTTGATTGGGGTCATGTCTTCCTTGATGATTGTTTCAGCAGCGTCCCTGATCATTCCGTCAGCAAGCTACTTTGCAGACCTATCGGCACAAGGCATGGAATCTAGCAACGACTACATTCTGACTCTATCACATATCGCGGCCATTATTCTCTTTTCCTTCTACGTGGTCTATCTTGTCTTCCAGCTCAGAACTCATGCCGATATCTTTGCCGACCCTGAAGCGGAGGAGCCGGAAAGCCCTGCACTGGATCCTTGGGCGGCGAGCCTTATTCTGCTAGCGGCCACCGTGGGAGTGTCAGTCTGCTCAGATTGTTTAGTCGACAGCGTCGACGGATTCGTTGAGAAGCTTGGCGTGAGCAGGGCGTTTATCGGCCTCATTATTGTGCCCATTGTAGGCAACGCTGGCGAGTTTGTCGCAACAATTCACCAAGCAAGAAAGAACAATATGAATTTTGCCATTAAGTTAATAGTGGAAAGCACGTTACAGATCGCCCTCTTTGTCACTCCATTCTTGGTGATTGTGGGCTGGATTATTGGGAAGAATATGTCATTGCGTTTTGACACATTCCAAACCACTGTGCTTTCTATGGCAGTCATAGTGGTAAGTTGTTTGATTCGAGATGGACGAAGTAATTATTTTGAGGGCTTCTTGCTTGTTAGCACGTAAGTCACTCCCTTCCCTCCGAAATATACATTTAGTAATCTGTGTCCTTTTTAGGTACTTCATAATTGCTATAGCATTCTTTGTCCATCCAGACACTACTATTTGAATGACATTGGAGTGGGTAGAAGCCTCAATTTAGATACCCTTGGGCCTTTATGAGCTGGATTTTGGATTTATACCCTTTTATTTTAAAAGTGAACCCGCTTAGCATCTATATTACTTACGTCTCAACGAAAATAGGGGAAGGCCGCGTGATATGGAAACGTAGCAGATAATAACACTATTAATATTTACACTCTACAGTCTTTTAAGGTCTATATAACTGCGGGAATCTACGCCGAAACTTAACTTATATTACTTCTAATATAATTAGCTCGTATCGCCGCTCTACTTGGGCGCTACTCGCCCTCGCTTTGCTCTCTACTTTAGGTTACTTAGGCTCTACGCCCCTATACTTAGCTACGATCTTACATACTATCGCCTTTAGTAACTAAATACTATAGTGTAGAGGAGCAGACAGGACCTTTAGGATTATCAGGAGGAATCGTGGATAAAACAACCAAAAGACTGCAGTCAAGGTAATAGGTATCAATTGGGCGATAGACGCGGTGTCGGATTATCGTCGTTTAGTCATCTGGCCAAAGAAGTCTAAACTATAGTTTAATGTTCTTTTAAAAGGATGAATATTCAGAGCGTACCCAGGCAGTAGCATTCCAGGACGACTAATAGTCACAAGATCCAGTTACTAATGTAAGTATTAGCAAATTGGGTTTGTATTCGGAATTATTCTAACTGGCCAGCTTCTCCCTGGTCCAGCGGCATTGTGGTGAATCGCATGTTGACTGTCGTGCTCTTGCCCTGTCGTGTGTAAAAGGGAGAGTGAGTGCCAGGAGCTTATATGCCCAGGTAGCTCCACTTATCCACGTGCTAATTCTAGTACAGTGAAAATGTAAAAACTAAGTAAATAAGTGGTGGTCCCTTGGATCCCTACCACACTACCTTGTATTCTCTATAAACCGACGCGCGTATCCGTCCTCTCGGGCTGTATAGAAGGTGTCAACCGTCGCCTCTGTTATACGCCACGCCCTATAGCTGTGAACTACTTCGCGCTACCCTGCCAGATCTCTCCTCACCACAAGGCCGACCGCGTCTCGCAGGAGTTGCCAATTATATACCCCTAGCCAGGTAGTATATAATACCGTTTCCGCTCGCACTAACCAAAGCGTGGCATTATCTTCCCTCCTACCGCTACAACACGCCAACAACGCTCCAGCTGCCGCCCCCTGGCTCTATTCAATCCTACGAACAAGATGAATAGGGTTCCCAGACCGCGCCACGTGGAAGCGGAGGACGTTGCGGTCCGGTCTGATATAGGTACGTTGCTGACTCCCGCAACGAGTTGATTAGTCTTAGGAGGCAGCAATTTAGCTCGATTTAGGGTTTTCGCTTACTACGTGATAGGGCGGGGCTTCTGTTTGATACCGTACGTGATTGCAGCGCAGGAGCGCTGGTAAACTGGACAGTAGTCGTATTCGCTATTGAGCGTGGACTAAGACCACTCGTCGAGTCGGCCAATATCGGTGAGCTTTTAGCTTGGCCGTTTTGGTGCTATTCGGCGGCGTAAGACGACGTTCGATGTAATGTTCGCCTCGCCCTTTGTCATCTGTTAATCGAAGTCTAATGTCTACTTGGCTGTAGTGTCTTTCAAGGGGATGAAGCAAGCTCGGAGTCGCTAAGGTCTTCTATTCCGATTGTAGCATCCGCATATTGTGTGAGAGAGAGCGGTTGAGTCCTACCGCACGTGTTAAGCCGCTGGTCGGGCGGGCTACACGCGAAAAACTTATTGTCGATGTTGCTAGGCTGCGATACTAATCCGTTGATGATAGGGCATGTCCGTCAGTAGGGAAAGGTTGTTCCGCCTAATAAGCTGAGCTATACAGATTAGGTGCTGGCTCGTCCAAGATGGCATAGGTTACTGCACGCATCGCATTTTCTGCGGTTATGCTACCAGATATAAGGGAAGGTGCCTGACATAATCCTGTATCGAGCCCTGCTCATTGTTGCCTAGTTGTGGCCGCCGTGTGATCAATACCTCCCCTCCCCTCCCCCCAATTAATTGTAACAGTGGGTTCCCCTGGTCGTAGGGCTATTTTGTAAGTACAGGAGGACAGGGGGCCCACTATTACAATTATTTAGGTTTAGGGGGGGGGAGTAGAAGCCGGGCGAGGGAGATACGTAGTCGCCGACCACACAGGCCAACCAAACTCTTTTCGGCTCATCCCTCACCCGACTTCTAGTGACCACACAAGAAAAGTTGGTATTTGGAAAACCAAACTCTCCTGGACTCATCCCTCACCCGACTTCTGTTGACCACACAAGGAAAACGGCATTGGAAACAAACCCTCCTTAGGTCATCCCTCACCTGATATAGGTGGTTAGCATTGTGCCTCATGCTAAAACGTTAGTTATTCTTCTCGTGTCTACAAAGCTGCGCGCTTTGACCATCCTCACACAGGTGCTTCTTCGGCGGCAAAAGTCGGGTGCGAGTTGCAACTAACGCCATACCCATGCCATTAGAGGGAATTAGACGGGCTGAGATCTTATGGGCTCCAAGGGTGTTTATACATCGGCCCTGGGCTGTCGTGACATGTGCAACGGCGATCAAGATCGCTGCCAGGCTAGCAATCCAGGACATCGTCTGATGTCGTAAGGGGCGCGAGATGGAAGCAACTCTGGTCCAACCAGGGCGGCCACTTGCCATGAAAGGTATTAGAGGAGGGGACGTGCAATAGGCGGCTTTGGCTCCTGCCCAACATCTGACGTCTTACGTCGGGAGCATGCCAGAGTAGCAACTCTAAAGAAGATGGCCTGTCAAAAAGTGTCTGAGATCCCCTGGAGCCGCCGCAGCCCTGCAGCCCTGCAGCCGTGGCCTACCTCCATACTGCTCCGCGGGTCTCTCATGTCACTGTGCGGAGGAAGGCCAGTGCTATGACCTAAAGCGTTGCGGGGTAGAGCGTGTAGCGGAGGTGGACCTGCTACAATTGGCCACTGTTGCTCTAATACGTGTGAAGGATAAAATAGACTGTTCCCCGGGTCTCTCGTTTTGCTATACGGAGGAAGACCAGTGCTATGACCTGAAGCGTTACGGGGTAGAGCGTGTAGAGGTGGTGAACCTACTACAATTGGCTGCCGTTGCTCTAATATGTGTGAAAAACAAAGCAACAGCGGGCAAGTTGGTCTGGTGGCTTCAAGATAAATGGCTTCCCTGGCTCTATTCTCCCTCCGTTTATCCCGCTCCCTTTTATTTCTATCTTTTAATCGCTACTACGTGTGCTCAACCTCTGCTACCTTGATCGTAGCATGCCGCTGATTACTGTGGCGGGATTCAGGGCGCCAATTCCAACACTGACCACGACAACGAAAGCAACAAAAGTGACGACGACCGACTCACTAATTACTGTGTGCAGTACTGTCCGCTCTCGTGCTTGAACGATGGGCGTCGAACAACTCCAAGGTGTATACGTATCTGGCGTGCCACATGGCTCGCCGGGCGCGATGCGGGTGTGGCTCATTCTCGTCGTTTCGTGGATGGCGATACTGGCTCTTCTGTGTGTTGTACTGCGGCTGGTCAGTCGGCGTATAAAAAAGCAGAAGCTGTGGTGGGATGACTACCTGATCTTGTTTTCCATGGTAAGAAACGCTCTTTCCATGTTATTTCGACCGTTCCGCGCTTCTATCAACTCGTAGTAATCTACCTACTAGGAACATCATAGCTCACATCGTCTAGGTCTGGAACTGGGTCGTCGTCGGCATTGGCTTCGCTATGTTCATCGAAGGCACCGGCTACCACGCCTGGCAGCTCCCCGCCGAGGCTACAATCAACATCGAGCGTTGGCTCCTCGTCACTGAGATCATCTACTTCTGGAATATGTGCTGGACAAAACTCTCCCTACTCTTCATGTACTACCGAATCTTCCATTTCCGCTACTTCAAGGTTCGCGCCATTGTTGTCGGGTCCTTTGTCGTCATATGGGCTATTACCGCCTCGTTCCTGTACACGTTCATTTGCGTGCCTGTCCACAAGCTGTGGAAGCCTGATATTCCCGGCCACTGTATCAGTCAGTTAGGCGTGTGGATGGCGAATTCGAGCGCGACCATCTTCTCAGACATTTTGATCTTGTGCTTGCCTATGCCGCAGGTGTGGAAGTTACAGCTGAAGATGATCGAAAAGATCACCGTGACGCTCGTCTTTAGCCTAGGTTTCTTGTAAGTTCAGGTACATGATTATACTAATCGTATATTAACACCCGGCAGCGCCGTCTTTGCATCCGCCTTCCGGACATGGGTCCTCTTTAACTACTCCAAAAACGACGTCCCCTATACCTTAACACCTCTCCTCGTCTGGTCCGATATCGAAATGTGCGTCGGCATCATCTCTGCCTGCCTGCCCACCCTCCTCCCTGTCGTCACCATCGCCGCCACCAAGCTTAACCTCTCGCGCGCCCTTAAGCTCACCCGTAACACGGTGTCTCCCTCCGGGTCGCGGCAGCCCTATGCTAGCAGTAAGGGCACATCGAGTCATCTGAGAACTATTGACGGCGGAGAATTAGACCTGGAGGATATGAGAGATCGCGTCCATTCCAAGCGCAGGTCTGATAGCGATCCGTTTTATAGGCTACCGGATGTCTCAAAGTCGGACAATATATTTGCCAATGACCAGGAGGATATAAGAGATCACGTCCAGTCCAAGTGCAGGTCCGATGACGATCCGTTTTATAGGCCGGACATCTCCAAGTCGGACAATATATTGGTCAAGGAGTTGGAGGTAAGGATCAAAATCTGCAATAGTAGTCGATCATATAACAAGGCCTAGACACTGTCGACTACCTCATATATATAAATATAAACATCTCGGGGGAGTGGTCTTTTTGTCTTAAACATATAGCAGAAGCGAGTAGTATTCTTGTGGGTTTTCCGATAACCGAGCGGCATAACCTGTACTCGGAGAAGTAAGGCATATATAGCAATAAATCGTGACCTTGCACCTACCACTCCTATAGCAGGTACCTACTATATAGCCGAAAAATTCCAATCTATAGTCCCTTAAGGTAATAGAGACTAATAATAATTAGCCGGGCAGATCAGCGAACTTCACACTAGCAGGTTGTAAACCGTAGGTATTTATACTCTTTATTTATTCCTGGACCCTGTCACTAGCTTAGAAGCGACACTTGACTTGGCTCATCAAAGTAGCTGGATCGAGGACATAGTGTCTCTCAAAGATTTTATCTGTTGACAGGTTGAGCAAGGACTGAGATTTAAACACGACGAATTCGACAGATTCGGCCGGTTTCTATCCCTCCGAGTGTGCTAGATGACGTTGTCGTATATACCGCTGTCGAAAGTTCAACGAGGGAGGCAAAGGCAGGTTGGTGGTATCGTCGCTTAGCATCCCGCTAGTCGCAGCTCGCACCACGTACGGAGGTCAAGGCAAAAAATTATTAGCCTCCAGGGGTGGTAACCAGTGTGTCAAATCGACAAGGGGAAGCACTAAGCATAATTTTATACTCAATTTATACCTGGAACCCCTCAATTTAAATGCGTCCTGCTGCTGCTGACTAATGCACTGTGTCTGAGTGTCTCTTTCTCCCTGATTTTGACTCTTTATATTCGTTATCTCCTTCAAGTTGAATAACCTCCTGAATATGAATTGGAATCCTTTCAATCCATGCCTGTATTTTCTCTTGTGGCATATTGCCCCAACAGTTTACCCAGTCCTTAATAAGCTGCTTTTTTGAGGTAGGTGCACCCCCTTTAGTAGTCTCTCTTTTCATCCACATCCAGGGAGGCTCAATAGCACTTAGATCTGGCTAATTAGGTGGCCAAAGCATGTGCTGAATATCCCAGACATTAAAGACTTGCTGGTTATAATGATGTGCGTGAGGGGATGCGTTATCCTCTTGAACAATTGCATTAGGTCGATCCTTCAGACACTCCTTAGTAAAGGGCAACAGCTTCTTCTGTAGGATCTCCTTGTTATAACGGTACCAATCAATCCCTCCTTTTGAGTTCCTTTCAAGCTTTCCACTCTTAGCTATCTATTTCCAAACTGGCTTTCTTTCAGGATATTGTCGAGCAATCCGTAATCGACGCATAGCTTGTTCAATCTCCCAATTAGCCTTACATAAGGGCTCACGCTACTTATTCTGCTCTTTTAACCACTTGATTGACTCTTTCTTTTCTTTTTCAGTCTCGTCTTGCTATATATGGCAAGGCCCTTTATTATCGTACGAGAAACTGCTCTAAAATATAAACTCTTTAAAGCCTTTCCAACACCGTCAAATATAGTAATTATTATAAGCCTCAGAATTTAAACGCTATACCCTTATCTTTCCTCGCTGGCCACCTATTGTAACAGACGTTTCATCGGTCTATATAACATCCTTCAAATCCTCTAGAGTCCAGTCCTTATATTTCAGACAGAATGTAAATCGTACGGCCTTTGCCTCAAGTGTTAAGCCTGGTTTATATGTCGGTTTATAACAGCCATATCATAAAGAGTGAAGGACGTTCCAGATTGTACGTGCAGAGAGTGTATTAACTGTATCAGGAGAAGTGTAAATAATGTGTGCAATCCCTTGAGTAGATAAATGTCTTGTTGTTGAGTTCTTAGATATTGTGTACGCAAATACGAACGGGGAAATCTACAAGGCATCATAGGGTAAGGCGGGTCAGCCCCCATTCTAGTCTACCATATTAACCGTCTTGGTATCATGTGGGGGAACCAGATTTATGATTTAAGCCATTCCACACAAATTCGGCCTGAACGAGGATTATCTTCAGGCTAAATGGAATGAGACTTAGCTATTGCAGTACTCCACACCGGAGTCTGGGACAATTGAGTAAACTGCCTTCATTGTTCTTGTCATACAGCTTTACTAACGGCGCGAAGTATAGAGAACTTTATTACCGGTTATCCAGGGAGTATCGAGCTCGGGGATATTTCTTTTCGCACCTACCTTTTTTTGTCAACTTGTTTCGGTCCAGGATAACCAGTAATATGTGTATATTCCTTTATCTAACAACAGACTTCTCAGTCTAAGAAAGAGGTGATCTCGCAAAGCAGGCTAGTCCTGAATAATAATGGCACGTGATATCAGCTGAGGTCTTTATGCTACCTAAATGCGTGAAATACAGGGATGAAAAGCTAGACTATTATAAGAAAACAAGATTGCTTGGCGTTACGCCTCTAGGTGAACGCTCTGAAGCAAAGCAAACTTAGCAACTTCGACCATATTCAAGTTCGAGTGAATTTGTGTGAAAGTCATTGCTTGCAGCTTCTATTGCTTTAAACTTGACGCATCTCTAATCAAATCAACATGTCTGTCAACAAGGTGGGCTTTGTTCCAAATCTGACATTTGTGTCCATAACCGGGCCCACACTTGACAATATCAGGGCGAAAGCAGTGGGGGCTCACACTACCAGAGCCAATTTTACACGACGACGACTGCGCCTGGTGCGGGAATATGCTGCTCAAAAAGAGTGTGCCGCGAGCGTTGAGCCTCTACAGGTCGAGGAAGATGGCCAGACCACGAATCGTGACCAAATAGTTGATATTCAGCTCCCCATCTTCAGTCATCCAGGCTTGGACCAAAAATTGAATCCAAAAGAAGCATTCTTCATCAACCATTGTGCGTTAGACATGGAATGGTGTCGTTTTTATCGTTATTCGTAGCTAACTTGTGACCCTCGCATAGTGACGCAAGCCATGGGAAAGCTCCATTTAGTTACGAACATGCCAGCACTAGACACTTCCTTAGCTGTGATGCAATCTGACTGGGCTCACTTTCTTCCTGATCCTACTATGCTCGATGTCTCTCTGTACTTTGCTGGATATGTCTATGCAGCGCGACGGTAACACCATACAGTTCAATTCGTTGTGGATGCGTACAAAGGCAGGGCAATTCGATCCGTGAGGGAGCGCCCCAACCATGGGTCCAATGGCCTCAGCGATAGCCTCGTCGCGGCCGTACTCATACTTACAGTTCTCGATGTTCGTCTCGCCATATAATTCCACGCCTCAACGGCTTTACTTGCATCCTTGCTGATAATACGGTCTCGAATAGCAAATTTTAGGCAGTATTGAAGCATGGAAAATCCACATCTCCGGCCTCCTCCAGATCATCACAATTCGTTCCCAAAATTCAAATAATCCACCCACACATTGGATATCACATATAATTCCACGGTTCGTACACTCCTGTAGGCTGGTAAGTTCGGAAAGCTCAGTATTTCTTCAAGAACAACCTTGCAGGGACTTCTTCTCTTCACTCGGCATGACTTGACATTGTTGACAACAATTGAGAAGACCGGCATCTTCAACACGATGTTCTCCGCCCCTGCCAAGAAAGCAGCGTATCTCATCCTCGCGAATGCGGAACAGGTAGCTGCGTTGCATTATACGTATGTCCCAAACAAACAGCTCCTCATCAGTGAACAGTTATGCCTTAGTCGCATTATCAAGTCCCTAGATATAGCCATCCAGTTGAACAGTACCGCATACACAGGAGAGGCATATATTACGGCAATAGCGTTGTCAATCAAGATCTTCTTGGAAATTGTGCTGCGTTGCACTACTAATACGGAAGTGGATCTCGAAAATACGGCTGTTCAGCTGATGGAGGTTTGCAGAAACCCGAGCAGCAGTTATGTTCGTCTTCTTTAGCGCTGTGTTCTTCCTTAGAGTCAGTATTCTGGCAAACAACGATGGGCGCAATCGCTGCTCCCGATGCTCGGACGAAATCGTTTTATACATCGAGACTCAGGCGAATAACTATCGCTTTGGCGCTCACATCTTGGCACGATTCCTCGGTCATTTTGCAAAAATTCTTTTGGATACCGTCCATCTTCACTGCCCCGTGCTACCAGATATTGTCGGAAATCCTGTATTCGCAAGGTTGTACTGATATATAGTTTGACAATTACAACTAGTTATATGACCTCCTCGTCCTTTCTTTTGATTGATTGCAGTGGAAAACTCCTTAGAGACTAGTCTACTTGATCAGTGCAACATCATTGCACATTGCCCTCCTTGATCGGACCGCAAGGGCGTCAAACAAGCTGTGCGAAGGGTTGAGTGGAATTGCTCCACCAAATCATGATGCCCCGCCGAGATTTCTTGTTTTCCCCTTTTAGGTCTTTCTCTTCTGCAAGAGGGCTGATCGAAATGATTTTGAATGGCTCAGAATTGGCGCAATAGGTGGCAAAGTGCAACAACATTAATCGATACTTCAATTGTAACAAGGCGGCACCGAATCTTGTCACTCTAGGTAACCAAATTTTCACATTTCTCTCTACTTGTTACTATCTGAGGTCGGTACAGACACAAAAAGGAGGCTCAACCTGGAATACTTGCAAGCAATACACATACCCTGCTCAACCGCCACAAACTTTCTCCAAAATTGTCCGCTTGTCTTATTACATCATTCTAGAAGGCATTGCTTCTCGTGGAGCACGCGGTCCCTTGAGTTGACAACACTTGATCTGACAAGTCGACTTTGCCAGAGTGGCAGAACGGTCTTCATTGTCAACAAATCAAAGCCATTGTTTGGTTCCAAGGTGAGAAACGAAGGAGCCTCCATCTCCATTTGCGAGGCTCGCTTTCTCGTAGACTGAGATGACCTGTTTGACAGATGCCTCTGGGGTCATCGGACCTTGAAAATGTGGTGCATATGTTTGGAATTTGGCTGCCAATGCACCAACAATCTGCAGCTCTTTCTCCGTCACTATTCGTCCGCATCATATTAGTTTCGTCTCACTGCCATGGGTCGAATTCGGGAAGGGAAAGCAGGGATCCAGTAGCTTACGTTCGGCAGGGTTGAAATGTCCAGTCTCAACCACTCCTGGGCTGATGCTCATGAAAAGCACCCCATCCTTGGCATACTCGGCACTGAACTTCGACACGACGGCATTGGTGGCAGCTTTTCCGACAGCATAAGGCCCAGTCACTTCAATCTCGTATTTTGATATCAGATCAAGGTCGGCGTGCCCCGAAGAGATGGCAATAACCTTCTTCTGCTGGCCATTGAGAATCAATGGCATGAACAGGTTGAACAGATGAACGTTCCCAACAACATTGGTTTTGCAATTTGCGATGAGCTCTTCTTCCAGAGCGGCAGGGTTCTTCCCCCTAGTTCCCGTAAGCCTGAGTAATGCCGCTGTATAACAGTGATGCAACAGAATGCTCCTAAGCATGGAAAATGGGCACTTACATCTCCCCAAAACTAACGAAGGCAGAACCTTCAGGAAGACGAGCTCCGTTGGCAATAAGATAGTCGAGGGTTCCGCCTGTGATTCTCGCGGTGGCTTCGCTTGCTTGCTTTGAAGGTCAATCAGTAATATATCCCTAGAAGAGCGCCCAGACCTGCCTTCAGCAACTCGTAGCTGTCCAAGTCTCCTTGAATGATATGGACATTGCTTTTGTTTATCTCTGCTGTCACCTTGGCTTTAGTGCTTTTGACGCCACGAACCAGGCCGATGACGGTATTTGCTGGATTGATTGAGAGCTGTCGTAGAAATTCGAACTGTTCCAATGTATGAGTCAGAGATGCTCGTGTGATCAGGGTACTGGGCGAGTCCTACGCCGATGCCTCGCGAGGCTCCAGTGATAACGTACGAGGACATCCTGTCTGATGCTCGGGCACAATTGCAAATAGCTGAGAAGAAGAACGCTTGTCTCTGAGAATTTGCGGCCGGTGAACTCTAGTTCAGGTGTGTCAAGTAGAAAGACAGCTGCAACTTGCGAGGTGTGTTCAAGTCATACTTCATCCAAGCCCGAAGCTCTTGTCGTACTACTGGCTATTTATAAGTCCTTCCGGAGCGACTCTCGTCCGGATTCCTTCGATGTCAATGGTCCTAACCAGGACTTAGCTTAGACAGCAACCCCACCGCCAAGCTTTATCGATTTCCTTATTGCGTTACTACCAGCGTGAGATTCTTTATTTCTCGAAATTTAGTCACCCTTACTCATGCTGCCAGAAAGTTCGTAGGATCAGCATACCCTTGCAAGGGTTTTCTGCTTATCAGATAAACGGGATTCTATGAAATATTATTGTGATTTCAAAGCATTTGGGGGCCATAGTAGAGCTGACCCACTTTTGCGTAGATCCTACGAACTTACTGGCAGCCCGAGGAACCCGGCGCTATATTCTCACAGACGGCGGTATTACACTAGGCTAAGAGTGATTAAATTTTCGAGAATTACGCAAATAAAGGAATTGATAAAGCTTAGTTGCGATAAAGTAGTTTTTTTAAATTAAATTAAAATTAAAATTATTAATAATTTATCAAATTTATCAAATAATACTTTTAGTTTTCAATAATCTTCTCATAAGAGTTTTAATAAAATTATAAGCAATAATAAATATATCAAGTTAATTATTTTCAATACTACAGCATTTGAACACTTTACTAAATACTACAAACACACATTTGGTACTACTTACCCTTAGAATCGCCACCTTTTTACGTGTTCTACTTGTACAGTACATATAAGCGCGTATAAGGGTATTTCTACTAAAGCTTTAAAAATCGTGATATTTAAAGCTTTTGATAATCGAGTAGTTCGTACTTTTATAATATATATAGACGTATGAAAATTACGCTTTCTCTACCTGATTAGACTGCCCCTATTTATCTCTATATAATCTCCAAGCAGCACATTCCTTACAATTTCTCTGCTATTAGGTATAATCAATACTCCAAATACCTGAAATTCCACCTCTTCCCCTTTTTATGACTCGGATGGCAGTTTGTCTACCCTGTTGGGCTCGCGATTCGTCGGCGCCTGCTCGGGTGCCACTCGCTCCAATATTTATACGGACACAACGGGGCACGGTTCGGGCGGATCGTAAATTTGAAGCTATGATATAGGGCGCATAGAAAAAAGGAATCCTAGGCTAATATCTTTCCTTAAGCCGCTAAGCAGATAACAAGACATTTTTTTATTTATGTGCGCGTATGTAGTTGAAAGCCGCGAATAGCTTCCCTTCTTGGCCTCAACTGGGGTCGCTTGTACTGTACATGTACGTACAGCAATAGAAAAAGGATAAGCCAGCTGATTAGAAACCGGGAGTGCATTCGAGCAGACGCCGACGAATCGCCAGCCCTACAGGGTAGACAAAATGGCATCCGAGTCATAAAAAGGGGAAGAGGTAGAATTTCAGGTATTTAACGCAATTGATCCAGTGCTATGGTTGACCGGTAGGGTAATTCAGCGCCAGTGGTGACCAAGCGTCAGGGCAACAACAAGCTTTCACCTTTATTAACTGCTGTACGACACCAGCTATGAACGTTGCATGAAGGGACGAGCACTGCCACTGTTGGCTGATCAAATCACCTCTTCGAAACCCACTTGCTGAGTGTGAAAGACGCACGGGGTGCGGGATTTTCCCAGCGACTACAGCGTCCGAGATCTCATTGGACTTGTCCTGCCACACAACCAGACCAGACCTGGGGTTTAACCGCTCATCACTCGTCTACCCAATCATCGTCTCTCAATGCCTTGTTTTAAATACGGATTATGGGGTCTGACGGCAGTTTCTCTGTATCACGCATTTATATAATTAATACAAAATTACTCTCGAAGATGTAAAGGAAGAGTCTTTTTTGAACACCGTCAAACAACTCTTCAAAATGGTTTCTTTCGTGCTTTCAGCACTTGCATTTACGTTTGGTAAGCTTTTTCCACAAAGTTCAACCGACAACGCAATGGCCTATTGTAAACTAAATGTCAAGCTATTCTCCTCGCAACCGCCCAATCGACTACCCCTGCGTTCTCTAACCTGTATGACGATGAGGTCCAAATGAGCTTTTCGATAAACCTCCCCATCAATTCTACAGATGTATATTTTTCTTTCTCGGCCCCGGCCTATTCTTGGGTTGCTATCGGAGCTGGCAATTACATGGCTGGGTCTTTGATGATGATAATTTATGGTTCGCCGGATGCCCAAGGTAAGCTGCACGCCATATTTCGATTGCTTCTTATAAAGATGGCCTAGACTGACGGGGAGGACTATAGGCATCACAATCAGTCCTCGCATCGCAACGTAACACTCTTTCTACCCTCCCTCATATACTGTTCACTTACTTATCAACCTATCTTAGTGGCCACACCGAACCCACATTCACAACAGACGTTCAAGTCGAAGTCCTCGATGGAACGTCTATCCAAAACAACTTGTATGTCTTGAACGCCTTATGTCATGGCTGCAGATCCTGGAAAGGAGGCTCCCTCAACTTGAATACAACCGTACAGCCATTCATGTATGCCTTTGGACCGAATATCATTGCCTCATCTGACTCTCCTACACTTGGGTTACGGCGACACTATTCATTCGGTAGGATCTTTCTTTTTTATATCTGAGCTAATCGAGATGGAGCTGATGAAAAGAAGGCCACTTCACAATGGATATGATTCAAGCCACCGGTCCAGGCAGCGTCCCACCTGCTGCTTCGACAATCAAGCGTGGTGCAGCCCTTGCTGGCTCCTTAAAGAAAGATGGCGACAAGGCATCTCCAACGCACGGGATATTGATGATAATAGTAGCGCTAATCCTGATTCCCTTTGATGTGATTATCGTCGGAGTGTGCAAGTGGATGCGCCCTCACATTCTCATCTCCAGTTTTTCGTTCCTCGTCGTAATCACCTCTATGGGTCTTGGCATTTACGTTAGCACCGAGTATAATCGGGTACGTATCTCCAACACCTGTCTTCAAGTTCAAGGTCTCCCAAAACCAAAAAAGATTGTTCAAATATAACCTGATATAAGACTAATAAAACCTTCGCAAATAGTCCAAAACATTCAACACCCCCCACCAAATCATCGGCTTCATCTCCATCCTCGGCCTCTTATTCATAGCAGGGCTAGGCATATACTCCCGGCAACTACAAAACAAAGCTTCGAAAATCGATGTTGATACGTTCGCCCCGCCTGCAAAATCATCGAGCCTGCTTTTCTCCACAATCCATTCCTGGACTGCTCGCCTCATCTGGCTTTTACTTATTGTCAATAATGGAATGTAAGTCTCCACTCTTCTTGTTTTTTCCTAATTTTATACTTGAAAGAAAAGTGGAAGGGAAGCTAATGTGGAAATGGGGTAGTGGGATGAAATTCGCTAGCACGTCGAGAAAATTTGTGGTAATTTACGCTATTCTAGCGGTACTAGTCTTTTTTGCCATGTGGCCGGTTTACTATTGCATTTTTAGGCGGGAGAGGAAGAAGCGGGTGCAGCAGGATGAGAATAGCGGGGGTTTTGCTATGACTTGATTCCTGCGATATGGAGGTGGAGTGGGTTTGGAATTCGAGCTGAACTTGGAAAGAGAGAAAGGAAACAAAAAATGAAAGTTTCACGTTCACATATTAAGTCTTGGGTTTACTTGGTAAACATTGTTCTATCTTCATGCCAACGGTCACTCAACGAACGCTTTAGTAAAAATCAACATTTATTACGCTATCTAATCATGGCTTTGCTGTCTAGTTTATGTTCCTCAATCATTGGACACTATAAGTCATAAACGCGCTACGTTCTCTACATAAAAAACCAGAACAAAAATGGAACAAAATCTGCAAATGCATAAGCAAGATCGATATGCGCAAATGAAAGCACAAGCAAGTCTACTTCAAGTCTCCTCTCATAATCACTCCTGTGCACTGGGCAATTCGAATCAGTGCTGAGTTACGGCTCGAAGGGCAAAGGAGTAGTTAACTATTCCTCAATTTCCACAACTTCACCAACCCGGCCCTGTTCTTCCGCCTTTTCGAATTGCTCGGCCTTGGCTAACATGTCGATGTAAGAAACAAGCTTCAATCGTCTAAGGTAAATATTGAATAGGTCAACGCGTCTCTTGGCATCTCCGATATTATGACCAGTGATCAAGATCATGGTGAAGAATGACTCAATGATACTAGGAGGGACATTGCAAAGTAGCTGTCCAGTTACACTCCAACCCATGGAGCTGGCTCCAATAATCAAGCCAATGATGGTGATTGCTCCTAAGACTACCGTCAACTCATGAGAGCAGATATCACCCACTCGAACAGAGATCCGGCAGGTGAGAGAATTGTCTGCAACCCGCTCTTCTTTAAGCTTTTCGACACCAATCACGGCAAGCATATCCATGTCCTCATATTCCACCTGCGTGAACTGTTCATTATCAAAGTCTCCAAGTACCGTGCAGACATTGCGAAGAACGAAACCATCATTCAACCCGATCAACCCAGCATAAGTGCCAATTAGAAGCCACCAGTTGGCATCGAAGTGAAGTGCTGGACCGATTGCCACCCAAACAATGATCACAAAGATCAGAATTGCGATGCCAAGAAGAGTACCAACAAGATCTGAGTAATAGTCGATTCCACGCTGGATTCTGCTTCGCTTAGGAGCGGGAATGACTATAGGCGCGTTCTCTATTGTATCGCCTGTGATAGTGCGCAGTCTGAGCTCGAGAGCAGAATCGACCTCCCAGATCGATTCCAAGCATTTTGTCATGTACTTGGTGTGACGTTCGCGAATATTTGCTAGGAACGCCAGGATGAAGACCATCAATGCCGACGTAGCCGAATTGATGTACAGTTGCCAGGTGGTAGACCAGTTGCAGTATTTGCCAAATCCAATCCAGATGAAGATGCAGACCCAGAAGCCGAATACTGTAGCGAGATGGCCCATGAAGGCCGATAATGCGGTGGAGAGTCGACCCAACCAATTTTCTGCAGGGAGTTCGGAGGCGAATGTTGTCTGCTGTAACTCTTGAAATCGAGTCGGCCCAACTTTCTCGTACTTTCCACTCCCAATTAGTTGCTTGAGCATCCTCTTGTTGCTAGTGCTGCGGGATCTCAGGGAGGCGGCGACCATAACCAGAGAGTCGTGTGAGTTCAGTTGCTGGCGCATAAGAAAGGCATCGAAGACCATATTGACAATGGCTTGAGCATCAGAGATGGTGACCTGCCAAGTGTTGGACCGGCCAAATGGGATTCCCAGGAATGCCCATACAAGGAGAGCAACGATAATTGTGAAGTAGACGAACTCGGAACCAGACACTTCCACAACCTTATCGAGCCAGCGATCCAGAAGCCTCGACTTGGCCAAAACCGTATATGTATTTTCATTCTCGACAGAAACGTCAACATCCTTCTCTTTCTCACCTGACTCTGCGTTAGCTACCACTTGGGTTGGTGCAGCGCCCTCGATTTCTTGTCTTGCGCCTGGAGCGCGAAGGATGTTGAATACTCGTTGCATTTTGGCCAATACGGGGTTGCGTTGGAAAGGAACGGTATTGGGGGAAAGATCTCAAGGGAATGCTGCGCTACTTCCGGGGATGCTGAAATCAATGGTCTTGGGATTGAAAAACAAACACTTCTGAAACATAGTGTAAGCAACGGGTCAATTGGAAGATCCAGTTTTGACGTGAATTGCAGATGAGATATGATAACGGTCGACGCTGGACCATTGCGTTGAACTGACCTTCATTCTATGGTGGTCGAGTGAGTTGTGGCAGGACGCCAACAGGCTTGTGGGAGCCTGTTGGTCTGTGAGAAGAGCTGATTTCCGCCAGCTTTTCGCAGGAGACTATTCTCCTGTTGGTGGGCTTGTGTGGTTATAGAGAAGATCACACCGTTGTTGTAGATCAAGGGTCAATTTGTTTTTAGTGATTGTGTGTGTTCGGCAGAAAGAAAAGCTGGGTTGATTTTTTCGTAGTCTGATCCCAGCGACCGCAAAATTCGCTCATACGGCATAAATGGTCAGCGCCGAAATCGCATGACCGTCACAAACTAGGTACGCATATACATACCTTCAACTTTCAGCTTCTCCTGGCTCTCATGATTCCAGCATCTCATCCCCTCTACCCGCTTCACCATTCCAGTCCGATTTCTAGTTCAATATACCCTAAATGGTTCCCAGTACATTGCCCGTAATTATGCTTCCTGTTGAATGGCTTCGAATTGCCCAAGAAGCCCCGTGTTTCTCATCAAGTTCGCTACTTTTAGTGCGAGAGCTGGTGCTCCCAGTACTTTCCTGAGCTCCTACTGACCCCTCGTTCTCTCTCTACCCCATTTTTCCTGCCGTAGTTCACAATACAAGGGGCAGCAGAAGAGGACATGAAGGAGGGTTTGGGGGCCTCTTCCGCACTCACACTTGTCATCATCCACATCCAGCACCTTCCTAAGATATAAGAACTGCCGGAGGCCTATCTTTGCTGTGCGCATCTGTACTATTAATGAGCTGAATAGTCGGGGTACTGACTTGTGTAGCAAAAGGACTTTTGAGGTAGCTTCTGGGCATATCCCGTAGAGCTCTCGTCCTGTCTTTTCATTTGTCCAAGCCTCCTTCCATTCGACAAGCAGGAGCGAGTTCTGGACTGCTCTTATTGTCGCCACGAGCGAATAACTTGGCGGTCTGTAAGCAGTTTGGTCGGTGTCAACTTCCCTTGACCGCTCCCGGCCCCTGATCCTTCGCCAGCCTGTGGCTTCCTTCGCTGCCTTGTCCGCTCTTTCGTTGCCCTCTATGCCTGTGTGAGCCGGGACCCAGTGTAACTCTGGCTCTATCCCTTTGCGTCTCATGTTTTCTATCATCCACAGTATCTGAAGGAGGATATATTGGCCGAATTGACTGTCTGGGTTGGCCACAGATCTGATTGCTGCCTGGTTGTCTGTGAAGACTATGACGGCCTTGTGGGCTTTCTTATATGCGATCTGGAGTGCTGAGAGAATCCCTCTCAGCTCGGCCGCGTAAACGTTACCTCCGATGCCCGGCCAGATATGACCGATGCGTGATGGATCCATCGGCTGTCACAGCTGAAGCATCAACTATATCGTTGATGCAGCTGCCACTTTCTTCCTATGGCTCGCCTCTCCTGCTGGTATGTACCATGCCGAGCATCCATGGAGTACTTGCGGGAGGATCACTGCTTGATACACTTTCCTTAAGTTCAGCAAGCTCATTCCCCACGTTGAACTAGTTATTCGGGATAGCATTTTAAGGCTGTCGTGTGCTTTGACTCGTAAGGACTCTAGGTAGCCATTCCATAGCAAGCTGGTATCTAGGGTGAACCCTAAATATTTGGCCTGCGGCGTCGGTTTGACCGTCCTCCCTTCATTTTAACTCTAGCTCTTGGTCGAGGTTGAATTATTTTGGCTTCTTTGTGAGGTGTAAGAGCGTGTACTTGCTTGATGCACAGTGAGGCCTACTTCTTTGTCCAGGCCTCACATTCGGCGTGCACCTGTTTAAGCCTTTTGCACTTCTCCTCCGTTGTTCGGCTGGACACGAGGATGGCTACGTCATCAATGTACCCGCTGCTGCACATGTTCTGGTCTGGTCTGCTACCAATTTCTAGCAAGTCGGCATTGTAGAAGAGATAGAGAATCGGTGACAGCGGGGACCCCTGTGGGATTCCTGTGCTTGTTCTGAACGGGGCCGACGTATCCATTCCAACGTGCAATGTGGTCGTCCGGTCCTCGAGGAAGCTGTCTATAAGCATCAGTGTTTGTAGGTCAACCCGTCGTTTTCTCAGATTGTGTATCAGCCTAGGGTGTGAGACGTTGTCGAAGGCACTGGACACTTCGAGGAGTAGGTGACTAGCAATGTCCACGCCTGACGCGTACCAGGCCGTGTAAATCCGTTCAAGGAGCACATGGATTGCATGCTCCGTGGATCTCCCTTTTCGGCCGCCCATGTGTTCTCCTGGGAGCAGGCCGTACATCTCGACTGCGGAGCTAATTCTCCTGGCGATGACTGCATCTAAGATCTTCCCGATAGTATTGAGAAGAGCTATGGGTCGGTATGGTTTTGGCTGTGTGTAGCCGCCCTTGCCTGGCTTCCGGAGCGCCACTGTACAGCTGTGCTTGAAGCCCTTTGGGTAGCACCCCGTCGCTAGGCATCCATTGAATAGAACCTGTAAAGCTGGAGCGATGATGTCCATTGCCTTACGTAGAATGTGGTTCGGTATCCCTCCGGTCCGGGTGCTTCGTTTCCTGGTGCGTGTCGTATCGCCATTTCAAGCTCATGAGGGGTGATAGGCGGGAATTTAATGTTATCTGCGTATTGGCATTTCATCCAGATCAGCGAAGTCTGCTTCTGGGGTTTCGGGGAACAATGATCTACACCTCAGATTGACGTCCCTGCGCCTTCGGATTGGTGGCAGATTCGAGAGTGGAGAAGTCATACCTGGGCTTCTTTGAGTTGGATCTGGAGATTGACGTTCTCTGCTCCCAAGAGTGCGATGCGGTGAGCCACTGACAGCTGTGTGCCATGCTCACCGGTGTCCTGATTAGGTCAGTTCGATTTTTTGTGTCTTGGGATCTCAGCAAAGCTCTAACCTCTGGTTCTGGTGTGGACTAGGGTGTGCCGCTGAGCTATTAGCTAGCGAACCTCTAGAAAACTAGTAATAGCTATTACTTAGGCATCTTCGTAGCTAATTACTCTATATAACCGTATAGTAAATATAATTGAGAATTTATTACTATTTATAGCTCCGATAGAGTTAGCTTGCCAAATTCCGCTTTATAAAGAGTTTACTAGTATTTTAGCTAAAGTTACTAGTATAAGTATATTAATAAACTATATTAACTAATTAATAGCTTCCTACCTACTACTAGGTCGTGTTAAAGGATTAACTTGTCACATGATGTATTGCCACGTGACATTAATCAGGGGTAGCGAATCCACCGTGGGCCTGCCCATATTAGGCTAGCCTCAACTATGTACCTACCTTGCCAAGCACTTATAATTAGCTCTGCATCCTTTTCTACAACTTGTGGTATACCACTCCATTCCACTCTGACCTGAACTTCTACGAAGTATACGGCCTAACCAGCGACTTCTACCGTATGACCTAGCTTTATTAGCTAGAGGCTCAGTTTTATATACGAGTAGGGCCTTAGTCATAGGAGTTCCCGTCACACATTAACCATATTAGCCGGCATTTTACCCCACGCCACACCCCACTCTGCTGGACGACATCTCTCCTTGCTTTTCCTCCCTTTCATATACTACTTACGGATAGTTATAATATACAAACTCTATCCGTCTTCCCAATTCGTCTTCCACACGTGCTGAATGCTCTCTAGATACTCCCAATTGACCAAGTCTTTGAAAGTTTTAACAACTCAATCTGACCCAGATCCAGTCAGAAGTAGTCGAACACAAAGCTGCTATAATCACCCCGGATATATACAATGATGCTGGGCCCTACTCACGACGGCGAGCGCTATGAGCTGACCAGCCCAACGGCCATGCCAAAAGCAGACGGTTTTCTATGGAATCAAAAGATGATGATCCAGGTAACCTGCCGCGGCTATGCTACCTCTCAATTCATGCAGCCGGAGCCAGCCAAGTACGCCCACGCGCCCAACCTCGAAGGCAAGACCTTCATGCAGCCAGAGCAGAGCTATTATTCGCATCATCCAGGCCGCTTCGTCTACATCAAAGATGAGGAAACGGGCCAACTGTTCTCCGCGCCATACGAACCTGTACGCGCGCCTGTGGACCGTTTCGTTTTCTCTGTCGGCAAAAGCGATATCGCGTGGACCGTGGAGCACCTAGGTATCCGTGTTGAAATGACACTGAGCCTACCCACGCATGATGTGGCGGAACTTTGGACTGTGAAGGTATCCAACCTGTCTGGCCGCCCACGGAAGATTAGTGTCTGCCCTTACTTCCCAATCGGCAACATGTCCTGGATGAATCAGTCCGCCGAGTACCGCCCGGACCTGGGTGGCGTGGTGGCTAGCAGCGTCACGCCGTACCAGAAGGCAGAGGATTACTTCAAGAATAAGTTCCTCAAGGATAAAACCTACTTTATGTGCGAGACGCCGCCCAACTCGTGGGAAACCATGCAGCAAGCGTTTGAAGGCGAAGGAGGCCTACACGCCCCATCCGCACTGCTGGGGTCGGACCTTTCGGGCGGTGACGCGCGCTACGAAACGCCTGTAGCCGCTGTGCAGTACCGCATAGCCCTGGAAGCGGAGGAGCAGCGCGAATACCGCTTCCTGTTTGGGCCTGCTTTCGATGACGCTGAAATCAGTGCTATGTGCAAAAAATACCTAAACAAAGAAGGTTTTGCCCAGTCTGCCCAGGACTATGCGCAGTACATCGAACAAGGACGCGGCTGTCTGAAGATCGAAACGCCGGACAAGGACTTGGACAACTTTGTCAACAACTGGCTTCCACGCCAGGTATACTACCATGGTGATGTAAACCGCTTGACTACAGACCCACAGACGCGCAACTACCTCCAAGACAACATGGGCATGAGCTATATCAAGCCCGAGGTAGCGCGGAATGCCTTTCTCACGGCGCTCGCGCAGCAGGAAGCCGACGGTGCCATGCCTGATGGGATTCTGTTGATCGAAGGCGCAGAGCTAAAGTACATTAACCAGGTACCGCACACAGACCACTGCGTATGGCTACCAGTGACGCTGGACGCCTATCTGGCTGAAACAGCGGATTATGCCTTCTTAGAGGAGCCCCTGAAGAGTGTACATGGCGACACCTACACAGTGTTCGAGCGCTTCAGCCGCGCTATGGACTGGCTGCTCGCCGCCCGCGACGAGCGTGGCCTGAGCTATATCGCCCAGGGCGACTGGTGCGATCCGATGAATATGGTAGGGTATAAGGGCAAAGGCGTATCGGGCTGGCTCACTGTGGCCACCGGCTATGCGTTAAACCTTTGGGCCGACGTCTGCGAACAGCAAGGCAAGCCCGAACTAGCGGCGCGCTATCGAGCAGGCGCCCAGGACGTCAACACAGCTACCAACACCCATCTATGGGACGGCGATTGGTTTGCACGCGGCATCACAGATGATAACGTGGTCTTCGGCACCAAGAAGGACGTCGAAGGCCGCATCTGGCTTAATCCCCAGGCGTGGTCCATTCTCAGCGGCGCGGCTAGCACCGAGCAGCGAGAGAAGATGTTAACCCAGGTAGATGAGCAACTGAGTACGCCATACGGCGTGGCCATGTTCGCGCCAGCGTTCAGTGCTATGCGTGAGGACGTTGGTCGCGTGACGCAGAAATACCCTGGCTCGGCGGAGAACGGTTCGGTGTATAACCACGCGGCTATCTTCTACATCCATAGTCTGTACACCGTCGGCGAGAAGGATCGTGCCTATAAGCTGCTGCGCCAGATGCTGCCAGGCCCAACCGAAGCCGACTACCGACAGCGCGGCCAACTGCCTGTGTATATTCCAAACTATTACCGCGGGGCGTGGCATCAATATCCACGCACTGCCGGCCGCTCCAGCCAGCTGTTCAACACCGGCACCATGCCATGGGTTTACCGCTGCTTCACCGAGGGCTTGTGTGGGCTTCGTGGCGATGTGGAGGGCCTACGCATCCAGCCCCAACTTCCATCGGGTTGGGACGACATAAAGGTCACCCGCCTTTTCCGCGGCGCGAGGTTCGAGCTGGATATTCGACGCGCGGACGTGAAGGAAGTGGCAGTCAGCCATGCCGGCAAGGTCTTACCTAACGCCCGAATCACCAATATCCAACCTGGTGCTACCTACCAGCTATCGGTCTCAGTGCCGCAGTAATAGTACGGCTACTATCGACCTCCGCCTAGGCGGCCTTGCCCGCAGTGTCGATGACGCTGCAGAAGACAATCCAGGCTAGGTTCGACTTCTTCGACATGGCCTTGAAAAAGGGCTGTTATCGTAGAAATCGTTGAGGTGGATTGAGATGGCGGTGGTGATTGCGAATAGAGGCGAGTTTGAAGTTAAATTTGAGGAAGGGTGGTGGAGGAGATGGAAGGGGGAGGGGGATCTGAGGCAGATAAGGGGCGAATCTTCGACTATAGACGCCGACAAGAAGGGATGTGTCCTCGGCTGTACCGCTACTTGGTACCCACTACTAGACTATATAATTATAGAGTTACTTGTTGCTGTATCTTTGGATGTAATACCATGTGAACTGCTCCTGAGCTACGAAAACAAGTTGGGATGCTTGCCTTATATCACTCAGTCTCACTCCTTAGATTGAAAATATTCGATTTTAGCAGTCCTAAAATCTTTAATTCGTATTGCTCTAGAGACATATAGGCATAATTCGCGAGTATCGGATGATCCCGATTCTGGAGAGCAAGGAGCGACTTGCTGATTTCCCAAGGAAACAGAACACATGAGTGAGGATCTGAGGGGATCACTTGTTGAGTAGGACAATTTTGTACGGCTGCAATGGTAGAATCGAGCTGGGTGATTTCGACGCCCCTGCAACGAACAGTGATACCACTATGTGTTGCATAATACATAAACGCAATGGCCAGTTAAAGGGGAAACCTTTCGTGTCTTATGTCGATGAATAAGGGGAATCTTTAGAATTGACAAATCTAGTCGCTATTTCACGAGTTACCCTCTCCAATAAGAATAATAACCGCTAAGATTTGAAGGTAACTTTTACCGTCATAGCGACTTATGTTTCTTGTTCCGAGATGCCCTTTTGGTTAATATAGGGTGCCCTTCCTATCTATACTCCTCTTAGCTTTCCTCAGCCTCTACTTTTTGCCCCCGGGTTATACAGGATTCCGAGCCCTAGATCTGCAAACCGTAGTTCCTTAATATTTTAAAGCACTCGCTTGTAGAATAAAATATATACTCGTAAAGTATATAATAAGATAATTGTATTATTTTAGATATTATAAAGTTATATACGGGAATATTAAAGTTTTTACGATACGGATACAAGTAGAGAGTGAGATACTAGATACGGCATAACCCAGTAATATAGTCCTATAATGGAAGGTCCCGTAATACGCTCATAACAAAATATAATTAGTAATATCTACCTATTATATTAGTAAGGTTATTATAATAATACCTTTTTGTTCTCAGGTTCTAGTAAGTGACCGAATCGTGTATAACAAGATACTGACCTTCAGTGTAAAAGGGTAAAGCGAGAAACCCTTGTAATACTACTCGATAACTCAAACATGTGGTGTTGAGATTTTAGGGCACGTAGGGTTGCTTGCCGGGTGGCGGCATGAGTTGTAACACGTGAGGTGCTCGTATTGTTAGCTTCCCGGTAGGCAGGCGGTCCTGTGGAAGGAAAACGATTACGAGGATCAGCGAGGGATTAAGTTTATGTTGAGGCTGGTTGCATTTAAATTTGCTTACGAAGTACGAGCTGGAAGCCGACTTCGTCAAGCCACAGGCGTTATTGGTGATCCGAAACACATTACGAGTATCAAAACATCGATTAATCCTGGGATTGATCTCGCCATGCGATTGGCTACCGGTACTTTTCCATGTTTGGTTCCCTCGCGGAAGTGTCATTGCGGGCCGTACTTCTTGTATGTACTGGAATATATTAATCTCCTTGCGGCACATTTGGGACTAAGCTAGAGCTACCAGCTCCCCGTTGACCGGGCTGTTGCTTGTGCGAGAAGCTGGCGAATTGGGCAACCAGGACACACGTCTTGACCCCACTTCCCGCGATGCGGTTCGTCCCGTCGTTATCTGTAGAGCGGCTTGAGAACTGTATTTTGACTGGTGATCCCGGTGCACGTTTTCTGCTTGGGTGTTCCCCATATGGAATTGCGAGGAATTCCAGCAATGCTACGTAAGATTGGGGGCCGGAGCCCTGAAGTTTTACTGATTGGATCTGGTGATCTTTGTCAATTAAATTTGTAAAGTCCTTTCTAATTTGCGTGCCCGAGACCCGATATCAAATCAACAAATGTTGAAACGGAACGCGACGATGTTTCGAGTTTTGTCCTATCTCTCATGATTGTACCCGAGTACGCCTCAATGTCGTATTGGAATAAGTAAGTAATAATAAGCTTTCCCTTTTGGCTATCTCTACGAAGTACATGCCGTGCTTACCAGGGTTTAAGCATCGTAAGACCAGATTTAGTAGACCGAGAGACTGTGGCGTCTAACTCTTTTTAGCGTACTCGTGAAAGCTAAGATGCTTATAGGTGCACTGCAAACCTGACGTCGGAAGTGCTCCAGCCGACAATTACCTTACGGCTGGGACTGCGCTGCACCTGTGTTCAATTGAATGGATATACGCCGTTATCGTACATGTAGTGTGGTCCAATCCTGTAAAGATAGGGCCATGCCATGCAAGGTCAATTACGACTACTTCGTAGAAACTCTTATCACCGGGGTTAAGGCAACTAACTGCAGCGGTGTCTGTAAACTATTGATCTGAATCACAACCTAGGGGTAGGCTACGCGCTGGGTTGCGTGATGTGGGATATGCCCATAATCTACAACCAACCCAGGAAGCAGTTTGGATCCTGTCAGCACTAGTTCGTCCCTAAATGCATTTCCGGTGGCACATATACTCACATCGAATCAGAGCTGATATGATTACCTCAAGGTAGCACTATAGTCTCATAGTCTAGACTACCAGGCCACCCAATCACCCCCGAATTTCAAGGTTTCCACCCTTGGAACCAGGCAACTGATACCTTGGGTCCAAATGCACAACCCCTTATTCGGATCGTATATGTCATCCAGGAACTCATTAAGCTTCTCGTTGACCTTTTCTTTTGACTCTCAGAAGACAGGATGGCCATATGATAAGTCAAAGCGATCTCGATTGGTGGGTAGAATTGGTCAATCCCACTTGTAATAATCAAAACCCCTGAGGGGTTGCTCTGTACGGTTCGACTCTAGGAATATAAAGCCGATGTTTCCTGGTCTTATCCCCTCCATTTTTTATCCTTCAAACTTCCAATCCAACCACTCAGCTTACTTATTCTAATAATATGTTGCTTCCTATCTTAATAACTTTGTTTTCGCAATTCCAAGGTCTAAACGGCCAGGCGGTGAATGATGTGGATGCAAATGGCATCACTCTATTAGAAAAGATAGAGGAGATGGAAAGACAAATCCTGAATCCATTCACCCTTGTATCCGTGGTTACACCTTGTGGTGTCAACTTCAATGACAATCAAAATAGGGGCCAGCAAACTTCAGCAGAATGGGTGAGGATTATCTTCCACGATTCGATCACAGCAAACATTGCTGGGCCGGGATTAGGGTCAGCATCGCCCCTTTCTTCTACTTGTTGATATGTATTGATAGACATAGTGGACTTGACGCGTCTATTGGCTTTGAATCAGACCGGCCGGAGAACGTTGGCATTTTTGTAAATGTTACACTTGGCCAGGTAAGTCAAACTTGCTATAATTACTTGGTGCTAAGAGCTAACTATTATAGTTTAGCCAGTTCTCTAGCGTGTTCTTGTCTATGTCAGATCTTATTGGAGTAGTAGGTCAGCTGCGACCAATTTAGTCTGCTGTTTTAACATCAAGACTAGGGATTGTCTGACAGTCTTGCTTCTTGTGATCCAACCGCTCGACGCATACCACTCCGTGTTGGCCGAATAGATGCTACTGGCCCTGGACCTGCAGGCGTACCAGGCCCAACAGATAATATAGAATTTGCGACTGCTGCATTTGCTAAAGCAGGATTTAGCCAGAGTGAAATGATCCAGGCAGTGTGAGTCATTGCTTTTCGTGGACTATTTAGAACTAATTGAAGACCAGGGCATGCGGACACTCACTGGGCGGGGTCCACCATACCAACTTTCCAGATATTGGTGTGTGCTATAGCCCCAACTTATAAGATAAAGCTAATATTCGAGTGATAGTCGAGGATCCTAAAGATGCTTCTAAGTAAGGAATATAGTCTGTCTTGAAATAACAGTACTAACAGATTAGTACCGACGGCCGAGCTCCATTTGATAGCACTCCGGCTATATTTGACAACACTGGCGTCAATGAATATCTAACTGGTACTGGCTTGAAAGGCGGGCCATTAGTAGTTGGACCTGAGGCCACACGATCGGATTTACGTATATTTGCTTCAGATGACAACGCCACTATAAGTGCTATGTCTTCACCCCAATCTTTTGAAGACACCTGTTTTACGATTTTCGAAAAGATGATAAACACCGTCCCCAGTGCAGTTAAGCTTTCCGATCCTATCGTCCCCAGGCCATGGATTCTGCGTGAAAGCCATCTGGACCTTAATTCAGCTGGTGCAGTGACGTTTTCTGGGACAATCATAGGCCACTCTTCAGCTTCTCTCCCTGATACTGCCTCATACTCTTATGGGACATCTGGAGGAAATACGGCCCCAAAAACCAGCCAAGCAGGAGGTATAGCGCCGTCTTGGACCTGCGATCATAATAATAGCTAATCTTGGCTCTAGTGGCATATCCTATTGTTGCAAACACCCCCATCGGGTTTGGGACCATTACAGACTACAACTTTGCCGACACCTTGAATAACCCTGATGTTACATCAATCAACGTTCAGAGCTCTTATTCGGCACCAATCAATCAAAAGATATTCATTCTCGTCTCGCAGGGTTTTCACAATCAAATTAGAGATTCAAATAACGCCATCACCGTAAACCAACAATACGTCGTACGCGCAGCAGTAAGTAATAGGATCCGAACCCACTACTCGGCTCTTCCCGCCCCCTTACCTTTCACTCGTGATCAAATGAGGAATTCAGAAACTAACAGGATATCCCCACAACCAGATACTAATTTCACTCGCTCCAGCCGGGACTGTATTGTCAGCCAAACTATGGCACACCGCAGCGCAGGCTGGCTCAATTGTGCCTAAGATTCTTAGTACTACTGTTTCAATGACTTTAAAGACCACCCTTGGGTCTTACGCGATATATCAAGCGGTGGTAACTGTGGGAGATGGTGTATCCGCTCTACCAGGTGGAACCATGACTTTCCAGGTGACATCAGGGGCTACCCTTGCCAGCGCAAAGGTTGACCCCGGAAATTGGCCTGCATGTACAAATGATGTCTTGACCTCTTGTTGAATGCAGCAGAACGCGTTGAAGGACGGGCGAGTTGTGACCGATTAGGTGACCGCAAAAAAGTGGATATTGTGGAAGTTGAGAGTGGTGAACTGGTGGAAATAATGGCTTGAATAGGATTATATTGGGTAGCGGAGAGTTACTATGAACAGAGCACACTGTTGTTGAACCAGAATCAGTGAATCCTAACTTGACTTCTTCATGCCGCACCGTGGCAGTGTGTAGCCTCTCACGGCTTGCTCATCCTCCTTACTCTCGCCACCCTTCACGCGCAGCCTCCACCACCTCACTACCACCTAGCAACTCGAAACGACTAGCCACGTCTATGTGCATTTGAAATGGATCCGATCCTAGTAGTACTATTAAGAATGTTAACTCTTGGCGAGTAGGACTACTGGGAGCTAGAACTTCCTGTATGTTTAATCAACACTGGAATTTAGTCCCAGACCTTATCACAACAGCATCCCCGACTATCGTGTTCCCCGTACAAATACTCGCAACCTTGTTCTTTGGTAGCAAATCCTCCCGTCACGACCTAGAACTATACACAAAAAAAGTAGTAAGTACCTACGCTGTAAACTATGTTCAGGTGCGCTGCCCCTTTGAGTTTAGCGCATCCGCTTCGGGATTGCGAAGCCGCTTCTTTTGATGATGCCTGCAAGAACCCCTTTCGTCCTCTATCAACTTTCTCCAATACTTTCAATTTCACTCACACGCGGTTCTCTCCCTAATCGGATGTTAGCTCTGCTGTCTTGTCTCAGACTTGGCCTTAATCTTTGAGCAATGCTCCTACTTCCCCCTTCTCTACTTTAATCACGAACGATGACCCATGAATTCAAAGGAGACTCATTGAATGACAGTACCCTGAAGTCATGAGCATCATATGTCTCGGTTGTGATTGC
This sequence comes from Venustampulla echinocandica, assembly GCF_003357145.1. Lineage (NCBI taxonomy): Eukaryota > Fungi > Ascomycota > Leotiomycetes > Helotiales > Pleuroascaceae > Venustampulla > Venustampulla echinocandica. The sequence goes on from NW_022474209.1 coordinate 653,636, forward strand.
CTTGCAGATTTGAAATCGCCATGACCCTCAGAGTTGTTGTCGCGCACGGCACGGCACGCCCCTTTCCTCTTTATCCCGCACCTCAGCTGCCTTCCTCCAGTGTCATAGCGCGACCAGGCTGCAGTAAACCCCTATCAAGGACGCCCAGAACATAATTAACGCTCATGAGTCCCTCATCTGAAGATCTGTCATCGTCCAGCGTCCAAATATCGAAATCTCTAAAGTTTCCTTATGACAATTTTCATCCTTGCTCTTCTCAAATCCTATCGAAGAAGCAATGACGCCGAAAAGATCACTAGGCGTTAATACTCTACAAGAGAACTGCATATCATATCACGACGAACTTCTAATCTCTAGGGATGTCAAAGAGTACTTGGTTAAGCATTATCCACAAGCTTCAATAGTTACCGAGGGGCTTCTGGATTGCAAGAACATCCTCTCACGATCCAGCTATGTGTGCCTCACTCGTCCACTACACTAATATCCTCTACTTCTAATTTTTCGATTAGGAAAAACTCAGCGAAAGAAGCCAGAAGAAGATTCGCAAAAACTTTCGTGGTTCTATGATTCCTCCCCTAGACAAACGCTCATCGGTAGACTTGGAGTCTTACGAAGAGCGATACCAAACCGCTCAACATGACGCGAGGTTCGAGCTTGCGCGGCGCATTCAGAGAAGTGCAAAGGATATTAAGAGTGGCAAAGAGCCTCGCTGGTCAGCCGTGGTGAAGAATGAGCTATTCGGGAATCTGATAGAGTCCTCGCGCCGTGCAGAAGGAATAAAGGTGTTTGATGCTAAGCAAATTGTCGAGAGAGTCATGGTGTATGTATCTCACCATGCCTTTAGCGAATGCATTGTTGACTCGTTTCCGTCAGAGAGGATGAAGACACCTGGGAGCATGGCCACAAGTCTCTTCAACGAACAACGCCTTTAGAAGCACCTGATCTTACTGCCCCAAAGCCCGATCTCTACATAGCTCTACCAATCATCAAGCGAACCTCGAATCCTGAGGGATTCCATAGAGATGACTATATTCAGAATTTCACTGAAAATAATTTGGCACTCTTGGAGCAAGTTGAGAATGGAAACTTAATCTCGAACCCCATGACGCGGCTGTACAAAAAGACGGAGCTCAATGAAAAAGACCTCGTTTGTTTTCCCTGCGCAGTTGTAGAGATCAAGCATCATAGAGTGCGACGAAGTTTCAGAGAGAAGTGCTACTGCCAGGCTGCGAATGCAACGGCAACAGCTTTATCAATGTTGAGCAGACTATCGCATTTGTCTATTCCCAATAAATTCTTCACAGAGATCCAACCTGTTGTCGCCTTCACGTTCATTGGCCATCAAAGCAGAGTTTGGATAGCTGTTATAAGCGATAGGAGATGGGATGACGATGAGCTTCAATGTGGCTATGTGAGTCTCTTTTTAGAACCTGGCTGTGCATATTACAGAGGATTGTCACTGAACGAAACAAACCGAACAGGAAATGCAGTGTATTTGGAAAGGAGATCTGCGTGTTATTTGGGACACGGTACAACTGTGTCGGATTATTGAGAACCTTCACTATTGGATCGTGAGGCACTACCGGCCATGGGTATCCAGCTGTCTGGACAGATGGCGGTGGGTCGTCAAGACGCATGATGAAAAAAATGACGCTTCAATGGGCGAGCTTGACGACCTTCTCCCAAGTGAAATAGATCTAATGTCAGAGGAAGATTACGACGAGGACTCTAGCGAAGAAAGTGAGAGCGAGGAAGGGGAATATTCGGAGGATGAAGGTAAGGACCGCAGCCCCAATAATTAAAAAACCCCAGCAGCGTGATCTAATGTGATTAGATGATGATGAGGACGTCGAATCCGAAGTAGAAAGCGTGGGAACCCCAATTTCTATTTCTAGGGTCAGCCGACCTAGAAATAGTAGAGATGAAGGAATACCCAGTTCCAAAAGCCTCTACTCGACTCCGCAGAGACGCTCTAACGCTGCAACGCTATCACCAGAGGTTCTGCTCACGAAACGCCCTCAGCTGCACTATGATGAAAGGAACCCCCTCCCTCTTCGGCATGTTCGTAATCATTCAACAGGATAGAGATGAGAGGCCTCCATTAAGACGGTATACAGGGTCCTTCTGTGTCAGTGTCACTCTGAGATGTTTAAGGGTTTTTACGCAGATATTGAGTTGCAGTCCCAGCTTGTACTCCAGAAGTAATAGGAGCAGATTTTCTGCTTCTGAAAGGCTAGGAGAAAGTTTGGGTAGAACTTCTGATTTGGATGATCTACGACAACAAGTTTTAGAGGGTCCCACGATAAAGTATGGAGATCATCCCATCCCCGCCTGGTGGATTTTAAGGCGGGAGACGAAGCGAGTTGACTTACGCTTAATCCGCGGATCGTAAGTTAGGATAATCGTCGCATTAAACAGCGACCAAGACCGATGAATTCAGCGGCTATCGCACCTGAATATTGCATTTAGCTGTAATAAACGTACAACTTCCCCTTCTCCTTCGCAACACCCAGCATACTCATCACTACGTATGTTTGAGGACCATGCCACTTGGCCACCTTCCTGATCCCACCAACGCAAATGATGGGGCTCCACTCATGACGATTAAAAAATGATTCGTCAGCCCACTTTGTAGAGCCACAGTATCCGACCAGTCTGGGGACCATGTCAGAAGCTTCAGCTCGACAATCACCCTGTTTCCAGGTTCTTTCCAAATGGTTTCTCGAGAACTTCGGGAGTCTATCTTGGCACCGTGAAAGGCGTTAATATTCTTCGATGAGTCAAGATGATGACTTATATTCAGAAACTCTCGAGTCCTGCTGCGGTATAGTTCAAAGGTGCCACCGCGATAGTGGAACGTGGGATAGGGAGCTCGAAGAAATCGACTCGACAGGTGGCTACTAACTCGGAACTAAATAATGTATAATTACAACAAGTCTAGACTTTCGCAACACAGAAATGCCTACCTACTGTTTGTAATCATGACCATGTGCTTATCCTTTCCACCAATTTCTTAGCGGATATGTGAAAGCTAGAACCATGTCGGTGGCCCAACCTGTCCAGCCCCGTGCACGCTCTACATTGTTCACTAACCTAACGAACCGGCTCGTGAAGATGTCTATTAGAAACGTTAGTGGTGTAGTTGGGAATAGCAAGGTTTTTACAGACCAGCTTCTTCGAAGTCCTCCGCATACGCCTCCCATACGGCAGCTTCCGTACCGCCTTGGGCGGTATCTGGAAGCAACTGCCAGTCGTCACCAACCTTGATTCGGGGGCCTATGGCTAGACCCCTTCCAACGATTCTTGAATCTGCCATAAGCCTCGTTGCGGCATCCACCACATCTTCGGGCTTACCCGTTGCCCCTCCAGCTAGCAAGATACGACCTCCAACAGGAATTATGGGCGTATCAATGAAATACGGGAGAATCATGTTCACTCGAATGCCCTTGAGAGAGGCGGTACAACGGAGGGACCTGTAGAGTCCCAAAACAGCATGCTTGGACGCACAATATTGTATCTGGCCCGGAATCGCAGCCAAGGATGCGATAGACCCGACCAACAGCAAATGTCTATCCCGTACATTGGGTCCAGGACTCAATGTATGGTCAGCCGGTTGTGACTTTGGGTTCTTGGGGAGGTAGAAGATGGCAAGATGTGCTGTGTACATGACGCCGATCAAATTGACCTCGAGGCACTTAAGATTGGGCGCGGGAGGTTCTTCGAGAGTATCGAGATTTCCGGGTGGATCATCAAACATTGGAGAGCCGTCAGTTATTCCCGCATTCGCTACCACCGCGTCAATGCCGCCGTGAGGGCTGAGTCTGACAGCTTCACGGAAGAAATCCACCTGCGACTGCCAATTGGTTACATCGCAATGGATGTAGTGGTGATTCTGGTTTCCCGTGGCCTTTCGGACATTCTCCACTAGCGCCCTTCCCCGCACATCGTTGATATCTCCAATGATCACATTTGCACCTGTTTGTATCTCGGATTAGTAAAGGCCCTTTCTGACATGGTGTTATGATGCAGTGTGTCTATTACCATTTTCTGCCCACTTCCGGAAGAAGCCTTCTCCGAAGCCAGATGCTCCCCCCGTCACTAGAATTGTCTTTCCTGCCACCCAAGCCGCATCGTATGGTTCGGTTATATCGACTGGAGGGGACTGTTTGGTAATTCCAACGATGTTATTGCGATCTTTGGTCATTTTGGTCGACTGTATGGAGAGTCGACCGCAGGCTTATGTTGACGAAGCTTGACGAAGCTATGTTGACTAGTGTCAGACCTTGCAAATCACATTCTGATATTCAACTGAGGATAAACACCTACCAGCAGAAATAGGGAAGCTACAAGACCATATGTAGAGTGCGATTAAATGTGAGCGATAGCGCTGAGTTGCAACCAGTCCGTTTTGTTCTGGAGTCTGTTTAATTCCGAGGAATATGCATTATCAGGGGACGGCTTGACTTGGAAGATATATGGAGGAGGAGGAGGAGGAGGAGGCGTAGAAGGATGCTGCTAGTCGGATGTGCATGTTTCTTCGCGGAGGATACGGTAGTCAATAATAAGCAGCCAAATACACCCTAAACGAAGCCACCACCATGCCAAATACGGACTGGCTCGAAGGGTTGGCACAGCAAGACAGCAAATAGCAAACTGGACCTGTATACGGAGTATTGAGGTCAAGGTCGAGATGGGCCGGGATGATAAGAAGATGTTCAGAGGAATTGCGCGCTGTAGATCATGAACGCATGGAGAAGTACGAGTCCCTGTGCAATGCCCCGCTGACGCAACTGCGCGACAACGGGAGGAAAACGGGTCAGGGGCCGACCCGCCGTGACTTGCCGGTTTCAACCTTATTAGTATATTGTATGATTCAACCTCAACATCTTGATATCAGCACCTACCCGTCCTCATCGGCAGACCTCTGAATGCATGTTTCGTGTCTCCGTATATATTTATATCGAGAGTATAAAAATCAGCCCGCGCTTTGGATGTAAGTGCTCCCGGCAGCGTAGCAGTACCTACGGCAAGTAATTCCCACTGTCTGGTATCCGCTCTCTAATCTTATTCTAAAGCTAGAAATGTGGATATATATCTGTCGAGTGCTGCCTCGTCGGCCACCTAAAACATTGCGGATGCCGGAGCCATACAAATGAGAGTGTACCCCATGAATACCCCCCCCCCTTCTCGTCCTTACGCTATACCGCCCGTGTCCTATTTTGATCGATCAGACCTGTCGACTTTTGATATCGATAGGGCGTCGCCGAAAGCGAACAGACTTGAGAGCGTGGTGTGGGGTTCGAATATGGGCGGTAGGCTATGGATGAAACGTTCGAAGCCAGATCAACGGACATACAATTTGCACGACCCGATATCTGCTGATAGGCAATTGCTATTGCCTAAAGCTGGCTTTCAAGAGCAGACGACGCCTGAGAGACAATCACGGGATTGCGCAACTAGAGGAAATTCATAGCAGTTTCACTAGTGTAGGTACCTCGTATCAGCTAGAAGCAGTTCCAGCCATGATAGAATGTCATATATGTTTCATAGGTAGGAGGGCATGTGTCGAAACAATTTGGAAAACCCAGATATCACCTCAGCTAGAAGTCCATTTCATCGAAACCGCAAAATGAATTACAGACCTAGGCGTTGAGGAGGTAGGCTATGATTGTTGATATGTGAGCCCCCGGTGCCAGCGTAATAGGCGGCTATCTCGGGTTTCGATGGAGGTATGTTAGTTGAAGCGCGTGCTGACATGGCTAACCTAGGTGATTGTGAAGAGGGGTTCGTAATTACGGAAAACATGACGATTTTCATCGGTTGATTCCGGGACCGAACTTGTCTGCTACCTGACATCATGTCACCTCGGTGAGCCACAACGAATTCGCGGTGGCCTGTAAAGAAAAGTAGGAAGCCTAATATCATTGCAATGATAGATTATGGAATCCACCAACTGACCTTGGGGCTGAATGAAACACATAGAATAAAACCCTATGTCATAGACATGATCACCACTAAATAGAACCAGCTTCGCTCTCTGAGTTAGAGTGGACAACGTGCCTGGAAGGAGCCTACCATCATTTCCTTCCCGGCTGTGGTCAATCAGCCGACTGGTTGGGTCTCCATAGAGCCCTCTTTTTATTTTCATAACCACCAAGGTCCCAAGGCAACAGCTAACTATTATTGCTGCCGGTCAAACTGGGCAAGTTCTAGACTCGGGGGTGCCGATATTGCCTCTATATACCACTTGCACGGGACCTGAGCAATACAGCCTACTATATGATTTAACGATTCACTTTGCCACGCTAAATATAGCGTACCTTCGCTGACGGAACTATATCTCCCAAAATAGAACATCTGGGTTACTCAATGTTAGGGGATAACAATATAAGAGTACATCTCAATTAGCGGCCCAGCGGATAGATCATTTTCTACAGCAATAATTTCTACAAAAGGTGGGATTGAGCGACACAAACAGCGGCATATTCCCTTTTATATTGCTTTTGTGGCCAAGTATCTTTCCACCATGCGACATTTAGCCAAGCGGCTAATATGTGGTTGTCGTTCATGGACAGCTTCTTGCCACTGCAAGTGAGTGTACAGCTAGGGCAGTACAGAGCTCAGGTGTCTTGGCATGCCCTTCTTTACACGAAGGGTTGGCGTGGGAAAATTCCAGTTGATGTTCTCGGCTCGTCCTATATTTATCGCCATGCACAACCTCGGATGCCAATCATGCGTTGAAGCCACGCATGGCAGGATCACGATCTTCAACCCCCGCATAAACCATAAAGTTAATGCTCTATCCTACAACTAACTAGCTGCACCTGTATGGTCTTGCTTTCCCCCCCCCTGGTGGCTATTTCTGAGACTCGACTTTTAATGGTCCTTATTTACGGTGTCTTCGGCTTTTCCTTGTCAAGTTTAGGCCGCCATCTAATACTCTCATTCGAATACGTTAGTGTCTGATACCCTCATGCTCTTGTCCATTTAATACGATTAGATATCGGTGTACTCCCGACCCAGAAACTCTCCCAGTCGGCAGGGGGCCTTACTAGCGGGATCGTTTTCATGCGGTCGAAGGATGATCCGTCCAAACAAGCGGTTCTGTAGTAAAGACCCCTCCACGATCTTGCAAAGGCGGGAAGTTGAAAAAGTCCTCACGGCCTGTGATTTTATGAAGAATGCCTAATACGAGATTCATTTCCCCGCTCTCACTATCCTACTCGACGTGATTATCTTTCCGCTGGCGGGGCTGAGCGGGACATCTGAGCTAGTGATCAGCTCATGACTCCGAACAAGACATAAAAGGGCGACTCTTCCCCTTCAAAATTCAGTTCTCCGCAATCTTCACAACCACCTCCTACCATTCTAAGTCAGCTCCCCAGTATTAGGATTAACCGACGTCAAAATGCTTGTCAAATCTGGTGTTCTCCTCGCTCTGGCTTCGGCCGCCATCGCTGCCCCAGCACTTGATACCCGTGCAGATGCCCCCAATCCCAATGAGGTGACCATCAATGGCATCACTACCTCTGGAACCGGGTGCCCACAAGGCACCGTTGGGAAGTACCTCTCTGATGATCGCCAAACGTATGTTCGCCCAGTTCCATTTCTTCCTCCCATCAAGTCGACATGGAATTAACACCTAATTAGTTTCACCCTCATCTTCGACCAGTATCAGGTTCAAATCGGGCCTGGCACCCAACCAGCAGATGCACGCAAATTCTGTCAGGTCAATCTTCAGCTACACTATCCTTCTGGCTTCCAGTACTCGATCTTGAGTACTGTTTATAGAGGTTATGCAGCTCTTGATGCCGGCGTGACCGGGACTCAGGAAGCCACTTACTACTTCTCTGGTCGTAAGTTAACTGCGCCTCAAATGCCTAACAGAGGATGATCATCAAACCTCGTGATCTCTGGCCGTAATTTCCGATCCTCTACTAACGAATTAATCAGAATCCGCCCAAGTATCAACCAAGTCTAGCTTCAAGGGCCCATTCAGTAACAACTACAACATCGCGGACAACGTTCCAATGGCCTCCACCGTCTGGTCTCCTTGCGGAGCTGATCTACCCATCAACATCAAATCCCAGATCTCCCTCGCTAGCACCAAAACTACAGCCAAGGGCCTTATGACCGACGATTCTATCGACGGCAAGATCACCTGGGTCACCGGTGTCTCCTGGAGAAAGTGCAAGTAGGTCTTCGAGGGCACGTTGTCCCAAGACTGCTGCCTGATATGCAGAAGCGGTACTTGAAATGGATGGGCCGATGACTGAACGGTCTATTTTTGGATCCCCTTACGATATACTTCTGAATGCTGTCATTGGAATCCTGCGTCGTGCTCGCATGGTAGGGCGGGTGATAAATTATTGCGCAGGCTAGGTTCTATTTTTTGCAAAGGTTAGGTGCAGTTGTTGAGTACTTGGTAGATTAACACGAAATATCAAAGATCTATCCATTATATCCGACCTCAGCAAATTGATTAAGCTTGATTGATAATAATTAGCCTGTGTCTTTCCCAAGGCTGAGGACCCGGAAACAGCAACAACGCGGGGGGCGTGCCGTGACCTTGCAACCCATATACCAGCCGTGAGGTACCCGACTAAAACCATACCGAATCATCAATCCAGCGTCTGAACGTAGGCTTTTCCAATTAATAACATATTAATACACCCATATATCCCAACCCACTCCGTGGCTATGACAGCTCACAATCACAGACACGAGCACGTATTCGCCTACTTAATTAAACATCCCGCATTCTCGTCCCATCAGCAAATTGAAATCCGGCGCAGCCTACATCTTCCCTCTGGCTAGATTAGATACCATCTCTCGTCCCGTAACCCACGTGGTTCTCCACAACGTCGGAAAATCCAGCGTACTGGTGAAGGTATCCGCATACCCGAACCCCAGCATTGGTGGAATCCAGCCCCGGGCATACTCTAGCGCAAAACAAGCCTCGGGCATCTTATACTGCTTGACGTTGCCGCGCTTCAGATGGTGAACGGTGCCTACGGGATACACTTCCGGCTCATAAGACCCAGGCGTGAAGGCAAGCTCCGTGCCAGCCAAGATATAGAAGTAATCGTCGGCGGTGTGACGGCCCGAATGACCCTCTGTGCCGATGGCGGTGCCTGTGGGATTTATTAGTTCAAAGCCACATAGAGGCATGTAATATAAGACCGAGAAGCCGTACCAAAGATGATCAAATATTCCGTGATACCTGGAGTGTGTTAGTTTGGTCATGTGATACCGCGTTTTCACGATCCTCCGAAGGCGAGAGCCATTGCTAGAGGCCTCGAGGGGGACGTACTGGCATGAATGATATACATTGCGCCCATGGCGCCTCCAGCATTATTAAAGATCCACTCTTCATCCAGATTCACATATCCTCCTGGCAATTTCTCGCTCAGCTCGCCAACGATAAACGCCACGGCAGCGCGAGTGTCATTGCCATGCGCTGCAAGTGCGCGCTGGGAGAGATCCTGAAGGTGGGAGGGAGAAAAGATGTAGAACCATTCCAAGTGTGAGTCCAAGAAGTAGTAAAGAGCGGTTAACAAGGCAAGCGCGACAGCGAGAATGGTGAGGTTACGCGTCCCAGACTGCGACTTTGCAGCCCGTTTGGAGGAAGACGACTTGGAGGGCGCCATTATCAAAGAGGGTCAAAACGACTTTATAAAAGAGTGGCCGACTCTGCACGGAACAAAGACAAATGAGAAAGACAGTGACTTGAATGAACACACTATACAAAGTACAAGCAGTTGAGCTGAGAGTTGGAAATTCGATCAAATTTTAACAGGTGTTACATGTCATGTGATTTACGAGCTAGCTAAACCCCGGATATTTTCCGAGCCGGCCACTTCAACTCGTACGAGCAGCGCCGCTCCCTTATCCCCTATCCCCTGTCCTACTACCATGTTTCCAACTATTTCGCCCCTCTTTTCCCTCTATGAATTTCATCGATGCCAGTAGGAGCATTTGGCCAAGAAGAGAATGTTCCTAGGAAGGGTTGTTAGTACTAACTGGCGAGTTGTATTGAGATTCAAGTCGACTCGGTGGCAGCCGGCTTATCCGAAGTCGCCTTCTCCAGAACAGCGAGGCGTTCCAAAGTCGATTTGTTTGAAGCCGACTTATCCAGGGCAACCAGGAGTTCCAAGGCAGACTTATCCACGGTCGACTTATTCGAAGTCGACTGATCCAGGGCAGCCATGATTGCTACAAATGCCACGAAGATGAACATTAGCGGCAAGGATATAAAGGGCAACGTAACGAATGACATTAATACTACCATGATTAATGTGGTGGTGATGCCGAGCCAAACGAGGTTTAATGAGAGCCGGACGAGGCCGATTATGAGCCGCATGAAGAAACATAAGATGCACACAAGTATTGTGAACAACACCCTAATAAAAGCCATCATTATGACAAACAATACCACCAGGCCCATGCATATCATCGGAGCAGGATACATGCTGACCGTCTTGGCGTTGAGGGATTATCCAAGGGGATGTATCTAGCGCAAAGAAAAATAGAAGATGGCTAAAAAGGGTGCAGCGGGAAGTGGCAGATCGTTGGAATAGGAATTTAATACCCCAAGGTCCGAGTGTAGAGGTAAGGAGGATAGAAGATATCCGTGACTTGGGAGTTGAAGAGCAGCAGACGGGAGCTCTATTTATACATCCAAATTTGCGCTGGCAAGAGGATAAACAAAACCACACAAAATGTAAATATTAACTCGTGCAAGTCTTTATTCAGATGGGAGCGGCAGGGCCCCGGATTTGACTAGCTTTGTTTGACTACAAATAAAGCTGCTCCTGTTCACCACAATCGCCATTGTGCCCATTATTACAGATCGTGTTTTCAACAGTAGCTTGAATGGAATCCTTCCAGCATCGAAAACAGCGGTTGGAAAACGGTCTAGGAAGCTTTGATGCTTAACGCCCTCCAAATACAAAGATTCTCAGAGCTTGCAACATAAGATGAATAGAACAATGGCCAGCTCTGCAAAAGCCACTTTTGTTGGGAACGGGACAAAGGGAACATGAATAAAATCTTTTGGAGCAAGCCCACCTCGCCGTATCGATTGGATTTAAGAAAACAACGTGCTTGACAGCCCTGTCGCCAATTGCCGCCTAGGAGTTGCGGGGTATTGGAATGAGGGTAATTCTTAATGATGATAAGGCTCATCAAAGTGAAGTTTCACTGTAGGTGCAGGTGCGGTGGAGCGTCATGGCCTGAGGCAGCGACATGGTAGCTATCTTTTTACCGACTCCGACGAGACATCAATGTTTCCCATCTGCTCGTAACATCGGTGCAATCAATTAGCCAACCGCCATTGTTCTTCCAATTCCTCACGTCTTCTTCTAAAGATAAAGATGTCGATGTTCCGGGCGAAGAAGCTGGACCTGGGGTGCTTTGTCAATGTCAAGGTTATCCGGGATCACACCAAGCGGAAGGTTTTCGCAGAGCATGAGACCGAGAGGTATGGCACCCTATCACCTAAAGTGTAGCGCGCCGCTGGCCGTCAATGTACTATGATATGATGCGCATGAGGGAAGCTCAGAAGAGGTCCAGATGATCAACTGCTAACCCTTGTGAAATCTATAGGCAAGCTTTACGGTTCATTATCCGCAACCTAAGCCTACCCCAACGGACTCGCGCCCAGGCCCAACTTCAATTATCACAAATGCACTGCTATACGCGATCGACACAAATCCGGAATCGATGCATAGAAGGTGGGAAAGGGAGAGGTGTGCTCCGAGATTTCAAGATGACGAGAGTATGTGTGCCTCGGATGCTTCACAGCGTCAATTGTAACGTGGATGGTGCCCGATACTAACACGGCATCTAGTATAATTTCCGGGTGAATGCTTTGGCGGGGAATCTTCCTGGAGTGAAGAAGGCTAGTTGGTAACATGATTGTCGCATTCATGCGGGAGGAATTGTAGGCAAAGACAACATTGACAAACTACAACGGAGGCCACAGCCGAATGCTGGAAAACTTGTGCTTGGCGAGCCTCATCAACTGTACAACATACATGGGTGGACAAGATATCTGGATTGTGTACATATCCAAGGAGTTCGGGACAGATATTTGGGGTATGGAGCACCCATGGCCAGCGGGAGAATACATCATGTTAGAAATGTTCTCATGCTACTCTTTAGAATGCTGGATTCGAGAGGCTCGAGTGAGAAGTCCTCATGAACCTGAGCTCGCAGTAAGTATTAAAAGACGCAGGCAATTTCGATAACAGGGGAACTGTTGCCATTGTTATTTTCCATCTACTGTTTTGTCATATTGGGTTATCGTCCCCCTTGCTCATTTACCCTAGCCCCCCTGGGTTTATTTCACAGTGTGTCCATTGCTCCCACTCAACGCCGATATAGGTACCTAATCTACTTTCGGAGGCTATGTTTTCATTCAATCAGTCTCTTTCAGCAATGTATTGGCTAGAGCTATATTTCAATGCGATTGCTCCTTCCACCATGATGTAGCCTCCCGAACATAAGCAAACGGATGGCACGACCTCGGTTTCCATTTGCAGAGTTTGTCTAGATTGACAGGGCATTATAAAGTAACACGTCTTAATGGTATTTTGGGGCGCTTCGCTCATGTATTTCTTGATGTCGCCAAGTCCTCTTCCCACCGCTTACTGCGAAGCATTCACTCCTTCCCCCTTCGCTATGCTTACTGGTCTCCCGAAAATTATAAAATCGAGGCCGGCATCAACTTCCCCTCCTCAACGCTACCTAACCGCTTCACTACCACCTTTACAATTCTTCTTCTAATTGTGATCAAATCAACTTTCACCTCCACAACGCTACAACTGCTACAACAGGGTCGATCCATACCAGCTCACGATGTTCCGCCGCCTCCCAGTCGGTTTGCCCAAAGACCCAGTCTTTCCCGCAGATCTGAAAGAATTGGGGTAAGACTGACCTTTACGCATCTCTTTGGTTAGACCATACTGATAGACACATAGATACTTCGTCAAGGACAATGACGAGATTCGCAACATCGAAAACCCAAGGGCATACTTCAAGTTCTTCTTGACCAAAAATGATCGGTATAATTGTCTTCAGCGTGAGGCTATGAATGGTGAGATAGCATTCCATCTTCTAGCTCCAGGAAGAACCAGGGCTAACATTCCTTTCTCCAGAGGCCATCCGCAACATTGTTTCAGAACGCCTTCAGAAACTTGGCCTTGAGAAAATTAGACTTCCCCTCGATGCGAAGGCGAACGAGCCTACCCTCCCAATCTTCATATCCTCCGATATTAAAACCAAGAAGCGGGTGGTGATCCTGTTCTACGAACATACACAAGATCTAGGTCTCTTCGCACACCGTATCATTGGCGGTAAAGGCGGCATTGACGAGGGCTCTGCGGTGAATTTTGCGAAGTACATACAAACCCAGAAGACTTCCGGAGACAATGATGACTCCCCTGGCATCATTCTGGCGAATATGGGACAGTTGAGATGGTGGCGCCGAGGTAAGAAGGCCGTTACTCAGAATACTTGGTTTGCGTTGCCTCAAAAGAGCGCAGTTGAGCGGCCGTATCAATTTGATCTGGAGAAGAACACAATTCGGGGAAACAGAACCACGGAGGAACACGTTGATTATATCTTTAGCGCTGTTGTTGAGCAGCTGGTCGATCCAGAAGCTTTTCTCGATGTTATCGGGGTCTCAGCTGGCGCCATGCAAGTATCGCGGTTCCTTGATAATCATGGCAATTTCAAGAGATGGGGTGGCCGAATTGCTGCATTTGCTGCTGTGGCAACTTGGTTCCACGCACATGATATCAAGAATGTGGCTCTTGCTGAATGGCTTGCAGACGTATGTCACCTCATCCTCCAAACCCCTTGCTAGTTCAAAATTATAATATAGATCTTGGCCGCTAACTCTCTCACGTAGCGAGGTCGAGTATATATCATCTCAGACGAGCCGGATGACACATTTCTCGCTGGTCCCAAAGGCCGGAAACGTATCCCTGCCTATGGTTGCCCTGTATTCAGCCTCGGCGAGCCGTACTACAGCGAGACGATGCTACCAAAGGGCTACAAGACGGTTCTTAACTGGTTCCAGGAGGTCGCTGATGACCTAGAGTATTTGAATCCATCATTTGAAAGAATTGATATCGGAGGCGAGGAAAGCGACGAAGAGGTGCCGATGGGTTGGGGCGGAGAGAATCAGGATGTTTCAGATGAACTTCATGATAACGACTCCCCAGGCCTGGAAGGAGGTGGAGTTAAGCTGGAGGAGCTAGTAGATAATCCAGGGGGAAATGATGGCGGAGTAAAATTGGAGGTAGATGAGACAAAGTAAGCCCATCCTTCAGCTTCGGGGATATCTGTACTTCACTGGAAAGCTCCGTTAGGGATTGCGGACGACTACTTCTAAAGTATGATGGCAATGCATTGATGCTAAGGGTAGATAGTTTGGGAACTAGCTGTTTATTCAACGATTATAACAAACCACCAACTCCATATGTAGTACATAACCCAACTATATAACTATGCAGTCAGGAACGAACCCTTCCTTGCAGGAGGAGGCGCACTAAGCGACACAAGCAGTTCATTTGCCCTTATGATTCTTTCCCTCACAACATTCTCCTCACTCTCCCACCGTCCGATAACATCCTTTTGCTCTTCCCCTCCAAATCCCAACCACCCACCGACTTTGCCCCCCTGGGCCTTGGCCTCCTTCTCTTCCTTCGCCAGTCTCGCAACCATCTTGTCCCAATTCTCAATCGCCGCTCCTAAACATTGCTTACACGCTGTCTTCGCTTCTTTATCCAACGGAGCGCTAGTCAACTGTTCCTCGGCAATATCCACCGCTTCTCGTGTCCATGCTAGCCCTTCCTCCTTGCTTCTGTTGCTTTTCTTCGATGCGTACAGGATTTCGCCGATGTTGCCCATTATTCCGGCTTCCTCGCAGCGTTCCTTTGGTGTGCGTTTCGGTGGGGATGTACCATCGTCGGGGGGTGGAGGATAGGGCGGAGGGATGAGAATGGCCCGCGCGTAAGAAATGGCAGCGTGGATGAGGCCACTCTTTTCTTCCTCTGTTGCTTGTAAGCGGGATTGGGAGGAGGGATCTTCCGGTAGGGATCTTCGCGCACGGAGAACAGAGAGGAAGATAGGGAGTGCCAGAGATATATTTGATGCTAGAGCGTGGTGAACTGCGATGGCGGTGGTCACAGCTAAAAGGTTTGCGCTGGGTGGTCCAGCGTTCGGGTTGAGGATGCCAGTGGCACGATCAATGGCAGGCTGGGGAGTAGAGCCTGAAGGATTCTCAGTGGCAATATCCAATGCCCATTCATACATGTTCATGGCCGCGTTGTGAGTCCCCTTGAAGTCCAGGTATGCTGCATAGCCTAACGCAGCATCAACCCGCTGCTTCTCAGTGAACCCACGTGTTGTGAGGATGCGCATGTAGAATACTTCTGGAAGTTCATATGCTTTCTCGCAGTCCTCTTCTCTGGACTCCACCTTCGTTCCAGGAGGTGGTGGTCGTGGATTTGGATTCGAAGGCCCAGGAACCATGCTCTTGGGCATTATGATTCTCCGCTTCTCATCCTTCACACTATCTTCCAGGTGTTCTGCGGATACTGCTGCACCCATCAATGCATTGTAGTATCCGCGTCTCCATGACTCGGATTTTGCCGAAATATCATAACCGGTCTTCCCAATGCCTTCTACCAAAATTCCGCCTTCTCCCTGTTCCAATAAGCCTGCTCCATCAATGTTCGGATCTTCTAGTCGCAAAAGTAGGATGCGATAATATGAGCCTATGGTCACCCATTGAACGTAATTTCCAGGCATATTCTCTTCATCCTCATGCCAATTAGCCATCATATACTGGACACGACTTATCCATGACCATTCTGGAGGTGGATGATACAGGCGATTTGTCCATTCCTGGTGAGCCCCGTAGCCCATGACAAAGAACAAAAAGACGAAGGTATATAAATATGCCGTCCACTTGAAGCCCTTCTTCACCTCGTCCTTGATCCATGCCTTGGTTTCGGTGGTAACGAATCGTGCCGTGAGGCGCCGACTAGGTGGGGAGAGGTATGGTATATGGGGGCGAGAGGTGGGGCCAGGGTTCAGCGTCGAGTGAGAGAGTGAGAGGCGCAGAGAATTAAAATTGGGAGGGCGGAATGGGCGGAGCTGAAGCATCCTCCTAGCAGGAGTTGCGATTCCAACACGCATCGTGGAAGCGGTGATGATGTTTGATGGATGATGAGGCTGATGAGGCTGAAAAATATCCCATGGAGCTTGAGTCCGAGCCCACTCCGCAAGACCTAGCCGACTACAGTTTGGGGCTTCGATTCACTCCAACCTCAGGCAGTAACGCAAAAGACCCCTATTCTGCGAGGTATGCCATGCTTCATCCTCATCTTGTGTAGTGGGCCATGCCCTAGTTTCAGCCTTTTGTTAATACTAAACATGATTAGCAGTTCCCACTTTCAATGAAATCCAACAAACCCTCTCCTTCCTTGCGATCGGTTTCTCGTTCGCCGCGTGGGGCCCGTCACAGAGTAACAGTAAAGCGAACCCGAGCTGGCACGCCACGATCGAGGGCTTAGAGGGTAAGCAGAAGATTGATTAGGATTATGGCCGGTAGATAGCAAGTATATAAAGTGCATATCGTTGGAGAACATAGCATCTTAAACGTGGAAGTTCAATAGGCAACACATGCCAGTCAACGGAGCCCAACCGCAAAAATGGTCCTTCGAAATAACATTACTTAAATTAGAGTAGTATATATCTATCCCAGAGACAACTAGTCACAATCCATCTCGCCATGCTCAAAATAGCTAAACATATATACAACCAATCAAATGCCGTGACTACATCGTAGTCGAGGCCAGGAACATAACTCCACATGAGAGATGAATCTAATATTTTGCTGCACAAGCGAGTGTGTTTTCCCATCCTGTCTTCCAACGCCAGAACCAAGCAGTCGCTCATAATTATGTTCATATCAGGTATCCGCTGGCCAGATTATCACCCTCACTCATACTGGTTTGTACTCCGGTGCTATTTTTGAAGAAACACACCGAGTTGCTCTGGGGATTCGATGCGGAAAACATGACCCATGTGGCAGCGACACATCCAGCATGTTTTGCACACGCATTGAGACAGCCCGGAAAGGAACTTATTGTCTGGTTTCCAATGTCGATAATTTGCCCCGGGGGTGGCATGGAGTCGATATAGCATAACTGATGGAAGGACTTTCCCGGCGTCGTTGAATTGAAATTCACATCGATAATCGACGGGCATCCAGCGACATCCATGATGACTATATGTGTACTTGCAGCATCGGCCGCAGATACAGTCGGCGTTGTGGTGGTTACGCAGGTAGTGCCACTGTTGTAATAGGATATCAGCCATTGCTCAACGCGGCGACAAATTGCAGGCGTGTCAAATCTAGAAAATATGTTCAAAGGGTAATGGAAACATACGCATTTCTCGACTTCTCTTTTATTACCAGCGCTCCGCCTACACCACCACCGATTCCTCCGCCGATAATGAACGCAGCCAGGATAAGGAAGATCGTCATCAACAAGCCACAGGTTCGCTGCCGATCCCTGGGCCTCTCGACAAATTCGGGCACGATGTTGCGAGGGAGCCTGGGGAATGGAGGAAGCACGGGGGAGGGATAGGACCGGGTTTCCACCTCATCTGGGTCGAGCTGTTTCTGAGATAAGGTCCCATTCCCAACTCTTCCCCTCCTGAGCCTCTCGCCAATGTCACTGTACCGACAGAAATGCTTCTCGGGCTGGTGATCAACGACCTCGGGGCCCTCGCTCGATCTCCGGACAGGGCGTGGCAGAGGCATGTCGCGATCGTCGCGCCGTGGGTACGACGAGATGGATTCACGAGGATCTAAAGAAAAGGGGCCATAACATCATGATGATATGATAAAGGACAGCGCACCGAGGCTCCAAGCCATCGGTATCCACGTTGCAACACAGTGGCAATAATAGCCCGCTACTACTATACATCAACACTCGTTGGCTGGATCTTTTTACTGCATTTCGCTTGAGGCGCAGTTGACCCCATTAGGGCTGAAGCTGCATTGGGGATAAGACTGAAGGAATCTTTTCCTAGCACTTGCAATATCTGTATCGCCCGGAGCCAATGGATCGAGCATTGCTGCTCCCATCGTGCCGCCCGGATGCAGGTACATTACTATTGGGGTGATTGCGACATCAATAACAAAACGTGGTCGCGGGGATGTACTGGAGTAGAGTTCTCACTCACCCGACCGTGCAGTTGAAGACCTGGAGGAGGTAGAATCTACCCCACCAACCTCGTTATTTTTATATAAAACTATGGGCAAAACACTTGAACAAGACTTGATATTAATGTTACCCGTTCAACCTCATATCACAAAAAAGTTTCTAAGCTTTTCAAGATAGGTATCTAATAGCTGAGGGGAAACACAGCCCAGAAGCCGTAATCGGCTATGAATGTACATGTACATGTACAGCACCTTCGTAGGCGCTTACGAAGCTGACAACGCGCAACCGCCACAATACCACTCTCCAGAGGCTGAGTCGCCCACACGTGAGTGACGAAGATAAGATAAACTTTGAGGCTTCGCAGTTTCCAATATTAGAATATCTCTAACTTATTTTTTCTTTATTGCCAATATATTATTACCCCGAAATAGAATGCCGTTTTCTTAAATCTTTTCCAGCCAGCGCTGGCGGATGTGGCTTCAAATGAATTGTAGGCGTGTTCAATCATAATTTGCTTAAGCCGCGTGTTATGTTCATTTTCTGATAAGCCGGTTCGAGGTGGGCCTTTTTCTTATTTAATTTTCTTGGGTTCGCGATTCCAATATCTGGAAGAAATGGTTGCTGGGCATTCCCTCAGAATGCGATCGAAACAGGTTGTTCAGAGTCGCAATCTTGACATCACCACAATCCACATCCATCTTGAGACTGGAGCCAAGAGTGGTCATTGTTGAGCATGACCTGATCGTCCTGGGCACTATAATGGGGGTTCGTCGGTATTCAGGCTGTCGATAAGACAAGGCTTTTATATGTCAGTTTTCAGGAATTACTTTTGACTACGAAATTCCACTATAGCCTGTTTAAAGTATCTGCCGGCACTTTCCTCCGTGGCAGCATAAGGTATCCCCCGCTCCTTGATGAAGGGATGATGGGATTAAGTATATAATTATCCAACCAACCCCTTTTCGTTTATGATGCGCTTGCTTCAATTTCGTTGTTTAATCCGATATACCAAGACTCCACGACGTCAAATCCAAATCGAAAACTCTTGAAAATGCGCGCAACAGTCCTTCTCACAGCGCTACTCGCGCCCTTGACCATACTTGCTGCTCCAGCTCCCGTCGAGAATGCAGCTATCATCAGCGCGAGACAAGGTGCTGTCAAGCCTAAACCCTGCCAACCGATCACACCCGCGCCAACGGAGGAAGAGACCGAGGCAAGATTTGATAAATTCGCCGATGCATTTATTGTGAAGAAGAACATTACAGGGGCTTTTGAATATATTAATCAGGCGTATATTGTAAGCTATGTTGCGCTTTCCACAATCCCACTTACCTGTATGCTAGGGAAGTATTATAAAAGAGAGGAACGGAAATGCTAACGCAAAGTAAACTTAGAACCACAACCCAATGGCCCAAAATGGTTTCGACTCCGCATGGAACATTCTCAGTCCGATATGGGGAAACCAACAAATCACTGTCCTAGGCACCAAGTTCCAAGGCACTCAGGGCTGGTTGCATTATCGTAGTGGATTTGGTGAGGTCGTTGATCGGTTTAGATGGGAGGCGGGCTGCATTGCTGAGCATGTAAGTTTTTTGGTAGCTTCAAGTTAGCCTTTTGACTAATTGTTTTGATAGTGGGATCAGGGTGAGAAATTCCCAGCGTAGGGAAGTATTGTTTTGTACAATCGAGTGTTGGGCAAGGATTTCGGATTTAGGACCGCCATAGCTACGGAATATCAATTTCATAGGTACCCTGACTTCAACTCAAACTAGCAATAAATATAGTCTTAAGACAAAAGACAAAAAACAAAACAAAAAATTTAAAAAGCGAAAGTTGAGAGCTAATGAGAGCCATAAGAAATGTAATAGATAAATGGAACTAACGATTCGTAGAATATGTACGTAGTATCAACGGGGACTAGCTCGGGACTTGTTACTAAGAGGCAGTTGTTGAAAGTTGATGATTCTTAGTCTAGTATTGCAATTACCCCTATCTGTGGCGGTACCACCGGGTAAGTTGGATGAGGTCAACTAGGAAAAGAAATGATCACATCCCTCTTACCTGTGTGGGGCTTTTCTCATGCCAATTAGGACCAGAAGAAGTTAAACGTTGGCTTCCATTATTGAAAAAGATGGATTCAGGAAAGTCGATTTTGCAATTGTACTTTTATTTTAATTTGCATATCCCAGGAGCATGTAAAGATTACAATAGTCTGCTCGTCGTTGAGCAAATAACCCCACAGCTTTCCCCGCCTCTTCCCCTATACATCGTCACCGCTCCTTAAGCAGCAGCGGCAGCAAGAACAAAACTCACCATGGCCCTCGCAGGCACGGAACCCGACACGGATCCATCAGTAGCAACAGTAAGAGTAGTGGAGGTAAAATCATGGCTGTTATCCGTCAACCAGGAGACAGCACTCGCTGGCACTAAACCTGTAACACCAACCGACACAGTAGCGGCCGAGCCACCAGTATTGATAATATTAACCGCCACGCTGCCATCAACGTTCTGGAAAGCAGTGGTCTGGAAGTTTCCTCCTGAAGTCCCGAGTCTGACGGCACCGGGTCTAACTGTGCGGCTATACTGCGCAAACGCCCACAACCGCTTCGATACCTCGTAGTTAGATGCGTCGCACTTGATGAGCTTCTCGTTGGTGTTGGGGTTGGGGGCTTGTACGCCCTCCCATGCCAAATAGGCGCTGACGTTTGCTCTAGTGATGGCATTGTAGATGTTCGACGCCCATGTCATTCCGTCGCCGGCGCCGCCATTGCCGGCCCACGATGTGGTCCATCCGCCGTTCAAATCGGCGTATTCCGTTTGCCAGCTGGGATGGGTGTTGCTGAGGGAGTTGCCGGCGCGGCCGGTATACTCGTGGGAGGAGACAACTGCGAGCTGGCCATCTGCGCCGGAGGATTTGATCCCGCCGTAGATGTTGCCGGCCTGTCCCCAGCCGGTGGATTCGCAGCACACGATTCCGACTTGTGACATGTTTGCTGCGTCGAGGGACGGGCGCAGGACTTTGATGAACGCGGCGGCCTGTTGGCCGTTAGAGAGCATGGAGGCGTAGGATGTGCTGTGATTGATGTTAACCCCCTATCTAAAATACAATAAGACGAGTTAAGAGAACTGGGGACAGCATACCTTAAATCTGGCTCATTCAAGAATCCGAGATGCGTAATGGGAACACCTCCATCAATATAATACTGGATATACTGAATCAAGTAATTTGCATAAGCTTGCTTCCACTCATCCCTCAAGCTCCCCCCATTCATATCGTTATTGTTCGTCTTCATGAAGCCCGGCGCGCTCCAAGCATTGGAATAGAACGTGTTAACTCCATACTTCACGGCCTGCTGCGAGAGCCAGAACTGCCCACTGTCCTTGCCATCCCAGACGTATTTTGGGGTCGCTGTTGCCGAACCGGGATTCGTGGGTTCAATAGTGTTCATGTAGTCGGAATTGGAATTGGGGGTAGAGCCAAGACCATTTCGCAGGATCGTGAACCCAGCTCCTGTTGTGTTGCTGAATAGAATATCCAACAGCGCCGTCCGCTTTGGTTCTGGGAGGTTGACAATCAGATTCGCACGCTGGAAGGCCGCGGAGAATCCGAAGCCATCCATTGTTTGGTATTTCTTCGATGGATCAACGGTGATCTTCGTGCTGGCTTGTCTGGGAATCAGAGAGGGGGATGCCAGTGCCATCAAAGGCAGCGTGGCGGCCACAAGAGTCGAAGAAATATGCATTTTGGCCGAATCTTGGATCTTGTCGAGGATAGGTTGAATTGATCGGTCACCCTTTGCTGGGGATTTTTATAGAGAAAGGAACGGAATCTTTATATGGCCCCACAACTCTTTTGAGTTCCACCTAGCTCATATTGCCCGGCGGCAATATGTCTCGTGGGAAAAGGAGCTCTCATAGGAGGGAATAGAAGTTGTGATTTAACCATAATTCCCGTCTTGGAAGGATGCCATGTGATAATACACAAACATCCTTCGAAGCTTGTCTTATTTTTGACGGCTGCTACCCCACATGTGGAGTTCACGCTCGGCAAAGAGTCTACCAGTCGACCCTGAAAATGCAATTGAGACAGCGGATGCATCGCTGGGACGAAAACAAGCACTGGTAGGCGGAAGATCGACCTCTTAGTCTCCGAAAATGATGTACTTACATCGGTTAAACTTATCTCCTGGTGCAAATCCTATAACCGACTATATGCGAAAGCAGCTCAAGAACGTATTCTATTTATACTTTAAATCAACCTGAGCAGTAAGTAGGGTTTGTGCTGTACACTCTTCACTTGAAAGCTTGCCGACTGTATCTCTGATGAAGCACTGGTAGAGCAATCCCCACTTGAGAATAACCACAAGCCGACAGATAGTTTTTCTTGGCTCGCATTCTAGTAATGGACCATGAAAGCAGCTTATTCGGCATTGTGGAAGGAATTCAAAGTTCATCCAGTGACACTCTGCGGAGGTGGGACACAATGGATGAACGGGAGGATCGTTTATCCTGGGTGCCGAAGGACATCGGAAGAGGAGAAACAAGTCGGGAGATTGGATAATATATGTAGATAATATATGTAGGTGATATATGTAAATAATATGTAGATATAAGCCTAAGTGCCGAACGACTGGGGATATGCACTAACCATATCAGGCATTCAGGGGAGCCGAGGCCTGTACGTAGCAACGCATCAGCGCCAAGTGCTCGTACAACGCTTGTCGTGTCAGTTCAACGATTTGGAATATGTTTTGGGATATCGAAAATTCTGTTGGCCAGCTACGAAACCATTCGGTGATATGGAAGAAACCAGCTGCTCTTGATGTCGGCGTCTCATACTGCAACCTACCTGCTCTCAATTCCGTGTAGCGATTAGAGACGACGGTGCTTTCTGTGCAAATCCTCTGAATGGATGCAGGCTTGCTCAGTGCGAGTACATCATCTATAATCTACCATGGAGCGATCTAAAGCTTGGCTTCTTTATCACCAACCTCCTGCTTTGCCCTCTCTCTCAGAATCTTGCGCAGAATCTTCCCAGACTGTATAACATCAGCAACAAGGACAATTCACATTTAGGAGCAACCTACTGGATTCTTCGGCACACTCTCCACAAATACAACCCCGCCAACTAATCTCTTATGCCTACTTACCCTCGTGGCCAACCAGTCTTGGACCTCTTTCTCGTCGCCCTTCTGGCCTGGTTTCAACACTACATACGCTCTGGGAAGTTCATCTCCATTGACAGTCACACCGACCACACAGGCGTCAGCCAGTTGTGGATGGTCCAAGAGCACACCTTCTAGCTCTGCTGGTGCAACTTGATTTCCTTTTACTTTGATGAGCTCCTTTATGCGATCAACGATGAAGAATTGGCCATCTTTATCAATGTAGGCAATATCACCCGTTCGCATCCAGCGGCCATCTTTGTCGTCAACCAGCGTCTCGCTAGTGGCCTGTGGATTTTCCCAATATCCTTTCATCACACTATATTGTATTAATGGCAGTTCTGAATATTTGGGACTATACCAGGGTTCACGTACTTTGGACCTGAAATCCAGAGCTCCCCACGTTCGCCTTTAGCAACTTCGTTCGTGCATTCTGCGTTCATTATCTTTGCACTACAGTTCGCATTCAGCTCCCCAACGGAGCCAGGAGGTGGAGTCAGTCTCGGGTCGCAGCCAAGTGCAGAGCAAGTTAGTTCTGTCATCCCCCATCCTTGCTGCTCATTGAATTAGCACGTGCGACTTATTTGGGAGGATACTAGGTCCATACCCTCATCTTTATACCCCCTGCGGGCCACAGACCTTCAAATTCGATGGTGACTTCAGCCCCAAGAGGAGCTGCGCCTGAGCCGACTTCGGTGATGCTACTAAGATCATATTTCTTCGTCAATGGAGATTTCGCGAAAGCCTTCCTCAGTAGTCAGCATATCGGAACGAGACAAAGGACGACGATCCATGATGAAACGTACCACGACAATCGGGGGGACCAATGCCAAACTCGTGATCCGGTACTTCTGAATCGACTCTAGGACTTGGATGAAATCGAACTTCTTCATGATATAGACAGGGATGCGGCGTTTTGATCCCCCAGCCAAGTATATGGTTTGGGCCATAGCGTGATACATCGGGAGGAAACACAGCCATTTGCTACCGCGCTGGTTAGCTATTGTTGTTGTTTCTCTCACGGCAAGGCAAGGTAGGGAACTGGGATACAAACGATTTCTTCGCCAACTCCTCTGCATCCGGACGCAGTGTGTGTAGGTGCGAGTACTGGACCGTATTCGCAACATACGCATAATGGGAGATCATGACGCCTTTAGGGACACCCGTGGTACCAGAGCTATAATTTAAGCAGCAAGTCGTATCCTTCGGATCCTCCGGCTCATACCAGCGAAATCCCCGTCCAACCGCTTCCGACTCCATCAGTACATTCCAGTTCCGTGCCCCCAGTCTCGAGCTCCCGGTTCCCTCAAGCAACTCATCGTCAAATTTGAAAACCCGATCCTTTGACATACCAATGCTCTGAGCAGCGGCCACGCCCATTTCCAGGCTCGCGTCCGCACATATCAAGAACTTGGCATCAGAGTTCTTCAATTGGTATGCCAGCTCCCTTTCAACGTAGCCTGGGTTTGCTCCCGAGAAAACCCCGCCTGCCATCAGGATCCCCATGAACACGATAGGGTAAAACAAGCTGTTTCCTGAGAACAAGAGCACTCGATCACCAGTCTGCAAGCCAGCCTTCCTGAGACCGGCGGCGAATCTGGAAGACCATAACCGGAATGCCTCGTGAGTCAAGTAATGGGTGTCTGGGCGATCGGCATCGTAGAACGCGACTGTATCCGGCAGAGGGGAGCCGGGAGGGCCAAAAATGTAGGTGGGCAAGGAGCACACGTCAATAGGGACCTGCCAGCGGGAGTGGATGGGCATTTTGAGGGGACGGTGATGATGGGAGTGATGGGGGTGATGGTGCTTTTAGAGGTGGAAGAATGAAAGGAAAAGAAAAGGAAACTGAAGGCTTCACGAGAGAGTAGCTCAGAACCCTGCGCTGGCCCCGATTAACAGATCGCCGGGCAGATCGAGATGATTAGTACTCGCACCGAGGCTCAAAACAACAACAGGTATCGGTAAGTACATCGCGGCGTGGGGAAGTGGGTCAAAGAGGCAAAAGTAAACGAAAGCAACTTCTAAGTTCCTTGGTTAGTTCCTTGGTAAATAAACCGAGGCGCAACTTCACCGCATGGGGGCTCAGCTACCCCTAGCTGCTATGCCGGTACCTGACTGTCTGAGTGAGCCCAGTTATACGAAGTACTACGACACAACTACGTACCGTACGTACATGTTAGTAGGAAACATATAATAGAATTCCGAAGTAGTAGTAGACGATGCTGATTCAAACCAAACCTTTTTGTTTATACTCCATATAGCCTTCAAGACTCTGACAAGCCAGAAGGATAGAAAGCTTTATAATATGATGACTAACTAAGTTAGCCCCTCACGGCCCCCCGATGTGCGGGGTATATGTAACCGTATTCGGTTTAGGGCGCGGTGCACGTGCGCGCATTAAGCTCCGCGGCTTGCTTGGCGTCGGGTAGCGACAACTCCTCCCTCTATATAAAATATTATTATCGAATGCTTGCCGCGCATTCACGATTGCCGTATGCTCATGCCCGACGAGAGGGCTTGAAGATATTTAAGGGGTATGTATAATGTGGGTTGGGATGCTGCAGAAGATAAGATTATAAATAGGAGCGCAGTTTCGGTAGAAGAACTGGTTCTAATTGGCCGGTCCGGGAACCAACACGATGGCTTCAATATACGGTCTGAAAATGGTGTCAGAGCTGCCGTCATTGGCATCAACTTATACGTATCCCATATCCCCATCGTCGATAGGTCGAAGAGCCACACAACCATGCCTTACCAACAGCAAGCCACCTCGTACCAATTGACCAGTGGCTACACACTTGTGTTCCATCAGTTGCATGCAAAAAAATCGCATTATCAAGCTGCACTAGCAGGTTGCATCGGAATCGAGATGCGCTATCTGTCATGGAAACCGTGCGAATTTCGTTATCAGTCGAGTTGAACCGAAGATAAGTAATTTCGTAGGCGTTTGAGCGAAGCTTTTTGCCACTATTAAGCTATATATGGTGGGTCAGAAATGGATGCTAGGTGTGGCTGTTGCAAAATACGAAGTACATATCCTTGACACTGTATGAGATGTCTAGTAAATTGACCACTGTCAACGATACGAAATTCGCTTTCTTCATCGGGGACGATGCTAGCTTGAAGGGCCTGGGCACTCCTGGTAGTGTGTTTGTCATGGCTTATCAGATAGAGCAAGAATATATGCTAGGGAGTTTGCATTGCCTCATTTCAGGTATGCTGATCGGTATTGCACTTTTGGAGAATGTGAATACCTCAGTTATTTGGAGACTTTGGCGCCTCCAGTGTCACCATTTTCGATAGGCTGCTCCTCCAAATCGTGTTTCGGGATAAGCCGCGGGTTATTCCTAGCCGGATGATAGGGTCGTTCAGGTTATACTCATAAACCAACAGCGAAACGTTATACAGCTGTGGCTGTAAGAAATTGGAGGAATTCCGCCAGTGTATAGATAGAGCGAGGTCCAATGCCAAGTCTGTCCCTGTGAGACAATTCCAACTGTGTAACTCGTACCACAGGTGCACTAGGTATATGCTAAAACCAGGAAATAATCCTTGAACCGCTGTTAAGAGGGTGGCCCAACCATATCGGAGAAATTCTAGGAGATAGGCCGCATGGCTGCGGTAGGTGGTGTTCGGATTTCTATTCGGTAGATACGCAATCACCATTTAAACCCGTGCCCTTTTCATGGTGCAAATGGTGTTTCGATGCTCGTTAGGGCGATGCTTCCCATTTTCAATGTTTCCACACTGTCTCAAATGATACTCGAATGAACCGACGGTAGATTTACGACTGAAATGCAATTGCCGCCTGCGGTCGAAATCGTTGCACATCTCATGAAACGCAATGGATTCCCAGGTTTTCTGTCGAATGGAACTCGAGTCCATGGGCAAGGCGGTTTTATTGTAGTTAGACCCGCTTCCAGCGATATTAGCTGCTCAACGTACCGCTATACCTTTCTAGTGTAACTGACGTCCACGGATTATTCAAGGGTGGCGAGGGACCCGTGTAGGGTACTCGGAATCCCACGAAGTGCATCGCGTGCTTGTGTATTGATAGCTTTGTATTGGGGAATCGATGCGACGAGTTTCAGGGCCCGTTGATTGGCGTATCAAAAATCCGTAAGCGTGCGCAAGTCAAGTTGAAGAGAAGCTTGTCAAAGGAATCGAGATCGAATTGAGGTGCTGTACGTATGTTTATGTAGGAGCTGGGAGCGATTAACGATTCATTTTACATTCATGTTGGTAGTTGGGAGACGCGATGTGTAAACACGGAAGGCGCTAAATCACTTGCTGTTATTTATATTCTCGCACCACAATTCCCAATGTCACCTAAATATTCATCTCCTTGGGACTACCACTACTCCATCACAATAACAAACTTACCAGCACCCCGCTGACCAGCCTTCTCATATGCTTCGACCCCATCATCCAGCTTCATCTCAGCCCATTTTTCGCCTCCATTTCCACTAACAGTCAAGAGCTTGCTATCAAACATCTCACTCATATACTGCAATTCCTTCGCGAATTCTCTCGCAGGTTGGGTCAAGGTATTAACTCCGATAATGGTCTTTGAAAGCCGATAAAAGTCGACCATATCGAAGGTCAGATCCCTGGCTCCAGTTCTGGGCCCAGAAATGAACACCAATGTGCCGCCCTTTGCAAGCTTGCCGATCGCAGCCTGGGTCAGTGCTGGTTGACCGACCGTGTCAATCACAACGTTAACGCCCTTACCAGCCGTCAATGAGTCCACGGTTTTGAGGTCAGGGTCTTTGGCCGTATTGACATCGGCATTGTCATGTCTAGATCCTTCGAGAACTCTGCAACCTTTGCATTTCGCCAGCTGTACAGCGGCTGAGCCAACAGCCCCGTTTGCTCCCAAGATTAAGACGACATCATCTTGCTGTGCACCCGATCGCTTGAGGACAGTCGCGGCGGTGGTGAAGGGGACCCCAACGGTAGCCGCCTGGACAAAAGACAGAGCCCTCGGTTTGGTAGCCACGGCATCTTCAGGGACGAGTATATACTCGGCCTGAGCGCCATCCACAGTAAAGCCCTGCGCGTTGCCGCTGGTCCCATAGACTTCTTGGCCTATGCGATTTGCAGCTCCGTCGACGATGACGCCAGAGAAGTCACGGCCTGGGATACGCGGATAAGTGGTGCTTGGGAAGCCTCCTTTTGCGTTTATCAGATCGCTGGGTTGGATTGCTGATGCATGGACCTTGACTAGGAGGTGGCCCGGCGTGATAGCGGGCTTTGGGAGGGTCTGGAGGGAGAGGTTAGGCGTCTGAGTGTCTCCGGTTTTGGAGAGCTGGAGAGCCCTCATTGTATTGCCGCCAGACATGCCCCGTTAAATTATTCGCGTCGCTGATTCTCTTGGGCTTGAAATCCGTATGCTACACTGAAAAGCACTGAGTAGAAGTATCCTCGTGTTGAGAAAGGTTCCGACTTGAAATCCAAACTTAATGTGCGTTGTAGATGTATATATATACCTTATATTCATCAAGAGCTCTAGGAGCTCCCACGAGGTATAACGTACTGCACCTATCTAACGTTCAGAGATGCTGCCACCAATCCCGTAGTCCCGCTGTACAATGCTTATTAACGCTGTCAAAGTATATCATACATACCCTTATTAAAATGTGACATTCCTTACAAACCCGATAACCTAGTGGCAAGTGTGGCTCCGTTGTCAACCTTAACTAATAGATTACTAAAGATCCGGAATCATGTTTCCGATCTTGTGTAAAATCCACGACTTGAAAAAGAGTATAGCAGGGTCTTATTTGAATTATTTGGAAGAAAAAAAACGAGTTATATAATATCGTCAGCCGCTACGGATGCTTATTTATCCACGTTTCTTTGCGGGGTTTGGACTGATATTTATGCTGATTAAACCCGTCCTATGACGCAGCCGTACAGGAACAAGCGCCACTGGTGCGTGCAATACTGCGTTTAGTAATATCCCATTTATCATTCCCTTTCTCACTTCCTGTCTTTAATCCTTTAATCCTTTAATTTTTCTTATCTTTGCTCGCGTCTCCTTCGGGGTTCTCCTGCTTTGCCGCTGGCAGATAATGCAGGACGATCGTCGCTCAATCCCCGATGCAACACCGACATCTTCATCCCACGGGCCTGAAACCGGTCCGCGACTGGATTCGATATCGCAGGGTAGCCGCACCCCTGGCGATGGTGGAGGTTATACCAGGCGACCAAGCATTGGAATTCGCAGGTTGCCTTCACTCCAAGTGATACCTTCAAATACCCAGCCACCTACTCAATCAAATACTCAAGCTCCCCAACCAGACACAGCGGAGGATGGCGACAGAATTCGTCCTGTCGTGGAGGCCAGCGGACGCCGTCGCAGCCATTCAGCGCCCCAGCCCATCGGGTTGAATCCAAGTTGCTACGATGCAGCGACAACTACTTCACGAATCTCTACAAAGCTGGGTCATATGCCAGACGTTGCCGAAGAGACTACCTCTCCAACCATAGGTTCACCGCGCCAGGCGCTTCCGATTCCGACCTTGGAAAATGTCCCGACAGCTCATAATGACACTCCGACTTCAGCATTTGGCAGGTTGCGGGCGAGAACGAACATTGGGAGCGGAAATTCAAGGCCAAGCAGGGCAATACTAGATGGTTACGAGGACGGACTGGTGGATTTCCTAGACACTGTTGGCATGTGGAGTTTCCATGCCTAACAACTTTCTTCCTCTGCTAACTTCTCTTGTTGCAGACCCGGAAGTCGCAACGTTATCCACCTTGACCAATGTCCAAAACTCGCTGTTCGTCCCAGATTTGGGCGGCCTTCTCAATCGGCGGCCTACATACAATCTCACCCGTCGGCCATCGGAAACGGATGAGGTGCCAGGTAAAGCCAAACGCACTGAGGAGCCGCCGCAGGAGCGACCGTCGATGTTAGATCAGACCTACACTGCCGGGACACTTGATACTATATCATCGAATGTTAATGATAGATATTATGCTGTGTTGCCACATGGTGTTTCGCTCCCAGGGTGGACGGAGGAGGAGAAGCTAGAGTTAAATGATCATGTGAGGCATATGCTACACTCGAGGAGATCTAAGTTCAAACGGAGTATGAAGGGGTTCAAGCAGTACGTTTCAAAGCGTGAGTATTCTCGACAATATGGTGCAATGGCAATTCTAATTGTGTGCTAGCTCTTGGGTTCTTCATCACCCTCTATGCGACTTTAATAACGCTCTTTGGACTTGCCTGGGTCCTGTTCTTGATCGGTAAGTCTCACACCTTCGAAACCATAGCCGGAAACCAGGAACCAACAAATCTTCAAATTAGGCTGGATCAACGTTGGTGGCAAAAAAGACTACGTTATCAATGTAATTGACAACGTCCTCGTTGCCCTCTTCGCCATCATGGGTGACGGATTGGCCCCTTTCAGGGCGGTTGATACCTACCACATGTGCTTCATTGCCCACTACCACCACCTAACGTGGCGCTTGCGACGCGAGAAAGCCCTCCCTAAGCTCCCAGACCGAAACGATCTGCCATCTGTCCAACCAGACGACATCGAATTAGGTTCCAAGGATGGCAATTACCAAGAAGTCAGCGTGCTGAATCCGCAGCAGCAGAAGAAGCTCGCGCATCATCAAGAGAAATTCGCAAAGTCGCACAGTTTCTACAAGCCGCACGAGACAAGTACACATTTTGCCTTCCCACTTCGGCTGCTGGTCGCGATAGTGGTGTTACTTGATTGCCATTCTCTCTTACAGATCGCGCTGGGAACTTGCACATGGGCCATCAGTTACCACGTGCGGCCATTTGCGCTCACAACAGTCATTCTATGCTGTTCGATAACAGTAAATATCACCGCCGGTGTCCTAATCTCCGTAGGAGATCATAAGACGAGAAAGAAGGATGTGCTGGAGAAGATGCGCAGACAGGAGCTGACCATGGAAGCCATGAAAAAGGTAGAGAAACAGAGGGAGAAGGATGTCTACAAGACGGATAGTGATAGAACCTTGGAACCTGCGACTAGCACGGAGATGAATTCTGCTTCGCAGTTAATGTTGGATACCACGCCGGAAATTAGGACTACGGATCCTGGGCTGGGGCGTTCTGGATAATACCAATTTGATATTTGTTATTGTAGATTGCTCTAGCAACCAGTAGACTGTTGTTTTCTACTCGAAGTCATGTTCCAACAAATGCTCTACGAGTCGCTGTATTGGTCTCTAGAACCTTCCCCTTATAGTCTTGTAATCGCCTTGAATCACCTTGAATTTCGCTATCAGTATTCCACTTATGGCCTCGCTCTTCCTTGGCCAGTTTCACGAACTCTTGTTCCCGAACCGCTGTTTGCCAGAGCGGATATATGTTAAATACCCTGGACATTCTGGGGGGGTGGGGACGATAATGTCTGGTATTGGCTCGGGGATCGCGTCACTGGCGCCAATTCTGCTATCCTCGCGGTAAATCACCTATTACGGTTGTAGATCTTGGGTGTGCTCTGATGACGAGTGGGCGAATGGTCGTCGATGTGTCAGTGAAACCACCCTCTAGCTAAAATATCATCAGTAGGACCGCTCTACACCTGTGAAGTTTGACCCCTACCAGCTCGATGAATCACACAGGCGATATAAAAATCAAAAGTCAATTACTTTAAAAGTGTGGTCCATTATGGTATAGTACTAATGTGTCTTTAAGATCGACTATAATACGTCCACCATCTCAACAGCGCACACTATAATCGGGATTATCCCCTGCTCTCTCGCAAGAGCACGTTCGCTTCTTCAGCTATTGTACATGACATAACTTCCCCAGGCCTCCTCCTCCATCCCACCTCCTTTGCACTCACGGAGTCGCACATACAGCATGCAACTAAAACAAAAGGGGGGTACCAAAAGAGTGCAAATGCTCACGGAGCATTACTACATGTATATACCAGCCGCCGTGGAGGACTGTAACATAACACGGACACAGAACGCCGCCACTCCTGGGCCCTTTATGATGAAACGTAGAAAATATAGATGAATATGGGGAATCGAAAAAGAAATATATACAGTCGGTGGTTTTGACTGATGGCTGGGTAGATAATAGAGTAGATGGATCACGGATGGTGGGGTTATAGCGTGGCCCATAGATTTCGCTTCCTGCTTTTCATAGATCCGCTGGTTTTCGACGTGCTTTGATTGCCCACAAGCCCGCTCCCAAGATCTATGGTGAAACCAAGGAGGTTGACTGTGTTCCCGTTTCCAAGACTGATATTCATCGCAGCCAAGTTGGTATAACTTTGGAGATCGAAGAATTTTTGAAGTGCCGATTGTGCATTTACAGCATGGTCGAGTTGCTCTTCCTGTAGCACAAACAGCACGGCTATTCGGGCGAAATCAAGGGCTTCCTCCGTGATGCGGAAGGTGGCGGTAGGAGAAGCGGAGGTCACAGTTGATGGCGCCGCCGCCGTGCTCGATGGAAGATAGGGATCTACGAGAATACCGCTTGTCGTTGAAGGTGCAATTGACTTGGTGCTTGTTACTGCGTCGGGGTACTTGAATTGCTTTCGATGGTGGGGTTGGGAGGATGCAGAAGTTGCGGAAGTTGCGGAAGGCATAGACGGCGATGGAGACAACGTGAGGGTAACGATATCGTTCGCATTTCCAATCCGTTGAGATCGGCCCTCAAACGTTACCAGGGCGTTTTCTGATGAGCATGAAAGGTTTGCAGAACTAAGACGGGCAAGGAGGATGTTGGATGATAGAGGAATAGAGAAATTAGATTCGGCAGCTGTAATGAGGCGGGGAAGCGATTCGCCAAGCGTAACATCTGTAAATTCCGATCCAGGTAGAGAGGTGGTCGTGCAACCTGTGGCGCCGCTGCTGGTACAAGTAGAACCGGTGAAACCGTTGGTACATATACAGGCGCAGGATCCGGTGACTATCAATGATGCACCGCCGTTTTGGCATGCTGTTGCTGTATCTGCTTGGCATTGCTGCAGAGCTGACAATGGTGCTTTCGAATTTGGTTTGTTTATGACAAGCAGTTCCACAGGAACTACAACTGCTGCGGCGATTATAATTAACAGTACTAATATGACCAGGATAGCACCCCAACATGGCAGTCCGCAGCAGCGTCTCTTCCTGGGGGGCCTTTGCCCGTCGGGATCGCGAGCATCATAACCTGAAGGCCAGGTTGATGTGGGACGGGGTGTACCCTCTCGGGGTGTAGCGGCACCCGGTGGTGGAAACGCAGCAAGCATGCCAGAGAGTCCGGACCGGTGTTTCTCGTCAGGTGTTACTGTACTTATTAGTTACATTCTAAAATAAATCGAGGGAAACACATACGAGAATACCCCTTATCGTCGCTGCCGACCATAGGGAAATCGTTCAAATCGTTCAGTCGACTCCCTGGCCTCTTGCCGCGATCCATCATTGCTGCTAACCTAGTTGCTCGCCGAATCAAGTCAGGCAAACTGGTCAAGCTGCCCCGAGCTTCGGCATCTCGCACGGCATCCATATCAAGTCGAGGTGGCCTCCTAATGGCCGACAACCTAGTAAAGGGCCCCGGGCTGGGAGTTCTTGTCGGGGTAGGTCCTCGCGGTTGTAACGTGCTAGCAGCGTTGTAGGCGGCCAACATTTCACGCGCTCTCGGGTCTGACTGGTCTGAGGATTTCGAATTGGGCGAATCCGTGATGGCCGCTTTCGCAAGTGTAGGGATGGTGTTTTCCGAAGACGAGGTCGATGTGTCAATCCAACCCGTACCGCTTGAAAGAGCCGAATTGGTAGCCCCCCCCTTTCCTGAAGCCGTTGACGCAGAAGCCATCTGGTCCGTTTTCGGGGTTTGTTGTGGCCTCGGAGAGGGCCTTGCTGAATCTGCCTTATCTGCCCCTCTCGTTATAACCATTGATGGTTTTGCCCGTTTCCCAAGACTTGCGCTCCGGATTAATCCTCGATCATCGCTATCATCACCATTTGATTCCCTCGATTCACGGCCTTCCTCTATCTCATCGTGCTCAAAATGGCGATCAGGGTTCTCGTCATCACCATAATCCGAACCCCAACTCGACGGAATAGCCGCACTTGAGGCATATGATCCATGTGAAGTTTGCATCCGGGGACTTTCTTCGGGGATAGGTGACACATATGATGCTTGCGAGTAGTATGAAGAAGCTCCTCTTCTTGCACTTGGTGGTGGACCTAGATGAACACTCCTCCGTGGCGGCGCGAGTATTGGAACTGGGAAGTCTGGTATCGTTCCAACTGATGATACAGTAGAAGGCCTAGATGATGGCGTAACTGGTGACAGTATCGTAGGCGACATCATCTCCTCATCTTCAGGGACGGTGCCTCTCCATTGGTTCTGATCGGGGGCGTTCTGTTGTGGCCTGTATTGAAAAGAAGGGGTGTGATCTTGTATTTTTGAGGAGTCCAATATCGATGGTACCCGACTGGGCCGTGGTGGTCGTTGAGGAGCTACTCCACGCCCCTGAGGTGGTTGGTATTGTGGGCCACTCTGTGAGTCTGGTCCCTCGACCGTCCCCGATAAAGGCCATTGAGGTGCTGGAGTCGGTCGTGATATTGCAACCCCAATTGGGCTTTGCCCATTCCGCGAAGTTGCCAGTGCCGGTGGCATGGGTGGTCGCGAGCGATTTGCTGGTTGACTAGGCATAGATCGAGGGGGTGAATAAGCTGGTCGTGGAGGCGGTGGCATATCTGGAGGTAAACCTGCTTCCATCCGTTCTCTCGCCCTCCTGACCGATCCGCCGCCAGTTGGTCTGGCTTGTGGTTCCCATTGTTGATTCATCTATGCGACCTTAAACCGAGCCGTGATGGGAAACTATCACCAAGGGGAGATAAAAGAAATTTGAGCCCGCGATATTCGAAGCCAATCCAACTCGTGAGAACCTATATCGTAATCGCGTTTGCATATGCATGAAGCCGTGACCGCCAGGTAATTGTGCTCTACACCAGCCGTCGAATCGTAGGAAATGAACCGGATCACCCTGTAATCTCGACAAACAAACAGAACCAGGCGCGTCGTTTCAGTGGGTGAGAGGCGGTATATACAAGTAAATATCGAAGTGGTCAAACTCGAATGTGAAAATCGTAGCTAGGTTAAAGAGCGTGGTAGATCGCTAGGATCCAGATGGAATGAATAGACAAAGATTTCAAGTCTGTAGCGGCAAAATTGAAGAATAATGAACTCGGTCTCGCATATCGTGGTCCGTTGCGTCCCAAGTCGAATATGCTCACTCGTCCGAAT
Source organism: Venustampulla echinocandica (assembly GCF_003357145.1). Classification (NCBI taxonomy): domain Eukaryota; kingdom Fungi; phylum Ascomycota; class Leotiomycetes; order Helotiales; family Pleuroascaceae; genus Venustampulla; species Venustampulla echinocandica. The sequence goes on from NW_022474209.1 coordinate 689,287, forward strand.
GCTCAAGCCGAACGAACTGCCAGAGCACGTTAGCAACGACAACCACCTCAATGATGTAACTAGCACGAAAATCAAAATACAGAATCAAAAGCAGAGATGGCGTCCGAGGGCTCTCCCATAGGCGGGATGGGGGTGATGGAGTCGGAAGCCAGCTGATTCGAAACCCCGTGCAGTCCAAAACGGCAAGCCGCTGAGTGGGGGCAATTGGAATAGAATGGTCGTTTGAAGCCTTCAAAAGGAACATAAATCCAGGGGAAGGAATTGGGATTGGATTGGCCGATATTCCCCTATGCCCAGGCTGGCCCTGGCCACTGGACCAGAACTAAACGCAGCAAACACCAGCAGACTTGGATCGAATGAGCTGTCCCTGTCTTCTGTAACATTGCTAATTCATGATAACACAGCCCGTCGGGTCAGAGCCCGTGGGTTGGTGGTGCAAACGAAAAGGGCAAGATGTCGGACGTTGTGAAATCAACTACGAACATTTGGTGTTTCGCAAGCCTGTCTGGCTTGGAAATCTTTCATGCGACGAGACGTCCAACTGTTTCTCCCCACCAAGAACTGCGTAACAAAGTCCCGACAAAGAATCAAACCCACGCAAAGCCCACGGATCGGATGGTGTGTAACGGCCTAGCCGTTTTCTTTTGCTGATCCAAAATGACGGGTTTACTGGGTCGTCGTCCCGAGAGTCGAGCAACAAGATGCGAGCCTGTTGTATCGATGCGTTTGCCTGCACACTGCCACGAAAGCCGAAATCAATGAATGGATGGGGAACAGAAGCTGTCGAAGCCGCTCGAGAATTGAAAACCGTCCCGGAGACTAGAATGATCTGTCTGCTCTATAGAAAGAACCCAGCGAGAGAAACCGAGAGTTGGTCAATGAGGATGTTTCAGTGCGCTCAGGGCCACGATCACCTGTCGTATGCGGGTCACGTAGAAAAGGAGCCTCGAGCTCTGGGGTGAAGATCAAGCGGCGATCAAGCGGCGACACAACTGCGTGAAGAGCGGAAAGGAATGGTAATCCGGAGCCGTGGAGGAGGGCGGTTGGTTGTCGTCGTCAGCGTCCTGCTAGGAGTGCTTTCTACAATGCACACAACCTGCGATGCGGTACTGGAAAGGAAGAGAACGAAGCTCTCGTCGAGATCCGCAAAAACATAACGGCCTTCAAGCTGCACTGGTAGGATTCTCCTCAGGCGGTCACCCGCACCAGGTACTGCGATCAGGGCAGGGAAATGAGCGGATCGTGGCGGTGATTGGCTTACGGCGCAGGAGTCCTGCTGAAATCTCGATACTCCATACTGTGGGACACTCGGACTCGCGATCCTAGGTGCCTTGCGACTTTTGCCTCGTCGCTGCTAGGGTTCGTGGCGAACGGGGACGAGGGTATGATGGCCGTGGGTGGGTGCTCACTGGACTGTGGCCAGTGGAATTACTCGTACTACGTGCGTAGTACCTGGGTGTACTTCGTGCTTCTCTCCGAGCTTGAATAATACGAAGATACCAGGACCTCTGTACTCTCTCCTGTCTCGTATCCTTCCGGTATCTGGCAGTTCATTCCTCGACACTACATTCGAGGCCACGATCCGGCCACAACGGTGTACAAAATGGCGGACACACCTCGGGGACTAGAGGCCAAAGTCCAGATGGCTCACAGTAGTGGCATATGGCGGACGGCTTGGTGGGCCCGCGCCCTAAGGGCCCAAGGCCCAAGGTCCTAAAATAACGATTCCCCGATCGAGGCCACCCAACGACCATATACTCAGAACTCGGGAGAGGCTGCAAATGCGGTGGGTACGTTGCAACAGGGTGGTGCTGATGGAGCAGGAGACCAACAACTGTTCATCATTAATGATCTCCTCCAGCCTCTACATGTCGGGGAGCTAGTCTCTGAACCCTCAAACATTCGGCTTCTCTGGATCGATAAGGTACTGTACCAAGCCTTTCTATTTCTCGTTTGGAGAGGCTCCGTTAACTCCCCACTGCTATTGAAGAGAGACGAGGGCTCGAGCCACTACAGCCACCACCCACCTAGCGTGTAGCTCCTCCGAAACCATGAGTACAAAGCCCGAGCAGTTGGGACAAGTACGGGGGTGCGAGCACCGTACCTGTTTTATTTAGGGGTTAATAGTGGAGGTATTATTATTGGATTATTCTTGTTTGTACTTCGCACAACTCTCGAACTGACGACTCATACACGCCCACCCACGGCTCGTCGCTGTATGGATACTCAGGAGCATCGTATGACGAACGAGAATAGGAAAAAAGACCAGACGTTCGTCAGCCTATGTGCGCTAACGCTTATCATGGGCGGCCCGGGTGGCTAACGTTTCAGCTTGAGTCGGGGTGGATTAGGGGTTAGGGGGGCCCCTGAGGAGGTCACGGCGTACGAATCAGATTCAACCAACGAAATTCGGACGAAGAAAACAAATAATGAACGGCACAAAGTCCAAGAGCAATTGTGCTCTAGATGCGGAGTACTCACACCGTCTTTGACACCTGTCAAAACAAATTATCTTGTCCTCCGTTATTAATACGTGTTTATATCTCCCTATTTCTAGTCCTTGGGTGATATTATATCGCCTCTTTTACTTCGCAAGAGACAATCGTTGCGGGGCAGTCTATGATAGTTCTTGCTCCTCGTACAACGGCACAGAATCATCCAGGGCGGGCTTCTAGCGGTCTTCTAGCTGTCTTCTAAACGTTCGTATGCCTAATCCGCCCCATCTCCGTCAGCATTCATCTCGGATGCTCTCGACTTTCGACCCTTGAGCTCCACTTTGCAACTCGTCATTATCAAAACTGAAAGGCTCTAAGTGCTCCTAAAACATCCCCAAACGTGGTTCAGCATACGGAGAACAATCTACGAAGTATTATGTCCACTAGATTCTACTCGCTCCGTGCTAGCACTCGTTCCGGCTGTCCCGACATTGTCTAAATCAACTCACATCAGCCCATTAATTAAACTAGGTAGCGACATAACGGTGTACAAGTACGTGCGGAGTACAGTATTGTAAATACTCGGAAGAATTGACGTCGCCGATCTTATGGTATCACCTCTCCTAATAATATATTTCATTCTTCTTACTGCTACTGTAGCCTTACATCGTCTCACGGGCATCTAGGTTATTTAGTCCAGTCAGCCAATTTTTTCCAAATTAAAATTCCTGAGGCCTACGGAGTACGAACTGAATGCGATTATCTCCTGGCGATCAGGATTCTTAAATTACCCGCAGGCGAATGGATTCTATTCCTAGATCAGGTAAGGGACGGCGCGAGATGTACCGGCAGCACATGGGTGGCACAGTGTGTCGGATTCATACTCCGTAAGGTACATTAGCTATGTATCGTGAAGTGGCATGGGGTACGAAGTACGTACTACCACGATGCAGCCGTAGTACTTGAAAGCTACGTTGTACAATGGATATTCTTACGAGTTTGGCGATTAATATCACCTCATGGACCATTGTGGTATTCGCGGAGTTCGCTGGCAATGTCCCGAGATTCTTTTTCGAAAACCAGGCTCCTGAAATCAAGCAATATGACTATTGTCCTATGGCATTGGAACAAGATTGCATTGAGTTCCTTTTGATTTTATGCTTGGGTCCCCTCCGCCGCAATTTTACTAGAATCATGGATTTATAGCCGGTCGTCGTTTCATCGACGAAGATTCCCTGCCTCCAAGATACTAATTTTATCATGCTGTCGAATTTGCCGTTCAAAAAACGCTGAACAACCATCGCGTTTGCGGCCAACTGCAAGTTCGGCCAGCTTGCTAGAAACAGAAACGTGTACTCGATTTTTAAAGAGAGGACTATCTAAAATCAGAAGCTACGATCTGTTGTTACAGCTCTTGGGACAACCTCCTCTTTGAGAGGACTAAGATAAGGTGACGAATAGTGACCCTTTATACTTGCAAATACTACGACTATAAGGGGTGAAGAGAGGGGATCTATATTTCTTAATGCATTTTCTAAAAGTTTGCTAAGGCTTGCTCACCAGACAGCCTCGACCACCATCGCCGATTTAATCCGTCACTTGAGTCCTGGCACTTTTACCCCTGTCAGCTATTAACACTTCCCTCCTGAACAGCAAAGAGAGAAGTTCATATCTCTTCGCCTGTCGTCTTCATATCAAAGGCCGCGATACCTACAAACCATCAAAAACACATTCAAGTGCTTGGCAGTTGGGGGAGTCAAAGCCCTAGCCCCATATTTCTTGTTTTGCAAAATTGAACTAGTACCCAACTGCAGCTTCGCGACTCATCTTAAAAGGCTTTCCGTATACGTTCGCTATACCTCCATCAAACTACAGCTTCCCTGCCCAAACTACTACTATGGCTCTAGATCTTCAACCTATTTCGCCTGCTCCAACGGTGCAGCAGTCCTTAGACGATACCCCAGGGCGGGTTTCCTTCTGTACGCCAGCATCATATAGCTTTCTAACCATAGCGAACTTCACTAATTTCACCTAGTAAACTGGGCACCCAAATAGTCGATATCTATGTAGGCCCTGAGGAAGTCCTCTTTCGGGTCCATAAGACTCTTCTCTGCGCTAAAATACCATAATTTGAGAAGATGTTCAATGGCGGCTTCAAAGAGAGCTGTGAGAATGAAGCTAACTGCCCGAGGACAACGCCGGTGCCTTCAGTTCCCTTCTCGACATGGTGGTGTATCATGACCAGATCAGACGTCTATCAGCCCCTACAGGTGCCGATAAGTCGGTCAAGCTGGCATGGGACCCGGTGGAACTGTACGCCCTGGCTGAAATGTTGTGCCTCTTCCGCATCATGAATCAGATAATGGATGCCCTGATCGAGCACCACTGCAGGATGAAGCAGCTAACATCACCCAAATTTACCGTCAACGCCTACGCCCAGATATTTGGGGAGTCACGACTTCGACAGTATGCCGCCTTGTCGATTAGGTTTGTCCTTGATCAACTTTCTCAGTCACCGAACAGCTCTGATATGCGTTGGTCGCCATCCGAATTTCTGCCTCTGTTAACGAATCATGAGGATTTCTCGCGGCATCTTATAGAGTTGCTAAGAAATGATCGTCCTCGGGACCCAAGAATGCTTCATCGCTGTGCATTCCACGTCCATACGAAGGGCATGAACTGCCCGTCAGTAAAAAGCCAAAAAGAAATTTAAATCCGCTAACCCCATAAAATATCAAGAATGTCAAGTTCGAGATATCTTCGGTGTGAAGGATATGGAAGTATTAGGCCACTATATCATTGGATCATCTAATCACTAACCCCTCGGACTTCTATTTGGGGTTGAATGGTTTTTGAAATACCATCTGTGTCAAGGCCAAGTTGTCACGGATTTTGAGATTAGAGAGGACAGCCCTTCTATATACACTAGAATAAAGTAGTAATATCTATCAAACTCTATTATGATAACTCTTTTATTAAGCTTGATCCAGAGGGTAATAAAAGGGGACGGTCAGTTTCTCCGACTTTAGAGAGGAAATATAAAGTAACCGAATTGAACTGTGCCAATGACAAAATGCCTTTTTGATTTGGGGATATAATTAAAACTATATTGTCGAATCCAGAGCCGTGGAGAAACAAGAAGTCGATTTTTGTCGGCGAAGGGAGGAGGTGATCAATATAATAGCATGGCTAGCATTTTTATGGTCTCCCCCTATCCCTTAAATGGACTCATTCTTTAGATTTACCAACTATGTTAATTATATTAGCAATTATATTGTATTTCAGAGGGTCTAAAGGCAAATTTGAAAGAGTAAGAAGGGAGGAGTAAAGTAACTAGACTTACGCGAAGTAGCTCTCTTATCCGAATCAAATACAGCATAAACGGCTTAAAAACTTGACCTTGAAACAATGAGGCTTGGAGGGATATCATCGGAAACAGGAAACTCCTCGATCAATATCCAACCCCCCCAAATCGGATGATCATAGAAATGTGGATTCTCGTCTACATGTTTCATTGTGTATTGCTCGCCTGTCAGCACCACCTCTTGGAATGTGCACCGCGACTTGGTTGTTGGGATTCCAGCCAGCACATTCCTGCGGTGCGGAAACGCGAAGCGCGAAGCCTGGGTATGAGCTGTAGATGATAGGAGCTTTGCCCTGAGGGAGTGTCTCGTTAAACAATCATAACTGACCGTCGCTGTCCCTGGGAGTTATTCGAGCTGTTCATAGCAAAAATAGAAGCCTCAATCTGCTAGTTCGTCGTATTTAATGGTAATATATCGTGAGGCACTAACTCGTCCCCAGGTAGTAATGTTTCATTGACGTCAAACTTCCAACGTATGTCTCATTTCGCGGGAGAAGGAACGAAATGACATTCTCTGTCCAGAACTCTATGTTCTACGATCGACTGGAATGGGCTCTTGAAAGTTTGGGGTCCCCTCTCGTTTCAGGATGTAGTGGGACGAGGAGCTGTTTCGCAGCTCTGAGTTGGAACAGCATACCGGCTGCGATAGCTAACTGGTTTCATGATGAGAGGGGGCTTCTCTGCCGGGTTGATAGGGAGGTAGATATTGCTAGTTGAGTCAGTTGGATGAACATCAATATTGGATGAAACTAAACTTAAAAGAGATATTTTGGTGCTCTATGACAGCAAGTTTCCTGGTGGTAGTGACATATGAGAAGCTGTCGGTGCCTGGTTCGTCATGTCAAGTTGCGTTGCTGTATAGCTGAGCCATGGCCGCGTTCTAGTACACATATGATAGAAGGCACCTCATAATCCAGTCCACGTCTCAGCCCTCTAAGAGACCAATATCTGATCCGTTGACGTGGGTTGTCGATAAATACCGGCCGATCTCCACATACAGATCAACATCTGAATAGGAGGTTCAGAATATGCAGCAGGAGACCAACAAGGGCCAAACAGAAGAACATTATATGAATTAAGCTATACATTTATATATGGTAGAGGCCCGTCTAATAATATACTATTTCATGAAAAGCATTCGGATCAAGGCAAGCCCATAAAAAGCTGCAACATAGCAGGATAATTAGGTGTTCCCAGCCCCGTCACTGGATCCCAGCCAACAGTGCTATTAAACCCAGGTGTGCCACATCCCGGATTCCCACCAAGTGTAATGTCCGTCAAAACTTCGGGATTCGCATAGAGCACTGGATTGACGAATCCTACTGGCCCTTTCCCCACCGCAATCCGCTCCTCATTGATCATGTTCAGAAATGCTGCGAAGGTCGGTGCGCTGGCACTGGTGCCGTAAGCAAGTGAGAACTCCCCATTGACGGCAACCACGTAGTTCACGCCATTCGCGGAGACGTCGGGAAATCCACGGACGGCCTGCGAGTTGTTATAGCGATCGGCGCCGTATGGAATTTTGTTATTGGAGAAATAAGTCGAGAGAGCTTTCTCCTGGTACGTGGGCATTGGGAAGACGTTCGAAAACCCACCGCCAGAGAAAATGACACGCTGTGAGGCGATTTCAGGGTCGCGGACTGAGGACCCATTGGCAATTTGGGTGGCGCCAACAGATGTGATCCAAGGACAGGTTCCAGGGAAAGTAGGGTTAAAAATTCCCCCCTTCCCATCATTATAAGTCCCATCTGCAGGATTGATGCACCGATCACCATTCCCAGCTACACCGAAATCGCCAGAGGAGTACAGGATGGAAACGCCCTGCAAACCAAGCTTCATATATTCTAGACATTGTCTTTCCTCGTATCTTGGAGTCAAATCAGCTTCGTTGAATGAGTAGCTGGTCGAGATGACGTTGGTCGGAGCAACAGTGCCACAATCTGGGTCTGGGTACTGCCCATCGACGTTTGGGTCGCTTGCGTCCCCCCCTTGGAAGGTGCAGTAGCTTCCATCGATTGCATCCAGGAAATTGTTGAAGCTGGCTCCAGTGACAAGATCGCCGACTTGATAGAGCGTCACGGCCTGAGGGTAGACTAAAGCCATAGCATATTGAAGGTCTAGAGACGACTCGCCGTTGAAATCAAAACTCTGGTTCCGTGTCTGAACGATAGCTCCATCAATTAGATGCGTGATGGGCCCTTGACCGACCTGGGGAGGCGAGAATTGTTCGAACCACAGGTCCAAGTCTGTTTGGAGGAACGCTTGAGGAGTGTACTCTACGACTCCTAGAGTGTTGTTGTTCGCCGCTTTACTCCCAACCGGCGCCCCATAGAGTGCCTGCAAGCATGCTGGGGTAACCATAGCATCACAATTATCCAACGACACCAAGGCATTGAGAATTGCTGGACCATGCTTGGGATTTGACGTATCACCCGCAGATCCAAGAACCGCATGGCCGACGGCTCGTTTGTTGAGCGCGTGTAGCGAATTTGGTAGTTGATCGCGCTCCTGCATTCGGCGAGGGGTTCCAATGCTCTTATCAAAGTCCACGGCAGGCGTTATAATATCGATGTGCTTGGTAAGATGAGAGGGTATGCTGTATTCTTCGCAAGCAATATGTCTATCGCCAGTTTCGTGGCTGTACAAATGGTACTCGGTTCTAAGGAGCCTTTCTGCCTCCTGCGCCGTCACATTGAACTCCAACCAACTCTTCGACTGAGATAGTTTGACTCTACTAAGCTCGACTCCTGAAGCAGACAGCCATCCTCTCACTTCATTAGTAGCCTCGCTGCTGGGGGCAAACATCTCAGTAACCTCGTGTGGTGACCAATGTTTGCCATAATCTGTTGATAGTGGATTCGAAATTCGATTGATAAACTCCTCGGCGCGGTGGAGATTTTGCTGCGAAAGTCCTATTCTTATTGGAAAGACAAAGTTCGGATGAAGCCGAGAATCCTTAGACCATTTGGGCGGAGGCATTGATCGCCGTTCATGTACCACATGGCTTGAAGTGGAAATTGGAGACGAAGACGCCACTACCGCCAGGGCAGCGAATATCTGAACGATGGCCTTGACACGCATCTCGGGCAGTCTTCCCAATGGTGGACTGAAGCAGCCATTTCAAAATCATGGGATTCCGCACTGATATGTATTGTTACGGCTTGAGCCAAGAGGCTCTCTAATTTTGAAATAATAATAATTTAAAGCGCTTATTTTGAAACTCACCGGAGATAATATGGAGAGATAGGAAGCCAGAGGGACCTACGTCCATGTCCTATTGACATTGATATCTCCGGGTGTCATCCACATTAGATTAAGTTGCGTGGTGGATATTTCTTGAGACGAGCTGCGTTTGCACCAGTCTGTTGACAGATCATGGCATAGACAGCAGCCCTGTAGCACCCGCCTATGCATTAAAGTTCAACCTTCGCAAATACATTGCCAAGCTTCGCTAAGCACGGCTGTGCAGATCATAGATCGTATATGCGGCAGCTGGAGACGCAAATGTTGGTTGTATGCGTTCAGGAAGACCGGTGGGGGTGTTCGTCCGTGGCCAATGTCCAATAAAACCATAATACTTCATCTCATACCAAGGGATCGTCAACTTTACCCGCTTCGGTACTTGTAGCACTGCATCGCCGAGGCTCAGCGTGGCCTGTAGAGTAGCCTTCAGATGAAGCACGGCCTGAAACCACAGCCACAACTCCAAATCCAACATCAGCCGGATTTCAGCCCTGCGTATTTTTCTAACGTTTTCTTCTGCAGTGCTTGCTGCTCATGCACAACTTTCCAAAGTTCTTCATTCTGCTTCCGCAGATCTTCATCTCCACTTGAAGACGCAGCTGCAGCTGCAGCGACAGGCTGATAAAATCTGGATATCGCATCACTGAGCTTGTCCTCTGGAAACCCTTGGCTTTGCATCGTCCGATCAAACTCATCGGTCGACATGCGGCCGCATAATTGCGCAGTGAAAGTATATTGGGTCTCACCGAGCTTGGGCTTTACAACGGTAATGGCCCGGCTCATCAGCTTAGGAGCAAATGGCGATAACATTAGGAGATTAGTCACAGGAGCATTTAAGTCCAAGAGCTCAGATGCAAATGCACGTCGGCCTGTGTCCCACTGGGCAATCTTGCCAGACGTGTGCCCAGAGTACAGAGATGTTCCGTCATAGCTAAGACCAAGACAGAGAGTTGCACTAGCTTCAAATGGCGCTATCCAAGGAGGAAGTGTGATTTGTACCGGCGTCGTCTGTAAACTCGTATCATAAAGGGGGTTCACGATAGATTGGGGCTGTATGAATTCGATGAGCTGCAACGACCCATCCTCGAACCCAGCGTATACTGCCCGGTGGCAGGGATCAAGCGCCAGACAGAGTGGCGTTGACGGAAGCAAAAATGTCCGAAGGAGATCTCCCGAATGGTAGTTCCAGACAATGATGGTATTATCCTTGCTCGCCGAAACACATATGTTTGTAGGGCTTGTGCTTGTGCCTACGGCAAGGGACGTGATGGCAGCCCGGTGGTTTGAAAGACTTCGAAGAGGCTCGTGTGTCTCGGTCGACTCCAACGATAGTAGTCGGGGAACGGACCACACATGTATATTGGAGTCTTCTGAGCCTGTGATTATATGGGATGGTGTTGCTGCGATGCATGCTACTAGCTGCAGATGTGCAGGAGGAGTCGATATTAGGCGGCCGGTGCATACCTGTGGAAGTGTCAGTGTGTACTTCGACCCACGGCTGGAGCTGGAATACGTACCTCCCAGAGTATGATCCTTCCTTCACCCGTCCCGACCACCAAGACGTTCTCTCCAACGAGTGCTAAGCTATGTACCCGTTCCGGAAAGGAGATCAATGCTTCTTGGTTCCCCCGTTCCCGGGAGTAGACATGGACCACGGCCTTGCCAACCTGGGCAGCGAATATATGGGTAGAGGTACAGGCCAATGCGTTTACCGGAGTGGAACTCTTCTTGAAGGAGGATTTGACTACGTGTGATGGATGGAGCTCATGGACGTATATGCCCACATCCTTCGCAATGGCTGTATTGGCCGATTTGCGCTCGGCGCGAATTGCTGTGATGAAGCCCTCCGACAACATGGCGAACGGGCCAAGTATGAGAATATAGCACCCTCGTAGGATTCGGTTTCCCTCGTTCCTGTCTCCTAGGATGGTCGTTGTAAGCCGCTGAGATAACTTGAGTTTTTTTTTCTTCTCTGCTGCCGCTCGAATTTGGAAGTGGAAGCCTCACTTGGCAATAATATCGATCGGATAAAAGATTTGCAAGGTGAAGCGGGGAGGGCGAGAGGAGCTGAAACCAAAGTGCCAATAGTGTATCCGGGGGAGTTGGCGTTGGTTGATGTCTTCAATTCGTCTTGTGTCGCCGCGATGGACAAGGACAAGGCGAGGTGAAAATATTACGCATCTTGATTTCTGGTCGGTGTTTGCTTTTTCACCAAACTCCGTGCAATCGAAGCCCGATTTCTACCCGGACCACACAGTTACAACACCAGCTACTCGAGTACAAGTAACTATACCACAATGCAACACCCAACACGCCCATACTAGACTAGCAACATTGCAATGTATTTTCACTTCGTCCTCGCGTTCCTGCATTTTGCTTCTTGATAACGAGCACTCTCAGGATGTCTCTGTCCAAAACATCAAGCCAGCTGGATGCAATATGCCGATCATTCAGCATGACATGGCAGTCTACAGTACAAGCGTACAGACGGGCAACGCCTCTATTACAGCTCTGCCCCTCTTTGTGGCTTCTTCTGAGGCTAGGGCTTGGAATGAATCTCCCTGATTCACTGAGTGTGAATCCTGATGATCCTAAGATCGCCCTTGCATCGGTTTAGATCGCGTTCGCCAATCGATCGGGGCCAGCCAGTGCCGCGCCCTTAATTGCTTTTGACTTCTCGCGCTCATTCGAATTCCTCGACGCGAAGAATGCAAGACAGCATTGTGGATAATGGCGCCTTGGCCCATTACATCTGCAAGGACTGCCTCCTGTGTTCACAATGGTATCAGGGGAAAGGGCAAGACAGGGTGATCGACCCCGTCAAGCATATCCTAATGAGGATGGCCCATACAGGCCCAACCTCTCTTTTCGTTATCCTTTCTTACCTTATCTATCGACCTGCGCATGAAAGGTCCTGCTTTGGGATCACGGAAACAATTTGATCATATCTCAAACGAAGCCCTCTGCGACAGCATATGCTGGGTATCAATAGTCCAGCGCCGTCACCGCATATATCGTGCAGCCCTAGCCCGGCTGTTGCCAGTCTTCAGTCCTACAACAACTTTAAACCTCGCGTTTCTTCGACCCCTCTAGCACTGCCAATCATGCTTTGCTCCGACCAGGATGTCATCAGCAGGCCATACTCAACTAAGAGGACGTTTCCCAGATCGATTACAGTCAGGACACACGTGTCTGGCATGAAGTCACTCCTCCCACTCAAACTATCACCAGTTTCAAGTCCAGAATTTGGATTCCCGCCCGCACGCAATTCCCTTGAGAGATCAACTCCGAACTCTCGAAATTCATGTCACAAAAGTAAACCCTTTTCCGCAATTGTAAACGTCACAAATCAGGCCCATCGGTTTCCCCGACTGCCATTGAACGTCACTTCAGAGTCTTATCGCGACGTTCCGGTATATATAGATGCAAGATCACCTCTTCCTGGTCCGGTCTACTACCCAACCTCAAGTTTCTGGCTGGATTGGTCGGACTCTGTTTCATCATCTGATGAAGACTGGGATGCTGAATGCATGAGCCAGAAATTTGAGATGTCGCAACCTGATAGTTTGCGTTGTGGATCCATGGTATGTTGAACCGCGCGCTTTGCTGGTAACATGGCACGATACTAATATCAAGAAGGGGATTTTTGGAGGCGCTCAGCATCCTGTGAAATCCGAATATATTTCCATCTCGGCAGATGAGGCCAAAACTCGCGACTCCGAATTATCTTTCCAATGTTTGGGCGAGAAATTCCACCCAGACGAAGCGACATGGTTAAGCACCCCAGCCTACCCAGGATTATCAGAACATCTTCCCGAAATTCTGGCGCAAAGCATGCCACCACAGCGTGATGTTCGAAGTTGGCTTAGTGAAACGGATAGCATGAGCGATAGCGAGGATAGCGAGGATAGCGATCTTGTTAGTCTATTACTCTATATCTTACAGTGCTCCTCTAACCAGCCTAGGACTCCGAAGCCGAATCTGCACCTGCTATAGCGGCTGCCGTCGATGTGAATGCAGCCCATGCTTCTGGGCGCTTGGTTAAAATTCCTCCTAGGTCATCGTCCCTTACGAGCACTGGATCAGTGATTTTGGACCATCATGATGACGAGACATGCTTTGCTGAATCTCACGATGACGAACATCGTTCACCCCTCGATGCCGAGGACTTAGAAACCCGGGGTCACTATCGTCCAGGGACTCCTTTCCCTAGACTTCACAGGATAGAGGAGGATGGGATGGAGAGCTGGCCGTTCTCCCCTCCACCACACCAAACGAGTCAAGGTGTCCCTCAAGCAGAGATGTCTCGCTTTCCGGAGGATATGCTTACACCGTCGCATAAATCGCTAAACCTACGTGTTCCTCGACAGCCACTAATCTCCGTATCTCATTCGATGAACGAAATATTATCAATTCTCGGGAAGTCAAATTTAGACCTTCGATCTAGCCTCCTACGTGATTATTCACCATGTGTTGCTGCTCTACGCTCGCACCTTCATCCAATTCTCACAGTCGATGCTCGCTACCGCCCCGCATCCATACAATCCACGTCTAGCCAGAATCAACACCGCCGGACGGCTGTCAGATTGTCGCCTTTTGCAACTGTCTCTCCTTGTACAAACACTCCCGTAGCGCCTCACCTGCCAGAGGGCTTCGGTGACTTCGATAGTTACGACGCTTGCTCTCCACCTCTAGACCTCGCACCTTTACATAGGATCTTCCCTAGCGCCACCACTGCCATGGTATTGGCACTTTACACACACATACTGGCTTTTATTTTTCTTGCTCAGTCACGATCGCCCAATCCCTCGGTTTCACCACCCGCTTCCACTATACGCTCTAGTGCTGTTTCGTCCATATCTACCAGCACACCCTCAAAATCAGCCAGCAAGCTAGGGATTGCCGCTCCCCTAGACGACGCCAATACCCGCGAAGATCTTATCAGCAATCTTACATCGGCCTGTCAGCTTGAGGATTTGGCCGAACATTTGCGCCATTATATCAATCGGCTGACAAGGATTATGCGATTAGGATCGTATAATGATTATGATGGTGATGATAACGACGATATACCTGAGGATCATGCCAACGAATGCTTTATGCAAGCGTTGGTCGAGGTGGTGACTAATTGCGAACTACAAACAATGCGTTCTTGAACATATTTTCGTTTGCTGTTTCCCTGGGTTGTTTCCCTTGGACTGTTGAAACTGGCCTGCATCGATGTGTTAATTATGATTATTTTTTATCTCTACATAAGATGGGCGTTTTATGTATATTGGGGAGCTTTACATGACTTATTGAATCACAGGAAAACAGATTTATGTATCATCAGGAGATGCTTTTATGTACGATGGATTTATTTTCGGTTTCAGCACATACCCCAGATTATTTATGAGTGCTCTTAATGTTTTGAATAGCATAGTTATCTTTCATGGCACATTAGTAACTGCACATTGCAATATGATATCCCCTCTAAGCAACGAATGTTTTACTCCATGGTCTCTTATCGCGCTGCAATGCAATATTTGCAGCTATGAGGTTACAGTCTAGTAGTGATACATTGGAAGGTTGGATATCCCTCGACCTCTACGCCCGCGCCTAATTTGGTCGAGTGATAGAGCCAATCCCATCTACTTTTCTTCCAGCACTGTATTTGACATATGTAACGAGATACGTCAGACAAACCTTGATGAAGTCGTGGCTTTTTCGATATGCGCAATTCCAGACGTTCTACATACAGAGAGCCCTGCAGCTTTGAACCCAAGTCTTACAAATTTATGTTCCCTATCTACGAAGTTCCCAGGTCTCCAATTACAGATCGGATCTTCCGCCTTTATTCCGTTAGTCAGGGGCACGCCACGTGGTATATACAAGGTTGTTGATTTTCGTTACGAAGTAGATAGCACCGAGGAGCAGGCCGAATCTGGTATTTGATCAGCTCTCTAGGCTCCAAACTCTATCGAGTGAGCCACGTGGAATTAGGTCAAATTAGAGTCCTAAGAATGCGCCATACTACGCAATATTCGTAGGAATCAGAGCATAATACGCCCAAGGGGATTGGTAGTTCAGCATCACCTAATAATAGCCACAGGGCGGACTGATAGCTACTGAATTTGCAGCGCATTCTGTACCACAGGGAATTCAGGATCGCCATCCCATCCACATCGCTTCCCGGTACATAGATCGCTACGACCACAGCCCCGGGAGAGCGAATCCAGTTGATATTATCTTTAAAATTGCCAAATATTAGATCGCATAGTTGTGCAAACCAGTTTCCCCCAAAACTCAAAGGAAGGTATTAGAGCTCGGCAGGAAAGAAAGGATAGGATTCGGAAGTCAGAAAAAACAAAAGTCGCAGGTTTGAAGGACCACTACTAGATTATATCCAAACCATGAAAAGTTTGGAAGCTATACTGCATACTGGGTGCAATGTTTTTATAGTACTGCGCAGCGCAAAGAATTGCCATAAGTGGAATATAATCTGATCTTGGATTAGTATTAGGTAAAGTGTTAAAATGCACTAACTGCACATACATAATTTAATATCAGGTCACCCACCTCAACCAAGTATTCTGAACCCCAACATAATTTGATTCTGCCCCAAAGTTGCCTATTGGCGGAAATTGTTAGTGGTCTGACTACATAATGAAGTCGAATTTATGGAAAGTTACTGAGTATCGATAGAATCTATAGGGTGCACAGCACCTACTGGGCCCTACCTGAGAGATTTTAGGCTTGGGAATATTTTCCCGCTGAAACACAACTTTGTCTTGTAATATATTATTCTTCAATACGAGGATATCAAACCTCCAACTAGGTATGCGGGCCGCACCGCCCCACCGGGTTCCCCGCATATCAAAATAGACCCACGTTCCGCGACTGCTGGAACCCGCATCAGACACAGGCCATCAGACACACCAAATGAACTCTCCAAAACCGATAAATCTTACGACTTATATTAGGAGCAAAAATGACGGTCCTAGAAATAACGCATCTCTCCCTTTCCCCCACCTCACCCCACACGCCGCGCTCACTCCTCCCAATCCTCCAAACAGTCCGAGCAAGCCTCGCGGAAAAGGTTCACCTCACTCACTCTCGCTTCTACCGCTCCATCTCACCAAAAGATAATCTAGACGGGCGCGAGGGGATTTATATCCTTGGAAGCTGGCCTTCCGTGGCTGCTCATAAGGCTTTCCTCACTAATGATGAGCTAAGGGATGAGGTTTTGGGTTCGCAGGAGGGTGTGTTAGATTTCGTTGAGGGCATTCATGTTAGGTTCGAAAATGACGGAGATAAATACGGCGGGATGACTAATGCGCTTTTGCCGCTTGATGCCCCAGTTGTTGTCCTGGAGAGAATTGAAATTAGTGGGGGTAATCTAACGAAGGATAAGAAGGACTTGCAGGATACCACTAAGCCTTGGACTATCTTTCATGGATGTCGATGTGAGTGTGATTGTGTTGGTGGCTGCAGCTGTCAAGGTGCGGGTGTGGAGAGTATACAGAAGGAATTTGTAAAAATAAGTGGGTGGGGAAGTAGGGAGGAGTATCAGGAATGGAGGGGAAGGAGTATGAACAACGTATTCGAGGAAAAAGATGGAGCTGTTGGGACTGGAGAAACTACATTTCTCCTTGATTTGGAGAGCGATTGGGGAGCGGAGTTTGTTGAACTGATGAGCACTGAAGAGATAAAAGAGCCATACAATTGAGTAGCTGGGACTTTGATCTACTGACAAGTTGGCGGCTTTAGCTAGGGTAAATGACTGGTACAATATAAAGTAGGGTTAAGATGTTACTTTTAGCATTAAATATGAACCATGACTTGAATAAGTTGCCGCCCTAACCGGAAAGCGAGAAAATATGGTTTTCCATGATGGAATCTTTTGATGCCAAAACAAGATATATGTATCTTGAACACCTTAGCCGACCCATTAATACCTATCATCTTAAGTTACAATTACTACCACTCCAAAATAAGCCACTCTTTTTCTACAGTGCCTTCATATTCAAGAAGGATTCCCTAATGTGCTCCTATCATCTCAATTGCCCATATTAGGGTGACACTAATTGCGCAGCTCAACTGTAACTAACGAATGGACACCCATGCTCGTGATTGAGCGATTGATGTTGACTTCATCGATAGGAAAAGGAAGGAAGCCATGCAGGACTTTGTCCATTTCTTGCTAATCAGCTTCTCGGGGTTTTGGTGAAAGGAAAAGTCTAGGGCGACGCCCTCCTCCCTACCCCTACCTTCCTTTGATAGTCTGTGAAGCAATGAAGCATCATCAAATAGGCCGAAAAGCCATTAGAGTCAGGCAATGTTGCGATTGAAAAATTTAAAATGTTCATTCTTCCATGTACGACTAGGCATTGTCATGCACCGATAGGTTTCAGGACAACCCACATGGGAATGTTCTCATTGCATTTTCTATTTTCGTCTCTAGACCTGAGCTGCTGCTGTTTTAGCCTGAGCTATTGGTGAGCAAGCTGAGGCCGAGGGTGACCATTCCTGAGCACGGCCTGAGTATAGCTTGAGCACATGCTAAGTAAGCTTAAGCATGCACTAAAGAGCTATTTCAGTATCTGGAAGGGCTCGTTTTGGCTCCTTTTAGGCCCGTCTACACTTTCCTCGTCTTGACTCTAGGGGCAGGTCCTATTTTGGCTCCGACAAGGATTCCTTCGGAACCATATTTATGGGTTCCGCTCCGTCCAATATGAACCTTGTATGCAGTAGAGCTCTAGTCTGCTTGTTCTTTGGCAGTGCGTTGTGTTATAAGCGCGAACCTGCTCGACGATCGAAGGTCTCTTAATCGATGAGATCGTCCCTTTATATCCCTGTGAACCTAGAAGAGTTCGCTGGGATTGAGAGCGCAGCCTGAGAAGGCTTGACACATGAGGGTCGGCTCGGGCCTAAGGTGACCAGGTTTATTGGAAGAGGTAGTAGAGTAGAGTGACTAACGTGTGGATAGTGTTGATCGTATTCTTTGCAACCATGACGCCTTTCTCAACTCTGGTTAGCATTCAGCAAATCAAATTGAGGACGTATCATTCTTCTCAACCGATGGTTGGAGCTAGGATGCCATAACTAAGCCTTACAAGTTGCCTTGATCAGCAAATTGCGAGAAAACACCTCTGCTGGCAAAAGCCACGCAGCCAAGCCACACGAGGACCTCGCAGGATGGAGCCGCTGAATACAAGTGATGGACCACATACCGCAGTGATACCTTCTGTGGCTTGCAGGAAGCTAAAACTGCCCACCCCACGACGAATGAGAACAGACGATGGCGGGACTTGAATTATACGGGGATCTCAGAGTTGCAGAAACCCAGCCTGATCGTTGAGAACGACGAGTTCTAAAAATGGCAGCCTGGCCTCTTTCTCTGGTGGAATTTTTTGCATCCACCTTCACCTCCACCTAATTTACGATCCATCACCGCACTTAGGACACTACAATGGCCAGCTTAGGGAACCCACCCGTCAATAACCTACCTCAAATCGACGTATCGAGCGCAAGAGAAGAGTCCGAACCGAATGAAACTGCGGGGGCCGTATTAGATGATGGCCGAGAAAGACACCTCGAAGCAGATCCCTATGACCTCCGTGATAAAATCCAGAAAATATTGAATAACAACCCTATTGGATTGGATCCAGAAGGTCATTATCTCCTAGACGATAAATACGATACGCTATTCCAACCAGATGACATCCAAAAAGCGCTTGGTGGTAGCTATACGACTCGACCGTTTGATCGAATATGTCTGTAACAATGCGAAGAAGACATTTGCAACATTGCTGCTGGTCTTCAAAGACTGTAAAGATCGTCTAAACGCTATGGAAGCTCTAATGGCAAATAAGTTCACTGACAGCCAGCTGACCACAAAGTCAGAATTGTACACACTATTTCCGTTACCACGATCCTTGGGATCTGACACAATTGAACAACTTCAAACGCGAACGATGGCAGTTTCTTGTTCCCACGTTTGACACCGAGAAATTTATCTACGAGTTCGATAATGATCGAATTCTCCCTTTCATAGCGAAGTCTGGAGAGCTACCTAGCGGCCATTTTAGCGACGTTGCATGCGTGGAGATGCTCGCTAGCAAGCAGAAGAAGGTTAACGTGCGAGACAATACGATTATCGTTGCGCTGAAAACGCTTAGAAGAATCAGTGACCCCGGCTATGACATCCATAACGAATGGCACCGCGAGGCAAAAGCCCACAAGCAGCTGAATGGAAAGCGCGACCATATCATCCAAGCATTTGCCGCCTACCAGCAGAAGGCAGCACGACCGGAGAACAATACATACCATCTTGTGCTTGAGTGGGCCGACGGCGGAAGCCCCCATGATTTTTGGGACAAAAGTCCAGCTCGTCAATTGGATCATCTGGATGTCGAGAAAAGTCGTCAACGCGTTACGGAAATGCTGGAACAGGTGTTGGGAATAGCGGACGCTCTAGAGGGAATGCATTCTACTAGCTCCCAATCGCCTGGACGACATAGCAGACGCGGCTCGACACGATCTTCTCCGGAACGCCTGCCGGTGAGGAATGTACACGGGAGGGAAGATGGTCTTGATGCCGGCGTACCATTTGCGGATAGCCAGCCCTTGCCTAAATTTAATTTAGATGTCGCGGATGAGACGAGACCGTATGGTGAAGCATTACGTGTACCCATCCTCTCGGTTTCTCCTCCTGATCCGGCAAGCCTGGAGGTAAATGGTGGCCCAAATCCTACGCGAAGAACTACCAATTTCAATTCGGAGAATTGGCGTCATGGTGATATCAAACCACAAAACATCTTGCGTTTCACTGATGGCAAAGCCGATGCCTACCTAGGTGTCTTGAAGCTCGCCGATCTGGGAAGAGCACAGCAGCACTTGGCAGCGACAAATATGAGGGACACCAAGGAGAAGGAGCTGTGGAGGACACGATGGTATGAGCCACCAGATCTGGAGGAGAAAAACTACAAGCAGGCCAAAGAGAAGATTTCGCGCTTGTTCGATATCTGGTCTATGGGCTGTGTTATTTTCGAAATCGTCTTGTGGTTTCTATATGGCCACAATTCTGTCGGAGACTTCTTGAGCGCGAACAAATTGACTACAGGAGAACCAGGTGCGACACCATATTGGAGGAAAGGAAAGGGAGGGGAATACAAAGTAAGCAATGCGGCTACTAGCTGGATGGAAAATATATTAGAGCATGACCCTGAACGCAATGGTGCAATCGGTCACCTGGTCAAGTTGGTGAGTGAGAGACTTCTCAAGATTCATCTGCCCCAAAACTCGGATGTCTACGAGGAAGGTTTTCGTACAAATGCCAAAGACCTAAGAGAGCAGCTTGAATTGATCATTGCAAATACCAAAGAGAATGAAAGTTACTTGTTTAGTGGCGCTGATCGCACAAATGTGCCTCTACCGGAGCCGGCTGAGCCAAGCACAAACGGCTCACCACAATCTACAGGTGGCTCGTCGTTGTCACCCTATGATGCACAGAGAATGAACCAGCCCCCAACCCGAGGGCAAAGAACCGCAATAGTAATGCAGCGCGAATATACTAACCGCTTGGAAGGTGAATGGAAGACCATCGATGACAATGCCTTCGTTGGGTCAAACGTGGCTGGCAGGCATTCCGCCTCTAGCGTACACGATTTGTGTCTAGATTGCAAAGGCATCGACATCTTGTCATCAAAGATCGATTTTGAAATGGGCAAGTTGAAGAGCAACTCAGATGAAGAAGAGTGCGATCTCGTGTGCGATCTCTGTGAACTGGTCTACACGGCGGCCAAGGACCTGAATCTGAAGAGTCGTTTCTCATTGATCCGGTCAGACAACGGTTTTATCTTGGATGGAACTGATCTGAAAGTTTATGGTACTGATCTGAAAGTTCTCCGGCTATGCTGTAATGAAAGCGGTAAGCATCAAGATCTCGGTGTATTATAATCTTCGGTCTAATAGGAAAAATAGCGACGGAGCAGGCCACAGGAATCCCAATAGGTGCACCGAAATTACCAACTCCAAGCGATCCCGACCCTCCTGCCGACACTCTTGACTCCTTTATAGAGTTGCCACAGGCATGGTTACAAGATTGTAACTTGAACCACCGCGATGTTTGCGCTCCTAGGCGTGGCAAGCAGATACTACCGAAAAGGCTCATCAGTGTTGAACACCCGAAGAAATCAAAGATCATAGAGACAGCAGCTCTGGGATTGGATCTAAGGCAGATTGAATATATTGCATTCTCGCATAAGTGGGGCGACATGCCTGTTGAGGCCGTAACAATGAAGCAGAACCTCGATAAACGCAAGATAAATATCCCACTGAAGGAGCTGCCACTGAGCTTCAAAAATGCCATGGCGATCACGCGTGCCCTCAAATGCACTTATCTGTGGATCGATTCTCTCTGCATCCTACAAGGTCCGGATGGAGATTTCGATGAGCAAGCAGACAAGATGCAAACGACCTTCAGTCGTGCGTACTGCGTTTTGGCCGCTTGCAATGCTATGGGTGCCAAGGATGGCTTCTTGCAAGTTCGGAAGTCACGATACGTCGAAATGGGCAATGTCTTCGTCTCTCCAGTCACCAATGATTTTGAGCGGGATGTCCTCAATAGTCCTCTCAACCGCCGTGGATGGGTCTTACAGGAACGCGCGCTGGCGCGTCGAACCATCTTCTTTACAGAGAGCCAGATGTATTGGGAATGTGGCGACGGCATCCGCTGCGAAACGTGGGCAAAACTCAAAAAGTAGGTTACGGAATCTCTTAGCAAGGCGAGCATGACTGATACGCCTTGATTAGTGATAAGATTGCTTTTCTCGGCGACGCAAATTTTCCTAACTATACGATCCGACTAGAGAGTACCGTAGGGGAGCAAATCGACCTTTTTATCGACTTGTTCCAGCGATATACCAGACTAAACTTTTCACATCCGGAAGACAGACCTATCGCCATCGATGGACTGATAGAGCGGCTGACTGAAGCATTCAAAACGCAAAGTCTCGCGGGGCTCTTCGAGACATTCTGGGGTCGCTGCTTGCTCTGGCGACGTGCTGATGGCGTGAAACTGCTGAAGAAGATTCCACGGGGACCACACACTCGCAAGATTCCACCCACTTGGTCGTGGATGGCTTTTGAGGGCGAGATCTCATTCGTCAAGCCTGAAGGCGGCCAAGTTTATTGGAACGACCCTGATGTCATCCTGCCATTCGGAAAACGCACCCAAGCTTCATGGCTTAGGACGAGTCAACTGAAATGCAGTATGGCTATCCAGGCCAAGGCGCTCGACTTCGAAATTGCTCCAGGCGCTGGTGGAAGCGAAGCCCTCATATTCTACGATGGCGGCAAGGTAGTAACAAGTGCCTCGACGAAATGCGTGATCATCGGTAGCGAGAAGCAGCAAGCCAGCGACGCAGGCACGAAGAAACATTATGTACTAATTGTCAAGGCGATCTCAGATGCCCATGGCACGACACCTTACGAACGTGTTGGTGTTGGATATCTGTTAGGAAAGTTTATTCTTTTGAATCGTCCCTCAATTCCAATAGTAATCGAGTAATAATATAGCAATGGTCAAGCAGATCACTTGTCGAGCACGTTACGTAGCTAGCCTCTTTTCCTTTAGTGTAAAGTTCAGTGTGAGTTCACTTAACTGACTTTCTTGAATACGAAGGTTGCCAAGTGAAGCCGTTTTTCTTAATTCTGCGGGCGGGGATTGCTTCCAATGTATACCTCTTTTATATGTGTTGCCCCCCGCTTTTGATTTTTTTTGCCTCGACTTCTCTGTAACATATTTAGGATGGCCGTATCACAAGTCGAGGTATTTTTGTCCTTAGTGATGTGGCTGATGTCGCAGGCCAGAAGATTCAATCCTTTGCTTTCTCGTGCTCTTAGGATCACTCGTTCTAGACATAGCAGAATCTGGGTATCTTTACCGATAGGAAACTGCAGCAGCCGAGGAAAATGTTGTATTGGCCAGCTGACTGAGTGGCTTGGTGGTTGAAGGCAGATACCGGAGTCAAATTGAAGAATCTCCTTGGGGAATCCCAATTATTATTGTATACAATTGAAGGAAAGGTAGAACCACGGACAGGGCGGCGGTGGCACCAACAATAAACGTCCATTTTTCCTGGAAGTCTTAATCTAGCAAAGAATATGCCTAATAACTAGGGTAGTGGACTCGAGACAAGCAAAACTTGGGTTATTTCAGTTGCTAGCAGAAATATAACATATCTAAGCTAAGCTATTAGAAGAGGTTACAAGTTTTCTGACTAAAGATGTAGAAAGTATCCCTTGTAACATATTAAAGATCCCTAGCTGGGGGAGGGACCTTTTCGGGCCTCCTCGTTAAAAGTTGATGATTTCTGATGAGGTAAGTCTTAGCAACGCTGCGTCACGTAGGAGGGGTGAGCAGACCTGAGCCGAGCCTAAGCAATGGCGGTGCTGCTCACGTGAGGCATAGGGTTGGGAAGAGGAAACACACCAGCCCTTTCATTTGTGTGGGACATCGTAGATGATCCAGCGGTCGACTCGCAGTGCTGCCCAATCACTACCTTCAGTCGTCTTGTCTTAATGCGGTTTACAGTCAATACCCACACCAAAGAAGTTTGGTTGAAACTTTGGATTAGCTCGCTGACCGCATGAAATGCAACGCCGCCTAGGTCACCAGCTATCATAGACTTGATAAATTATAGAATGCCCATCATATTCTATTTAGTTGCTGATCCAAATGACTTTTGTGTAACTAATATATACTTATATGTTCTTCCCAAAGGCATAGCATGAGCGATCAAGGATGTGGCAGAGCTACTTGCTTGACACATGTGAGTGCATTCCTGACTTGCATTGGCAGCTCGCACCTACAAGATCAAATAATCACTAGGTAACCAATCATTCCGACTTTCTTCGCGTTTGGAGTGCTGGCCCATCAGACTTAGGGGCTTGGTGTTATCTTCAATAGCAGGCGTCAACGATTCCGTAGTATCCGAATATAGCACCATAGCAACATTGGTTCAGCAGTTCTATATATTCTAGCATTAGAAGTGCTCTATAAGTTTAGCAACAAGTATACTGCACTGCTGGTATTGATATCGGGGGCTGATCGTAGGGCAGTTCATCTTCATTTCTTAGCGGGCATCAAAGCTAGACGAAAGCATACCTGTGATTAGGAGCGCATAATAGCAAAAGATATCCTCTGCTAAGCCACTCTGCCTCTTGATTTAATGATATCTAAAATATTGGCTCTATAGCACCTCTTTGCTAGTCTTCTCTTCTGGGCCCTATCTCGATTGATTAGAATTGTAATAGTCATGCATCGTTGAGCCATTCGTTCGTTTCTCCCAAACCATCGAGTACCAAGATCTCTGACTAGTTTACTACATTTCCCGTAGTGACGCCGAAGTATATCTCAACGCTCGCCGCCTATCTAGCTATTCTACATATCACTACTCGATGCGATCCTTTGGATTCCCTCTTCCCTTGAGCGCTGCCTCCCCTTCTGGGAACCCATGATGTCTTTCCACTTCGCTAGATGCAATAAGTGACCACGCCGCAAATAAACAAAGATCGTGTATAGGACCCCCGCGGTGACGACCGCGACGACGCTAAGGAGCACCGGCCACTTAAATTGTTCGGGGCGCGAGAAGATGATAGTGGAGACGAAAGAGCAAAGCTCGAACGCATTTTGCCAAGCAGCTTCGACAGTGGAGAAGGATCCCCGGTGAGTGGCTTCGACGTCCTATACGCAGTATAGATTGATAAGTCTGGGCGACCAGACCAAAGAAAACCGGGCTTGAGCAAGATGGGCAAATGGAAGAGAAAAGGCAATAAACAATCAGAAGGAGCATGAGGATGACTAACCTCCTGGATAATGATCTGTATACAGAGGTCGAATCCTCTTAAACCTAGGCGGCTTAGGATCGTGCCACCCACGAGCCCGGATGCAGAGATGGTAGGCCGATTAAGGAGTGCCCAAAAGACCGCTATTCCAGCCACCAAACAGACGATCTGCCAGTTAACTAGCCAGATACCGGCGCGTATAGGTCCAATTCTCCCCATTAACCAAGGTGCGACCCATGTGGATAAGACCTCAAAGGCTACAGACAGAGTCCTTGCTATACCAATCTGGGCAGCACTATAGCCAGCTGAGAGTAGATAGGTTACCATTTGCCCTGAAAATGATAGCACTGTTAAATATAATAGAGCGCCAGCGAATGAAGGTAGGAAAGCCGGGTGATGGAAGTAGAGACTAAAATCCTGGCTGCTCTTTTTTATGGCCATTTGGACATGCCGCCAGTTGTGTGCAAAGTGGCTTTCATTTTCGAATACTCTATCGAGCAGTTCCTCTCGGGGCTTCCTCTTAGGCCGTTGTAGTTCGGGAACCTCGTAATAGACCTGCGAGCGATGGCTTAGTATGGTTCCTAATCAAGAACATGACTGTCGTGAGACGTACCTTGGCTATCGCAAAGTATTCCACAGCCACCGACGCTACGTTCATTCCCAAATTGACCAATATTGCGACTTCCGTTGAGATGCCGTCGATGAGAGCTATGAACAAGGGACCAATAAGCTTGCAGATCAAGTCGATACGCCTCATTCGTGCGTTGATGACTAAATTGACAGTCAGCAAGACGGGCAGCAGACTATACTATATGTTGACTAGCCTCGTAGCGTTGCTTGATCATTCTCGGCGACGACAACAACCTGTCCAGCCGGATCAGCCTTGGTTCAGAGCCGATAGATTATGCCCGGCCTACCCAGTCCCTCTCGACGGACACCAGATTCATGATAGCGCAGAGTATTTCAACGCATGCCAAGAGCGCCAGGAGCACCAGCAGGCCCGTCTCCGCGCCGTGAGCGAGTGGCAGACCGATAGCGAGGATGTAGAAGATGACCAATGATCCTGCTACAACGAGTCGCTGCAGGACTATACCGGGCAAAATCATGGTCAATTAGAGGATTGTAGTATTATGATTGAACGGACGCCTTACCAATTGACAGCCTGACGACTCGAAGACGATTGCCTGTGTCGATATACTGCCCAACGGCCGACGAGAAAATTATGGCAGCCGTGCCGCGAGTCAGAGCATAAACCGACATGGGCAGCAGTGTCCCCGGGAAGATCGAGGCCAGGTAGAGCACCGCGCCGAATTCGAAGACTCGAGTGTTCCATGTTGATAAGAAATGAGACACGTAAAGTCGGTTGGCAACTCTTGCCGCCACTCTATGGCTCTGGGTTTCGCTGTGGGGGAAGGCGCTCGAATTGGCGTCTGCCACAGGATGGGCGATCAGGGGACACCGTTCATCGACCGCCGCTGAAGCGGGGCCATTTAATAACGATGCCATTGTTGAAGTGCTTCTCGCTCGTCTGGATAGAAAGATTTGGATGGCAGGAAAAGGGCAAAGTCGTGGATTGTTTTGAGCGACCAATGAATGACAATAACTGATTACCTAAACATAAAACCAAACAGATCGTGAGCTGTTTGTGTGTCTGCAGACTCTGTTCGAAGTAGAGTAGTGAGCCATCCGGGTTGCTTCACATCCGCGGCCTTTAGATGGCGTGATGCAACCTTCTAGCGCCGAGTTGGTGATCTTCGAGGCATAAGTACTAATCCGCGGCCACTTTTGCTTGAGTGACCGAACTGAGGTTCACATAGTCCGCTCAACCACACCGGGAATAGAAGCTAAAGGTTCTCAACCACATCGCGGGTTGATTCAATTCAACCCTACTGCGTATTTAATAGACCCTTCTCTCAATGGCTAAAATCTCTGCCGCTTGGACCCAGTTGTGTACCTCGGACAAGTTGCAACGCTCGTCACATATCCTTTCAGTCGTGGATGATGTTGCATACATATTTGGTGGAGAGCTTTTGCCTAGGCAGCCGCGAGATAACCATGTCTACCAAATGGACGTCAAATCCGGGAGTAAGCATGGCGTTATTTAGATATCTTTGGAGCGCATATAACTAATCATCTCGTTTGCAGGTGCCCATTCCGTAGCGGTCGTGACGACGCCCTCAGCATCCCCATCACCTCGCGTTGGCTCAGCATCTTCAACACTTAATGGTAAGATATATCTGTACTCGGGCCGTGGCGGAGAAGCCATGGCCCCGGTCGAGGAGAACGGGGCAGTATGGGTATTCGATCCATCAGCAGTGACCTGGACTCTGCTTCCGCCAGCCGATGCCTCAAAGCCATTCCCTCCTGCCCGAAGCTACCACTGCTCCGCCAGCAACGGTGACGACAAAATCTACATACACGCTGGATGCCCAGAATCAGGACGGCTGTCGGACCTCTGGTCTTTCCAGCCCTCCAGTCGTACATGGCTCCAACTTGCAGAAGCGCCTGCCCCACCGCGCGGCGGAACTTCCATTGTCTTTCAGCAGGGCTTGTTATATAGGATGCACGGGTTTGACGGCCAGACCGAGCAGGGCGGTAGCCTTGACGTTTATGATCCTATGACCAACACTTGGTCATCGCGACAGTATTTGGCGGACGGGATATCAGGTCCCACACCAAGGAGCGTGAGTGCTGTCCTACCCGTCGTCGTCGGTGGCAATCTTTCCCTGGTGACTCTGTTTGGCGAAAGAGATCCTAGTTCCCTCGGCCATCAAGGGGCAGGGAAAATGCTCGGGGATGTTTGGATCTACGATATTGCTTCTGCCACATGGTCCGAGGTTGCAACCACAAGGACTGATGCTTCTGATGAACCACCCACAAGAGGCTGGTTCGATGCAGATGTAGTTAGCCACTCAGAGATCTTGGTTCTCGGTGGCTTGGGAGAAACGAATGAACGGCTGAACGATGCTTGGCTGTTAAAATTCTGAACAGTCAAGGTACTCCTGGTTAGGGTTGCAGGAGAGAAGACTAGCTAGAGAATTCCACGCTCAAAACACAGGCAACTTGACTATGTCATCTGTTTCTGCCGATGCTAAACTAATTCGTAAGCTAGACCAAACGTACGAATTCCCATAACACTGCTCCGCACTTGGCTCTCAGAACCTGATCCCGCGCTCTTATTCTTTTTACTTTTCATAATCCTCTGGTTCAAGGCAATCATTTACTGCATTTCTGTGCGGCTTTATCTTGACGCTCCGCGGAGCTCTAGGAGAGCAGAGAATCCAAAAAACCAGAGAGATCAACAACCTACTTTTTAAAAAAACATCGTTTAGCAAGATTACCTGTAAATTTCCTTAGATCTCGTACAGTAGTGCGACGTAGTAATAAATAAGACAATCAAAGAACACGTTCTCTTCGCTCGCATGTACGATAGACAACCTCAACATACCCAAAGGCCCTCGAAAACGGAATTCTACCAGTGAGCTCTATAGGCAACCCTGCAAGTGCGTAGAAATAGTGTATGTGATAGAGGACCAAGACTCTAGTAGCGAATATATCAGTGGACTTATAGCGCAGTTCAAGTTGAACGGAGAGACGAAGGGGGGACGACGGCCAGGAAATATACTGAAGAAGTATTACTATTTAAAGATTTTTATAATATAAAAATTTAGAAGCTAGCTTGTTTCTTAACAATACAAAAATATGCTAAAGAGATTAGGTTGTTATAGTGAAGAGGGAGTGAGGAAGGTTGACGCCAAGCTTTTGTAGTGCGCGGTAGCGGAAATAGGGGGGAAATTCGAGCTCGGCTATAGTGCCTAATTAAAAAAGCTTTGTGCCCCCAAGCTAAGAGATCTGATACAAAAGGAACATCGTCTACTTCGTATAGAGGGAACGCCTCATTGCACTTCGTAGATACTCGAAACAACATAACACCTCCAATTTATGCGGCGACGAAAATACTATCGACGCCTTCTCTTTTGATTGGCTGCATATATCCTGCATTGCAAAGTTGCCTTGTTCACGGAAATGGCCCTCCACGTGGCTATTTGCAAGCAGAACAAAATATACTTGCCAGTATATGAGGGCAGATTCAGATAAAGACTAGCAAATTCAGGTAAAAAGCGATGGTCATCCACTGGTAATCCCTAATTCACGGCACCTCGGTCTCTTCATGTGAGACATTTGTTTAGCAGAAGTAATATTATCGGTCCGAGTGCGATACCGAGTGCGGATAGAAAAAGCAATTAGTCAAGAATGATCATTGGCATACCCTACAGGACCCGTGTTGTATTGTATCCCGCTGCACCACGGAGTGATACGCGGGATCACTGGGAAGCCTCTGTCATTGCCCTAATTTGACTTCGATGATTTAACTTGCATTGAGCGGCGTGTCCGTCACGAGCTGTGGTTGAAGTGTTGATGGGGGCGGGTTTCTCGAAATTGGACGATCGGTCAGACAGAGATACCAGAAGAGCAATTCATTTCTTGATGCCGAGACATGATCTCAGGGAATCTTTAAGTCGGCATCGGTTTACCCCCATCTCCAAGCATTGGCCTGCACTGCCACGGTATAATACCCCTGCGCCCAAATTAGAGCCGAGACAAAGAACGCCCCGGGCTAACAGCGACGATTTGGCGTCTCACGGAGGGTTTTAAGCTTAGTTAAAAGAGTGAGGCGTCTGCAGGCACTTTCCAGATACGTGAGCGCAGTGATTCCTATCGCAAGGCGTCACATCCATCCCGTATCAGTAGCGACGTTCTGGGGGTGGCGGGGGTACGTACGTATGCCATTCAGATCTTACGTCCTCCACTCGATCCAAGATGGATCAAAGCCCGTAAGGATTCAAGAGGGACGATCCAGAATTCAAACGGCGGCAATAGAATGTTTCATATGGGACAACCGATATCGAATATCAGGAAACAGGATCCCTGATAGACTGTTGCTGGTGCACACACTATTCATAGTCTGTCGTCCTATAGACCTCGTATCCCACTGGCTTCGGAGTATCAACTTTATAGAATCTCTTGAACTAAATCCTAGAATAGTGTAACACACTAAAGCCAGCTGTATATCAAAAGTCAGAAGTGCTTTTAGTCTCCTAATCATGATTCGCCTACCGGAAATCCTGCATAAACTGCATAGCGCTAAAGAAACCAAAATCCTGCATCAAGTAGCTGCATCCTGTAACCAGACATTCTGCAAATGGAATGTAGGATTGGGCTTACGACATTTCGCCCCACATCTGTACCCAGCGTCAGGATCAGCATAGGATTAGAACAGCAAGCCGACCCGCGAGACACTTGTCTATGCAGCTTAAGCATACATAACTATCCGCTTCTAACCCAGGCAAACAAACAAAGATCAAGATCTTATGACAACTGCTGTGATGCTTGTGCTTGATTTGAGCAGTACACACATGCCTTGGCCAGTTGTTGGGAAAGTGACAGCAGTAATGGACCCAGTGCAAAAACGAAGAATGCAAAACCGGTTGGCCCAAAGAAATCATCGTACGCGCATTCAACCAGGCGTTAATGCATCCTTGGAGATGCTTGTTCCGTGCTAATCCCGAGGTACTGATGTAGGGCTCAAAAAAAGAGGAGGCCAAATCAATAAGAACAATAAGAGCGAAGAGACAGGGGGAAAGCACCAAGACCATGAGAAGGCTAGTTCCATAAAGCGTACAGCACAGGAACAAGGAGATTTTGGCGGAACAAGCGGAGAAATACCCACTGGTCGACGAGAATCACTCCCCGGCTTCCAGAATAGGGCGAAGTACAACAACACGTATCACCTCTATGGCGATGCTTTCCTCATGCAAGAGCAATCAAGTACGGTATTTAGCACTGATTGCGAAATGAATCTCGATTCCGTGCTCGACAAGGAGCTAAGCAGCTATCGCTACAACGTTCTTAGTGGGGAAAATTTCCTAAATGGGCTGCGTGGAGATGAGACGAGTGCCCACCAAGATCCGATTCTGAGGTTTGATGCCGACGCCATGGGTAAGTATTCCTTGTCCTTTTCCGACCAGCTTTTGACCTCTGAGGTGCAGCATTGTCAAGTCAATGGAGGTTTCATACTCTGCCCGACCATCATCAGATAAAGTCAATCCCGCAAACCAGCCAAATATCCTGTGCCTCACTGCCGCCCTCCCACAGTGTGTCAAGATTTCCCTACGACATGACAATACCGCTAGAATTGGAGTGGCTTTCACAACCGGACTCTACCATTGACAATCCAATGAATAGCACCGAGCATCCAGTGCCTAATTCAAGGGGTAGTGCATCCGGGAGTCCAACAATTCAGGCAAGTTAATTCTCTCCCAGGGTTACAACAGCTTCTCCATTCCGAGCTAATACAGGGTAGCACAATCAAAAGGAAAATAAACACAGAGCTCACTACCACGATAGAACTTCATCCATGAAGTCTTGCTGCTGCGGTTCCTCCGCTGCATTAGAAAACCCCCCTCTCCAAGACTTAGTTGATGTAAGTAGTCGCTCATCGCAGTACCAATACATACTCTCCTGTGTTCAACGAGCTGGGTTCGAAAACTTCGATTCCATGGTCTCCGACTACTACACTTGTCAATTTGAGAAGAACTCAGTGGCAGACCGGGCCCAGAAGACGAGCCGAGGGAAGCATCTCTGCAGTGTTTTGTCAAACCTGCATGAGCACTCAAGGGAGTGGACAACGTCGGAATCGCGTGGATTCCGAGACCAAATTATCAAAGCTGCGGAGGGGATATATGATGAGGAGTTTACCCGCTTTGCCCAACGACGAGAAAAGAAGACCCCCAGGAAGCAATCAGATCCGGCTTTTTCAAGAGATCAGAAGTCGCTAGAAAGTAGTGGATCGAGCGCCCACGAGGATGGGGATGAGGATCACTCTCGCCTATTAAGCGGTGGAATACCAAATTCAGGGACTTTGGGCGAGCTGCATCGGTTGTATCCAAATAAGGTCTGTGATCTGAGGCGCCTCCAAAAACACTACCAGATCTGGCTGACGCATGCATCACCAGCTTCCAAACGTCTGGGCATTGCTAACGGAACTGGCAGGCGCTTCAGGGGCACAAGCTGAGGCGGCCACGCTGATGGCAACATCCTTATTGCACCATACGAGGATGGACCCAAAAGTAGATATAAGATCGTTGATGCTTCGGCTGCTGGATTCACTAGATGAATCGCCTGATATGTGAATTTAGACATTGTTTGTTTGCTCTCCCGTCGAGTCAACTCCGTTTAGATTTTAGAAACGTCAGCGAGTGATCGAATAAACGCAGAAAGAAGTATGACATACTTGCCATCCCTCTGCCTTCAAGATCCCCGGCGCATTCAACCATGCCTTGATTCTATGTGGTTTTAGCAATTCACAGATTTAACGGACTGAAGAAACGAATCATAACTGTTGCTGTAAAATACTCATTATTAGGTTCTCACGCTAGAAGCTCATTGTGTATCATTTTAAAGAAATATACTTCCAAGTCCCGATGCAATATTATACATGAGCGAAAGGATACACCAAATAACAGAGGATGAGAATGGTACCAAAAAAAGTACACCGGAAAAACGTTTAGCACTAA
Organism: Venustampulla echinocandica; assembly: GCF_003357145.1. Lineage (NCBI taxonomy): Eukaryota > Fungi > Ascomycota > Leotiomycetes > Helotiales > Pleuroascaceae > Venustampulla > Venustampulla echinocandica. The sequence goes on from NW_022474209.1 coordinate 721,737, forward strand.
GAAATCAAGAACACAACATCTCCTTTCAAGCCTTGCCTACTAGCATATAATCCCTAAGCCTTAGCTCCTAACTTAGTATTAGCTTGATACCTATTAAAGATAAATTCAGTTATATTATACTACATACCTCATATGAAAATGTCTGAAATTTTGGCATCGAACTAATGCTTTGAAATTCATCAAAACTTGGTGGCCCACTGAAGAATCCCTCTGTTTGATACAAATTGGTTTTATATGGTGTCCAATACGTAGGTGGCGTTGCCTCAATGACCATTCTTGCCATTTTCGCTTGGGTGCTACTTTGGGGGAGGCTTGCTTGGGAGCATTAGCAAAGTTGACCAAAGGCATAGAGGTAGACTAGGGACGCTACCTGGGAAATAAACCACCACTAGTTGACACATCAGACTTTCTTCCAAATATGGAACTACTTGCCGTTGCCGTGCTTGACTCAGAAGATGTGCTAGATACGAACGAAGGCTTTGCTCCAAATCCGTTGATCCTGCGCTCAAATCCGGGGCTAGGACTCCCAATACCGGGGCTAGGACTCCCAATACCGGGGCTAGGACTCCCAAACGGCATCTTAGATTTTGCTCCATCTTCGCCGCTCTTTGTGGTGTTCAGATTGTGTGAGCCAAAAAGAGAGAATGGGCTGGCAGGTTTTGGGTCCTTGGCAGTTTGAGACTCGTTTTTCAAGTTAAACATACTAGGGCTCGACGTATTGTATTCGGGTAGAGTTTCGAAAGGGTTACTCCAAGTAGGGGGAACGTAATGGTTAAAAGGAGAGGAGGTAGCTGGCGACTTTGCACGTTCACTTATCGGCCTCTTCCCGGATTCTTTGCTTCGAACTGGGGACTCCACTTTAGTTCTATCGTTAGATAAGGAAACAAGAGCTAGAACATCAGCTTTGTCTTCAATATAGGTCATATTTGGGTAAAGCTCACAAGACTGGGGCCTCTTGGCATATTGTTTGCATATGCGGGCGCCATTCTCAAGAATTTCTAACCGGCGTACAATTGCAGCCCTCTCTAGAGACTTCTCCTTTGATTCCCCGGCAATTTTCTTAATTATATCAGCATCCATGGAAAATACAGCTGTGGGACAGAAGATCTTCGGCACTTCTCGGATGATAGGTGCTTGGATGGCAAGAGTTGGGACATTATCTGTAAAGAGGTTCATCGCCACCTAGACTGTATTAGCTTGCTCATAGAAGTTTGTAATTAACAAAAGGATCAAGTCCTCACTTCGTAAAATGCATTCATGTTGTTGAAAGCTTCTTCTGCAGCAATCATATCCATATCCGGGGCATCGTTTGGGCTCATGTTTGACAGAAGGCGGCTGATCTCATCGATGGTCATCTTTTGACCGGGTTGTGTAAATTCTTTCTTCAATGTTTCTTCAAGTCCCTTTTTGCTGTCGGCATCCTTTGGCTTGGTATTGTTTATGAAATGATAGTTCGTCGTCAAAGGGTGATCTTTGTGAACTTCCAAAAGTTCATTTAACTTGTCATAAGCCGAGTTCAACTTTTCGTCCATGATTGGGTATAACCAGAAACGCAAGACTTTCTCACAAGCATCCTCATCCGCCAGATATTTTATTGCTAGCTCGAGGAATCTGTTTGCGGCTTCCCAGACGTTTTTGATGTGGAGCCTAGCAAGGTCCTCCCACGGTCGGCTATACTCGCGGAAAAGCTCGCCAACAAGAAGTGGATTTGGGAGACCAGGTAGCTACATTGCCAATGTTAGTTCTTTTGCTCAAACATGCACCAATTCGAGGTAAAATATTCGTACCTCGCGCCCGCGACTACGTTTCAAGAGCTTGCTAGCTTCCTTGATGGCTTTCTCGCGCGTCCGACACTTTGGATCATATGTCTCCTCATCCACAATAACCCAGGAAGCGCCCGATTTTCGCATCTTCTCAGCAAATCTGAAATGCAAATTCATGATGTTTGCACATAACCGCCTCTCAGGGTTCGGGTCGTCTTGAAAGAACTCATGGTCATAGTCGCCCCTCACAGCATCTCGGCAGATACTCTGAAAGGACTGACTGATTGAAATAAGGAAGGATCGCTGCTCCTCAAGTTCCGCTCGACTAGGTCCGAGCCTGTCTTGAATAATTCTTGCAGCTGTAACCTGACTTTGAATATCTTCAACGAGCCTTGGGAGCTCTGTTTGTATTTGGTTAAACAAAACTTTGCTGAGGCGGGTTCGTAAGAATGTAATCCCAACTGTATTTGTGGGTAGACGACTGAAGTGACTTTCCTTAAAGAAAAGATCTTCAAGCTCGTCGCGGGAATGATCCTCATCATTCTTAATGGCCGAGTCGAGATTTTTGACCACATGCCACCCCAATGAAAACTTAACGTCCTCGTTCCTTGCCAAGGCGATGAATGACTCCTCATTCTTAGACCCCTTCACTAAAGTATCGGGTTTAGTGATAATTCCAAGTGTCCGTAAGCCTCGTGGATCAACCTGTCGAGCTCGCTGTAGAATGATCTGGTTGCTAATATCGTTCTTCGAGGATACGACGGCGAGAATGATGCTTCGTGGGTTCTTCAAGTATTGTAGCACTAGATTGTGGACTAGCTGCACATCGCCGGCAGTTTGTGACTTGGTTTCTGAATGGATAAGACCGGGAAGATCAACAAGGGTAAGTTGAGGTTGGGATGGACCACAGAATTCGATTTTTAGGATATCGTTGGAAAAGGATTTTCCAGAACTGGACAGCCCCATGGCATCCCCAGCAGCCTTGAATAACCCTTTGAAGTCATCTTGCGTTGTCAACTCGTGTCCAAATTTCAACAATTGATCCAGTTCGGGCGGTGCTCTGTCTTTCCCTGGCACAATAGACACGGAGATCTCATTTTTCGCTGCTCTGCGAAGAATAACTTCCGTTGCAAATCGAGTACATAAGTTTTCTTGCCTCGGGAATGGGATTCCCGATATTGCTTCTAACACAGAGCTCTTGCCGCTAGACTGGTCTCCACAGACAATCAACTGAGGTAAGGCGACGATTTCGCTCAAGCCTTGAGCGCGGAGAGAATCAACGACATCGAGGAGTTCCATTTGCTCAGCAGATTGCAACCTCTGCAGGGAAGGTAATTTGAGACCATTTGAGTTCGCCATATCGAACTTGTGGTCCCACGCTAGGAAGGCTTTTGCTCCGTGAGTGGAAAATTTGGATAGAAGTGCTTCCGAAAGAATTGTTGGAAAGTACACCCACGAGTTTTGTGGTGCAACCAGTGGTCAAGTTAAAGGTTTCGTTTCCAGGTGTGGTGGTGATCAGTACTAGGCAGTCAGCCGTCCTGTTTCACAATTCCAACATGTTCCAACAATCACACCTAAAGTGCAGGCCGCAGATGCAAAGCCCCCGTTTCTGCAACACGCAGTATGTAGGTCATGGCGGGTAATGTGCAAACCCGCCCAACCTGCATGCGCATAGCCTCATCGCCATGTAGGCAAACGCTACATGGCCAACGCCACAGCGGTATCTTGAGAGCCATGGACTGATCGGAGAGATGGTCTTAGAAATCGGGCGATCTATGTAGAGCAAGCTAAAGTGGCTGCTTGCCTACACCATATCATTCCTGGAGGTTTGATGGCCACATAGAGCCGGGTTATCCATCATCCCTATTCGTATAGTTACCAGCTTGGCCGTTGTCCGATTGTCTGGTAGTGCTTGTGATGCGCCGGGGAGGCCTCAAAGAGGACCAACAAAGAACCCTGCGTATCAGCTGGTTTCCTTGTAGAGAAAGGTGTCTATAAATGGCTGTTGGCAGGTTACAGGGTTTCGGAGAATAAATAGGTAGGTAGAGTAGCTGGGTATAAATACTGTGGCGGCTGATGGGTTTGAAGCACGTGGAGCCGAGTCCTGGAGACTCGAGAATTGCGGCGCGTCCCCCACAGCGATAATTACCAACCCGACCATAACGCATTGTTGACCACCTCCTTTGGCATGCTACTGTAGCAGTATTTCTACTGTCCACATTCACTTATTACGATTCCTTTTACACGCTTTGGAGCCATGCTAAGATCTCTTGTTTCTTGAGAAATTTGAGAAATTCTGTTCTCATTTCTCCCTGTCCAAACACGGTGCAAAAGCATCCGCATTGTTCAGGTAAAGTAAGGAGAGACGCAAAGGTTCTTGTTTCTATGCAATTGAATTAGAACTAATCTCGACTCTTCATATTTCCTAAAAAATCTTCTAAGATGGGTGTGGATGTTGGTAGCAAAGGGCTGGAGGCAAGCATTTGGGCGTCCTCCAGCAACGGACCCTCACGATACACGCCTCGAACTGGAGACTGGACCTGCCTTTCATGTCGCTTTTCGAACTTTGCCAGTCGTCAGGCTTGCTTTCAATGCTCGCTTCCAAAGGAGGAGGCTCTTCGGAGTGCATCGCGAGGAAGTCCTGGTCATCGAAATGGGTTCAAGCCGCACAACCCCACCCCAATATTGGGTATACCCAATACCTCCTCTCCGAGCGGGAACAGAATACAAACATCGCACAATACGCATTCGAATATGCCAGTCAGATGGAGCGAGAGCCGCAGGGGGCCTGCTCATCCTTCGATTAGCCCACTTGACAGATTTGACTGCGAGAAATACGGGCTTGCTACCAGTCGATGGGCTCCTCGTCATACCAATGGATGGCAGGAAAGGGCAGATCGCCCAGAGGTTTTGACTAGGGTAGGTTTGCCTTCTATGCTTCTTCGTAACTCATCACTAACCAGACTATACGAACAGATAGTTTCAGTATCCAAGCCCGAACTTAACACGAAGGACGATGATCCTCGCCGCTCCTCGAAGTCGCCAGACCTTGGTTTACCTTACAAGGTACAACACTTCATACTTAACATGATCCAACGAATAATAGAGGAGGGATGCTATGATTTTGCATCGAGGTGGATACAGAACATCCTGTGTGAGAAGAACTACACATGTTCGCAGGAAGTCGAGCTCCCCGAGTGGAGGAGACTCCTACCAAAATATATCCCAGGCAAAGCCATTAACCCGACATCTACTTCTAATCTGGAGGGCGTATTAGCAAATACTGGACGGATCCGAAACGCGGCCGTCCATCGGCATCTATGTGACAATGCGGACTTACGAAAAATGGCGGGGCACGCTCAAGACCTTATGTTCATGTTCTCGGATGTAACCAGGCAGGAAAATTTTCATCAGCTAAGGATAGAGCTGGATGAATGGGATAAGCTGAATAGTGATGACCCGCAAGCAGCAAGAAATAGACTGGAATCCGCGCTACAGGTAATTAATGAACTACCGATGAATGATATGGATTGGACTCCAAATGCGGAGTCCCTCATGGAAATAGGACCTGAGATCATATCAGAACCTTCAATGGGCGTTAGTCAGAGAAGCTCCATACCACACCACTTTGGAGACGAAATGCAATTGGATTAATTGATTACCAATTTACCAGTATATTCGTCCCTCCTTTCCATTTCTTTCTTTCTATGTTTTGCACCAAAAAGCATTTTTTCCCCCCTATATCCAAAACGTCGTGAAGATCACTGTCCACACATCAGATATCCATTCATAATTTCATAGATTTCTCCCGGAATTATTGCCTGTTTATTAGTACCTCCAAAATACAGCCACATCACTAAGTTGTATTCACAGCCATTTTCAGCGCAATCATTCATAGTTGAATCACACTTGTAGACAGAAACACAATTTGGACTAGTCTATTAGGTACATCACGCAAGGCTTTGATAGTAGTCATGAGCGACAGCCAATCTCCTAGCCTTGATTATTATAAAGACAGGCGTTTATGATACGGGCAGCGATATGATCATTGATTAATTAAATCTGGTAGGAATTGACCCGCTCTCGCAGCATCTGTTTTGGACTTGGAATCATTTACGTTCTCTTGCATTGGTTCTGCTGGAGGACCATCATAACATGTTGGCATCATCTACTTGCCGGTTGTAGACACCACAATCACAAATTGGTATAGGGGTGTTTAAAACCAGTAGTACTTGAAGCTGTAACTGTGTAGCAGTTCCAGAAGTCGGCTCAGACCCAACCCCCTACGGCTCTGGAAGTTGAACTGGTTGTCACTTGACGAATTAATGAATTGGCAACACACTCTAGCCATCGTACTGAAAGTTTAGTTGCTGGTAGTCAGGACTTTAGCGATTGAACAACCAACAATAGTCCTGCGAGTAGGATTAATCGCCGAATTAGGAGCTGCTCATTGTACTCACTCGTCGTCTCCAGAGTTCGAGGACGCTTGACGAACGGAGCAAAATACAACACAACACAACACAAGTACTGAGTGCAAGTAAAGGACCACCAACGTGCTTCAAATATTGAAAATACCAGCAAACGATACAAAGAAGGTAACAAGGAGTACTCGGAATCGTATTCCGAAAGACAAGAAAGCTAAAATGTGCCCTGCAACGAGAGCAAAGAATCCACACCGCGGGATCCGGTAGCAGTTATAGCAAAATGACTCAGCCTTCGGACGGTTCTATAGTAGACCTGTTCGCCGCAGCATTATACTCACTAAGGTTGACGTCTGTTTTATCGTCGCTCTGTTGCGCTAATGCGGCTCAAGACGAAGGATCAACTAAAACAACACAAGAAATGCTACTCATGGGCCAACTACCCCGGATGATTGGTGGCGCTACTCAACAACATCTATGTTCAACCTAGGCTCCTCTTGCGCCGCATCCTTAGCTTGATTATGTATATATTCTGGGCACTACCTCCACGACTTTAAACAGCAAAACGATTAGCACAGCGTTGGATAATTAACAATTAATATGAAAAGGGTATCGTGAAGCCCTGCGAGCCACGCCCGCTAATCTGCTTTGCATCGAACTAAGCTTTTTTAATAGAATGCGTTGCAAGGGCCACGATCCATGATCTATAATGGATTATTGTGCTCTTTGCTTGCGGCGTAGGTAGGGAAGGAGGGATGAAGCCAAATACTTGGTCGTGGACTTTAAATGATCTACCGCAGCTGGAAAACCGGGACGTAGCAGCCTGGCAGGTTCCTTCTTATTTTAATGATATGTAGCACAGAAACTGGCCCTGAAGAGGGCTAATTACCACCATGACTGGCTTTACTTTTCAGTTGCTTGCTCTCCTCTGCACGGTTCTTGGACTTGTTTCCGCTGAAAGTTCTGGGAACATAAAGTTACACAAATCCTGTGCTCAGTTTGGGGGGATAATTGACGACATATTCAACGATATTGTCAATCAAACAACTGTGGTACATCAGAAAATGAGGAGGGTTCAAGCCAATGACCCTGCCACTTCTCTGCCCGAAAGAACAGTGGTTTTAAACACGTTCGATTCGTTCTTCGGCCTAGGCAAGGGCGGAGATGTTTGCGCGAAAAATGTCATAGGTACGTCGGATGTGTAGCTGCTTCTCGAGTTCAGTTGATGCTGAATCATAAAAAAGATACCCTGGATGTAGTAATGAACCTCCGCGCCAACGAACCCCGGTTTACCATATACTGCAGTGAGGATGGTCTTTATCATAAAACAGAGACAAACAACAAGGGTGGCCCAATCGTGGAGTCACCCGGGTTCCAATGGATTTTTCGTAAGATCCAACTCGTTGATAATGCACTTCTGAGTAGTAGTGCTGATATTGTAAAATAGAAGATCCAGATGCCCCAGATATCCGCCCCCAACGGATGGCATTGGGTTTTATGCGATGTGTCGACACAGCCGCAAACGGGTTGATACAGGTGGCGTATGTCTCTGATAGAGAAAGAATTATTCTCTGTCCAAGCTTCGCATCACTCCCGGATCGATCTGCAAATCCCCACATTCCACTTCCGGACGGAACACAACTTGACGATCAAAGAAGCAAGACAACAACTATGTTCCACGAACTCCTACATATCATGGCCCCAGACAGTAAGTAGCCTAGCTACGGGTCCATAATTACCAACTTAGGCAACTGTTGACATCACGTTACAGTGGTTGGAGATCAATCCGGCGGTGTAGCCAAAGGCGGGGAGAGATATAACTTTGCCGGAATCCACTCCCTGGCAGGACCACCGGACAGTGTTAGAAACCCGCATTCCATTGCAATGTATTGCCTGGCACTTTGGCTCGGAGGAAACGACTGGAGTACCGGAGTTGCGAGACCATACCCTCTATAAAAGTATAGTGGAATAGGCTGTTTTGATCCCTAGTTTCTCAAACAGTCTTGCATACACAAAACTACTCAGTAGATCAGGAGTTGTTTCTCGAATCAGCATATGATCCGAATGCCAGCTTCAGACCGAGAAGTCTCGTCGCGGATCATAGACCAGCGGGCACAAATTTTGTCACAGCCCTACCTATCGACGGCTGAAGCAAGCAAAATCCAGAAGGTCCACACCAACTCCAGCGGTAGCGAATTCATTACGACTTCAAGTCCGCCCACTTTGACCAAGGGAGTGTCTCTGTGTCGTAGTAGTAGGCTCTTGGGCTTTCGCCCAACTCTTAAGCGGAGACTACCACAGAGCGCGAATGGTGTTGCTCAACTTTGCTCCTGGGGGATTTTGACCAGCCAGTAGCGAAAATACTGGAAATCCCGCCCTTGCTACGGATTGTAGTTTCGCAAAACTCCTCTAGCAGCACTACCCAGCATTTTCCTGGGCCACCACTACACTGGCTATAGTGATGGTTTTGGCTTTATCGAAGGTCCAACGGGGAGTGGCAGGTGGGAAACGGTTTCAAAAGTCTTGCCAGAGAATTGAGAGAGGGGTACTCTAACGAGGGTGGGTTGGGTTTGGTGGAACGGCGCAGCGAACCCAAGTCCTCGCCTTGACTCTTTAAAGGCTTGAAATGTCAACAAATGGCGAAAGTTACGAGATATACCTGAATATCCTTAGTGTATAAAAATCAAAGACTGAGGCTAGTAAGCCGTGTAGCTTCATGGGTGAGATAATCAGCTCACCTACCAGTGCGTTGAATGTATGTCCACGTTCGTTTCACGTCATCCCACCGCTTCCATCGATACCAGCGTCTTGAGGCGGTTCAAAGGTCCCGAGCTAGGTGCGCTGGCGATGTTTTTGTTTTCGTATTCCACTGTGTAGTCAACCTCCAGGAATGGGGGCATGATAGCTGTAGGCCATCAGGGGATTATAGAACAAGGAAACCATAAGGTACCTAGGCAATAAATCTCATTTCACATGATATGGTGGGGATTTCAACGACCATCAACAAAGGTTAAGCTAAAGGTTTGTTTAAACAGTGAAACGGTTATTAGATATAGATCCCTCCTGGGAGCTGTCAGCACTAGTGGTGGGGCATGGCTCTTGCTGGGTTACTTAAGGTACGTAGTACCTTAGCATTAGCATTACCTAATGCTCGTACCTACACCACCAGTGCTATCCTCGCCAGACAACCATGGAATTGTGTCAATATTTACAATTACAGCGCGTCTCCCTCTATCTCTAGTACTCTTCCAATTAATACCCCAACTCCCCTCAACAATGAACAACACCACACACCTAACATCGCTGTCCCTCCCGCCCTCCTCCCAAACAGCCAACCATACACAGTCCCAGTCGCAATCCCTCTCGACTCTTGCTTCGTCCGTATCCTCCCTCCGCTCCTCACTCACCCTCCTCGACTCCTCCATCTCCATCCTCGACTCCGGAATATCTGATTTCCCCCGTCTGAAAACAGTGCTGAGCTCTACAAGGGTACGCTTCTGCATCCCCTTCCCTCCTATAACACCACAACCGCTCCCAAACAACCTAACTAACGAGAACTACATGAGAAATAGCATTTCGAACTCACCCCGCAGACAACCCTCCAATCCGCACAACAGTCCCTAGCCGCCGAACTCTCCCCCGCAATAACCACCCTACTCCAGCGGTGCGAATCGCACGTGGCGAAATTAGAGCGGCGAGAGGGATCATTAATTGCACGAGCGGAGCTACTGGAGGGGAGATTGACGGATCCTGGAGAGGGCTTGAGGAAGAAGAGGAGTTTGGAGAGAATCCTTGCGGGGAAGGCGAGTGGTAGTACTGCGGGGAAGGGGATGGAGGAGAAGGTTTTGAGATTGAAGGCTTTGAGACAGAAGAAGGAGAGGTTGGGCTATGCGGTTGAGAGATTGGGATTGCAGAGTCAGCAAAGGCAGAGGCAGCTGAGGATGAGTGTTGCGGCTGGAGCTCAGCTTGGCGGAGGTGAGTGAGCGAACAGTTAATGGGAATCGGGGACAGACGTGTTTGAGCACGACGAATCGGGCCACGGGTATGGCGTTCTGGGAGTTAAAACAAGGGTAAGGTTGATAGAAAACATTGGGCATTAAGGAGCCATGATGATATTGGTCTATTAACTGGTCTATGGTCTATGGTCTATATACCCCCTGCTATACATCAAATGCATCGAAAACACAAACAGCCGAAACCGATCATTTGTCGGTACGAAACAGGCATACATCAAATATCATCCATACACATCATACATTACGCATCAACCTTTCCCTCCTCCCCACCTTCGCTCTCACCTACAACCAATTCTTCCACGCCCATACCAACAAACTCCTCAAAACCTACTCCTCTAAACCCCTCCTCAACAACCCACTTCCTGCCCGCATCCCCTTTCACCAACGCCTCGCATGCCTTCCCTACAACGAGCAGACCAGGCGGTCTGCTCCCTTCACTCTCTACAGCACGAGCCACAAATTCAAGTGTTGTCCGAATCACACGCTGGTCAGGACAACTAGCTCTCTCGATCACAGCACATGGCGTGGAAAGGGGCCAGAGTTTGCGGGTTTTATCAATAACCTCCTTTTCAGGCTCGGCCTCATCAGCAGGAAGAATAACCTTTGCATCGGGGGAATCCCAGGTAGTAAGGTCTGCAACGAGGGCAGCTATCCGATGAAGCGCCATAAGGAAGACGACTGTTCTAGTAGCAACGGATTCCGGCGGTGCAGCAGGCTTCCCCTTCCTGCCGGTGCCGGTGCATATCAGGACTTGATCACTGATGCCCCTCTGTGTTGCAGGGATTGTGGCAAACATCGGTGCACTGAGAGCAGAGGTGATACCTGGCAGAACGCATATATCCTTCTCATATCCCTCCTTGCGGAAGAACTCGTATTCTTCTCCTCCTCGACCGTATAGATACGGATCCCCTTGCTTGAGCCGGAGTACTGTTTTCCCTGCCTTAACACCAGCGAGTGCCATGGAGAGTAATTCTTCTTGCGCCTGATCTGCGTTGCCGGGGAATTTTCGCGCTATATGCACTGGTGTGCGACGTGGGATGAGGTCCAAGACACCGGATGGTACGAGCTTGTCGGCCAGGATGAGGTCTGCAGATAGCATGGCTTTGTGTGTCGCGCGGGTAAGAAGATCGGGATGCCCTGGGCCGCTTCCTGCTAGGATTATGCGACCTTTCTTGGCGTTGGGTGAGGAGGGGTTGGGTATGTGGTTGAGGGGGGATGATGTTGAAGCGGAAGCTGGATTTGCAGTGTAGGATCTCATCACTGCTTCTACATCTGCGTCGGTGATATTTGCCAGTCGTCGAAGCGGCCAGTATTCACAAATCTGCGAGAGCCATCTCATTCGTCTGTTCTTCGCCGCATCCAGATCGGCTTCTGTGACGAGTTTATTAAATGTTGATGATTGGTCGACGGATTCTTCTTCGTCGAGGTCGCCGGCGCCAGAGAAAGCAAGGTGGGAGTGGTGATCTTCTTCTTGGATGCCCCGCCGGATCGTGCCCAGACGGGAACATGCTGCGCCGAGTTGAGGAGGGAGAGTAGAGACAATTTCGCGTCGTATGCGTGATGAAAGTTTGCAACCGCGGCCATTGGTGGTTACCCCAATTTGTAGGGGCCCGTCGGTGTGGGTTGAGAGGAGGCTGAATGTGCAGAGGGAGGGCGCGTCTGCGACGTTGACGGGAATCCGATTGCGCCTGCATAGCTGGGAGATGTGGGTGCCTTTTAAATGTATTAGGATCAGTCATGCTATGCTAATGAATACATCGCAAGTAAAATATGTTTGGGAATGGGGTGTAAGAGGCATTCATACTTAACGGATCTCGAGGACCAGAGGTTACAAACACAGCATCCACGACACAATTGATCTCGTCCCTCCCAAGTCTCAGCACATCCTCGTCTTCAAATGCCTTCCTTAGCCATTTAACCTCCCCGTTTTCTATCCTTCGCTGCAGGGCATAGTGAAGATCTGCTGTTTCCGGCGCAATGAGCAAAGGTTTGGCGCCAACCTGGAGCGATTTGGTGCATCGTGCTGCGGCCAGTGGGTTCGAGCCGACAATGAGGTGGACGTGTGAGCTCGCATCAACCGCCGTTAAGAGGGAGACGGATATGGATGCTGATGTCATTATGAACGGAGCCTCTCTGCTTGGTTCAGTCTAAAGAATAGAAGGTCATAAAGGTTCTCGCTCGTGAATTTATCGTTCCGAAGGCCCAGGAACTAATAATCATAACGGACCGAGGATGGAACCAGCGTGGGGTAAGGGATTACTGACATGGAAGGAGTTATAATGGGGGGAAAAGAAAAGGAGGAATAAGATATCTCAATGCCTGGCTGGAAGCGTGTTACTAATAGTGGGGGTTATCTGGGAGGTCTTATCCTTCTCCACTCCCACGCAGAGCTTGTTGGTTTCCCAGGAGATGTAAATATGTATCCATAAGCTATATATGGATTGTCGTGCTTTCATATGCTGATTGTTGATATCGATGGCGATAAAGCTTCCGAGCAATAATTTTCGTAGGGATGAAGACGTCTTATCGAACCAATGAGCGTCCAAGGATTTACCACCCGGTTGACCCCGCGGAAATGTGGGCTTGTAGCGCTAATTGACTTCCGACAACAGCAATCACTTCCTGAGAAACACCATAATCATTATCTAAATGATCAGAGAAACTCAAAATGATTCCTTTATTGGCGCTCACGAAACCCTTTGATTCACTTGACCAATGCCGGGATATATTCTAAGCCGCATTGCGTTACTCCAACCGCATCGAGCTATGTGACCCTATCATCTATGTCCAACTTTCCCAATCAAAGGATGAAGAATGCATTGTACGTAAAGATACTAAAGGTTGCTCCTTTATCCTTCCGAGAGAATAGAATTCCCGCTCGAAACCTTCTCCTATAGGTTGTATACACCTAGTAACTAACAAGTTGTACGTAATTGGAGAACTAAAGGACCAGTGGTATTGGTTAATATTTTTATCGCCCTGAAGCGAGAGTCTAGAAATAACTACGTATAGTACTCGATCTATTATTTCTATATCTCGATAGCTCGAATAATCTATCTGTTAACAGCTACTTATAGTACTTTCTTTATCGCTCTAAGAGCAGGTCTATTAATCTCCAAGACCCTCTCTCACCCCATCCCGTAGATATCGATGAGAGATAACTCCGAACAGACTTCTCCCATCGAATATAACATGCAAGAGCTATCCTATCTAGCAAGAAAAGCACACTTGTCACCGATATACAAATTATCCGCTCTCTGTAATAGAGTAGCTCTTTGCCTAGGGGCTCCAGCTTTGGACGAACAGAGAAGTCAACATTGCGCATGGTAAAAATAGGTGGACTAATAGCTAGCCTTCCTATCTATTGCGCAGTTTCATCAAGCAACAGGTCACAATATGGAACCTATTTTGGAATCGATGAGGGAACCAGTGGAATTGACAGCGGAGGAGGAAGTTATTCCATGCTCAAAATTGACGGCAGCGGAGGGAGCTATTTTAGAATGGGTAATCGCACTAGTATCAAACTCAGAATTAGCAGAGGAAGAAACTATAAAACCTATTTTGGGACCGATAAGGGAACTGGTGTTAGACTCAAAATTGACATCAAAGGATAAATTCATGTTATTAATGAAAAATCCAAGTTCTTGTGGTCCCCAAGGTGCATAAAGAGCCTGCTTCTTGAAATTTGTAAGAAGCCGAGGCAGGGAGAGACACCGGATATGGAATGGTCTATATGCGGGAGTGTGGGTTGGGAGAAGATGAAGCCTTTTGAGGATTATGATCCTATTGCTCGCTCTGAAGTAGATGTGTACGCATATATGTTACACAAGTATGTCCAGAGCTGGAACGCCTTCCGAGTGGCTAGGTATAATTCCCCCCGCCTTCGCTCTAACAAGGCGATGCAGATGTGGAACCAGACCCAGAAAAATATGTTTGAGCCCATAAGCAAAAGCTGTCAACTGGCGAAGTTTACAGAGGTAACGGTAAATACTTTAGAAAATTGCAAAGACTTCGGAGAGCTGCTAGCAGCCGTCGAAGGATTGACCGTGGAGTCGCAAGATCTGGCGACTTGCTGTCCAGCGTATTTAAAAAAGTCGTTACTTCAATTCTGTAGGCAGCCGAGGCAGGGAGAGGTACCGGATATAGATTCATCTATATGCCGGGATCTGAAGTGGCAGGAGAGGGAGACTTGTGAGGATTATGGCGATAATGCTCTCTTCGAATCGGAGGTGTACGGAATTGTCTTCTGTAGGTATGTTGAGTACTAGAACTACATCCGAGAAGTCAGGTATAGTACCGCAAGCGTAGACGCTTACAAGGCGGTGTTTATACAGGCAACGGTAAAAGCTTTGGAAAATTGCTATGACTTCGAAGAGCTGCGGGCAGGCATAGAAGGATTGACCGTGGAGTTGCAAGACACGTTCTGGCCTCCTGGGGAATAAGCTAAGAGTTCTAGGTATATTTGAGAGCAAACGACAATTATTGATATTCAACAATATATTTTCTTTTTTAAATCCTAGGGTCTTTTCTTAAAGTTCCATCTTTTCATCTCTCCCCGCACAAAAAGAATGATCCACAGGCTGTATTCCGGCCAACTTTTAAAAAGTAATTCTAACTACTTTACTGCCCACTTCCCGATACCTTAATATCAACCTCCACCCTCCGACCCCCCCCCATTTTATATCATTATTAGGCCCGGAACAATAATTTTCATTTCTATTAGTAACTATCCTGCAACCACTATCTTAATTGATTCGTTTTTATATAGAAAATTACCTGTGATTGTTATAGATAGCAATAAATAAAATATATTCTTGGAGTAATACACCTTTAATGAAACCACAGTTGTCAGTCTAATTACGTATATACTAGTAGTTTCCTTTACAAAATCGATCCTCCGAGATACCGATAATAAACACCCAAATTTTAAAAATAAAGGCTAATGTCCCTCCCTGCGTAGCGAAAAACCCTACGTGCAGAGACAAATCTGTTATTAAATTTCTCTCTTGCAAGTGTTTAAATTTACAGTCAGTTAGACATTGTTCCTTAACCATTTCTTTAATAAGATTCAATCTCCAATAAAAAATTATTGCAGTCTTGGTTATGTTGTCGATTATCCTGTCCACAGCGTTAATAGCTACTTTAGCGGTTTCCCCTTGTTACATTACGACTATCAGCTCAATTTCACTTCTCGGGACTATAGAAAGAAGGCTCCATGATAAGAAAATAGTATATCAAGCTTTAAAAATCCAAAGCACTTAGACATTTAGGTTCCGGGTTTATCCGGAAAATAAGGGAGGAGGCAGATAAAACGCTGAGCGTCTCGATAAAGATAAAAAGACTTCACGTCACACAATAAAGGAAGATATTGCACCTACAAAGAACGTTCTAGTCGCCTTTGTACTATATTGGACATCCACACACGTCGAGATTCTTTGCCCATTCGCATCGTATGATACAAAGGTACATGACCATGGCTATTCCACACTGACAGAAAATTGCATTGTTTAGCAAAGGCAGAAAACATAAAGTGACGATGAATTCTTCGGGCCCTCTTTCGTATGGTCGCTCACGAAATTAGCTTCCGTCTTGAACAGTGTTGAAATTTCTAGTCAGCCACAAAACCTAGATATACTATAGCTAGCCAGATTTTTGAATATAAAGCTGAGAATAAGGCGACAAGGCCATAGTTCTTCATTATCACATGCTCTAAACTATATTCTTGAATAATACCAGGAACATGCTATAATTCTTCGAGAAGATACTAGAAATCAAGTAGCAATTACTAACTACTATAAAGGTACATGCTCCTCTTTGATCCTCTATAGTATAAAGAGAAAAGAAGATAATTAAATAGAATTTATATCTATATACTATAAAACTTTTGTATATATATTTCTCTTTAAGCGCGTGTAGAGCGAACATTACTTGCTACTATTTACTAGTTCAGGCGTAGTTCTACTACCATTTAGACTAGTAAAGCTACGAGTCGATATCTCTTTAAGTGTTACTTTACTGTTATTAATTAACGTCCCGCAATTGTCCTAGCCCTTCCTGTTTTACCTCTTGTTGCATAGCTGAAAAATGATTGAGACAAGCAATAGCTGTTGGGTGCTGAGTACCGAGCTTGTACTTGTAGCCGTCGCATGCTCTCTGGTAAAGTCCTAAAGCCTCTTTATACCGCTTACGCCTATGTAAAAGATAAGCAAGGTTGTAAACGCTCGTCAGCGTATCGGGGTGCTGTTCGCCTAGCTCTTTCTCCCTCCCTTTCAACGTTCGCCGGCTCAGCTTCTCCGCCTCGTCGTACTTCCCCTGGTCTCGTAGTACCGACGCTAGGTTACTTACGCTCGTCAGCGTATAAAGGTGCTGTTCACCTAGCTCCTTCTCCTTCCCTTCCAGCGCTCGCCAGCTCAGCTTCTCTGCCTCGTCGTACTTCCCCTGGTCTCGTAGTACCGAC